>NC_139344.1:461431030-462031030 GCF_055883805.1 Amblyomma maculatum | reverse complement strand
CGGTAGCCGGTAGCTGGTTTCGGTTGCGGTTTCGTGCGTTTCGTTCTGAAAGAATGCCTTCGCGTGGCTTTCGCTACGCGACGTCTGCACTAGAAAATTGAGGCGCGCGCTGCGAGCAGACGGTAAATGGAACTTTGGACGTTTAGACGGGCTGATCACGTCGGGGCTGCCGCCGCCGCGCAGTGCACCCGTATATTTCGCGAAGTATGGCTGGGTTGTCTCAGCTGCGCCATATGAAATGCTTGCGGGGCTCGGCGATCAGACGAAGCACGCGAGAAGAAGAAGGACGTGGGGACGAAGCGCTGATCATCGCTTCGTCCTGTCGTCCGCTGTGTTCTTGTGCTCTGTCTTGGTGCGCTGAGTCTCGCAAGCATGAAATCAAACCAACTAGCCCAACAAAAAGTACTGCCATATGAAATGCGTGCCGGGATACAAGAACTACACGGATACACCTCTATGGGCTGTCACTCCAACGGTGAGTATCGTGTTATGCGCAGTCCTCGAGAAACCAAACGTTTGTTTGTCAGGGCAGTTGCATGTATTGTTCGAGACGAAAATCGTTTGATTCATTTAGGAAATGTAGACCGCAAATACACATTGTTACGCTGAAGCCAGTTTCCCAGGCATGCAAGGTTATGTTGAGTTCGTAGTCTCCCTGACGAAACCAAAGATGAAAAGGCCATCTGCAGTTCTCACTAGTGTGCCTATAAACACGGAGTACAATGCAACAATTGTGAACAAAGTAACTTATGTGTTTCGGTTACGCGCAACTGTCGGCATACCACTGCGGTAGGCTTTCCGCGGGGGCATCCAAAGTCACTAAAATATACCATGTTCCCTGCTGCTATTGAGTCTGGCAACTATGTTGGCTAAATTCCCAAGAATCCTTCCGCGCGCGAGAGAGAAGGGTGCGGCCTCAGAGGAGGTTGGCTTGCGGAGGCTGCGCACGCTCCCTTCTAGTTTTTTTCTTCCTCCATGACTGTGCCCCCCAATTTCTTCAAACTCCCCCCCCCCCTCCTCCTATTCAAGAACCTCAAGACAGGACGATGCATGTCGTGGTTCTGCTGTTTATCCTCTGAGCGCGACTGCGAGCGAGCTGCAGCAGCCAACGCGAGGCGCGCACCTGCGCTGCTAGCGAGAAGGGGGAAGAACGAAAGGAGAGAGCGCGCCGGCGCCAGCGGCGTCACTCGGGCGAGCGCGGCAGGGCTGTCCGTATGGTTTCATGTGACACAGCAAGTTGGAATTCCACTAACGGTCACTGCTCGCAGCTGAGGCGTGGGGGGAACGAAAAACGCGTACGCTGCCACGGCGTAGGCTTGCGCCGCTGCGTTGCCTGCGTCGCAGATAGCCGCCTGTATATTACTGCTAAAATGAACAAATCTTTCTCTCAACTGTTAGAGCGAACAAACGTAATCTCTAAATTGAAATACCTTCGAACTAGACGCAATATGTTTAATTAATACTTCCATAATAGGATGAAGAATCTTCCCAGAATACTGCATATACAGTCAAAACTCGATTTAACGAAACCCGATTTAATGAAAGTCCCAATTTAACGAAGATATTCCGATTCCCCCTGAGAAGCTCATAGGGTCCAAAGCTTTGAGTAACTCTAAATAACGAAACAAATTTCTCTATCCTTTCTGATTTAACGAACCTTTTGCTGAAAAATGAAGGCGAAAAAGTATATTTCTGCTCTACTTTGTACAAAACGTTCAAGAATGTATTGACTGCGAGCCAACGGTATCATCGTGCAGTAACTACGTCCCGCTTTTGCCGAACTGTGCAGTGCGAAACGAGAGTTATATTGATGTTAATTCACGAGATTACCGCTGGCACGTCGACCTGGTTTTGGCAGCGATTCAACATGCCAACACCGGGACAATTTATGGTTGCCCTTAATCTGCTGGCTGCGACAGTTTGCCAGAACACATGAAAAAAGAACTCACTAAAAATTCAGGCAAATGTTGTTTGCAAACTGCAAATAAGCAAACATCAGCGACGTCATTGGTAGGAAAGAAATTTAGTCCCCAGTACCCTTCTTGCCAAGGCAAAATTTTCGTTGCCTCTTTTCATACGCGCTATCGTTGTCGGTGGTTGCGCGGGTCAAAAATTCATTGCAGCAACATAGCATAGTGGTATTGCATTTAAAGATGACGTAACAGTAAAGCTTCCCTGGGCCTTTGTTTATGTTGGCTGTTACCTCTTTTCAAATCACGATTCCCTTTTTAGAGCATTTACGCTTCGCAAAATGATGCCGCTGTACTTCCTTGATACCGCGAAACCATATAATAGTCGACTTTATTGGGTTAAGCGACCGAGAAATGCCTTCCTTGATTTAACGAAGTTCCCGATTTAACGAAATATTTTGCGGCTCCCTTCAACTTCGTTAAATCAAGTTTTAACTGTATGCAATATTGTTCTCAAAATAACGGCTTGAGGGGCGAGTTGGTGCATCATCGTGCGCGTGTGTAGTGTATCTTCTCCTGTGTTTGTGTCTGTTTGCGCCACATATCTGAATGCAATATTGTTCCTATAGGAACAAGTCTTTATACGCAAGATGTTAAGCCGACTTCTCAAAAATATTCGAAGGCAGGTCATAAGAGGTATATAAGCGCTTATACAGCTTTCGGACAAAAATAATCTCCTTGAAGAGCAGCAGTACCACGCAACAGTAATTTTATAACAAATATTTCTGTGGTCAGCACGCATTCATGTTTTTTTTTTAAGACAAAAAATTCATTTACACTTATTTCGAGTCCACAATTGCGGGGTTGCTATGCTTCAAGCTTCTTCAATATTGTTTCTTTGAAGTCTTTACCAGCAAATATTAAGTCCAAACTAGATAAACAGCTGCCACAACACGTGCACAACTTGTAGTAAAAGGTTGGGTAGCGTGCAATGCTACTGAATTTAAATGCACTTCATTCCAGAACATCTGGGAAAGCTGTATTTTTTTTCTCTTCCAGGCGAAGGTAGCGAACGTAGAGAAAATAATGCGTTTATTTTTTTATGTGGGGGGATTTACCTTATGACTATGAGCTACGCTGCATCAACAGCCTAAAGGGTTTGTTCATTATTTGTTCCTTGCTGAAGCACTCAAAGCAGAGCACGCCGGCATGTAGGAATCAAGTGCAAGTTTATGGCTGATGTAAATTACAATACAAAATATGTTTCAGCTAGCCCGTCGGTGCTGGCGCCTCGTTGATGAGTCAGCTAGCGTACATGACGAAACGATGCAACATTTGCCTTCACTAGCACAATCTCTTCAACGTACCTCTGTTTTCCAGCATTTGATCTTTTCTTCACCACGCAAATGAAATAGTGCGTAAATAAAGCATTTATGTGCCTGTTTCTAGTCATGGAAAAACGTTTTCAGGATGCGGATGTAAAACTTCGTCGCTACGAATTAACCCGGGCTGACAGCCTATAGTATATATGGTTATGAAGGTGCTGCGTCTTACTGGCCTACTGCAGATTGCAGAAGTATGCATGCTGGTATACCGCACCGCACTGTGTTTCTATACATAGGCAGCGACAGTTGTCAGCTTAAAAAAAATTATGCATCTGTTTTGTTGCGATTTTATCGAGTAGTGCGACGAAGTAGACGTATGAGCGGCCTTATGCATCATGCTGAAGACGTATAGAAGGAATGGCAGGGGCTGTAACTGCGGAGAATTCCACCTCTGTACTAAACTTCTTTACAGCTGAAAACAGCGCAACAGTCGGGCATTTCTATACGTTTCGTAGACAGCATAAGCCACGCGTCCGACTCGATGGCAAAATTGCACGAAGCATGCCCTACTTGCATGCGTAGTGCCACCCAATCATTCATTGTGGGGCTTTCTAACTGTCTTGGCCCAAGAATCTATGCCTTTATCTCATGGCATGGGTTTGTCAAAACATGAAGCCTTACGCCGGCAGGGGTCAAGACCGGAGCAATGGGGGAGAATCATATCCCAAGCGTGCCCTTACAGCCTAAGCCATATTTCTTGAATAAATGTTATCTGCTACTCTTTCGATGACGATGTATAAAACATACTTGAAAGCCATCGCGAAGGACGCGACAGTATAGTTCCGGACGTTAAAAATATATCAGGATATAGAGGTTGAAAATTAATCGTTAATATCTGCAAGCCAATTCCGGCCAAGACATGTCGTAATATGTGCAATGTTTTTCCAACCGTCAAAACACAGTGCACAATATCGACCACTAAAACCTAGTCATATTCAGCAGAATAGAAATTTGGGCTAGTTGAAAGCTGTTCATGATGGGTAAGAGGGCGCAGACGGAACGTGGACACAGAGAAGAATATAAGAAGACAAGCGCCGTTTACACAACTGGTTTATTGAGAAAAAATACGAATTCCTAAATATGAACAAGAATCTAATCAACAAAAGATACAGTCAGTTAACAAATCCAGGAGAAGAAAACAATGTCAAAATCTTCGCAGATATCCTATTTCTCTCTTAGATAGTGAAACCGAAGGCTTGCTTAGACCGTTACCATATGATGCAATATAGAACGCTTCCATCACCTCTCTGCTTCTTTGCTGATGATGACAAAGTAAGACCTGTGTATCTTCATAGATTGGGCTGCAATTGTTACACTCTCGCAGGTGTTCACTCACCCCAGAAGAGCTATCATTTTTGTGTCAACGAAGTGGAATATTTAAACATCGCCCAGTTTGTCCTACGTAAGCCAAACTGCAGAGAAAAGGAAGTTTGTACACCACACCAGATTCACAATGCACAAACCTTGTTCTATGCTTTACATTGCAGGTGCAGGAATCATTGGCTACATTTTCTGATAGCTTCAATATCCAAGTTCGTAGATTGTCAAACGCAGGTTACCCCAATAATGTCATTTCAAAGTCATGCATTAAGTTATTGAAATGGGTGAAAGGCCGCCTATTACCCGCTTAAGTGAACTTGAAGAAGCGTACTGTCATCCCATACATCCATCACCTGTCACACGGGTTAAAACACGTCGCAAGAAGATATGATGCAGGTATAGCCCTATCCGCCCCTTTGAAGTTATGAAGAATATGTCATCTTGTCCAAGGAGAGGCAGAAAATGTAGCCAACAGCTGCTAGTAGCTGCTGTTTAATTTTGCTGGCCCAATATTTACCACTTGGCATAATACTAATCGTAGTATGGTGTGTCCGACTGCAGAAAGAGTCTTGTTTACGTGTTAAATAATAAGGGGTGTATTTAATACCCGTAATGCTTCATCTTGTTTTAAAATAATTGCATGGATGTCAGGCCTTTTTGTACGACACATATCCTCAGAAACAGGAAAAGAACTATCAGGCTATTTCGTGGTGCATCACATTTGTGAACAGCGCATACAGATAAGTTTTGGTAACAGAAGTGCTTAGGCAGCTCTGGGAGAGCGGTGCTATATAACAAAATGAACTTTTTGCCCCTCGGCTGGAATGCCAAGAACTTATGAATAAGCTTGAGGAAGATTTCAAGCTTCAAGCTGTACATAGGATTATTGTCTGCAAATTCGTGCGTTAAATCAAGAATCAGTAGCGTATTTGTAAAAACTGAAGGCCTCGCCTTCAAAAAACGGGTCCGCGAGCCATGGTCTCACCCGACGGGTGACAAATCCAGTCTCCTAAAAACACCGGTTTATTCCGGATAAACAAAATAAGCAAAACAGAGAAACATAAGGTGCTACTGCGCTGAGAACAGGCTGTTCATGCGCGCGAGAATACAGCACCAAAGGAAAGCGGGAAGAATGCCAGGGTCTTACCGCGGCGAAACAAAACACACTGCGGAGCAAATAAAGCTAGCAATGGGGCCAAACCGCTAACGGCGATACAAGAAAGATTGCTCCTCGCGGCACAGCAACTCACAAAAATACGCCTAGGCTGTTCCTGCAGGCACTGCTTCCATCTTCGCGTCGGCGATCTTCTTTCGGTCGTCCGTGCACACCCTGCTGGCCCATGACGCTCGCCGGTTGCCCCGCGCCGGCCTTTCCGCCGGGGCCAGAAAGCCCCGCGCCTCGCTTCTGACGCGCTTATCTACCCTCGTCTGTCGCCGCTAACATCACGCCCCCCAAGATTATCTGCTTTCTCATGCGCACTCGCGCTGCCCGTGCAAACACAATACAAACAGAAAGACGCGCGCGCGGTTTAAAACACCTAAAGGAGCTGCGGAGCCCCACACTCCCCCCCTCTCAAGACGGGACACCTCCCGAGATTTCCAAGAACGAAACAAAGAAGGGCACTGGGAGGAGTACAAAAACAATGCTGGTTCTGACGAGCTGCCCGCTTGAAGGAATCAGCTGGATTGGTGGCATTCATCAGACGATGGTCCAGGTGATTCACATCTGGTAGACTCGAGTGCCGTTACGTACTTTCTGGCCGCTCGTAGTACTTTCTCAGGTCGGCGATGTTGACTGGTCCGATCTCCCGGCCACCCTGCACATGACGAAGCATGTAAGCCAGCCGCGAAAGACGCTTTATTACTACAAAAGGACCAGTCCATCGAGGAGCGAGAGAGGCGGCAAATTCTTTTGTGGCATCACTTAGCGGGTGCGAGCGCGGAGTACCAGTCCATCGAGGAGCGAGAGAGGCGGCAAATTCTTTTGTGGCATCACTTAGCGGGTGCGAGCGGCGGAGTACTTCATCCCCAACGTCGAACTGCAAAGGACGCCTGCCCTTGTTGTACTGGCCGCAGTGCTCCAGGCGGGCGAGGTCCAAGTTCTCCCTGGCCTCCAGAGTTCCAGCGAGACGATTGGAAAGATCCTGGGTTAACCTGGAATAAGTGGAGCCTGTAAATCAGAGTCATGGGTAAGGGCATGTTCAATGGGAGATCGAAGCTCGCGGCCAAGAGGAATAGCTGCCGGCGTAAAACCAGTCGACCGGTTTACCGTGGTTCTTGTGGCGAAAGCCATCTCCTGCACTCGCAAATCCGAGTCTTTTTGACGTTCCGTGAAAGCCACGAGCATGTTTTTCAGGTTTCTGTTGACCCGCTCTGTGATGTTGGCCTGAGGATTGTAGGGTGTTGTCTTTTTGTGCTGCACGGCAAGAGCTTTGCAGGTGTCAGCAAATATCCTGCCCGTGAAATGCGTCGCATTATCAGTGATTAGCTGCGCAGGGAAGCCGAACCGAGTGAATGCGTGTAGGAGTTTATCCCAGACTACTTTTGAGTCCAGTTTACGCAGCGGGTATAATTCAACCCATTTAGAAAAATGATCAGTGACCACTAGCAAGTAGCGATTTCCTTTCACAGATCTAGGATAAGGGCCCATTACGTCGCAGGCAACAATTTCCCACGGGCAACAGCTCAACACAGGCTGCAAGAAGCCCGGTGGTTAACCTCCTCTTGCCTTTGCTGTCTGGCATATAAAACAAGTACGGACGTATGCCACGACATCCTTTCTCATGCGGGGCCAAGTCACAATGCGACCCAACTTTTCATATGTTTTCTTGCCATCGCTGTGGCCTGCAAGGCGTGTGTCGTGAAAATACTCTAAAAAGAGCTTGCGCAGGCTCTTTGGTACGACAACACGAAATGGGGACTCACCACCATCTGTGTGGGGCAGCGGGTATATATCTCAGTAGAAGTCCATCCTCTGCTTCCTGGTAGCAGTCATAGCTGCCGGTAGGCGCTGTGCTTCCAGTAGGGTTGGCGCTGTCCAGGCCCTTTCGTATTTGGATGCACTAAGGATAGCTTAGCTGAGCTTGGAGCAGCTGTTCACGGGAAACCAGCGTTGCCCAGGTATCAGCGGCTTCTGCGATCACCAGGACTTGCGGTGCTTGCTCGCCATCTGCAGGTAACGGAGGTCGGGACAGGGCGTCGGCTGCCTTGATGAAGGTGCCTGTCTTGTACTCCACCCTGTAATTATATTTCTGAAGTGCGAGCGGCCAGCGGGCTAGACGGCCGGCTGGGTTCTGCAGCTTTGACAACCAAGACAGTGCCTGATGATCGGTCTGAATTGTA
Organism: Amblyomma maculatum; assembly: GCF_055883805.1. Lineage (NCBI taxonomy): Eukaryota > Metazoa > Arthropoda > Arachnida > Ixodida > Ixodidae > Amblyomma > Amblyomma maculatum. The sequence continues at coordinate 462,023,073 of NC_139344.1, read as the reverse complement.
AACTCCGCCCCATCCAAATACATGTCAAACTTTTTTAGCGCAAATACGATTGTCAAGCACTCTTTCTCTGTTACCGTGTAGTTTCATTCCGGCGATAAGAGAGAGCGACTTGCAAATGCCAAGGGGCAAAGCTTCCTTTTGTGATCCTGAAGTAAAACAGCACCTATTCCATGCTCACTCGCATCAGTCTGCACTGTAAAGGGCCGGTTTAGGTCCGGGAGTCGCAGACGAGCAGTATCGGCGATAGCTGTTGACAGCGCCCGAAACGATTCCTGCTCCGTGTCTGTCCAGAACTAACGGGTGCCTTTCCGGAGAAGCTGATGAAGGGGTCTTGCCAGGTCCGCACAGTTTGGAATAAAGTGGCGGTAGAAACCGACCATGCCCAAGAACCGCTGCAGGCTCTAGACGTTTGTTGGTGATGGCAGCTGCAATATGGCCTGCAGTTTCTCCTCGTCAGGCAGGACTGTGCCCTGTTCAAAAATGAAACCAACTGCACTTTGCGTGGATTAATGGTGATGCCTGCGTCCTTCATTATTTGCAAAACAGTGGTTAAATGGATCAGACGCTCATCTAGGCTTTCTGAAAACACCACGACGTCGTCCATGTATGCCATTGCATAGTTGAATTTCGCGTCTCCGAGCACTATATCCATCACGCGCTGAAAGGTAGCAGGTGAATTGCATAAACCGAAAAGCAGTCGAACAAACTCGAATAAGCCCCGATGGCAAGTGAATGCAGTTTTTTCGATGTCACTCTGGGCAATCGGTATCTGCAGAAAAGCCCTGCTACAGTCTAGAGTAGTGAAGAATTTCGCTGATCCAAGCGTATACATAACAGAGTCGACTGACGGAAAAGGGTACGAATCTCTGACTGTTACAGCTTTCAGCCGCCGATAGTCGACACATAAGCGTGCTGTGCCGTCTTTCTTAGGCGCAAGAACAACGAGAAAAGCCCAAGGGCTTTTTGAGGGTCTTACTGCACCGGTAGCCAGCATTTCATCCAGAGCGGCATCCAGGAGTCCTCGCTTGTGGACGCTCAACGGCCTGGGGTTGAAACGGATCGGGCGGGAGCTGCCGGTGTCAATCCTTTGCATCAGCACGTTAGCTTTTCCAGGAGCCTCCGTGAACATAGTAGTGAAGGGCTCGAGTGTCGCCTGGATTCTGGATCTTTCCGTTTGTGACCCTGTGAAAGACTGCAGGACAGCGAGAACACCACTTTCTGCCACTCCGACTGAGGGGGGATCCGCGACCAGAAGATTTGAGTGAGGCTCTGTAATATTTGTAATGAACTTGAGTGGTTCTGCATTAATGCCGTATCGGTAGCTGCCTGAATGTAGGTCGACAATGATTCCTGCCTTCGAGATGAAGTCACGGCCCAAAATTACCGGAGAAGAGAGTCCGCGAAGATGCAGAAAGCGCTGCCTTATTTTGCGACCATTCAGGGTAACTGTCAGACGTGCCGCAGAGGTTACCGAGGCTATCTGTGGCGATGCCATCCGAAGTTTTGTGGTCACGTCCCGTAACTGCAAATGCCTTGCATCGCATGCTTGCTTGACCTCATCGCCAAAAACAGAAACAGTGGAACCCGTGTCCAGTAGAGCGGGAACTTCTATCCCCGCTATTTTAACAGCCACCAGTGGTGCATTATCAGGGCGGGCATCCTGGAGGCGGAAAGTGGACGGCAAATCGCTTACCGTTTGGTCCTTGATGTTCTGGGGCCGTGATTCACATTCCAAGGGGCCGCCAATCACATCTGGTGCCGGGGCTGTCTGGGCCAGAGGAGACTTCATTCCTCGTCCCTTACGTCGCTTAGGCTAACATCTGCAGCTGCCCCATACCCTGGCCGCCGGGTGATGAGATGACCAAAACACCAAGCTCTGGTCACGCTGGTCACGCTCCTTCTCCCGCATTGTAGCAGGCAGCAGCCAGAAGAGGCCCGGTCCGGCTTGCCACAGTCGGCAGTCTGCCAGTCACCGGAGGAGGCCCGTTCAGGCCTGCCACCCCTTGCGCTCGGCCACTCACCGGAGGAGGCCCGGTCCGGCCTGCCACCCCTTGCGCTCGGTCAATCACCAGAGGAGGCCTAGTCTGGCCTGCCACCTCTTGCGCTCGGTCAATAACCGGAGGAGGCCAAGTCCGGCCTGCCACCCCTTGCACTCGGTCACTCATCGGAGGAGGCCCGGTCCGGCCTGCCACCCCCTGCAGTCGGCCAGTCACTCCCTGCAGTCTGCCAGTCACTGGAGGAGGCTCGGTCCGGCCTGCCACCCCCTGCAGTCGGCCAGTCACAGGCGGAGGCGCACCGGGGATTGCGACCTCGTGCGAGTCGCCGGTCCCCATACGGCAGTTGGGGGCCATCACGCTGCGAGCTGCCAATGATCCGAGCCATGCACAGGACGGCTCGAGGCAGGTCGCTGGGGGAGGTGGCTTGTAGGTGAGCTCCGCCAGAAAAAATGCCTCGATGCTGGAGGCCTCCCTGGCCATGTCCTCGAAGTCCATGAACTGCCGGCGCCGGAGGTATGGCTGGTACCTCGGATGGCACCGATGTGTGGCATGAGCCACCTTCTCTGGTTCCGGAGCTCCAGGATCTGCCCGCTCGTGCAGCTCTTGAAAGCTGCGCAAAAACTCGAGCAAACCCTCGTGTTCGCCTTGCGTCCTGGCACAAAGCTCATCCTGGATTCGGATGACGTAGTCAGGCGGCAAAAACTCTTCCCGAAAACGCTGTACAAAGTCCTGTTTTGTTGTCCCATTATCCCATTCCGATAGATTATCCCATTCAGATAAATGCCATTCTTTCGTGTGACAGAAATACGCTTGCATCCTGAGAATTTCAGTCAGATAAATGGAAACGATTTCAGAGAAACCATTCATAGAGATGTCTCACTTATTCAAGAAGGTTATAAAATAGTGTCTTTTGACAGTATCGAGGATGCATTTCATGAGGCCATCTGAGCTATGTAATACGATAAACGTTTAGTATTAACAATAATTTTCTCATAGGAGACTGGAATGCTAAGGTGGGGAGTGAATAAATATACGGAACTACAGGCAAGCTCGGTCTTGCTGAGCCAAATGAAGCTGGGCAGAGGCTAGTAGAGGTTTGTCAAGAAAACAACCTGACCATAGCGAATACTCATTTTCAACAGCACAAGAAACGCCTGTACACATAGACTTCACCGGACAGTCTGTACAGGAATCAGATTGATTATATTCTTTGCCGGCAGAGATGGAGAAGCGCTATACAAGCAGTAAAAACAAGGACTGGGGCCGATTGTGGCACCATCAGCTTCTTGTTGCCAAATTTAAGCTTCGATTGAGGAAAACGCAGAAAACTAGAAGGCCTTTCAAATATGATCTGGATCAAATTCCATCAAAATATGCTGTGGGAGTCAGGAATCGGTTTAAAGAATTAGATCTAGAAAACAGAGAGCCTGAAGAGATGTGGACTGATGTTCGTGATACAATACAAGACGTTGCTACTAAGGTAGTTCCAAAGCAAAATAAATGCAAGAAAGCAAACCGGTTATCTGAAGAGGATTTGCAAATAGCTCAAGGAAGGAGGATGGTAAACGTTATGGTGGAAAGAGAAAGATACAAGGTTCTCAATGCGGATTTTCAGAAAATATCAACAAGAGATAAGAATGCTTTCCTGAACATACAGTGCCTAGCAGTTCAGGACAACAGCCAATTAAGGAATACAAGAGCTCTGTATAAGACAATCAAAGATATCAAAGGAAGCTTCTGTGCTAAGCTGGGCGTGATAAAGGGAAACGAGGCAGGGACTTCACTGAAACCTAGGAGATAAAGAAGAGGTGACAGGAATAAACAGAAAAACTGTACAAGAAGGACCCGGATGTGCAAACCCAACATAAGATGGTTGTGATTACTGACCTCGAGCCGGGCATCCTGAACAGTCAAGCACAATTGGCCATAGCCCGCCTTCCTAAGAACAAAACTAGCGGAACTGATGGCATTCCAGCTAAGTTGCTTCAAAACCTCAGTCATGACGACACTGTTAGCGTTATGTATACATTATGTCAGCAAATTTGGACAACCCTGCAGTGGCCAAAGGATTGAAGGAGGTCCGTTTACATCCCCATCCCAAAGAAAGGCAGAGCCAGATTGTTCCAACTACCGCAAGTTCGCGCTTATTTCGCATGATAGCAAGGTGCTGTTGCAAATCATTCAAGGTATACTGCAGCATTATGTGGATCGGGAGCTTCCGGACATGCAAGCTGGGTTTCACAAGGGCAGAGGAACTAGAGACCAGATTGCCAACCTTCGCTGGATGATGAAAAAAGCAAGAGCGTTCCAGAAACCCATCTACTTCTGCTTTATTGATTATGCGAAAGCGTTTCACTGCGTAGATCACAGCAGATTGCGGCAAGCTCTCCAAGAGATGAGAGTCCCAATTCACCTCCTCATGTCTCTTCATGAACCTATATGAAGGGCAAGAGGCCACAGTCAGAACTGAGCATGGTCTTACTGATTGGTTTCTGATTGAGAAAGGAGTGAGACAAGGCTGCATACTGTCGCCCCGCCTATTTAACCTATATGCTGAGTGCATCATGAGGAAGGCCGGTCTGGAGGAGTCCTCAGCTAGAGTGAAGATTGCTGTGAAACGTATCAACAACCTTAGATATGCGGATGATACCACTTTAATGGCAGAAAGTGAAGTGAAACTTAAGAGACTTCTGATGCGCGTACAAGAAGAGAGTGAGAAGTTTGTGTTTAAACTGAACTTTAAAAAGACAAAGATCATGGCGTCTTGCTCTATCAAGTCCTGGAGCATCAAGGGACAAGAAGTGGAAGCTGTGACAGATTTTCTCTCCTTGGGCTCCAAGATTACCCCGGAAGGAGGCTGCAGCCATGAAATTAGGAGACGCCTGCTTCTGGGAAAAAGAGAGCCATGGCTGTCCTTGACCGCCTAGTAAAGAGCAGAGACATTACACTGCCAACCAAGATCCGTGTAACGCATGCTATGGTCTTTCCAGATGTGATATATGGATGCGAGAGTTGGACTGTGAAAAAGGCTGACCGCCAAAGAATTGACGCGTTCCAATTGTGGTGCTGGCGGAGACTCTTGAGAGTTCTTTGGACGGCCAGAAGATGAAATCAGTCGATATTGTCGACCATAAACCCTCACAGCTCATTGAAGGGTCAACTTCGAAAGTTAAAGCTCAGCTACTTTGTTCATCTGATGAGAAGAGAGGAGTCGCTGGAGAAATATTTGATGTTGGGAAAGGTTGAGGGTCACCGGAGCGAACGCGATTGTTAGATGACATCCTTGAGGCGCTGCAGAGAAAGTTATGTGATGTTCGGAAGATAGTGAGAAACCTTAAAGCATGGCGTGATATGGTCCATAGGGTCACGAAGAGTCGGACACTACTGAACGACTGTCTGAACTGATTGTGAAGAGGAAGTTCAGATTAAGTGGGCAGGTTGCCGAGAGAGAGGAAGAGGAAGCGATTTTGCAGACCAGCTGACTGCATGTTAGGCCACCCCCGCTCCGTTTCTGCTCGCTACCAGTGCCTGGATCCCCGCTTAAGACTTGGTGGAGGTCGTGGGATTTCTCTTCTATTGCTTCGCCCTGGAGCTCCGCAGCCGCCGAATTCCTACCTCAATGACTGACTCCAGCACTAACACCACCGGCCCTGCTACCTCGCCGCTTTCTATTCCATGCTCCGGGGTGCTTCGCCAGCGGGACCCGTTGGTCTTCAGCGGTACCGACGATCAGGACGTGGAGGACTGGCTTTCGCCGTATGAACGTTTAAGCACCCACAATAAGTGGGATGATATCCTGAAGCTTAACAACGTAATATTCTACCTCACACAAGTCGCAAAGTTGTGGTTCACAAATCACGAGGCTCACATTACAACTTGGGCCTCGTTCAGACCTCGCTTTGTGGATGTTTTCGGTCACCCTGCAGTCCGCAAGCTTCGTGCCGAGCACCGTTTGCTCGAGCGGGTGCAGCAGAATGGAGAAACCTTCACTAGCTACATCGAAGACGTTTTATATTTGCGCCATCGTGTAAATGCATCGATGACTGAAGCTCAGAAAATTCGCCACATCATGATGGGCATCCATGAAGGCGTATTCGACATCTCATGGCCAAAAAGCACCGAACGATGTGTCACTATGTTGTCAAAGCTACGACGACCTTCGTCGCCAACGCATCGTCCCTCGACAGCCTGAAGGCACGATCGCGGCTATGTCCGATGGCACTGTCAGCTCCGCACTTATTCAAGAAATTAAAGACTTCGTACGGGAAAAAGTTGCCCGGCAATTATCATTAATTTCAAACGTTCCGCATTCCAGCACACACCTCGCTTCGAACATACGCCAGGTTATTCAGGAACAAGTTGCCGAAGCACTTCCGCCCCCTCGACAACCAACTCTTCATGCCGCTCCACTGACAGCTCCGCTCATTCATGCCGACGCTGTCCAGACGCCCGCACTCCACTGTCGTGTACCGAGGTCACCGCAAGACCACCACCTCCTACGCCTTTTGCATCGTATGGTTCGCCTCAGCGGGCATTTTTCACTCAGCGTCGCGCGTCAACTATTCTACACCCTTGGCGCACATCTGACAATCGGCCGATTTGCTTTGCATGTGGTCTCCCTGGCCATGTTGCACGCCTGTGCCGCAGTCGCCCGGCACCGTACGCTTCCGATCAGAGCCCGGTCAACTACGCGCAGCCACCGTCCCTTCTCCGTGCGCCCCCTCAGCCCTCGTCCCACTTTGACCACTTCTCGCACGAAAACCGCTCAATCTCTCCGCGCCGTCGCTCTCCGTCGCCGATGCGTCAGGTTCTACCTCGCCAAGGCCGGAAAAGAACTAGACGCAGTTCCGCAGGCAAGAACTGCGCTTTCATCGAACAGTGAAAGTCCTGATTCGCCACCGAACAATTTAATCGAAGTTACCATCGAAAATGTTTGCGCTCTTGCGCTTGTAGATACTAGTGCTGCTGTGCCGGTTATGGACGTTAGACTGTGCCGCTTGTTACGAAAAGTTCTTCCGCCGTATTCTGGGGTTTCTTTGAGCACCGCCACTGCTGAGCACATCAAACCGCTCGGTACCTGCACGGCTCGAGTCACTATTCAGGACATTCTCTACGTCATCAGTTTTATCGTTCTTCGTGACTGCTCTCATGACATTATTTTAGGGTGGGATTTTTTTATCGCAATCGCGCCGTAATTTATTGCGTTCGCGCCGAAGTAGATCTTTCTACGCTGTGCACCGCACCGACCGCCGTTAACGTTCTTGGGTAAGCCAAATGCCACGTTGCGGATGCTACTGATATCCCGCCTTTATCTGCCGCTATTGTGCCTATAAACTGTGACTCTCTTCAAGACTGTACACTGCTCTTCACCCCATCTTCCCTTTTCGTCTCACGACAGTGTCTTCCCCTACCCTTCGCCGTCCTTAGTGTACGAAGCGGCCGCACTGAACTAGCCATTACTAATGATTCGTTCTGTCCACTCACGTTGCTATGTGGCGAGTGCGTTGGGCATGCCGACCCTGTACCATCAGAAGCATTTGTTACCTTCCCGCCGATTCTCTCAGGTTGTGCCGACACAATCTCCGACACCACAAGTGCCCTTAGTCCACCTCGTTCCTCGTCTCCTTCATCGCCTCTTGCTGCCTTTGACAAAGCCATCGACAGTGCTCCCGCTCCAGATCAACGCGCCAAGCTCTTCGACCTGCTGAATAGATTCCGAACTTCCGTTGACATCCAGCAGCCATCCTTGGGTCGGACATCAACTGTTGCCCACCACATCTATGCTGGTACGCACGCCCCGTTACGCCAACGTCCTTATCGTGTATGAGCCTCAGAGCGCCGCATTATTGTTGAGCAAGTCGATGAGATGCTCAGTAGAGGTGTTATTCAGCCTTCCAGTAGCCCTTGGGCGTCCCCGGCCGTTTTAGTCAAGAAGAAAGACGGGTCTATTCGATTCTGTGTGGACTACCGCCGCCTTAATGCGATCACACGAAAGGACGTCTATCCGCTACAACGCATAGACGACACGCTGGACACTTAGCATGGAGCGGAATTTTTACTCTTCAATCGATTTACGATCTGGCTACTGGCAAGTTCCAATGGCTGAAGACGATCGCCCCAAGACAGCTTTTGTCACTGCCGACGGGCTCTATGAGTTCAACGTCATGTCGGTTGGCCTGTGTAACGCGCCCGCCACCTTTGAACGCATGATAGACAATATTCTCCGCGGTTTGAAGTGGCACACATGTCTCTGCTACTTGGATGACATCGTCGTATTTTAACCCGACTTCGCGAACCACCTAACTCGCCTTGAAACTGTCTTGCAATGTCTTAGCGACGCTGGTCTGCAGATCAATCTGAAAAAGTGCCATTTCGCCGCTCGCCAACTTACTATATTGGGGCATTTAGTGTCCAAGGATGGCATCCTTCCTGATCCATCTAAACTCCGCGCTGTCGCTGAGTTCCCGAAGCCCACATCTATCAAGCAACTACGCAGCTTCATAGGCTTATGCTCATATTTTAGGCGTTTCGTTCGGAACTATGCGACCATCATTGCTCCTCTGACGCGACTTCTCAGCGCCCACAAAGATATTTCTGCCTGGTCGCCGGCCTGCGATACTTCTTTTACGAAATTGCGCACAATACTTACCTCACCCCCCGTATTGCACCATTTTGATCCGGCTGCTCCTACTGAAGTGCACACCGATGTCAGCGACGCCGGCCTCGGCGCTGTTTTTTGCCCAACGAAAACCCGGTGTTGATGAATACGTTGTGGCGTACGCGAGTCGAACCCTGATCAAGGCCGAGATCAACTATTTGGTGACAGAAAAGGAATGCTTGGCAATTGTTTGGGCGCTTCAGAAATTTCGGCCATACTTTTATGGGCGTGCATTTGATCTTGTTACGGACCACCACGCTTTATGTTGGTGGTCTTCACTAAAAGACCCCACCGGCCGTCTCGCCCGCTGGTCGCTTAGACTACCAGAGTATGATATCCGAGTCATCTATCGTACAGGGCGGGAGCACTCCGACGCAGACACTTTATCTCGCTCGCCAGTGTGTCGCCTGATGCTCCGTTGTCCCCTGCCACCAGCTCCGCCTTGTCTTCCTTGTCCATCAACGACATGCCATCAGAACAGCGCAAAGATCCGTGGCGCACATCACTGATCGATCTTCTTACGAACTCGTCACTTTCACCGGCTCCTCGTGCCCTTCGTCGTCAAGCGCAGCATTTCGCCCTTCGTGACCGTCTTCTCTATCGACGCAACTATATGCCAGATGGCCGTAAGGGGCTGCTCGTCGTACCTCGCCACCTCCGAAGTGATATCTGCGCATCTTACCATAACGATCCGCAGTGTGGCCATGTGGGTGTATTTAAGACTTATGAACGGTTGCGACAGCGCTTTTACTGGCGCGGTATATATACCTTCGTCAGTAGGTATGTGCGTTCGTGCATCGATTTCCAACGTCGCAAGCCGCCTCCTCTCCATCAGCCGGCTCCACTACAGCACCTTCCGTGCCCATACCGACCATTCGATCGTGTTGGCATCGACTTGTATGGACCTCTGCCATACACACTTGCAGGAAATCGTTGGATAATCGTGGCCGTTGATTACCTCACACGCTATGCGGAGACAGCAGTACTTCAGGATGCCACAGGACCCACTATCGCGTCCTTTCTTCTTCATAATTTCATTCTGCGGCACGGGGCCCCCCGTGAACTTCTAAGTGATCGAGGCAAATCTTTCATATCCGAGGCTGTCAAAGCGCTCCTACGCGAATGTCAAACCATCTACCGGACAGCCAGCGCGTACCACCCTCAAACCAACGGACTGACAGAGCGCTTCAGTCCCACACTAAGTGACATGATGTCCAAGTACTTCGCCTCCAATCACTCCGATTGGGACAAGATGCTCCCATTTATAACCTATGCCTACAACACCGCCGTTGAATCAACTACCGCATTCTCGCCATGTGTTCTGCTGTACGAGTGTGAATCTTTGTCTCCACTCGACACCATCCTTCCCTACCGTCCTGATATCTCAGAGTATACATCGCTTTCAGCAGCTGCCAGGCACGCTGAAGAATGTCGCATACTGGCTCGCTCACTCACTTCGGAAGAGCAAGCCCAGAAACAAGCGCACAGCGACATCAGCCACTCTGTCCACCAATTTTCTCCCGGTGCTCACGTGTGGCTCAGGGTCCCGTCGACACTACCCGGTCTGACCAGCAAGTTCATTTCCAACTACCACGGACCCTATCTAGTGCTCCAACAGGCTTCTCCCGTCAATTACCTAGTTGAACCGCTAGCCGCTTCCTCCTACCTTCGCCGCCGTGGGCGTGAGATTGTTCACGTCGACCGTTTAAATCCTTACTACGATCCCGCATTCCTTTCGTCTCCTTGAGTCGCCAGGAGAGCTACTCCTTTCTGCGGGGGCCAGATTGTAAAGAGGAAGTTCACATTAAGTGGGCAGATTGCCGAAAGAGAGCAAGAGGAAGTTATTTTGCAGACCAGCTGACTGCAAGTTAGGCCACCCCCGCTCCGGTCCTGCTCGCTACCAGTGCCCGCTACCAGTGCCTGGATCCCCGCTTAACATGATTAACAATGAACACATGTTATGATTACTTTTGTTTGCTCTAAAAGACTCTCAAGGACCTCTACTACGTTCTCCACACTTAAGGTAATTATGCTCGTGCATCGTATTTTCTGTCCCGTCGCTGTTGCATTTGTCTATTGAAAAATGTGTCAGGATGGATAAATTGATCATGACTGCTCGAAATCAGTAGCGCCATTAGGTACTGTTGGGCTTGACTTGTCTGGAATTTGGATACTGTTGGCGTCACACCGACTGAATTATGGGAAGATCGGCTGGTTGCCGCAGGGCAGACTGTGCTTGCGCGTTTACCGGCCGGCATCCCGTTCGGTGAATTGCTTCGGTCGCGCACCTGTGTTCCCGGCGACGTCCCGCTTGCCCTTCCTTTGAGGTCCAGACGCCGCCTGCGCCCCCCCCCCCTGCGGTCCGAAAGCGGTCGGCGCCCCGTTTGCGGTCGCGCAACCACCACCGTCCACTTCGGTAAGGCGACACTGTTCGCGAACCGCTGCCTTGGAAAACGGCGGCTGCGTAAAAGAAAGCGCGGCGACAGGACCGAGGGGCCGGCGGGCTATAAATCTACAGTCGGCTGTGACGCGGCCGTTTGGGCACTCACCTTCACACAAGGCGGACAGCGGGCTGATAGCGGACGAGCATAGATCACCTTCGTCAGCTCCGAAGAATTCCCATTCCAGGTAGTGATGTTACATCAATCGACCAGCGTCGTGATGGGAGGGCCAGCGAGAGTGTTAAGGCACCGCCTTATCGTGGGCGGGTCTTCGTTAACGAATGTGATTGGTTGATTAGGAAAAAGCAAAATTTCCCCTCGCAGTTCGGAAGCCTTATATGGACCTGGTGAAATTCTTCACACATCTTGATAATCGATCTTGATTCTCGATCTTGATCCTGACTGGTAAATATGTAAATAAAGTGTATCTATGTCGTGTAACTTCGGTAACTGGCTGCATCCCTTTCTGCACTTGTGGAACCGAGAAACTTCGGAGACCATCACAAATTACGAGCCATCAATATACTAACTGGCGCAGTCGAGCAGGATTGTTCAATGGTGGGCGAGTGAGAGCAGCAGCGGTGTACACCAGACGAGATCGGTGGCCTGGACGGCGGACCCAGCAACGTCACTGAGTAGCCAGCGGGCTGCTGGAAGACCTGTGGAAGACTAAAGCATCGCGGAGCGACTCTTCAGAAGTCAGGTGGGTGCCTCTTGGTTCCCTGTCAGGCGCGGTTGATGACGATGCCATACAACTTGCGAGACAGGCAGGTTAACACCACAGATGCGGAGTCGGACAGAGTTGAAATCTTGCAGCAGTTGGCGATTACCAGTTATGCGATGAGAGATGCGAGTAGCGCCATGTCGGAAACAGCGTCGAAGCAGCAGATGAAAACGCTGGAGCTTCGATTGAAAATTGCTGAAGCAGAAAAGGAAACATTAGGAGAGTTTCAAATTGGGCTAGTTGGTGGTTGTTATTCCTGTGCATTGTTGCGCTTACGTAGGAACTGGGACACAATCGGAGACGACACAGAACAGATGTGCGCAATTGCGCACATCTGTTCTGTGTCGTCTCCGATTGTGTCCCAGTTCCTACGTAAGCGCAACAATGCACAGAAAAGGAAATTCAATGCTAAGTTCTGGAGAGTCATACGTTGCGAGCCCAAGAGCGGGCTGGTTGTCACGAGGAAGGTAACAGCGGAGCGTTAGCTGGGAGCTGGTCAGAGGAAAATAGGTGCCTAAAATATTCATCCATGTAGACAGGAGTACTAGCACCGATGCCGAGTCGTTCATTGCTTGTTGATTTGTTTGCAATTTGTTTTTACACAGCCATATGCTTGTTATATGCGTCTTTGTCTTCCTTTTTTTGCCACCCATTCCTATACGGCCTTGAGTATGTATATGTATGGTTCACAGTGTTTGCAAATGAAATACTACATGCCACTCTTAAGCAGAAGTAAAACAGACACACACGACGTGAGTGATTAAACACGGTGACCTCAAAACATGACCGCAGTACAGATTGCCCTGTTAGGGTGAACAAATATAAAGGTTCTGCTATTCCTGAACCACAATTCAGGAGTATAAACCATCTTCAGCTGCCTCAGTCACTGCTGCCGCTTCGATCTTGGCTTGCGTATGCTCTCGATAAGCTTCCTGGCCCAATAGGCAAGTCTGGCCTTTGATTGTTCGATCGTCTCGGCATACTGTCTGGGAAGACTGCAGTCTCTGTCTTTAGCAAAAGTGGCTTTCTCTACGCCATGGCGCTAGCTTTCCCGCCTCCTGGTGAATTCGCAAGACACTGCAATCGTGGACCTCCCCCTCTAGCTAAGATATGGGTGACGTGCATGCCGTATTCCGCTAGGTTAAGTGAGAATATAACTTCATGAGGACGATTATATTCACTGCACAGCACCAGTGTGTAGCAGTTGCAATTGCATGAAAACGGTATGTTTGCTGCATAACACGATAGTGATTTGCAGTTTTAAACGAGGCGTGGTCGGCTTCGAGGATAGCATATTGATCTCGTATCTGGGCCGGGGAAGCCAACCTGCTCGCTTTTCTCGCGCGTTAGGAAACCTTGTCACGGGAATGCTTTTTGCGGCGCATCTGGGGCAAGGCGCAGATGGTACTGCAGCACGCGCAGTATCTAGCCTGCGCAGTAGAATGACGCGGTAGAATGACGATGACGATGTCTGCTACATAAGGGTTAAATTTCCTGAGCCAGATGACACTGAGGATTGGCAGGGGAGAAGTAGAGCTCATGCTTTAAAAAACGAAACTGGGAACCGGAGGCAAGAAAGCTACACGCAGCAAGAGAAAGAACATGTTTACGCATGGCTTCCTTACATGCTTCGACCTTTATTCTGGCACTTTACTGGCCAAGACAAACATTTTTATTTATTTATTTGTGTATTAGAAAATGCTACAGGTCATTTCTTGGCCCTAGCAGGAGTGAAAAGAACACCATTTTATTGAATATGAGAATAAAACGCCATTTTAAGTCAGCTCGCTAACGGAGTGTCCAGGTTGAAACACATATTTTGGCAAACAATTCCAGTCACTTACCTTCGTAGGCAAGAACTGTATTGAAAATGTATGTCTTAGCGGAGAACTGATGCAACTTGCAACACTCTTTGTTAGCTGATAAAACAGTATTCATTACGCGTGCGTAGCCATAAATTGTCAGCCTGGCGCGTCAAGCAGTAGCGATACCATAAGCTTGACGTGCCAGTACAGTGGGTACATCGGCATAGCTGTATTTCGTAGTGACGCTGGAAAACCCGGATCTTTCTATTAGCTCTGCAGAGTCCCTGTTTAGATGGCAGTTGCAACAAGTGAGTCGCCACAGCGGAGTCATCACGTCCTGGAGGAGCCTTTGCCAAGTTCCTTTTGGGTATGCAACGTGTTCTAAGAAGATCAAGTGTCCACCCTGAAAGATAGAGCATGCTTGTGTTAAAAAAGGTGCACTTTCCAACTTTGTTGTCAATTCAAAGAATGAATCAACAATTTGAATACCTTTCCGGTGACTAAATTTTATTGCAGTCAATAATTTGTTGAAGGTTTGAGAATGTGTACCCCTGGTTATGTTTCACCACAGCAGCATGAGGCAGATCGGTACTCTGTTCTCAGATCAAAGCATATGCAGTCACGCAAAGGATTCCTTTCGAATCTCTGCTCAGCAGAGTCTTTTGTTGCGAAATCAACATTACGCCAGGTTTCGCCTCGTCGCGTAATTGGTGGTCGGTGAGAACGAATTACCTTGAACAGCCATCGCCTAGCAACCTCTTCAGCCGAACTCCGCCAGATTGCTCTCGCTCCCGCCAAACGTTTTGCCTTGTTGTGATGCGAAAGCAACACTCTGACCGCCAAACGAGACCTCGGATTGCAGCAGTTACGGCGTGAAAATAGAGGGACGGAGCTACGGTCTACCCAGAAAAAAAAGTGACCCCAGTGGCAATCGAACCTTCATCCATCGGATCCCCAGCCGAGCGGTTTAACGAACTGAGCCATGCCTGAGAATTTTTTTTAACCATGGTATTTATTACACGCGTTTAAATTCAGCATAGAACTGTATACATTATCATTATTTACACAGTAATCGGCCTGTAGGCGAAAAGTCCAATTGAAACATACAACACAACACCACACAACTAGAATACGACTTAGCACAACTTCACTAAAACGGTGGCAAGAAAAGACAACATAACAACAATGGCAGCCCGTCTGGTCGATAGTCACTGTCTTCGTAAGAGTCTCTAAGCTGATGTACCATCTGGCCGAAATGAGTAGCGGGGGAGACTAGAGGCTCAGCATTCCTATCCAACATATGCGTTTTCCACAGCCTGTGCTGGCCAAGGAGGAAATTCATGTCAAAGTGTTCGTGGTCATGTTCGATGGTTATCAAGTAACGCACACTGTGGGAATTCAAAGTAAAGTCTTTCTTAAATGTTCTTTGCAGAACGTCCCTAAATAATATTGCATCTTTGCAGACAATAAAACAGTGTTCGATTGTTTCAGGTGTATCACATAACCGACAATTAACAGAAGACACAAAAAAACTTTTTTTCTGAAGCCACACTTTAACAGGCAAAATTTCGGCATGAAGTCTAAAGAAAAACGTTTTAGTAGAATGCGAGATCGGCATTTTGCGCACCCTTTTTATGACATGATGCCCCATACAATTAGAATAGAGCGAACTATATAAGGGAGGCAGGAACAACATAGATATCAATTATTGGTATACATTTCTCCGTTAAACAGAGAATACGCACTCATAACAGAAGCGAACTGCCAGAAAACGCACTGAATCGTAAACTTATTTTATAAAACTAAATAGTAAGGGCATATTGGTAAAATTGGAAGAGAGTAAGTTTGGAAGAAGGTACACAAGGTTAGTTTTCGGCGATGCTCTGGTAATTGGATGGGAGTTATTACGGAAAAAGTAGGAATGAACAACTCGCTGTCTGACATAGAGAAGTGTCATACCTAGTCCACCACCAGAAATAGGCCTGAATAAGTTATCGCGCCGCATAGGCTCAAAACTGGACGACCATATGAACGTCGCAAACGATCGGTGAAAACTGTGGATGTAATTCCTCGCGCAATGCAGTACCTGTAGAACAGTAAAGTTTTGTAGCCAGAAAAATGTTACATGCCTGTGCTCGGCCAAAAAGTGGTAGGCGGTGCGGAACATAAGTCTGAGCATAGCTTTGGAGTGCCGTGTCCCGCTCTTTCCAATTGCGCCCACTAAATGTGAATGCATGAAGGAGAACTCAATTCCAAGGTGTTTAGGGGGAACGCGAGACCATTCAATTCCAGCATAATGAGTCGGCATTGCTCTCCATGAACCGAACCACAGACCCGACCTTTTAGACTTATTCATTTGAGCGCCAGATATAATGCCAAACTGCTCAATGGTGGTCATAATTTTGTCAATGCTGGGTTTGTCTATGCAGAAAAACGCCAAATCGTCGGCATACGCAAGCACTTTGACTTCATTACGGAAGGCAACATAACCATGGATGCTGTTGTTTTGCAGTACACTCAAACAAAGTGGCTCTAGGTGGAGGGCAAATACTAGCGGTGACATAGGACAGCCTTGCTTCACGGATGATCGAATTAGCACAGGCTCTGAGAGGTGACCATTAACAATCAAGCGATTGGAACAGTTGTAACAAAGTTGCACCCCTTTCAGTATAGTGGATCCAACATTTGCACACTCGAGAAAAGAAAATAGAAACGAATGCCGGACACGATCAAATGCCTTCGCAAGGTCAATCTGGAGTAGAGAAAGCTGCCCATAAGAGACAGAGCAAGATTCGAGAATTGTACGTGCAATATGCATGTCATTTTGAATGGAGCATCCCCTCAAGGCACACGTCTGATGAGGGCCAATGAGAACCGTCATGGCATACTGTAAACGATTTGATAGCCATGCCTGAGACTGTGAATAGTGCATCCTAATTCTCAAGCGTGAGGACGATAGTAGCGATGCTAGGCTAGTCAGCGGCGTATTTCGGGTGAGCATTATACTCAGCGAGAGCGCTCACTCGTGCCTCTCTTTTAATGTGAGAGGGTGACAGAATCAGCCTGCCATGACTTTTGAATTCACGTTACCCCTATGCCACGGGCAGAAGCTGCCAACTTGAGTCGCTTCTTTCATATGGAAGGGTGATATCAGAATAAACCTGCCAGATCCGATTGCATTTTCGTTACCCCTACGACACGTAGACACGCCCATACGGCTTCGTTTACGCGTGACTTCAGTGTGTGCTGGTAGCTTACGCTATCGCGTCATACCGTTAAAGGATGAGCTTAAGTCTCCTAATATTGTAGCACGTTACACTGATAGGGCTTGACAAGAGAGCAATGTATCCGGCAAAAAAATTTGCGCCGTTGCTTTCGCAATTCAACTAGGGTTAACCAGAGCTAAACCATAACCAATTTTTTGGTTTAATATTGCAGGAAAGCATGTGAGATTGTGTAAGCAGGAAGGTATCGATTGTTTGTATAATACTGTAACCTAGATACACTGATGTATTTACAGGTATTTACAGGTATTTACAAAGGAGTAGCTGACCAGGCGAACAACTTCATGCCAGAGGTCCCGAGCACGAATCACACGCATTTCGTCATTCTCCACCTTCCACACGCGAGCACAACACTATCGTCGTCGTCCCTTTATATAACTACGGTTCTAAGTAGAAGACGGATCAGGTGCATGGTACGGCTTGAGGCGAACAACGTGAACAACGTCGGTTGCAGGGCGGGAGAATAATGTCGGAGAATCAAGAGGGGCAGCCTCATATGTCATGTCGGTCACCTGACGGAGCACACAATAAGGGCCGTTGTACTGGCGAAGGAGCTTCTCAGAAAGACAGACACGCCGAGGAGATCACACGAGAACGAGTGATCCAGGGGCACAGTGTACTGGGTGAGGCCGGCGATAGTAAACAGACTTCTGGAAAGTCTGGGAGGTGGTGAGACGGTCGCGGGTGATTTCGCGGACCATAGTTGCTTGGGTGATGGCGTCACGTGCGTACTCCTTGTGGGCTCCAAAGATGGCGGCAGCAATGTATCCATTGACTATACAGGATGTCGGCCAAATAAAAGATAGAAAGGCGAATAGCCTGTGGTGCCAAGACGCAACGAATTGTAAGAAAATATTACATAGGGCACAGCAATGTCCCAATCAGGGTGGTCGGGTGCGACGTACATAGATAATATGTCAGTCAGGGTCTTATGCAGCCGCTCGGTAAGCCCGTTCGTTTGCGGATGGTTCGCTGTAGTGAGCTTATGTTGCGCAGACCAGGACCGGAATATGTTGTCAACTACCCGGAACAAAAAGTAGCGGCCGTGGTTCGTGGTGAAGGATGATAGTTTCGGCGTCATCAATGGCGCAACTGATTGGTAATGCACGCGTGATAAAATATCTGGTGGCGTAGTCGGTCACAACAGTGTTCCAGCGGTTCCCGGAACTGAATGTCAGAAAAGGTCCGAGGAGGTCTAGCTCAACGCGATGGAATGATTCGAGGGTAACGTCGATAGGCTGCAGAAGACCGGAAGACAATGTGGATGAGCGCTTTCTGCGTTGACAGAGGTCGCAGCTGGCAACGTAACGGCGAACGCTACGATATAGACCGGGCCAAAAGAAGCGGCGTCGGATCCGATTGTACGTTCGTGAGACAACGAGGTGATCCGCGGTGGGCAGGTCGTGTAGTTCTCTGAAAACAAAGGAGCGGAGACGCTGGGGAACGACGAGCAGGAGCGGAGGTTCGTCAGCACTAATTTTGCGGCGGTGCAGCATGTCATCGCGAAGAACAAAGAGATGAAGGGCAGGGTTTCAGGTGGCACAGCAGAGGCGATCAATTAGTGGACGCAAGGAGGAGTCTTGCCGCTGCTCGTCCGCGATGTTAAGCAGAGCAGAGATAGTGAACAAGCAAGGGCCGAGGTCACTGTCTGCCCGATCTGGCGGTTCCACAGGGTGACAAGACAGACAGTGAGCGTCTTGATGAACACGCCCTGACTTGTAGACAACGGTGTAAGAATCATCTTGTAGGCGCAATGCAGAACGACCAAGCCGGCCTATAGGGTCCTCCAGTGAAGAAAGCCAACAAAGAGCGTAGTGGTCAGTCACAACCGAGAAAGGACGGCCAAACAGGTAGGGTCTGGGTCTCTTGCTCCAGAGCGATAGGAAAGTAGACCACGTGCTTCACCTTCTCAAGTCTACAACACAGCAGATCTCTAAAATGATCCGCCGGGTGGCCAGAAACAGAAAAGGAATGCGGGAAGAAACGATCCGTGTGGTACAGGCGCTTGTCATCAGTCGCCTTTCCTATGTACTACCCTACCTCACCCTGCTCCAAAGAGATCTCAAGAAAGTCAATGGAATGATATGTGCAGTTTACAAGAACGCGTTAGGCCTCCCACCTTACACCTCCAATGTCAGACTGGAAGCTCTTGGACTTCACAACACATTTGAAGAGATTCAAGAGGCTGTCCTTCTGTCCCAGAGGGAACGCCTTCTGTCAACTGAGACAGGCCGGATCAATCACGAGTGCGTTGGCTATCCGGCGGACCTAAAAGCCATCCAGTCAACGACTAACATTCCTGTTTTGTACCGGGCAAGAGAATATGTGGCTCTGCTCCCAAAGAACATGTCCCCAGTCCACAACAAAGGCAGAAGAAACGCCCGAGTGACTTATCTTCAGTGCGCAGTGGAACGCACTCTGAAACCTGTCTATGTGGATGCCGCTCTATACGAGCATACATCGACCGCAGCAGCAGCCGTAGTGGTGTTTTCTTCCTTACACAGATGTCTCCAGCAGGTCCATCCCACACTTTACTATCACAGAAGTGGAAGTGGCGGCGAACGTGCTGCCTATTACCTATGGAGACGCGTCAACCGAGAGCTTCACGTAATCACTGACTCACAAGTGGCGTGTCGGCTCCTTCTTGCAGGCAGAATACCTACAAAATTAGCTCACTTTACAACTAATACATTGGCTACAAATTCACTGCTCAAACATCAGATCACTTGGGTCCCAGGGCACTCTGGGTTGGAAGGTAATGAGTTCACGGATAGCCTAACTCGAGGCCACACAAACCGAGCGGCCACCATCCCCGATCTCACAACTAGAATTCCTGTCTCCGTGGCTTACGGAGCGCGACATAAGTATGTACGCGAACAACGTCGGATTTATCCCCCTCCACACAAGGGTTTCAATGCACAGGAAACGCGAGAATGGAGACAGGTCTAAACCAACATTTTTCCCAAACTACATCAATATAGCGTCATTTACCCAATGGCGGCCTCTCCTGGCTCCGCTGGACAGGCCGCCATTGGAAATTGACCCTGGCAACGTTTAACGCTAAAACCCTAGCTAGTGAAGCTAGTTTAGCAGTGCTGTTAGAGGAACTAGAGGGCACGAAATGGGATTTCATAGGGCTTAGTGAGGTTAAGAGGCCGAATGAGGCATATACTGTACTGAAGGATGGGTATGTACTGTGTTATCGCGGTTTACCAGAGAGGCGACAAGTAGGAGTAGATTTCTTTGTCAATATGTATATAGCGGGTAATATAGATGAATTCTGTAGTATTATTGAGAAAGTGGCAGGCATCGTAACCAGGCTTAATAAGCGCTTTAAACTGAAGTTTGAACAGGCCTATGCACCTACATGTAGTTATGATGACCAGGCAGTTGAAAGCTTCTACGAAGATGTAGAATCGGCAATGCGAAAAGCAAAGACGCAGTATACTGTACTAATGGGCGACTTCAATGCTGAGGTAGGGAAAAAGCAGGCAGGAGACCAGGCAGTAGGCAACTATGGTATCGGTTCTAGGAATAGCAAGGGGAAGTTACTAGTTGAGTTTTCGGAGCGCAATAACTTACGAATCATGAATACCTTCTTCAGCAAACGGAAGAACCGGAAATGTACATGGAAAAGTCCTAACGGAGAGACTAAAAATGAAATCGACCTCATAACGTGTTCAAGCCCCGCCATTATGCAAGATGTAGAGGTAATCGGGAAAGTGCGATGCAGTGACCACAGGATGGTGAGGTCCCGAATTAGCCTAAATCTGAAGATGGAACGCAACAGATTAGTAAGAAAGAAACCCATCAACGAATTAGCGGTGAGGGGGAGGGCAGAACAGTTCAGGATCTCGCTACAGAATAGGTATTCAGCTCTAACTGAGGATGGCGACATTACCCTAGAGGCAAGGAACAATAATTTCAGAGATATCATTACTGAGTGCGCTGTAGAAGTAGGCGCTAGGATAGTTACAGAGGATACCGGTAATTGTCTAAGGAGACGAAAGATTTTATTCGCAAACGCCAGAGTATGAAAGCTTCCAATCCAGCAGACCAGATCGAATTGGCCGAGATATCAAAGCTGATCAATAAGCTCAAGGTGGCCAATTAAGGAAGTATAACATGGAGAAAAATTGAGCATGCTGTAAAGAGCGGGGGAAGCTTTAAAGCGGTAAAGAAGAAATTGGGCATAGGCAAAAACCAGATGTATGCGATAGGGACAAGGCGGGCAACGTCATCACTAATATGGAAAAGATAGTCAAAGTAGCCGAGGAGTTCTATACAGATCTCTACAGTAGCCAAAGTAGTCAGGACCATAATGAGATTGGTAGTAGGGAAAAACCGTCAGACGTTCCACCAGTGACGAAGAACGAGGTCAAGAAAGCACTAGAAACTATGAAAAGGGGGAAATCAGCTGGAGAGGATAAGATAACTACAGATTGGCTGACGGGCGGGGGAATATCGTGCTAGAATAACTGGCCACCCTGTATACGCAGTGCTTGGTGTCATCGACGGTACCGGAACCATGGAATAATGCAAACATTATACTCATTCATAAGAAAGGGGACTCTAAGGACCTCAAAAATTACAGACCAATCAGCTTAATGTCTGTTACGTATAAGGTATTTACTAAGGTAATCGCTAATAGAATCAGGACAACCTAGACTGCAATCAAGCAAGGGATCAAGCAGGTTTTCGGAAACGGTACTCTACTATCGATCATATCCATACCATCAATCAGGTGATAGAAAAATGCTCAAAATATAACCAGCCCTTATACATAGCATCCATTGATTACGAAAAAGCATTTGACTCAGTTGAAACCTCGGCGGTGATGCAGGCATTGCGAAATCAGGGGGTAGACGAGCCATACGTGAAAGTGCTGGAAGATATATATAGCGGCTGCACAGCAACCATAGTTCTGCATAAAGAAAGTAACAAAATTCCCATAAAGAGAGGTGTTAGGCAAGGAGACACAATCTCCCCAGTACTATTCACAGCTTGCTTAGAGGAAGTATTCAGACTTGGAATCGGAGCAGTTAGGGATAAGGGTATATTCAGAATACCTCAGTAATCTGCGATTTTCTGAAGACATTGCCTTAAGTAACTCGGGGGATGAACTGCAAATAATAATTGATGTCCTAGACAGGAAAAGTAGAAAGGTAGGTTTGAAAATCAATATGCAGAAGAGTAAGGTAATGTTCAATAGCCTCGGGAAAGAACAGCAGTTTACATTAGGTAGCGAAGTACTGGAAGTATAAGGCGAATATGTCTACTTAGGACAGGTAGTAGCCGCAGATCCGGACCATGAAAAGAAAATAACAAGAAGAATAAGATTGGGATGGAGCGCATTTGGCAAGCACTCGCTGATTATGACTAGCAGCTTACCGGTACCGCTCAAGAGGAAAGTATACAACAGTTGCATCTTACCTGTACTCATCTATGAGGCTGAAAGATGGAGGCTAACGAAGAGAGTTCTACTTAAGTTGATGACAACGCAGAGGGCTATAGAACGAAAAATGGTAGGGGTAACATTAAGAGATAGGAAGCGTGCAGAGTGGGTCGGAGAAATAACTCAAGTTACCGACATTCTAGTGGAAATTAAGAAGAAGAAATGGGCATGGGCAGGACATGTAGGTCGAAGAGAAGATAACCGATGTCGCTTAGGGTAAAAAAAAACTGGATTCCAAGGGAAGGAAAGCATAGCAGTGGGTGGCAGAAAGTTAGGTGGGCGGATGAGATTAAGAAGTTCGCAGGGGTCAAGTGGATGCAGCTTGCACAGAACCGGGTTAAGTGGAGAAATATTGGAGAGGCCTTCGCTCTGCAGTGGGTATAGTCAGGCTGATGATGATGATGATGATGATGACCCAAAGCACTACACATATACATGCCCTTTGTGCAACGACCAGCCCACCGCCTACCACATCACAGGGGGGTGCACGGGCCCCCAACCTGCAGACATAAACACACACCATTCGGAAGCGCAGTGGGAGGCCACTCTGCTATGCTCTGACCTAACAACTCAGCGTAGGCTGGTAACTCAGGCAAGAGCGGCAGCTCAGGCCACTGGGGTCTTGAAATGAAGACTCCACTCACTGCGACCCTTCTCCCTTTTTCTCTTTTTTTTGAAATGAAGTTTCCTCTCTCTCTCTCTCTCTCTATGTAAGTACTCCATCCTGTCACTATCTATTTCAGCTTACTCCGATCCGATAAATGCTTTTCCAGCTGCTTCCACTCCCCCTTTCCGGAGTCGTCGCATGAAGTACTCCTCTATAGTATAGTATTTCAGCAGGCTGGCGGACTCGATTCCATCCTAGGATGGCACCGTGAGATTGTCTGTAAAAGGCACACAAAGACCTGCTGTATTTCCAAATGTTCTTGCATAGGCACCCTGTAAACACTCGCGTTGGAAAACTCCTAAGGAACCTCTGCCTGCTTCTGAACTCATGTTACTTGTTGGTCCTTTCCCTATTGTCTTACAGCCTCTCACTGAAATGCATAATTTGCGAAGGTGTATCGAACAGTAAGCCAGCCGTTCCTCGATGAAGCTGCTGTCATGTTGACAGCACTGTAACGCATCATTCTAGTCAACTACTGTGCGCGCTTTTTCATTATAACGGGCTTCCTGAGATAATACTTTAGAATGTGATTCTCGATGACATGCTCCGCAGGCAAGCTCGATGACACGCTCCGCAGTTAGATCGAGCGATGACTTATTGAAGCTAGGTTTAAACTGACGGGTGTTTTCGATTGTAGTCTTCTGGAACGAGAAGACATTTACTTTCAGAACGGTACACCGAAGTGCTCTACGTCCCGCTGCGATGTGGCTCTTGGTAGGTGGACCCTTCACTGTTTTGGAACATTGTCTGCTGAATGAGAGCGTTACATTCCCAGCGTGAGCAGCACGTTTCTGCCAGGGTGCGCTGGGCCCTTTTTTGACGCCTGTCTAGAATCTTTGCCAAGCATTTGTTCTCAGTGATGTTATGGTGGCTTAAAGCTGTTGAAGTGTCTATTAGTGAAGCTGAGTCTGTTGACGTAGATGCTGCTTCAGCGGGTGGGTCACCTGCTGCCCTCTTAAAACAACGACTGTTGGAAACAGGAGCAGTGCTTGCAGGGCCTTGATGTGGCAGCGAAGTAGCGTCATTGTTCGTGTGGCAGTTTCCTCACACTCTTGATATCTTCTGCCAAAACAGCTTCTCATTGAGCACTGCTAAGCTGTCATTGCAGCTTTTCAGACTCGCGTGAAGAAGCTTTAAATCAAGAAACCTTCAGGCGTTTCATTTAAAATCCTTGCTTGCCTCATACACCTGTCGGGTCTGAAAAGTACGCTGGATGCGTTTCCTTTTTTGTGTGTGTGTGATCAATAATGCTTCCGTTAAACCCTCTTCGTCGCTTGTGGGGCTCACAGGTGGAGCTCCTGATATCTTCATTGAGTGGGTTTGGCGTTCTTGCCCTCCTAAAGAATCGATGGAGGAGCTCTCGATAGTTTTCCAGGATCTCACATTACAAAGAAAGATGAAGTCGTGTAGACACACATCCGCATCTGTCTGATCCCCGACTGTGTCCTAGGTATCAGCATCACAACATGGCGCTCCTTCGCGCTCCCTCAGTTCGAAAACCTCTTCCACTTTGTTCCGCATGCAGATGCATGAGTGAATCTGCAGCAGATGTTATGCACTTCTCGCCAACATTTTGGATTAGCTTCAGAAGCAAGCTGTTCAGTGAGAAATCGCAGATATGTTTAAAATCAGCTAGCTTAAATGTTTGCGACAAAGTACATCTTTCCGCAATCTAGCTCGTTTACCAGACCTTGATGATAACGCCAATGATTCAAAAGCATATACGCGAGAGCGTTGTTGCTGCAGAATTGTAAGAAGAGATCTCAGAATAAGAACTGTCCTACTAGAAAGCCGTTTTCCCTGTGCACAGCACGAAGATTAATATACCAGTAGCGGCCGCGTCTTAGCTAGCTTTGATACACAGTAAACACAATAAACACAAATTACGCGATATGGGAGCATTAACGACCGCCATGTAAATTTAAATCGGTACCATGGGAAAGAAATCCGGTTAACACGGAGCACAGAACGTAATGAACTCCAAAGCTCTTCCACGCAGCTCTGATTCCACCATTTTGACGGTTTTTAAAAAAGCAGCGTATGACCATTGAGATGGGGCATGGTCGAAGTGATACTGTGGTCCATAAGCACACGCCTATGAAAAGTGCGCTTCTGTTGGTCTGTCCTTATGAATTTCGCATTCGAAGTTGTTAGTTCTACCAAGGTCGTACTCGACTGCCGGCGCCGCTCAAGTCCGGCTATCGTTTTGGTTTTGACGAGAAATGCACTCAACTTCAGACGGCGCAAGAATCGCGTTGTGCACTTTGCAACCCTAGAGAACCCATCCTCGAGTTGCGGCGTGGGTCGCAATGTCGCGCCTCCCCTGGCGGAGAGCCGTCGAGGCTACTGGGGACATGCGCCGCGGTTGCTGCCGTCCAGAGGGGAGTGGTAGCACCAATAGCAAGCGCGCGTGCGCGCCCTTCAATTCTAGTGAGGAGTAGTAGGAAAAACGGCCCCGTGCACGCGCTCTTTCTCAGTGGTGTCTTTGCACGAAAAGATAAAAAGATTTGATTCAGCAGGTGTTCAAGAATGCAGGTTTCTATGCCTGTCAGAAAGTACAAGAGGAGATGTTAACCGAGTAACGGCTCATTAAAAAAACGGAAGCTGCCCATTAAATAAAAATAAAATGTTCGCGGAAAACATTTCTCGTGGATTTAGAAGTGACCGATTCATTTTACCGAAGCACTGCATTATAGAGTATGAATACGTTTCCAACTCACAGGGGAAGAGAGTAAATCATTGCCTAATGACCCACTGATTCATGGGTTTACTTTGTAATAATTTGCATGAAGCTCACTGTAGCTTTGTTTTGATGTGAGCTTAAGTTTCGAGTTTACAAAGGCAACATCCGTATCGAAAGCAAAGCTTCGTGTGATTATTATGCCTGCTATGAAAATTAAAGAGCACTGCAGAATCTGCATTGGAGTAATGCGAAACCACGGATACTGCTGTTGGTTGCTTTTGGTTGCTTCGACTTGCCTGATTCACTTCTCGTTTACC
Source organism: Amblyomma maculatum (assembly GCF_055883805.1). Lineage (NCBI taxonomy): Eukaryota > Metazoa > Arthropoda > Arachnida > Ixodida > Ixodidae > Amblyomma > Amblyomma maculatum. The sequence continues at coordinate 461,997,042 of NC_139344.1, read as the reverse complement.
CATTTTATTCTTTGGGTCTTTCAAATTGCATGCCAGTACATTCATATGCCCTTTTTTGGCTCTACTTCCGGTTGCATGACGTCACATCCTTGATGCCACATCCCAGGCAGCACATTTCATCGGCCCAATAATGGGGATTGATTGGGGATTACTGGCCCACAAGTGGCCCAATGGTGCCATTGAGCTACCAATAATGTGCAGCCACGCTATACCATAATCATTATTGGCCCAGTGAACTTCACCCATATCCGTTATTGGCATTCAACCGGCTAAGAGTGGTCAATAATGCCCATTCATATTGAACAGTTTGCCATTATTGTATACACAATGAGGCAGCCTGGTCATTATTGGGCAACCAGCTGCAATTGTTTGCCAATATCTTCCACACCATGGTATAACCTGGTAAATATTGTCCGGTGAATAACAACGGCTTCTCAATATTGAATATATCTAGGCATACAGCGGTCAATAATGTCCAACCAACTTTGGCGGCTTCCTAACATTGTAATATCTTGGTTTCTAGTGGTCGATATTGTCTAATGAGCCTTGATGGCTGACCAGCATTACACATATTATGGCATAGCTTGGCTAATATTGTCCAGCCGTTATGGTTGCCTCATCAACATTGAATATATCTTGGCATACATTGGTCAATATTGCCCCACCAGCTTTGGTGGCATCCTAACATTGTATATATCTTGTATTATAGCGGTCAATATTGCCTAATGAGGTCTGATGGCTGGCCAGCATTGCACATATAATGGCATAAATAGGTTAATATTGTCCGGCCATTATGGTTGTCTTGTCAGCAATAAATAAATCATGGCATATATTGGTCAATAGTGACCCGCCTGTCATGGCGGCCTGCCAACAATGTATACATATGCATTATATTGTTCAATATTGTTCGATGGACTGTGATGGCTAGCCAGCATTGCACCCTAATGGCATAGGTTGGGCAATAATGTTCTGCCAATATGGATGGCTTGTCAACATTGCATATATCTTGACATAGATTGGTCAGTATTGTCCCATCAGCTTTGATGGCATCCCAACATTGTATATATCATGGTTTCTAGTGGTCGATATTGTCTAACGAGCTTTGATGGCTGGCCACCTTTGCACATTTCAGGCTGCGGCGGCGCTAAAAAAACAGTAGAAGCAGCTCTGACCGACAGAGACATTTCTAATACTTTCATCTCAATATGACAGTGTGTTGGGGCTAATTTCGTCGCAACTAAATTTTTCGCTGTCCCGGACGTCAGTTTACGTTCAACTGTAGAAGATATTCATATGCCATACGTAATTTGGGCCACCATATATATAATGTTTATTGGGATTAATGTATAGATTGTCCTAAAATTGTTTGACTGAGCTGACCAGACAAAATGAACAGAAGTGCCCATCACGGAAAATGTAGAATATATTTTTCTGAGTACATTTTTCGTGATTCGCAAATTGTTGTGGATGACCTGCGATTATACTTGCCAATTTTGGTAGAGAACTCTTTTATTTACGACTTTAGGCACGATTAATTGTTATGTAAAATTCTGCATATAATATATTCGAGACAATTCCTGCAGACTAGAGGCCCGGATGTCGATCACGCGTGGACGTAGCTAACACAGATAGCGTTCCAAACTTTAGCCAAGTGTTGAAAGAATTCTGACAGCGCGTGGAATCTACACTGCAGAAATTAGCGAAGGCGAAATTAATGCTACTGCATACGGGGCATTACGTATCATTATCGTTATCAACTAAACGCAGCGTCATTACCATTGATTCTGTCATCATTGTCATTTTCACTAATTGCAGCGTCATTCTCGTCGCTATCCTCACGGTAGACAATGAGAATTACGTATGGTGCTAGTTTCGCGATCCAGGGTTTAGCGCAGTTGGTTAAAGCGTTAACTAGGCTAGGAATTTGATTCCCGGTGGAGACGATTTGTTTTTCTGATCTCGTCAAATCAGGATGATTGAAAGTGATTGACACATCAATGCACAGATCCGATGCACAGATATATCCATGCACAGATCTCGAACACATCTCGCGTACAACTCTCGCGCACGGGATTTCGTTCCATGGGCCTATTTATACGCATACGAGTACAAGCATATGCGCGCGCTCGAGCACATATCTGATCTGACAAGCAAATGTTTAATAGATGCGTGTCCGCGAAAAAAATCCTGCGCAGTCAAGAAACGCAAGGTACTCAAATGCAAAGAACGCAACAGAACGTGTGTGTCGCTTGAACACCAGGGGTTACGTTTGGATAGTAAACGCAGAAACGATCGAATATATCCGGTGAATCCACATCCTATAAACGTTTGTCCATGATTGGAAACACGCACGCGTAGCATCATTATTTCCGCCTTTTTTTACGTGATGGAAAGAAACCCAACATGTTCAAGCTAAGCAGAGGTGGGAGAGATCGATCGCGCTAGCCAATCAAACACGCACTGCATGATTCGCAATTACCCTACCTGTTTCCGGCATTCAGCATAAGCACCGACTATACCACGCCTCAGTACTAGCTGTTCTTATAGACAGATATGTTGGGCTGCTTTCAGGGCCTTCGAGTTCTAATATCTACTAAACACAAATTTGTACTGTACTCCTTTGCGCTCTGCTGCGGGCTTCAGCAACAACGACTGAACGACTTTGGCCATCGGTGCAGCAGCGCATAAAGTATTTCAGCTCAAAGAAACAATACAAGCAACATATATTCTACGTTATGTCTAGCTAATTCACTTGACAAGAAAACAAATCTGAACTGTCCTGGAATGGTTCGTATTCTAATGCGGCGTAAATCGCACACTGCCAAAAAGTAGTGTACATGTAAAAGATAATAAAAAAAATCAACAGCACTGCATGGGGCAAGGAAAAGGAAAAAAATAAAAATTTAAAACAATTACCTACAGTGTAATGAATGCGCGCACATGTGTCGCCAGCATATATGGTAACAAAACTGAAATTGCATAATAACGATGTTCTTTACGGAAGTTATTTTTGTTCGAAAGCTGTATTATATGGCTCATAATGATGCACTTGACCACAGCGTTTGACAGCGCTCTCCTAAGCATTGTTCAGAAACTATTCTTCAAACATTGCCTTATTATCCAACCATATAATCACCGCACCGAAGGCGTTTCCCTTCAGAGAACTAAATAATTCTACGCCATCATGTCAACCAGGCTGCTAATTGCAATTCATATATATTAAAAGTAATGCGAGTGCGTTACTTTAGCAGTTTTGAGGCATTTTTAGACAACACCACTCTCGAAGAATTTAACACATGATTGAGAATTAGGGTTCCTTTGTGAAATATTCTGCCGCTTTCACAAGTGCTGCTTCCGCGGGCTGAAAGATGATTATACCGCGCTTCTTTCTGAGGACAACCTTGTCCCAAGTTCGTAGATATAGCTTCAATGGTGACCCTTGCTTTCTTTCTATTTTTTCTTTACTGCAAATTTAGTTCTTCAGATCTTAGCTCGTCGAGTATTTTGTATTTCTTGATATGCCCACGGTTAGTTCTACGCGCATTTTTTCTTGCTCTAAATGTCCACCTGATTTGAAAAAAAAAATGAATAACATGGGAATTTTTAACCTTGAAGTGCTCGTAGTTATGGTCGTTTTCGATTTTCTTTTCCTTATAGGAATACAGCAAGTATACGGGCTGTTGAATCGCTCAGTTGCGCGTGATGACGTTTCAAGAGCACTCCGTCATGAACAGCGACCTGTGTGCCATCTTTAATAAAAAAAGATATGTCCATTTGTTCGAACCGAGGACGATTCCGTGAAAACTGAAGATTGTTTTACGTATGTGATTATTATTTGAAACTATGAGGTAAAACGTATTTTTCATTAACAAAAAAAATATAGCGAAATTATCATTCCACTGAAAATGTTACCGAGCCAACAGTCGAGGCGACCAAAGATCTCCGAACGCACTCCTTGTTGTTTTAGCGAAGCCAAGGGTAAAACTCTGCGCAATCCTCCTCACAAGCTTGGCGCAAAGAACATATGGTTTTCATTCTCTCGTCTTTTTGTCGCCTCTCCACCCGAGGGCCTTGACTAAAGCAATTCTCAAACCGTTTTCAACTTCCCGTCTTGTAGCCTTTTCTCCCCGTAAAGCAGTCATCGCGGAGGGGCAGCGACCTTCACTGCCCTCTCTTTCCTCCCGGCTAGGCAGGCGTTGCTCACAATGCCCCCCGATCTACTCCTCCTCACTCTTCCCTTCCTTCCCGCCAACTTTCCTGGCCGGCAGCCTTCTGGGCTCACGTGGTCCTGCGGGACCTGTTTCATTTCTCTCACCCCCTTTCGAGCTTTATGCCTACTCTTTCGACAGATCTCAAGAAAAAAAAAAAGAGGAGAGAAAACACAACCATCTTCTGCCCTCTTCCAACCGTGCCTCAAAACTCGACACAAGCCGCTGATTCAGAGGCGTCTGGTCGGCCACACAATCCCCACCCGCTCGAGCCGCTCGAGCTCCCGCAGCTTTGGACAGCAGAACCGAAAAACAAAGCCTTGTGAAAGTTCCGATTCGTCTTAATGGCCATGCCTAAAGGGGATATTTGTGAGTACCACCAGCATTTTAAGTTGTTTGTTCATAACTCAGCTCTCTGAGATTATTTCTTGCTTTGTCTCCTTGTAAGATCGCTACTTTTTCTTACCAGGTGTATAAAGCGTCAGATCCCTGGGATGTACTTTGCGTGGCAGCATTCATTTTGGATTGTTGCAACTGAGGTCTGCAAATCTGCGCTAGCCGTATGGTAAGATACTTTTTTTTGCATTATTTGGTGCAGTATGTTGTCAGCCTTGATCATCATGTCAATAACCGATATGCTTGCGAGAACGGAAAGTTATTTATTTAGACCGCACCACGCCAGTCAGTTCTGAACTGTATTTTCAGCGCACTATTTTGTATGCATAAACTCTGGTCATAATGACAAAATTTACGGCGCAGAGGTGGCCAATTTGTATTGCAAAAGAAAAACGTGGTCCTGTAAAACATGACACGTGTTTTGTGTGATTTTCAGGTTACAACTTCATCGCTCGTGTGTTGTGTGTCTGAAGTGGTCAGTTTCTTTTACAAACTGTACACAAAAGTCAGAGTTAAGTCTAGCTTTCTGGGACATGATTTTTAGTTGCGAGCGAATATTTAATATTGTAATTTGCCGTTATGAATGCGCTATTGGAATGGTCTAAACAACGCGTAGCTTATTCACGTGTTTGATCTTTCTCTAGCGCTAATTCCGAGTAGTAGAAGTGTCATAAAATAGCCGCTTAAAATAGGTTATTTACAGTTGCTACCATAGTTCTTATACTTTACCACACGTACAAAGTTGTTCCCACAACAAACGTGATGCTAAGTTACGGATTTCTTTATTTTTTTCAGGTCGAGTGTATCATACAAACCCCAAAGCATCTGTGTCGTACGTTGTTTTGGCTGCAGCTTTGACAACCTTTAAAACGATCTGTTTGCAGTAATGATGCGGTGCACACTAAATTTAGTAGCCGCGGTTGGAGTGCGACTGCCATTTTTCGTGTCTGTTTTTTCCTTTGTAGTTTCTTTTTAGTTCTTGCGGCAATCTATTCAAAGGAAAGCTATTGATTTGAAGCTTCCAGTTATGACGACGTCTTTCTTCTACAGGTGTTCGATCACAAAGGAACTACAAGTATAAGGGGGCAAGCACTGACTACCGTTTAACGAATAGATAACGGCAAATGTTATTTTGTTTTATGTTTCCAGCGTCAACAACACATCCACGTGGGAAGTCGTGCACTGCCAGATGTCGCAACCAATGTAACCAAGTTAATATGGCCGGCCTCACTGAGCATGCAGCTTATTTCAACCTGAGTAAATCAGACAAGAAAGTTGCCTGAGGGCCAACAAGTAGTGCTTTAATTTGCATTTTTACTCCACGGTCTAGCTGCACTTCCACTTTCCAAAAGTTTTCTGTCTTAATGGGATTTATGAATGTTGCTTTTATTTCCAGGTGCCATCTGCGAAAGAAAATACATTGTTATGCACGCTGCTCAAGTCCATATCTTTCAAGGGTGCATGGAGCTGCTGCCCCTACAACCGACCACAAAAGAAGCTGCGATGAACGCAGCGCCTTCCTCCAACCTGGGACCTGAGAACACCTTGCCAAGGGACGCAAAGACAGGAGGAGCACTGAAGTCTAAGAGTTCTACCTAAATGTTACCATGCCCTGTAACACGTGCACACCTAATAAATCACCATGCAGTGAACCTTTCAGCTGTATTATTTTCTGTGCATGGATATTCTCAGCATGCTTTATTTAAATGAAAAGCTGCATGAAAAATATCGTCACTGCATAAGTAGGGGATGGCTTTGCAGGTGCCTATTAGTCATAGCACGAAAAAGCAACTAGCCGGATTGCCAACTGATCTGGCTGGATGCCAATAATGCAAAACCACTGGGCAAGATTGGATTGGAAATATTGGGTAGCCGATAAATCTGGCGGGACGCCAGTTGTGAATATCCAGTGAATAAGCATGGATACGAGATATTGGATGGCCAGTGAGCTTGGCGGGATGGCCGTGATATAACAACCAGTGAGTGAGCTTGGGTGGAAGATATTGAGTAGCCATTGAGTGCCGTTGAATGCCAGTAGACAAGGTAGTATGCCAATACTGGTTTAGATATGAGAGCCGATCAAATTGGTTGGCATATATCTTGGCTCTTTGTGCGCCCCAATCAGACGCCAATATTGACCAATATTGGGACCAATATATCCCAATATTGGACCATTGGCGGTCCATTGACGGCGTGCTGCTTGGGATTAATTCAATTCGTTTACTAATTTTAGGCTTCAGTACTTTCAAACTGCGCGCCAATCTATGCCCTGTTTCGGCTCTACTTCCGGTTGCGTGACGTCACATTCTTGACGTCATCGTAATTGGCTGCCTTAATCAACTACTTTAGTCTTTGGTACTTTCAAATTGCGCACCAATGCCTCGTATGCCCTTTTTTGGCTCGACTTCATGTTGCGTGACGTCGTAGTCTTGACGTCACCCTAATAGACTGATTTATTCCACTATTTTAGCATTTCATACATTCCAATGTTGGTCCAAGCCATTGGCTACTGAGACCATTTTCCCTTTACTGTTACAGCTTTTGCCTGTTAATAATTAGCTTAAAGTTATTGGCGTAATTATTTTTGGGTACACGACATAACGTCACCCTCTATCGATTGACACCTCTCATTAACCTCTACCATTTCTCAATTACTCACACCTGCTGCGGATAACTTACATTTTTGCCTGTAATAAATTACCTTATTAACTTTTGTCCTAATTATGTTTTCGGCAACAACATTACGTCCCCCTCTATTGGTTGACGCCACTCAATAATGTCTATCCTACTTAATTACTCACTGCTACTGCAGACACGTTTTTGTTGACGCGATCTGCGGACGCGGTCTGCGAACACTTCCTGCGGACGTCATCTGCGGTCGTGGCCTGCGGACGCAGTCTGCGGACAGAAATCTGTGAACATAGCGCAGTAAGGCTTTCGAATTAATAAAGTAATGTGGGAACAGTCTATTTGCTTCCCAAACTTTCCTCGGCAACTGCTAGCCTTCTTAGCATCTCTATTCAATCCTTCAAGAGGGTATAAAAATCAATAAAGCAATAAAACTTGTTTTGAAGTTTCTTAACATTGTTTCGGAGGTGTTCGCGCTGTTATTTACCAGTGCGCGTCGCTTGCCCTGGTTTGGCACCACGGGAACTGAGCATTGCATTTACACACAAGTTGTGCGTGCCTGGAAATCACGCATCTTCGCAAAACTCGTTAAATCTTCGCGTCAGAACAGAAAAACATGTGAGTACTTTCCTCTGAGTTAGGATTTCAGCCTAGCTTCTACTAGATTTCTAGACATTAGGTTCCGCTGCCTGACAAATGAATCAGTGACGGTTATTTCAATGTAAGGAGAATGCGTAACCCTTGCCTTCCAAGAGATTTCAGTAGATAGATACCACTGACATAGAAACAAATAAAGCGAGCTCTTCATATTCAACGCTTTCAAACTTCGATAGAGTGCGCCATTGGGTGCTTCGATTCGTGGGGATCAGAGAGCGTGAGGTATTTCGAGCATATCATGAATTAGAAGACAGTTATTCTCCGCCATTAGGAGTATTACACGATAGCGTTTCACACACATACGGATGATGTTCTGCACTTCTTACATTTTTTAGTTTGATTAGTTCATTCCTAAACTTCGTTTGTTTCTTTTATATTAACTTTTTTAATGTCATTTACACCGCCACTTAGCGTTCGCAAACATTGGCTTTCCATTCTGAGCATCTGTACCTTTGAACACATTTTTCCTTTCTCCATCATTTGAACGAGTAATTTGATCGGTTGCACGCTCTAATTTTCTTAAATGGTATCATCAAGGATTGGCTTTTTATTCTCAGCATTCTGACGCCTTCGAACTATCTTTTATCAAGTATTTTCATTTATTCAATAAGTCACTTCATCCATTAATTACCTTGATTTTATTAGCTTGTTATCACCTGTTACACACCAATCAATCATCTTCATTAAAACCACCAATTACAATGTTACTGTTACGAATGGGGTGGATTTATTAACAGATGATGAGATCAGATGATTGCGTACAAACTCGAGGTAGAACCGCCAGCCAGGCCAACGTTGTTCGCACTTCGTCATCCCCTTATTTCAGCCACGCAGTCACTTCCACTTCTTTTACTTCAGCTGCTGTGTAACGCGAGAAAATTTCCCCGTTAGAGACTAAGATCGTCCTGGAGCAGGTCATGTTGGACGACGCATGCCGCGCTTAAGACGAGCCATATGGGCCACTTATGTGATGCGGAAGCGTCGTTTGCGGGCAGTAACTTCGGCAATCACACAGTTCATATCACTCAGCCGACTAATCACAACGAAGGGGCCAGTGTACCCGAACACAAACTTCTGGCACAAGCCTCGCTTTCGTAAAGGGGTCAAAAACAACACGAAATCTCCTGGGGCATACGTGGCAGCAACGTGCCCTTGTCAAAGCGTTCTTTAGAGTGTAGCTTGAGGAAAAAGTGCCCAGGCGGACCAAGCGACGAGCTTCCTCAGCACGGGACATACCACCTGATAAATAGATGGATCGCTGTTTGGAGAGAAGGGAAGCATGCTGTCTAAAAACTTGCGGGGCATTTTGATGTAGACCAAATAGAACAAAAAATATCCAGTTATCTCATGCTTCGCGGCGTAGTACGAATATGCCACGAATGGCAACACGGTTTCCCAGTTCTGATGGTCCGATGCGGCATATATAAACAACATGTTGGCGAGGGTGCGGTTTGTGAGTCCGTAACTCCGTTGTTCTGTGGATGGTGAGGTGTGGAGTGGCGGTAGTTTTAACCGCACAGCCGAAGTAATTCCACTACGATGTTGGCAGTAACTTCCGTTCTCTGTCGTTGATAACACGGGCAGCACCACAGCGGAGAACAATAGAGTGCAGTATTAACGACGACACATCACTTGCCTTGGCGGATACGAGCGCTGCAGTCTCCACATATCTTGTCAAATAATCTACACAGACTATAATCCACAGGCATCCGCCTGAAAACATGGGAAATGGGCCAAGCAAGTCGATACCAAATTTCTCAAAACGCACCGCTGCTGGTTTTCCCGTTTGCAGAAGACCTGCAGGGGGAGTGGTGCGAGAATTCAAGTGCTGACATTGGTTACATCTGGACACGTGTTGTTTTGTGGTCTCGTACATTTTCAGCCAGTAATGGCGGTGGCGCAGTCTGTTCAATGTGTGAAGAACATATGATAATTTGATACAAGACGAAGAAAGAAAACGACGTTTGGAGAAAGAAGAAGAGGAAAACGGGAAGGTTGGCTCGAGGAACGCGAGGCAGGAGCAGGGGAGAACAGGCGAGCAGCGGAGCCGATCGGCTGTCCAAGGAGCTCGGAGCGGTGCGTCTTCTGCCAGGCCTGACCCGGGGATCGAGACCTGGGGCCTGCTTGCCGTATCCTGTCCTGTTCTCCTGTCGTCCACGAAACTCGGAACGGTGGTCGGGTCCGGGAGTGCCACAGCGCCAGCTCTTCACTGGCACGAGCGTTCGGCGCCGTGCTGAGCCCAGGCACGTCGGGGAGGCCTGAAGCATCGGCCGTGGAAAGGCAACTCGAGGCATTTTGACCCTACTGGGCCCCGTCCGGTGGCCTAGCCTTCCGCTGGGCTTACCGAGGCCCTACGGCACAGACCCTGTAAAACTCTGACTACCCGGAGCGTCTGCACCGGCTTCTCCATCCAACAACTTGGTGACTTTTTGAAAATTTGTGTTTTGCCATCGTCCCACTTGCTCGTTCTACTTTCGTCCCGTCCATGTCTGTACATAAAAGTATTCGTTGTTAGCTTGGTCAGTCTGGTCGTCTATTTAGATTGCTGCTTCTGAACAAGCCACAAAATAAGGTGGCCAGAACATTTAAAGAAAAGAAGCTCACACAATGTAAGGTTGATCCCAAGGGGACCCGATGCGATGTCGTTGTGCACGGCGTGCAGCACTTGATTGCGGAAATTTTCCAGAACAACCAAAAGCACGGCCTACCATCAGCCTAGTAATTTTCTTGCGTTACGAATAGCGAAGAACGTATTCCTGTGTTGGTCGCAGCAGCAAAAGGTTGCAAAGTGAGGCCATTTTGTTGCTCTCGACGACAGGTCTCTATTTGGAAATGGCGTAGAAAGCAAGGGCAAGCAATAACTCCAAGTTATTGTTTGCCCTTGTCAGCCTCCCCGGTGGTTGTTGGCAACGGATGGAGCGACAAGCAGTCTGCATCACTGCGGCGACGACTAATTTTATAGGTGACATAAAAGTCACATTCCTGCAGGCAGAAGACTCAACGCGCCAGACGCCCAGATGGCTCACATAGACCTATGAGCCAGCATAAGGAATGATGGTCAGTAAGAGTCGTAAACGAACGTCCATAAAGGCATGGGCGGTACTTCTGAACGGCAAAGACAACAGTTAGTCCTTCCAGTTACGGTATAATTGCTCTCTGACCTTGTTAACGTATGGCGGGCATAAGCAATTGCATTTTGGGCACCGCTATAAATTTTTTAGGTGCAGCGGTGGCGTAGCGGTAGAACATCCGCCTCGCATGCAAGAGGACCGGGGTTCAAATCCCGGTGCCGCGCAATTCTCCACCGGATGACAAAAAAAAAAAAAAAAGAAAAAAAAAATCCGCGTGTCGATGGAATTGCAAATATAGGTTTGGGGTGCGACCTGATGCCGGTGAACACCTCCGGCAACGCACTCCCTCACCAGAACAGGAGTTGGCCACCCTGGTGCAGTAATTGGCCACAACCTCCTATGATAAGCTCCATAAAACCCCGGCCCTCAGTCACCAGCGGCTGCGGAACAACTGACCACGGCGGCGGTCAGACCTGTGACGCAGCAGGGGGTGCTAAGAAAGCCTGGCTCCGCTGGACAGGCCGCCATTGGAAACTGACCCTGGCAACGTTTAATGCTAGAACCCTAGCTAGTGAAGCTAGTTTAGCAGTGCTGTTAGAGGAACTAGAGGGCATGAAATGGGATGTCATAGGGCTTAGTGAGGTTAGGAGGCCGAATGAGGCATATACTGTACTGAAGGATGGGCATGTACTGTGTTATCGAGGTTTACCAGAGAGGCGACAACTAGGAGTAGGTTTCCTTGTCAATAAGTATATAGCGGGTAATATAGATGAATTCTATAGTATTAATGAGAGGGTTGCAGGCATCGTAATTAGGCTTAATAAGCGGTATAAACTGAAGGTTGTACAGGCCTATGCACCTACATGTAGTTATGATGACCAGGCAGTTGAAAGCTTCTATGAAGATGTAGAATCGGCAATGCGAAAAGTAAAGACGCAGTATACTGTACTAATGGGCGACTTCAATGCCAAGGTAGGGAAAAAACAGGCAGGAGGCAAGGCAGTAGGTGACTATGGCATTGGGTCTAGGAATAGCAGGGGGGAGTTACTAGTTGAGTTTGCAGAGCGCAATAACTTACGAATCATGAATACCTTCTTCAGCAAACGGAAGAACCGAAAATGGACATGGAAAAGTCCTAACGGAGAGACTAAAAATGAAATCGACTTCATAATGTGTTCAACCCCCGCCATTGTGCAGGATGTAGAGGTAATCGGGAAAGTTCGATGTAGTGACCACAGGATGGTGAGGTCCCGAATTAGCCTAAATCTGAAGAAGGAACGCAATAGATTAGTAAGAAAGAATCCCATCAACGAATTAGCGGTGAGGGGGAGGGCAGAAGAGTTCAGGATCTCGCTACAGAATAGGTATTCAGCTCTAACTGAGGATGGCGACATTACCCTAGAGGCAAGGAACAATAATTTCAGAGATATCATTACTGAGTGCGCGGTAGAAGTAGGCGGTAGGATAGTTAGAGAGGATACCGGTAAGCTGTCTAAGGAGACGAAAGATTTGATTAAGAAACGGCAGAGTATGAAAGCTTCCAATCCAACAGACCAGATCGAATTGGCCGAGATATCAAAGCTAATCAATAAGCGCAAGGTGGCCGATATAAGGAAGTATAACATGGAGAAAATTGAGCATGCTGTAAAGAACGGGGGAAGCCTTAAAGCGGTAAAGAAGAAATTGGGCATAGGCAAAAACCAGATGTATGCGATAAGGGACAAGGCGGGCAATGTCATCACTAATATGGACAAGATAGTCAAAGTAGCCGAGGAGTTCTATACAGATCTCTACAGTAGCCAAAGTAGTCAGGACCGTAATGAGATTGGCGGTAGGGAAAAACAGTCAGACGTTCCACCAGTGACGAAGGACGAGGTCAAGAAAGCACTAGAAACTATGAAAAGGGGGAAATCAGCTGGAGAGGATCAGATAACTACAGATTTGCTGAAGGACGGGGGGGATATCGTGCTAGAAAAACTGGCCACCCTGTATACGCAGTGCCTGGTGTCATCGACGGTACCGGAAGCATGGAAGAATGCAAACATTATCCTCATTCACAAGAAAGGGGACTCTAAGGACCTTAAAAATTACAGACCAATCAGCTTACTGTCTGTTACGTATAAGGTATTTACTAAGGTAATCACTAATAGAATCAGGACAACCTTAGACTGCAATCAAGCAAAGGATCAAGCAGGGTTTCGGAAACGGTACTCTACTATCGATCATATCCATACCATCAATCAGGATTTAGAAAAATGCGCGGAATATAACCAGCCCTTATACATAGCATTCATTGATTACGAAAAAGCATTTGACTCAGTTGAAACCTCGGCGGTGATGCACGCATTGCGAAATCAGGGGGTAGACGAGCCGTACGTGAAAGTGCTGGAAGATATATATAGTGGCTGCACAGCAACCATAGTTCTGCATAAAGAAAGTAACAAAATTCCCATAAAGAAAGGTGTTAGGCAAGGAGACACAATCTCCCCAGTACTATTCACAGCTTGTTTAGAGGAAGTATTCAGAGACTTGGAATGGGAGCAGTTAGGGATAAGGCTAGATGGAGAATACCTCAGTAATCTGCGATTTGCTGATGACATTGCCTTGCTAAGCAACTCGGGAGATGAACTGCAAATAATGATTGATGACCTAGACAGGAAAAGTAGAAAGGTAGGCTTGAAAATCAATATGCAGAAGACTCAGGTAATGTTCAACAGCCTCGGGAAGGAACAGGAGTTTACATTAGGTAGCGAAATACTGGAAGTAGTAGGCGAATATATCTACTTAGGACAGGTAGTAACCGCAGATCCGGACCATGAAAAGGAAATAACAAGAAGAATAAGATTGGGATGGAGCGCATTTGGCAAGCACTCGCAGATTATGACTAGCAGCTTACCGGTATCGCTCAAGAGGAAAGTATACAACAGTTGCATCTTGCCTGCACTCACCTATGGGGCTGAAACGTGGAGGCTAACCAAGAGAGTTCTACTTAAGTTGAGGACAACCGAGAGGGCTATGGAACGAAAAATGGTAGGGGTAACATTAAGAGATAGAAAGCGTGCAGAGTGGGTCAGAGAAATAACTCAAGTTAACGACATTCTAGTGGAAATTAAGAAGAAGAAATGGACATGGGCAGGACATGTAGTGCGAAGAGAGGATAACCGATGGTCGCTGAGGGTAACAAACTGGATTCCAAGGGAAGGAAAGCGTAGCAGGGGGCGACAGAAAGTTAGGTGGGCGGATGAGATTAAGAAGTTCGCAGGGGTCAAGTGGATGCAGCTAGCACAGAACCGGGTTAAGTGGAGAGATATGGGAGAGGCCTTCGCCCTGCAGTGGGTATAATCAGGCTGATGATGATGATGATGATGATGATGATAAATTTTTTACCAGCATCGCCTCAAGGCCGACGTCACTAGCGGCAGAGTGAATCGCTATGGCGGCGAAAGGATCAAAGTGGCGCAAAAGGGGTGCTGCATCCAGAACAAATTTCAGCTTGTTAAATGTTGAGTCATGGTCTGGTGTACAAACAAACTGCGAGTCCTTGTGTAGGACAGTTATGGGATGTGCGAGGTGCGCATAGCCAGGGTAAAGCAGCGGAAATACGAAGACAGTTCAAGAAAACTTTGAAGACTTTTGATCGTACATGGTGTTTCAAAGTCTCTAACTGCAGCAAGCTTCTGTGGAATGCCGTCCTTATCCACACGAAAGCCAAGGACAAGAGTTTGTCGTTTTTCGAAGTGGCACTTTTGAGAATTCAGGATTAGTCCAGCCTGGATGATACTGTTACCTGAAGAGCAGTATTGAGATGACGGTACGAGGGATTATGACGTTGCGACGGAGAAGAACATCGGCAATTGGGTAGGTGATGTATGTGCCGTCAGGAACGGCGGGAAACGGGGCCAGCGGAACATAAATAGCAGCTTCGGGCGGTGGATCGGAGGCGGGGCTTGGCATCGGTGTTTTCGGAGCAGAAGGGCAGGTCTAAGCGAAAAAGCCCAGTTGAGCAATCAAGGCAGAATTGGCCATTAAAAAGGCTATGCCGAGGATCCCGTCATGAAGAATGCGGTCGATGACAGTGAAGAGAACAGGAGTAGTGCGACCTGAAATACTCACGCGCGCAGTTTACAGTCCCACGACGGCAGCGACGCTTCCATCGGCGACACGAACGGCGGTTGAAGCGGCGGGTGTCACAGCCTTTCGGAGACGGCGGTGAAAGGAGGAGCTCAGGACTGACATTTGGGCACCATTGTGAATGAAGGCAGTAACAGCGGCACTATCCACATAGATGTCTAAAAGGGTGCGGCGATGAGCGAGGATCAGCAGAGGATTTTGGGGCCGGGTCGTCAATGCAGCGTCATCTCCGGTAGCTGCATTGGTTAGTTTTCGGGATGATAGCCAGAGAAGTGGAGAGATGCATGATGCACGGCGAGATTGGGGCGAGCTGAACCGCCGGATCTGAGCATACGGTGAGCGGCTGGACATGCACGGGAATGGCGAGTTACAGCCACAAGAGCACGTATCACGGACATAGTTGGGTGTGGAACATAGTCGGCGCTGCGAACAGGATAGTAGCGAGATCGGGGTGGCGGAACCCAACGGCTGCGGCAATGGCGAGAAATGTGGCCGACACGTGAGCAAATGAAGGAGATAGGTCGGTCATCCGAGGAGTGAGGGACGATTCCCAGACGCTAATTGTGCTCTTCATTTATGTCTTGACCAAGATGATAACGTCATCCAAATAGCGTATACAATTATCCCGTTTGAGGCCACAAGGAACCGCATCGATGAAGCGCTCAAACGATGCAGGCGCATTACGCAAGCCGAATGACATTACAATAAATTCAAACAAGCCTTCAGTAGCCACGAAGGCAGTCTTTTCTCTGTCGCACGGGTGCATCCGCATTTGCCGATACCCAAAGCGTAGGTCGACGGACGAGTAGTATGACGCCGAGCGCAGACAGTCGACAGCTTCATTAATGCGCGGCAGTGGGTACACACCCTTTTTCGTGAACGCATTCAAACGACAGTTATTGACGAAAAATCGGCATGAGTTTCTTTCTTACTATTATTACCGGCGTGGTCCATTGGCTGGAAGACTCCCGAATGACTCCTTTCTGCAGTATACCTTAGGCTTGATCGTGAATAATTTTGAGCTCGTTTGAGGAGTCAATATTGTTTCTGCCTGATGGCATCGGTATTCCGCGTGTTAACTGGATGTTGTATGCGAGAGTGTGGCACAGAAGAAAGGGGATGCTGTCCTAGCAAAATTAAACACAGGAGCACAAGGCGCGAGAAAATTCTGCAGTGCACGTCGATCAGTACAGGATAAAGACTTGCTGATCATCGCTCCCAACTCATCAGAATATTCCGGCGGCTCCGTTGTAGTTAGGGGGCAATCATAAATGGTCGGGACAGTTTCGGTAACATAGTGCTGAAACCTTTCGAATTTGGAGCCAGCCGGCAAAGGCACAGGCTGTGGGGACCCGTTGAGGGCCTACTCATGCGTACAACCGTCTTCTTCGACAACAGCACGAGCGACCAATGCATTTTCCTTCAGCACAATGTAGGTGACCGGTTCAATTATAAGTTGACAATGCCCCACTACAAGTCTGGAAGAATGCGTGGAGACACACGCGGCCGTCTGAGCTGGCAAGACCACATCTTGGGTGAGAAAGTGCGAATCGACGCGACTAAGGTACGGATATTTTACTATGGCTGACAGCATGTGTTGTTGTAAAGACATTTCACCGGCTCCAATGTCGAGTGTTAGGCCACATTCGCGCAAAACATCAATGCCCAGAACGATGTCATGCGTGGCACGAGGTAACACCACAAATTCAACCTTGAAACTTGTGTCACCCAATTCAGCAGAGGCTGAGAAATCGCCGACAGGAGCTAAACTTTTCCCCAAACGCCGCAAAATGTGGTCGCGCGGTCCCACGCAAACGTAAATTTCTGGCCATGGTACAAACATTGTTCATACGCACATACATTTTGTTCTTCAGCATGAAACTAGGCAGAGCTTTGGGTGAAGTTGATAGGCCGGTGACATTGCCTCCATCGGTCGCACCAGTTAGTTTCTCAAGGGTGGCGGACTGAATCGGCGACGAGGCGACAGTTGGCGTCGCGGCTGGATAGGAGGCAGTGTCATGGTGCGCTCGGAGGCCGAAAAATCAGCAGAAGCGGTATGGGAAAAAGGGGGCTGCCGAAGAGAAGTAAGCGACTGCCATGGCGCGTCATCTTAAAGTCGAGATGGTCGTCGTGCGGAAAGACGCGCAGGTTGACGACGCTGGCGATAGTGGGAGATGTGCCCGCTGCAGCCTCAAATGTAACAGACGGGCACCTCTCGGTTACCTTAGAAACTAGAGGGATAGTTCCTCGTCAAACGGGAACATCCTATGGGCGTGTGTCGAGCTGGTTCAGGCGGGCATTCTTCGTAAGAGTGCTACTCCGGTTTTATGTTGCTGTTCGTAAAACTCAGAAAGGGGCCGATCATGTCCACCCTGGCCCGTACGCCGCTCGTTGATGGTACGTTGAGCGCAAGCAGTAGACTGGTCCGTACGTGGCCCAAGCGACGAGCATGCCTGGTGGGCTCAGTTATGGGCGGTACCTTGTAGCTGAGAGGTCCGCTCTTCACCCATGATCCGCCGAACCATTGAGGCAATGTCTTCAGAAGCAGGAATGTCGATGCTGGCGACACTTGTGACATTTGTTAGCAGACTAAATTTTGCACAAATTTGCCGCGACTTGATTGTCTCAAACGCACGACACTGCTGCATCACGTCACCTGTAGAGGCAAGGGTAATTGTTATGAGAAAGTTGTAAACGACTTCGGCGATTACTTTCAAGATGTGGCCAACTTTGTCCTCTTAAGACAAGCTTCTGTTCTGTATTCTTCTTTAAGCCAGAGTAGACCACCTTGCGACACAGAGGTCTTTTTTTCGTTGTACCTTATTTCCCTTTTTAAAAAATGTTTTGATAAGGCAGCAAAGTTGGTATTTCGTCCACAAACCTGGTCGAAGCGGTATGTCCTCATGATTCTCACCCCAGGGGAGGGTGGTCGCGGGGTGGAAGAAGACAACGTTACCGAGCTGAGCAGTCGGATCCCAACGATTTTACTTGCTGACTCGTTGGTAGTGACATGAGATGACATGACGTTGGTTTCCGACTGGAGATGTGGCAAAGCCGCTAGTGGCGGCTGCGATGAACGGCCAGCAAATCTCAGACGGCTTCCCAGCACCTCCAAAAGTATTGTTACGGATGGGATGGGTTCATTAACAGATGATGAGAACAGATGATTGCGGGTTGGACTCGAGGTAGAACCGCCAGCCAACCAACGTCGTTGTTGTTGTTGTTGTTGTCCAAAGAACTTATGGCACATACACACAGAGGGGGATCGGCCAAGAATTGGGTAGCAAAGAATTTTTTTTTAATATACCTGCATAAGAAAAAGATGATTTGAGGGATAGAGGAAAGGAAACAAAACGGGAAATAAGTGAAATATAAAATGAAAAGTGGTAACACTCACGGGAGATTGACACTACAATTGTAGAACAAGTGATGTTTAAATATTTAGCAAGGCAAACGATTTGAGTCCAGTAAAAAAGTTTGCATGGCGGTAAAAAAAGACTTGTGACTGTGCCCAAGGATGGTGGCGCCAAATGATAACAGTGTCGGGCTGCTTAAACTAAGGCCAAGCTGTTGCAATGGCCTTTCCATCAATTGTTTTCTCAGCGTAGTAAAGCGGCGGCAAAACAATAAAAAGTGATCTAATGTTTCTTGTTCACCGCAAAATGCGCAGACGGGAGACAGTGCCAAACCAGACCTGTAAAGAAAGAAGGCCAACGTCCTTCGCACTTCGTCAACCTATTCTTTCAACCACACAGTCACTTTCCCTTCTTTTAATTCAGCTGCTGCTTAGCGCGTCACAATTCCAGTCTTTTAAGGAAACTCAGATTATTTCCGACAAGCGGTTCGAACTACTATTACGCCGGCGGCTTTTCAACCGAACAAGGTATTTAACGTTTGCTTAAAATCACTAATGCAAAGTGCGTTGGTATGCAATGTGATCGCTGACTTCCGAAACACGCGCTAAGTCCAGTCGTGTATAACAGTTGTCGACCATCTGCTTCAGATAATAGACGTTGTCAGCAAGGTTTTCAACCTCTTTCGAATTATGAAAAATAAAATTCAAGCCAGCAAATTTTTCTGACGCCGCGCCGCTGTTGATATACTGCGACTCACAGCAGATGCCGTGCGAGAGCTCTGTACGTGCACTGAATGGAGTGGGAACGTGGCAGTGCAAGGAGAACGCACGGCCAGCTGTACGTCCGTATTCCCAGTCTCTAAATTTCTGCCATAAATGGTACTCAACGTCAGCATATCAGAATGCAAGAGATCAGCCGTTGTTTTAATCTCTCGTATAAGTTAGGTACAACGGATGGTGAACTAGCGCTTTCAGGATTAATGTCCGCGGATGACATAAGTTACGGCAGTTTTTGGGCACTCTTGGAGCCGGATGCCCTGACCGGAGCCAGGTATGCTGGCGACACCGGAACGACTGGACAGCGCCATATAGATGAGCTGATTCTTTTATTTTATTGCAGTCCTACAGTTAGCTGCAAACTAAGAAGTTGTGTGTCCTAGCGGATAGGCTAATAGAACCGGTCACTCGGCTTTGCTGGTGTGAGCCTTCCGTGGACGTTCTTTAATTTGTACATGCCATGATCTTCCTCTTTCATTTGTACATACCATCATCATCGTCCCGCGGCGCCGGCTCCAGCACGCGCCTGGGTTTTGTCATCGGAGTAAAACGCTAGACAAGGCATCGCTGGCCCTGCTGTCACGACCTTGCCGTCTCAACCTAGCCTTCTTTCACAAGTGGTGGAGGTCAAATTCGATGCCCTAGCTGCCTTGGGCCCTGCCTCTCGTTGGAGCTATGTTCTGGTCGTCTTTTGGCAACTGCCACCATAATCATGTCCACCGAGAGCAATCCCGACCCGGCCGGACCCTCTACCTCGACTGCACCGACGCCTTCGACTCTACCCACACGTCAACGCGACCCGCCGCTGTTCGCTGGTCGTCGCGACGAAGACGTCGATGACTGGCTCGACACATGTGAGCGCTGCAGTGCCTATACCCGGTGGGACGACGCTTTGAAATTCCTCAACGTTTCGTTCTATATCATTGAGGTCGCCAGAAACTGGTTAATTAATCGCGAACCCCATGCTACTAACTGGATCACTGTCAAACAGCAATTCCGACAATACTTCGCCGACCCGGCAGTTCGGACTGAGATCGCGAGAAGCAAGCTCGCTTCTCACCTTCAAGGTCCCGATGAATCATATGCGTCTTTCATAGAGGCTGTTGCTGCACTTTGTCGGCGCATTAGTCCCACCAGTCCCACAACCTAGCCTTTTTTCACTGGGAAGATCCTTGTTTAAATTGCTTTAAACTCATGATTGCTAATTTTAGATCTAAAGTTTTTATGCGCTAACATGGTGAAACAGAGACAGGTAAAGTGCACGAAATGCGAGTTGTGGGTGATTTATGATGCGCGGTGCAAATCGGTAGAAGAGGCGTATAAAGATTCAAGGTGCAGGTGTTGCGAGCTGTGCGAATGCCTAAGAAAACTATATCAGGAGAATGTCGCACTGGTGTCACGTTTCGTTGCCATAGAAAAGCAAACTCAGTAGGAAAGAGCGGAAATAAGGCTGAAGATGCAAGCGGCCAATATGGAGAAACAATTCCGGACCTTGGCTTTAATTTCTCTGCCTACCTCTCCCCTTCCTTCTGCTCCGCGTGGTGAGGAGTGCTTCGAGGCCAATAAAGTCCTAGAGAGGAAGCGGGGTAGGAAGAGAGTGAACAAAGGCACACAGAGGC
The DNA here is from genome assembly GCF_055883805.1 of Amblyomma maculatum. Lineage (NCBI taxonomy): Eukaryota > Metazoa > Arthropoda > Arachnida > Ixodida > Ixodidae > Amblyomma > Amblyomma maculatum. The sequence continues at coordinate 461,976,200 of NC_139344.1, read as the reverse complement.
GAGGTTATCTGTGGGCGACATGCACAAAGCCAGGGCGGATCCCTGGAAATGTGCCGTGGTGCGAGTTAGGGAGCGTGTAAACAGGGCCAGAAAGGGGGCCGCCAACAGGTTCGATAAGAAGAGAGCGAGAGCAAGCTTAGCCAGCTGGTGTTAGTCGGCAGTGACTCAAACCTGAAAAGGTGCAGCAGAGCTGTCAGCTGAGCCCAGTTGGGGTTGGGGGTTTGTCGGAAAGAAATTAAGCCAGGTGTTGCAGATAACGAGAGGCGAACATTAAGAGAAATCTGTAGGGCAAAGCATGGTGATGGTAGTGGCAGGATTAAATGATGTTTTGATTGGTGGCGGGATGAGACTAGTGGAGAGGGGGCAGAGGGAGTGAATATTTGCGGGAAATATCTTCAGGTTGCAGATTGTAGTGTGCACAGAACTAGAGGTGCTCGGAAACAACCCAAAGCTTGAAATGGAAGTGACCAGGGTCGATCAGGAAATAGAGAATTGGACCTAGCAATACATTTCGAGGTAACAGATATCAACAAGGAAGTACGCAGAGCAGACCTTGGCAAGGGATGTTACCGAGAGGAAATCTATTTCAAGGAAAAGGTAGGGCGCTGAGATCGGATGGCACCTGGCAGTTCCTGAGTAGCGTTTTTTAGGTGGTCCGCGAGAGTTCCGAGCACAGGGCGGTAAAATTAAACCGAATATTTCAGGCTGTAGAACAACTCCGAACAACCGAACAAACGAAGACCTATGAAGAAATGTAAGAAACATAAATTTACCTCTAATATACATTGTATCCATTATATAAACTTGCAAGGCTGCAGAGATAGATCGAAGTGGTTACAAATAAAACATTATTTAAGAGATTGTAAATTCGGTGTATATGCTATGCGCGAGAAACACCTTAGGGACCTGGGATAACCACCGTGTATAGAAGGCTACGTCTGGGAAGGGTGCAACAGAACAACGGAGAAGGTAGGTAGAGTTGGCATGCTGATACAACAAAAGACCAATTAGCAAAGGGTAAAAACTAGCTTGCAAAGAACATGTCTGGGTTTCAGGAACAATAATGTGTGAATCCTAAACTGCGGAAGGAATGCGCCGATTGGCGGACTACGACTGCGCCCAAGCGTGTTTGTTTATATAGCTTTTGCAATGACTGGATGTATGCTGCTCGCTCACACGGCATGAAATGCAAGCTGACCTAGAAATACGAAAACTATCAACTTCTATTCGCACCGGTTGCACCTTTATTTGTTCACAAATTACAACTGCGCTGCAATCGCGTTGCGCCTGGCGGTTATTTGGCGATACAAAAACACTTCCGCTGATGCGAAACAGATGTACTAAGTAGCATTGTGTCATGGGAAGCCACAATAATAGGCGAAGCACCAAAAGACGAGGCTCACGTGTGAAACTTTGCAGATTCCTTTGGAAGCGTGTTCGCAAGACCTGTTTTTCAACCGCATGACAGCGTTCAGAGAAGTGTCGCGTTCTTTGTGGAAACGAAAAGAGCCAATTTCCCCTTTCTTCCTAAACTAAGAAGTGTTGACAGTTGACAAAGACGGCTTCGAGAGGCATCAAAAAAGTACAGTGGCTTAAGACCATGCATAAAAAGTGAAGAGGATTGAAGATTATCCGGCTCTTCGCTCCCCGCGTGTCTAGTTTTGCCGATTTTCCGTGCTCTCACCCTGCTTTGTGAGTGCTCTGAAAGCAACCAAATCAGCAAATGCGTCGTCCGCGATCGAGACTGATTTGTGATTGTGCTCTAAGTGTCCACAGCTGCCTTTTCATTTTTAGATTGACCAAGAAAATATCTAAGCACGAGGCCTTTTTTTTTTTTTTCGGGGGTGGGGAAACATGCCTTGCTGAGACACTTTTACAGATTTTCGCAAATTGGGCAAGAAGTGAAACAATTATTATTAATAATGTTATTATTATTATTAATAATAACGAAGATATGTCGGAAGTGCAGTGCAAAAGTAATCCTAGCTATGGCTCGTATGACACTACTCGCACGGAGCACCCCATTCGCGTCACAGGGCTCGTGAGTGCAAACCAAATATTATTCTAAATGAAGCACAGCTTTTTAATAAGAACCGAAATAAAACACAATGTAGTACAAGCTTGGATTTCACCCGCCCTCCGAGCCAGCGAGCCGGTTATGTCGCGTGCAGCGCACGGAGCACGCATGTGCTTATGAGATTGCTAGCGTTCTTGTCTTTGAAGAAACACCTCCTTCGGACTATATACTTATTCGTCTACTGCAAGATTTCCTTTGGTAACGTCACAGTAATAAAAGAAACAAATCTGTGTTTCTATCGCATGCTACAGGCCAAAACGATGGTCAACGAACGGGTCACTTTATTTCACAGTACTGATGATACTTTAGCAGTTTTTAAACATATTATATACGACAATATAATTACCTGGCGGACATACATTGAGATGCACGTCCTACGTTTTTGCTAACGTGGGACGCACTCACAATCAATGTTTACTCATCCCCGTCTGTTGTCTGCTCTACAGTGCAGACGTGAATAAAAAGTTCCCCGCCTATAAATAAGTGTCTTTCATGGAAATAACAGCTAGGTTGCCCAATAAAGACGGAATGCAGGTGGCATGTCGCGGTGCGCCTGCGGGGGCGCGTCAAGGCGCGTGCTCGTGCGAGAGAAAGCGCTCGGCGCACGCCGTGAAGGCAGCGAGATGAGCCGGCGGCGTCCAGTGTGTGCTTTTCTGTCCGCGCGACAAAGCAGCGCGAGACGTCTGCACGCGCGCGGAAGCGAACGAGCGAAAGGAGAAAACTTGCAAGGGATGCCTAGGTGGTGTCGCCGCGTGTATCCCCATTTTCTATTTTTCAGTCAGAGATGGCGCTCCTTTCAGGAGCAGCAGTGCCGCTCGACCGTGGTTTGGAAGCCTATACCTAACTGTTTCACTCTGTCCATACTCTGTCCGTGTCCTAGCGCTTTTTTAAAATGATGTTCTAGCAACACGCCCAGCAAGCCACTTAATTAATCATCATGTAGACGCGCTCACTTTAACTCATGACAATTCACTAACCCAAGACAAGACTGTTACGTGCGCGAACTTTCAACTGTTCAACCAACTAGCCGTCATTACAGCATTGCTCACTCTGATTAACAGAGTTATCATGTAAAATGAGCGATATGCAATAAATGCGTAATTGACAGAAAATTACGTCAAAATTCTCGAACACAACCTGTAATGCCCACGCCAGACGCTAAACATAAAATTTTTATAGGGTTGTAGGCAACACGGAAGTAGCAGTCAGTAAAGCAGAAATTTCGACGAGTTAACTATTCATTTCGCTCTCTGTGCACCAAGACGGTTTGTTTTGTTTGTTTGGTTGGTTTTTGTCACCATCGTCTTTTATTTCGTTTTGTTGGGCTATGACTGTGATCGCAATATATTCAATCGTGGCGATACCGTGGCATTCAAAGTTTACAAACTATTAAGGTTTGTTTGATCGTTGCGTGCCATTTTATTTTGGTTTCCTGCACTTTATCAACATTCCAGAAAGGAATGTATTCGCTTATTTTACGGTGTTTTTTTGGTGTCTCATTGTTTGCTTGCCTCATATTGTTTTCATGCATTGCGAACGGACAGGTTTATGAGAATTGCTTTATGAGAACAGGTTTATGAGAATATTTTATTGCCTTTAGTTGGCAAGACCGAGACGCATATACGGAACACATTGGACTTTATTAACAAAGGGAAAAACGTCGCACTTGAAAGCGATGAAGTGTTGGTTTCCTTCGATGTTTGCTCCCTTTTCACGAGTATTCCGGTTAACTTGGCGGTGGAAACTGCAAGCTTCGTTTGAACGAGGACTCCTCTCTTGAAGAGCGCACACCTTTCGAGGTACCCGACCTATGTAAGCTTCTTTCTTTTTGCCTTGCAATTACCTATTTCTCTTACGGTGGCAATTATTATCGGCAGACCTTCGGCACAGCCATGGGTGCAGCAATTTCCGTGACGGCGGCTAATCTGACAATGGAAGCCATTGAGAGAAAAGCTCTCGAAACATTCGAGCCAAGGCCTAAATTATTCGTCAGGTACGTGGACGATTGTTTCTGCATCTTAAAATAATAACACGTCCAGCGTTTCTTGGACCACCTGAACGGCATAGAAGCCTCAATGAATTTCACCGTAGAAGAGGAGGTGAATGGCTGTATATCGTTCCTCGACACTCGTGTGATCCGAAAACCCACGAGCCTGGATTTCACCGTGTGCAGAAAGCCTACACACTCAGGCCGTTATCTTGACTTTTATTCTTTCCACCCGATGGGACACAAGCGATCTGTTGTCTGCTCCTTGATCAAAAGAGCAATAAACACGTGCTCCAACGAGCAATCCCTCAAGGAAGAGCTGAAGACTGTCGAAAAGGATTTGACGACAAATGGCTATCCAAAAAGCTTTGTGGCAAACACAAAAAAGAAACTCCTACCGCGACCGCCACCTTCTGACGTTTCCGATGCCTCTAAGCCAAAACCAGCAAGCATCCCTTACATCCCACAGATTAGTGAAGCGCTTGGTCGGGTTTTCCGAACGTACGGCGTGCAAGTTGCCCACGTTCCAACGAGCAAACTTAGGCACGAGCTTGTCAGTGTGAAAGACCCCCTTCCCCTTAAGAGATATCCTGGGGCGTGTACAAGATTCCGGGCGCAGATTGCGACCGCAGTTATATCGGAGAAATAGGAAACTGGTGCAAACGGATACAGCAGCACAAAAATGATGTGGCGAAAGGACACAGTGCTACTAACGCTCTGGCCGAACATGTGCAAGAAACTGGACACGCCCCAGGTTGGAACGGTGTACGTGTGCTTGCCAGAGAACGGATGGCTGCTAGACGATTGTATCTAGAGTCTTTGATGATTCAGACCACTCATGGCATGCTCAATCGAACGCAAGGGAATCTACCATCTGATTAAGCAAGATCATTACGATGCATTTTGAAGAAGCTATAAACGCATGCTTTATGTCTGGTTTCCCGATTGTGAACAAGGAAGCCGTAGGGCTTCCGAAACGCCATTTCGTTTTTATTAAACTTTGACTTGGTCAGTGACCTTATAATTTCCTTAAATAACCAAGTTCGTTGAAGTTCCGCGCTTTCTCTTCCTGGTTTCTTCCTAGTCCCTTGTTGTTGTTTTTTTATGCGCGGTTTTAAGGGGCATTCTAGCACCAGTCACCAACTCGCTTACCTCTCAATATTATGTTCTATAGGGTCAATCCTGTCTCTAATGTACGTTAACGATATTTAAATATTGGTAAGTCTGCTCCATATATTATTTGCGCCGACAATACAAGCGTATTTCTATTGACAATCAAGCATCGCTTCAGCCGAAAGAGCAAGCAGGACATTTGCACGCTAAACCCTTGAGCAACTGAATAAGAACTGAAAACCAATGTGGATGAGACAAAGCAGTGCTCTCCCATCTGCCTCATAGTTGTTGTTTTTATATTCCTTCTCTTGCTATTAATAACAATCCCATTAGAGTACCGCCGATGTGTAAAACATTGGGTTGTAACATGTCGTGAGATGACTATGGTATTTACCTTGTCCGGAAACTACCGCTCACGACAGGCTACTTACGTGACTGCTGTTATTTGTTGGCGTTTCTCTCAATATATTGCTATATTTCTCCGTTTTCTTCAGTGATGAAATTATGGTGTGCTTGTCTGGGCAGAGACTGCACTTGTAAATTTTAATAAATTTTCGTTTATAAAGAATGTGTAATCCGCATAATTGGAAAAGTGCATTCTTATTCAGACGCAGCCGAGCTGTTCAAAAAGTTCGGCATTATCCGCATACAGGTTTTATACCCATTTCAAGATCTCTGTGATTGGAAGTCGAAAATAACCAAGATAAAAAATTCACTACCTTAACTAGCCAGCTTTTTTAATGAATCATCCTGTGTATTGCGTACGAATTTCAGAAAAATGGAAAGTTGATGTTTGCCGCACTAATTATGGAACAAAAACGTCATAATATTGCTTGCCATCTCTCTTGTACTAGCGTTCCCGAGCCACAGATGTCACTGACAAATCATTTAGGGATTTGCGTAGTATATTTCTGGAAAAGTGTGTAATGCAATAGTGCTCTTTTGTCTGACTCTTCCTGTACGTACAATCTTTGTCAAAAGTGTAGAGCCCAGGGGGTCCGCTTCTGAGCCATGTAGGGGCGCTAATATAACTATAGTGAACTAGAATAGGTGTAGTGGGGCGAGGGAAGCGCCGCGCCAGCGGAGCGCGTGAAGCAGGCGGCGCCGAAATCTCAGGCCACCGCGCGGCGGCGCTGCTGCGCCTTCCACTTGGCAGCCTCCTCATACTCCGGAGCTCGCTGCGATAGGCGCCGGCTTGTTACACGGGGAGCGCGCTCTGCCTTGGCGTACTTTTTCAGTGTGTCGTCCTCTGTTATGCTGTTTAACATAGGCGTAATTCCCCAAATCCCATTGTCAGAAGACAATTCAGTGTACCCCGCGACTTTCTCCGGGAAACAGGTAGAGGCCATCCACTGACCGTACGAGAAACGGAACACTTTGTGCGGCAATCTTAGCACGTGCACGCATCTGCGTAGGGTACGCGCGCTGGTTTCAACAAGATCGTCGTGGGCAAGCCTTTTTCCGTACGTTAATTCATATGCGTCTTGATTTCATCTCTGCTGCGCTGTGCAGCCCATTATATTACGAGTTGAGCAAACCTCGGCGGAGAAACTATTGTTTTGCTCCTGGATGTAGGACCGGCTACAGTGGAGTGAAGGATGCTTCGAAGTTATCATTATTCGGGGTTCTTGAAGACGAAGCAAGGCGCCGCACATGGCACCTACACTTGCACCGTGCGGACAAGCCCCTGGAAATGACGGATGCCGTGTGTGAGCTGCATTTTGAAGAGAAGTATATATTAAGAGACTATGTGCACATCATCAACGGCAAAGCGGTGCGCATACCACGTGGCAAGCCATCGCTTTCACCAGAGGCAGAGCCAACAATTTTGCCCAACCTTCCCGCGTATCTCTCCAAAAAGCCCTCGCGCGAGAGGCCAGCAAGAAAAAGAACGTCTTCGCAAGTGCCTAGCGACCTGTCGGCCTAGAGACAATGCACACAAGGGGATATATCACCGATTACTACGTCCAAGAATGACGAAGCAGCGGAGTTATGTGAGCCTCGCGAGAGTTATGCGTTTCAGCTAAGCGAAGTCCCTAAACCATCTGAGCTCTGGGCACTGCACAAGTTTTGGAACTACGATGGTGTTGCTTTCGTCCACGGCTCCCTCAACTGTGAAACACACGCTATCAGCATAGAGAAGTCTGTGTTCATGAACTATGCAGACAGCCCAATTACAGTGCTTTGCCGCACGTTTGTTCGCAAGACACTGATTTCCGAAAAGGTTTTAAGCTCACTGAGCGAAGGGGAGCAAGTGCTACAAGAGGCACATTTTTTGCAAATTTGTAAAGGGTGTGCCGCACACAGAAAGACTCAAGCAGCAGATATGGGATGCAGACGGCCTTTTTGTGAGCACCAAATGCAACGGAACTGTACATGACAAAGGTGAGCCCTTGCATCAACGCACATTTTTTACTGGTCTAGCCAAATTCTTAATGAGCAACAGAGTTTTACTGATGCATATGTTAAAAAGTTGGTTAATGAGGTTTAAAATCAATATGGTTTATCTGTTTGTTGATATAAACAAACTGTCACCCGTTAATAATTAGGGGGTATTATTAACGATGCGCCCTTAACGGTGCGCACACTCCCAGACACCCTTAGAGTGAGTGGGGGTAGCTGTTCCGGTCGCGAAGGAGATGCCCTCGACCTGCGTGGCAAGCTCAGCCGGAATTCAACTGCCTTGTAGTGACAGAAGGGGGTGGTCGTTTGGTGCCCAGCGGTCGCCGGTTCAAACCAGAGTAAGGATCGGAGTCAGAAGTAACAAACAAAACACAATTTATGTACAGCAAGAGACGATACAAAGGAACACACAATATCACTTGAAATACAACAGACGAGAGGTTCACAGAATACAAACGCTAAGCATGCAATTACACAGGTATCCAATAACGTAGAGGCTTTACAACAGATGAAACACGAGAGAGTACATAAACACCAAATTGTTCACCGGGCACTGTTGCAGTCCGACGCCTCAAGAGTCACGATGTGGCCGCCATACGAGACGAGCGCCGCTCCCTTGAAAGTCCGTGGGCTTGCCAGCAGCGGGTGATCCCCGGGAGTCCAGTCGAAACACAGGCGAGCACGTCGCAAAACACTTGACGAACTGACTGACTGACTGACTGGCTGACTCAACAAGCGGCGCGGTCGCTTTAAATAGGGCGCGCCGCGTCTGTTTGTTAACACGCGCCAAAGCTAGCGCGCACACACACATAGCTTCGCTGGTTGTAGCTCCCTCTTCTCCTCCCGTCGAGCCGCGCGTCGTCATTGGCTAGGTCCCATAGAGGATGCTAGAATTTTCTGGCTGATTCCAGTCCGATGAATCACCGTCCTCCCCGGGCAATGGAAAAGAGGGTGATGGCAACGCGTACAAAGCTACGCGCTCTCCCGCGCGGGGAAGGGGGCTTTCTCTACATGCTTTCCACGCGACGCCGCGCGGGCCTCGCGCCGTGCCGGCTTGATGAAAATGGGCGCCGATTTCGTGACACAAACACAGGTGTCACAATGTCAAGCAGTTATCGCTGTATCTAGAAAAGCCTATTTTTGCAAATTCTGGTTCACCTTCGCTGAAGTAGCCTTTACAGTTCATTGATATGATCTTATTGCATGTGCGGCATATCGCACTATTGCAGCTGCATGACATTAAAATACAATAGAAGCATCAACATAAAAAAAGCAATTGATAGCGGCCGGTGTTGCCAAGCAACGCGTAGAAATATATTTTTCTTTTGAATCTATCTACAGGCTCAACGTGCATTACATGCAAGTACCTGCGGAAGGCCCTATTGACACGAAACAGCCATTTGAAGCGGAGGGTACAAACGTGCACAGCTGCCACAAAGACCACAAAATTTCGACTTCTGAGCCAGAAAAATCGCCGCATTTCAACCAAGCTTCTTCGTCTAACAGCACGCCTGGAGGAAATGAGGGCCAAGAATGCAGTGATTGAAGAAGATGTGCTTGAAAAAAGCATCAGTTGTCTTCCACGAAAACAGCAGGCTAGTGTGCGGCAATGTTTTTAAGCAACAAAATGTCAAGCAGGACGGGTATGCGCTACAACCAGGAATGGATCCTAGAGTGCATTCTGATGAAGCTCAAAAGTCCCCGTTTGTACGAACACATACGAAAGCATGATATCCTTGTGCTACCAAGCAAGACTACGATAAAAAAATATATGAGATCATACCGGTCATCGTTTGGCTTTAGTGCGACGACAATGAATATTCTAAAGAAGAAGACATCGAGCATGTCAAATTTCCAAAGTCATGGGGGTCTACTAGTCGACGAGATCAAGCTGTCTGAGCACTTCAGCGTGACCTCGTCAGGAGAAGTTCAAGGCTTTTCGTCGACCTTGTACTTTTACGAAACCACAGGATAAACACCAACCGTGCGATCATGGTATGGTAATTATGTTTGTGCCCCTTGTAGGAAAATGGAGCCAAATTGTCGGTGTCTTCGCGACAAATGGAAATGTAAAGGGCGATATTTTGTTGAAGATGTTGATCGAGGCTGTTATTATTGTTGAGAACGCCGGACTTTTCGTAGATTACATAACGTGCGATGGGGCGGCCTGGAACCGAAAAATGTGGAGGCTTGCAGGGGTTGGTGCATCAGCAAAGAGTGTTACGTGCAAAGTGGATCATCCCGTTGACAGAGAGAGGAAGTTGCATTTCGTTTCGGAATTCCCTCATCTGATTAAGTGCTTACGAAATGGACTCCAGAGGGCTGACTTTATCGCCCCTGAAGGAAAGGTAATTCGGCACACTTGAAACTACGTATCGCTGTTTGTAATTGAGGAAAACTGCAATCTTGTTTTTGCATTTCTCTAGGTTTCAATTTGGCCTGTTCGAGAAGCATTCCGACGCGACTGCAGCGTGCGGACACTGAAAGTCATGCCTGGACTCACTGAAGCGCATACAGATCCCAACTGTTTTGAGAAAATGAGGGTTTCGTACGCCTTCCAACTTTTCGGGACAAACGTCCTGAGAGGAATAGCATTTTACACGAAAGATATTGAAAGGAAATGCGGCTCGATCGAAGCTACGCAAGAATTCTTCACGCGAGATATACTACCCATGAATTATTGATTTGTCAGTCGGCATTAGCCTTGCATGCAACTTTTGATTTGCGTTTATTTTTGTCTTCTTTTCAGGAAGATAAACTGATAACGGCCATGAAGTCAAGGTTTCCTGCCGAAGCACTCAGGCCAGCATCTCCAACAGCTGCCATTCTTGTGGACTTTCTGGACTATCTTGACAAGTGGGAAGCTGGCACCTCTGGGAAACGAGGCTTTCTAAGCGATTCCACAGCGACTGGACTGTCAAGTACTGGACTGCTGCAGTACTTGACCGAGGCGCTTCGATTTAAGTACCTAATGACTTCGCGTTTGAGCACAGACCCTGTGGAGCACTTGTTTGGAATAATCCGGCAGTCCAGTGGATGCAATTCCCATCCTTCTCCACAGCAGTTCCTCATCACAGTGAACTGCCTATCATTTTATAACCTTGCTCGAAGCGTTGACGGGGCCAACGCCACTGCAGAAGCGATAAGTGCCCTCCTGAACGTAGGTGACAAGGAGCAAACTAAAACCCCAAAGACAGTCGATGAGCTTCTTGCTCAAGGTAAACTAGACCAGGCTGAGACTTCCCTCGTTAAGGTGCCACCTGCAAATGACCAACACTTCCCACTAGTGGTAGAAAAGAGTGACTCAAGACTTATTTATTATATGGCAGGGTACGTGGCCAGAAAATGTGTCTTGAAACTTAACTGTGCGTCTTGCAAAGACATTCTTCTCGTGGAACCAAATGAGGCAGCAGTGCACCATCTCCCATCCGAGTATACAAAACATTGTGACTAAGGTGGACTTTTATATCCCTCGAAAGATTTGTACTGCTTCGTCGCTGAATTGGAAAATTTATTTACAGAATGCTTCAGCACTGGAGAATTGCACGCCAACAGCATCTCCGACATGATATCGCTTGTGAGGCAAATATTCATTCATTCTAATGCTGTTGGGTGCATTGTACACAACGAAGAGATTAGCATGAAGGTGGTCTCTTTCTATGTCCTTACTCGCTTGCGCTTTCTCGTCAAAGGACTGAACAGCGAAAATAGCGCAAAGCGAAAAAGAGCCAAACTTGCTAAGCTGAGCAAGAGTGTGTAAAATTCGCGGCAGTCAGTTCCACCAATGCTGATTTGCATTTCTTGGAAATATTTGCTAATTATTGCAAATAAAGCCATTTTGTATATATTTCCAACGCAATCAGACTTTTCACATGCCTATGGGAGCTACATGCAGTGAACGCACGCCAGCCATACGTCACACGGAACGTTTATGACTTTACAAGAGAGGACTATCTGCCTTTCTTCCATAAATGTCTGATGTAAGATTAAACCTCTTAGAGCCCGAATAACTTCAGGAGCATACCTGCCTGATCAACAGGTACTCGCCGAGCTGCTGCGAGCGAGCGCTTGCTTGCCAGGTGAAGGGAGCGGCAGCGCCATCTGTCTGCGTCGGCGCAAACAGCTTCAGCCCGCCGCCTTCCCTCGACCCACTACCCCTATTCTAGTTCACTATAATATAGCATTAGTGGAGGTCCTTCCCATTGAAGAGGGTAGGGCAAAAAATCTTCTGACTATCAAGAGATTCTGAAACGCAGGAAATTCATTAAAATCCGCAGGAAATGGCTCACAAGCAGGCCCCCGGGCTCTACACTTTTGACAAAGACTCTACTCTTTAAGCAGTGCCTTTCGTTTTCAGTGCCTTTCGTTTTCTCTTTGTCCATATTTTGTTTTTGTTCAGCATATCATCATCATCATCATCAGCCTGACTATACCCACTGCAGAGCCAAGGCCTCTCCTATATTTCTCAACTTAACCCGGTTCTGTGCTAGCTGCATCCACTTGACCCCCGCAAACTTCTTAATCTCATTCGCCCACCTAACTTTCTGCTGCCCCCTGCTACGCTTTCCTTCCATTGGAATCCAGTTTGTTACCCTAGCGACCATCCGTTATCCTCTCTTCGCACTACATGTCCTGCCCATGTCCATTTCTTCTTCTTATTTTCCACTAGAATGTCGGTAACTTGAGTTATTTCTCTGACCCACTCTGCACGCTTCCTATCTCTTAATGTTACCCCTACCATTTTTCGTTTCATAGTCCTCTGGGTTGTCCTCAACTTAAGTAGAACTCTCTTGGATAGCCTCCAGGTTTCAGCGCCATAGGTGAGTACAGGTAAGATGCAACTGTTATATACTTTCCTCTTTAGCGATACCGGTAAGCTGCTAGACATAATCTGCGAGTGCTTGCCAAATGCGCTCCATCCCAATCTTATTCTTCTTGTTATTTCCTTTTCATCGTCCGGATCTGCGGTTACTACCTGTCCTAAGTAGACATATTCGCCTACTACTTCCAGTACTTCGCTACCTAATGTAAACTGCTGTTCCTTCCCGAGGCTGTTGAACATTACCTTAGTCTTCTGCATATTGATTTTCAAGCCTACCTTTCTACTTTTCCTGTCTAGGTCATCAATCATTATTTGCAGTTCATCTCCCGAGTTGCTTAGCAAGGCAATGTCATCAGCAAATCGCAGATTACTGAGGTATTCTCCATCTACCCTTATCCCTAACTGCTCCCATTCCAAGTCTCTGAATACTTCCTCTAAACAAGCTGTGAATAGTACTGGGGAGATTGTGTCTCCTTGCCTAACACCTTTCTTTATGGGAATTTTGTTACTTTCTTTATGCAGAACTATGGTTGCTGTGCAGCCACTGTATATATCTTCCAGCACTTTCTCGTACATCTCGTCTACTCCGTGATTTCGCAATGCCTGCATCACCGCCGAGGTTTCAACTGAGTCAAATGCTTTTTCGTAATCAATAAATGCAATGTATAAGGGCTGGTTATATTCCGAGCATTTTTCTATCACCTGATTGATGGTATGGATATGATCGATAGTAGAGTACCGTTTCCGAAACCCTGTTTGATCCTTTGCTTGAATGAAGTCTAAGGTTGTCCTGATTTTATTAGCGAATCAAAGATATAGTTCTAGGTCACGTTCCATGACCTAGAACTATATCTTTGCTGGTCGAATCAAATATTTGTTCTTCTCTACGTAGCGGTAGAACATCCGCCTCGCATGCAAGAGGACCGGGGTTCAAATCCCGGTGCCGCGCAATTCTCCACCGGATGAAAAAAAAAAATCCGCGTGTCGATGGAATTGCATACACAGGTTTGGGGTGCGACCTGATGCCGGTGAACACCTCCGGCAACGCACTCCCTCACCAGAACAGGAGTTGGCCACCCTGGTGCCACAACCTCCTATGATAAGCTCCATAAAACCCCGGCCCTCAGTCACCAGCGGCTGCGGAACAACTGACCACGGCGGCGGTCAGAACTGTGACGCAGCAGGGGTTGCTATAAAAGCCTGGCTCCGCTGGACAGGCCGCCATTGGAAACTGACCCTGGCAACGTTTAATGCTAGAACCCTAGCTAGTGAAGCTAGTTTAGCAGTGCTGTTAGAGGAACTAGAGGGCATGAAATGGCATGTCGTAGGGCTTAGTGAGGTTAGGAGGCCGAATGAGGCATATACTGTACTGAAGGATGGGCATGTACTGTGTTATCGAGGTTTACCAGAGAGGCGACAACTAGGAGTAGGTTTCCTTGTCAATAAGTATATGGCGGGTAATATAGATGAATTCTATAGTATTAATGAGAGGGTTGCAGGCATCGTAATTAGGCGTAGTAAGCGGTATAAACTGAAGGTTGTACAGGCCTATGCACCTACATGTAGTTATGATGACCAGGCAGTTGAAAGCTTCTATGAAGATGTAGAATCGGCAATGCGAAAAGTCAAAACGCAGTATACTGTACTAATGGGCGACTTCAATGCCAAGGCAGGGAAAAAACAGGCAGGAGACAAGGCAGTCGGTGACTATGGCATTGGTTCTAGGAATAGCAGGGGGGAGTTACTAGTTGAGTTTGCAGAGCGCAATAACTTACGAATCATGAATGCCTTCTTCAGCAAATGGAAGAACCGAAAATGGACACGGAAAAGTCCTAACGCAGAGACTAAAAATGAAATCGACTTCATAATGTGTTCAACCCCCGCCATTGTGCAGGATGTAGAGGTAATCGGGAAAGTGTGATGCAGTGACCACAGGATGGTGAGGTCCCGAATTAGCCTAGATCTGAAGAAGGAACGCAGCAGATTAGTAAGAAAGAAACCCATCAACGATTTAGCGGTGAGGGGGAGGGCAGAAGAGTTCAGGATCTCGCTACAGAATAGGTATTCAGCTCTAAATGAGGATGGCGACATTACCCTAGAGGCAAGGAACAATAATTTAAGAGGTATCATTACTGAGTGCGCGGTAGAAGTAGGCGGTAGGATAGTTAGAGAGGATACCGGTAAGCTGTCTAAGGAGACAAAAGATTTGATTAAGAAACGCCAGAGTATGAAAGCTTCCAATCCAACAGACCAGATCGAATTGGCCGAGATATCAAAGCTAATCAATAAGCGCAAGGTGGCCGATATAAGGCAGTATAACATGGAGAAAATTGAGCATGCTGTAAAGAACGGGGGAAGCCTTAAAGCGGTAAAGAAGAAATTGGGCATAGGCAAAAACCAGATGTATGCGATAAGGGACAAGGCGGGCAACGTCATCACTAATATGGACAAGATAGTCAAAGTAGCCGAGGAGTTCTATACAGATCTCTACAATAGCCAAAGTAGTCAGGACCGTAATGAGATTGGCGGTAGGGGAATACAGTCAGACGTTCCACCAGTGACGAAGGACGAGGTCAAGAAAGCACTAGAAACTATGAAAAGGGGGAAATCAGCTGGAGCGGATCAGATAACTACAGATTTGCTGAAGGACGGGGGGGATATCGTGCTAGAAAAACTGGCCACCCTGTATACGCAGTGCCTGGTGTCATCGACGGTACCGGAACCATGGAAGAATGCAAACATTATCCTCATTCACAAGAAAGGGGACTCTAAGGACCTTAAAAATTAGACCAATCAGCTTACTGTCTGTTACGTATAAGGTATTTACTAAGGTAATCGCTAATAGAATCAGGACAACCTTAGACTGCAATCAAGCAAAGGATGAAGCAGGGTTTCGGAAACGGTACTCTACTATCGATCATATCCATACCATCAATCAGGTGATAGAAAAATGCTCGGAATATAACCAGCCCTTATACATAGCAATTCATTGATTACGAAAAATCATTTGACTCAGTTGAAACCTCGGCGGTGATGCAGGCATTGCGAAATCAGGGGGTAGACGAGCCGTACGTGAAAGTGCTGGAAGATATATATAGTGGCTGCTCAGCAACCATAGTTCTGCATAAAGAAAGTAACAAAATTCCCATAAAGAAAGGTGTTATGCTAGGAGACACAATCTCCCCAGTACTATTCACAGCTTGTTTAGAGGAAGTATTCAGAGACTTGGAATGGGAGCAGTTAGGGATAAGGGTAGATGGAGAATACCTCAGTAATCTGCGATTTGCTGATGACATTGCCTTGCTAAGCAACTCGGGGGATGAACTGCAAATAATGATTGATGACCTAGACAGATTAAGTAAAAAGGTAGGCTTGAAAATCAACATGCAGAATACTAAGGTAATGTTCAACAGCCTCGGGAAGGAACAGCAGTTTACATTAGGTAGCGAAATACTGGAAGTAGTAAGCGAATATGTCTACTTAGGACAGGTAGTAACCGCAGATCCGGACAATGAAAAGGAAATAACAAGAAGAATACGATTGGGGTGGAGCGCATTTGGCAAGCACTCGCAGATTATGTCTAGCAGCTTACCGGTATCGCTCAAGAGGAAAGTATACAACAGTTGCATCTTGCCTGTACTCACCTATGGGGCTGAAACGTGGAGGCTAACCAAGAGAGTTCTACTTAATTTGAGGACAACCCAGAGGGCTATGGAACGAAGAATGGTAGGAGCAACATTAAGAGATAGAAAGCGTGCAGTGTGGGTCAGAGAAATAACTCAAGTTACCGACATTCTAGTGGAAATTAAGAAGAAGAAATGGACATGGGCAGGACATGTAATGCGAAGAGAGGATAACCGATGGTCGCTGAAGGTAACAAACTGGATTCCAAGGGAAGGAAAGCGTAGCAGGGGGCGGCAGAAAGTTAGGTGGGCGGATGAGATTAAGAAGTTCGCAGGGGTCAAGTGGATGCAGCTAGCACAGAACCGGGTTAAGTGGAGAAATATGGGATAGGCCTTCGCCCTGCAGTAGGTTTAATCAGGCTGATGATGATGATGATGATGATGCTGACGACGTATTTCTTTTTATTAGCAGCTATGTTCCGTTACTGTATTCGGGTTATTGTTGCATCGAAAGGCTTTCAGTGGATCTCTTGTAGGAGGCTCGGACACATCTAGGCCTTTTTTTCTGTGCCCTTAGGCATCATAGGATTTTGAATATAACGTATTTTACTTTGATTGATTGGGTACAGACGCCTTTACGAATAAAGCTTCATAATGGAAATAAAGATAGGGTTACACCATGGTTAACAGTCGCTTAGCTTGGTCCATCTGTGCCGACGCTCTTCGTTTTTTAGCCCCATAGTTGTAAAGGCCCCAATCCCCCGAATATTGCTTGTCGATTTTGCAGCATAAAACCACGGCTCCGAAATTGCCACGCACTGATTGGACGTAGGTTTGCCAGAAGGTAGGTTTGGTAGGAGCTTGATGGCACATATGATGTCTCAATGGAGGGTAACATGAAAATTAGCCTACTAGGGCCCCTTCATTCACATTACCATTAGTGCAGGCAGGCATGTTTATAAAGCTTGGTTAAAGCGGGCTTTATATGTCAGGTGCTTTTAAAAGCGGATCTTAAATGTAAGCCATAATTTTTAAATGCGTTGTTACCTTTATGCCGAACATTCGTTATAGTGATCGAGAGTAGGAAGCATTTGATGTTCCGTGTCATGAGAGCAGGCTCCAAGAAATGATACTGCATATCAATGTGAAACTTCCTCTTTGAAAGAAATCGACTCAACTGAATACCGCCCCGCCGGGGTCACTCAGTGGTTACCGCACTCGACTACTGTGCCCAAGGATGTGGGATCGAATCCCGGCCTCGGCGGCCGCGTTTCGTTGGAGGCGAAAAGCAAGGCGCCCGTGTGCTGTGCGATGTCAGTGCACGTAAAGAACCCCAGGTGGTCGAAATGTTTGGAGTCCTCCACTACGGCGTCTCTCATAGCCCGAGTCGCTTTGGGACGGTAAATCCCACAAACCAAACCAAACCAACTGAATACCGCCTGTGATATTGGTGACAGTGTGAAGAAGACAAGGAAGAGAAGCAGAAGACGACGAAGTTCCCGTCTCGCGCTCGGACGGGAAGTCGTCTCTGGACCACGCCAAAACCGGCTTTCTGTGCTACCGGCTCTGCGGCCTTCGCACGCCTGTGTGCCAACGTGACATCTGGTGGAACTACTGGGTACATCTTTCATGTGCCGGACGCTTTTTTCAAGCCGCGTCTGCAGAAAAGGACGCACTCCCAGGGTAGAAACGCCTGTTCACCAGGGCAGCCAGGGACTACGTAGTCTATCTCCCGAATTCGGTCCGCTTCCTGATCTATACGGTCTACAAGCACACAATCACTATGAACACAAGAGATAGCTGTCAATGTCCTGCTTCGCCAACGAGACCAATCTCGTTTTCATGGTATTTCCAATGAAGACGCCGAGAACTGGCTGAACCAATTCGACCGGGGACCAATTCGACCACCTTTAATGCCTGGGACGCAAACGCGAAGATTCGCCTTGCCTACGTTGCCCTGGAGGACTCGGCGAGGACCTGGTACGTAAACCATTAATCTTGCCTGTAAACATACCACAAGTCAAAGAATTTCTACAGGTATTTAGCTGCACATTCTGAAAAGAAAAGGCCGATCTTCTACTTCAGACTCGCATCCAGCATTCGAAAGAAAACGTGATGGTGTACGCAGAGGAGATGAAGCCCTTTTTCCGCTGCGCAAATCCAAACATGTAGGAAGAGCGGAAAGTGTGATTAATGGCGAAAAATGTTACGGAGTAGCTCTTCGCCGGCTTCGTCCGCAGTCCGCCAGTGACCGCAGATGCATTTTTTCATGGAAGCTATTCCATCGAGAGAGCGCTTGACATGCGTCACGGCAGCACGAGCGCACGACTGTGTCGATACTGTCCAGATGTATTGAGAGATCTACCGTGTCATCAGGAGACTCACAGCGTGAGACCATTCGAGCTATTGTGCGCGAAGAGCAGGCGAAACTCTTGCCTACGGCGGCGCAGTCGCAAGTTGCATCGGTCACCGATGTTGTTCGCGAAGAAGTGCAACAAGCATTTGATGCCTCGCCGCTTTTTGCAAGCCCTCCACAACCACCTACAATGAGTTACGCCGCCATCGCAAGCCGTTTTCTGCCGCCTTTAATCCCACATTGCGAAGCGCCTGTGCTGGCCGCTCATCAAATGCCACCTTCCCAGTCGACTTTCCTCCAGTGACCCAGGCCCCGCTGAACTGACATCTGGCGAACTGCGGACTACCAGCTGCTGGGCTACCATTGCGGTGAAGCTGGACATGTCTGGCGTCGCTGCCCGTACAAAGAGATGGGTCTTCGCGGATTCCCCTTCGGTGCTCGCTATCCGCAGCCGGGAGAGCGCCTACGGGAGATTGCTGACTACGTTTCTAGCCAGGACTCAGTCCAGCGCAACCGCTCACCTTCGCCCCGTCACTACGATTCCACCGAGCCGTGTCGCTACTTTGGTCCTTACCGAGTTCGGCGCTGCGTTGGCGCTCCCAACTACGAAGTTGTTCTCACAAGGCCCCACTATCAAGTCCTGCCGCATGCCCAATGATGGTCCATGTCGTTCGCCTTAAACCTTATCAGGCGAGGACCCCCTCCCTGTGAGTCTGTGAATTGCCTCGGCCATCGGGTCGATGCTTCCTCACCGGGGGGTGTATTGTCAAACTATATCCCATAGGAGCACTCGAACAGACGAAACTATGAGTGAGATAAACGGCGATTGTTGCTGAACAGTGTGTCTGAACGCAAGCTAAAGGAAACGTACACTCACTGAAAACTGCGAGTATAGCTTAAAGGTTCCTGTGAATGCTACCTAAATGTAGCATACACTCACTCATGGCGGGAAATGATTACTATGAAGGAAATTGCTCAGTGTAACTGCTATCATACCGATTGTTGCTGATAAGTGTCTCTGAAGGCAACCTAACGGTAATATATACTCAGTGAAAGCAGGAAACGATTGCAGTGAAGGTAATTGCTTAGTACAACCGTTGTCATACCGTCACCTCGTGGCTTTGCTCACGGCTGCTTTTCTGCTAGTAAGATCCAAAAACATCGCATGATGCAGCCTAAAGCGGAACACGCCCCAGGAAACTTGTTGTGAAGTTCCTTTAACATTGTGAAGTGAAAAAAAAAGTGGCAGTACAGGCTTCGAACATATGTTTCAGTAACATCAGTGCTGAGATTAGTAGTGTTAATTCATTGCCCCAGAGAAACTTGTTTTCGTTATTGCCTAATTTATTATCAGATTTAACACATAAAGAACATAACTCCACAAACACAGACACACAGATAATATTACGCGACAAATACCTAATATGGGTTAAAACCACGTGATTTTGGCTGCGTGGTCCATTACAAAGTCATATGCAGCAACACTTCCATTCTCGGAAGCCACTCAGGCACCTCGTCTTGTGTCTTGAGAACTTCAATAACACTCGCAACGGCTTCGCGAAAATACTGCCGTATATTCCTCGCATCAACGTCTGCATGCCTGAAAGCCATTCTGGATTGCCAGATTGCGCCACAGAAACGACGGGATCAGAGGCCTTAAAAGGCGCTATTCTTCATTTTAATAATAAATTCCACTATTTGTCACCAGATGACGCTGCTCGAGCAGCAGATCGTAAAGGTGACAGCCGTGTGGTGCGGACGCGTGTTCCATCGCTTCTCCGCCTCCGATTGCACGTGGCTACCGGAAACGGGCGGACTGGCGACAGCGGGAGCTTCCGAAGCGTCAAATAGATGAGTTCTTTCTTTTACTATTAACTTTATTTCGTTTTCAGCTATTTAGGATAGGTGCAGCCTAAAGAATAGATTTTAGCTCTTGGTCCTAGCGGCCTGGTTTTTCGTGTCGGCAGCTAGGTTTTAATAATGGCAGCGTTTGGGCGAGTTGGTTAGACATGTTAAACCTGGAAAGCGCATAAAAACAACGGACAACAGAAAGAGACAGACACACGAGCGCTTAGGCTAGGTTTTCTTGGCGTTCATTGTTTAGTTATCTTGTTTAGATAAATATTTTTCTTTCTAGGCTATTGGCATTCGCAGAATTGGTTTTTAACGCGTGTTTGCTAGTCGTTTCTTGTGTCTTCTTTTGACAATTTGTATATTCTAAGAATTCGTAATAGTTATAGTTCAGTCGATGAGCGCTTAAGATGTGCAATCAAAAGAAGGTAAAGTGTACTCAATGTGAGGCGCAGGTTAATCTCACAGAAACGCGTTTTGACTCCGTAGGTGAAGCGGAAGGCAGCGACTTTTTGTGTCGGTGTTGCGTACTGAATGCACGTCTAGAGAGATTTGATCAAGAAAGGGGCAGTTTAGTGTCTCGTGTGGAGGATTTAGAAAGTGAAGTACGTTTGTTAAAGACGGAAAATCAGAAACTGCTTGGACAGCTTACTCAAACTGAAAAAAAAAAGGGGCCGACTTTATCCTTGGAACCAGCGAGGACGAACATTCCAATGCGGGCCACGTGGCTGGGGCCAGCACTGGCATGGAAAGCATAAGCAAAGTAGGTCAGGCGGATCCGAACCGTCATGGTTATTTAGAAGCAGCTAAGACGCCGGAAAAAAAAAAGGAAGAAGTAAGGAAGAATGAAAATCCCAGAGATAAGGACACAGATAACCGAAAGCAGGAGACAACAGTTGGGAGAGGGAGAGAGAAGGCCCAGGTGCTTATCGCCGGAGATTCTAACATGAACGGGTGCAAGCGAGATATCTTGGAACGTGTAAGGGGTGATAAGAGAGTGTTGGTTAGAGCCTTCCCAGGGAGAACAATGAGGGCAGTGCTAAAAGAGAGTAAAAATAGGCTGTTGAAGAATTCCGCAGAGCGCAGTATGGTAATAGTAGCCGCGGGTCTAAACAATGTCCTAAATTGTGACGCTGCAGGAGTGGTGGAAAGTTTAGCTAAGGGAGTTGACGAGATCAGGGAGATAGCACAGCAGACACAGATAGTTGTATGCACAGTACCAGAGGTGCTAGGATTGAACGGAAAGATGGAAAAATACGTGGTGACAGTTAATCAGGACATAAGAAAGTTAAGCCTGGAGAAGCGTTTCGAAGTGGTTGAGGTAAACAGGGAGGTACATAAAGCAGGTTTTGGTAGGGCTTTTCAGCGAGATGGCATTCATTTTAACAGAAGGGTGGGAGCAGAGATCGGCTGGCGCTTGGCAGGGAGGGCTGTAGCTTTTTTAGGGGGTCCGCGAGGACTCCGTGCACAGAGGTAGTTAGAAGTGAAGCAGAAGAAAGTGTAATAATGGAGGCTGAGCCCCCCAAAATGGCAAATAGTAGGTCGAGAAAGAAAAGTACAAAAAAGAAATTTAACACTAGGATCAGCTACATAAACATGCAAGGAGGTAGAAAAAGAGCGAAATGGCTAGAGATAGAACAGCAGTTGAAGGATGACAAAATAGGTGTGTACGCTCTTTGCGAGACTCATCTCAGGGATCTAGAAGATCCGCCGTTTATAGAAGGCTACGTCTGGGAAGGGTGCAACAGAACGAGAACGGAAAGAAAGAGTGGAGGGGTAGGTATGTTGATACACCAGGGAACAAATTTGCAAAGAATTGAATCATCTTGTAAAGAACATATCTGGGTTTCAGGAACCATTGCCGGCATAAGAACATGGCTAGGGGTAGTTTATTTAGGAACAAGACATCAATGCAGGCAAGAAAACCGGGATCTTGTTTGAATGTCTCAGTGACGATATAAGCCAGTTTGGAAACGGGGCCAATATTATTCTGCTGGGGGACATGAACGGCCACATCGACGATCTGGATGGATACACGGATTGTAACGGGAAGCTAATGCTAGATTTCTGCGAGCGACACGATCTAGTTATAGAAAATAGAGAAACAAAATGTGAAGGCCAAATCACGTGGGTATTCCGCAACAGGCAGACGACCATTGACTATTGTCTAATGTCGCAGGAAATATATAGCAAGGTCACAAAAATGGAAATAGACGAAGAAGGGGAGTGTAGTCTGGGAAGTGATCATAAACGTATTAATCTGCAGATGGGGCCTTTGATGAAAAGAGAAATGGAACTTAGACAAAAAGTAAATGCAAAATTAAACGACGATCAAATAGCGCAGATAGCAGCAGACATAGAGGAGGCAATAGAGAAAAGCCCCATGGAAGACTGGGATTATGAACAGGTAGAACTACTCATAAGGAGTAAAATTCAGGAGGTTAAAGTAGCAAACCGCTGGAATGGAAAGAGGAAGCCACGGAGCTGGTGGAATAAGGAAATCAGGGAAGCTATTGAACAACGACGGGCTGCTTCAAGGGAACACCGAATGACAAAGACAGCACAGGCTTCTCAGGAGGAAATCGACCAAAAATGGGAATCATATCGACAAAAGAAACTTCAAGTGCAGGCCCTCGTCCAAAGTAAAATAAGACAGCCCACCGATCGCTGGATGGCTGATATACACGATGCCTCTAGAGGCGGAGCAAGAAAATTCTGGAACCATATAAGCTGGCTAAGGAAGAAGAATCAAAGAAAGCAAGATCAGATTCAAGATAACGAGGGAAATTGTTTAAAGGGAGACAACGCAGTGAACTACATTACATCAGTTATAGCCGAGTCATTTAAGAGCGACGATAGGGTAATCTCCGCAAATCAGGAAGCAACACAAGATAGCAGAATACAAACCACCTTAGAACTGACCAATCTAATCTGGAAAAATGCAGAAAAAAATATTCCTAAAAACACATCTACAGGAATAGATGGAATTCAGATCAAGCTGATTAATGAACTCGGTCCAAAAAGTAACGAAACGTTGTTAAAAGCTTTGGAAACAGTCATAACGAATAAGCAAATTCCGGACAGCTGGCGGCAAAGTAAAATGAATTTCATTTATAAAGGGAAAGGAGAAAGGATGCGCATAAAATCCTACAGGCCGATTACCATAACATCTGTAATGTACAGGTTAGCCATGCAGGCGGTGAAATTAAAGGTGCAAGCATGGGTTGAAAGTAACAAGATACTCGGAGAACTTCAGAAAGGCTTTAGAAATGGTAGGCGCTTAGATGATAGCCTGTTCGTGCTTACCCAATGCATCGAAATATCTAGAGTGGAAAATAGACCTTTGTTTTTGGCCTTCCTGGACACAAACGAGGCGTACGACAACGTAAGCAGGGAACTCCTGTGGAACATATTAAAAGAAGAAGGTATCGGTTATGAGATAATAGAGTTCCTACAGGAAATATACCGGGATAACAAAGTAGAAATTACGTGGGAAGGAATAAGAAGTACGGATGATGTCAAAGTATGCAAAGGATTAAGACAAGGCAGTCCTCTATCACCGGTGCTGTTTATGCCTTATATGATAAACCTGGAACGGAGGATACAAGACAGTAACCTAGGTTTTGACCTGTCATATAAATTAGGTGGAAAGGCGGTAGAGCAGCGCCTTCCCGGTTTGATGTATGCAGACGATATTGTGCTGCTAGCTGAGAGTCTGGAAGAATTGCAATCTCTAGTTAAGTATTGCGGAGACGAAGGGGACGCTCTGGGCTTCAGTTTCAGCGCAGTTTAGTCGGGTCTGATGATTTTCAACGGCTCAACTGATCAGGGTCTTAAAATACAAGGCTTTGAAATACCTAGAGTAGCAAAATATAAATATTTGGGGGTATGGGTAAACGAAGGATTGGCATACATTGGAAAGCATGATCAATCACTTAAGGCCAAAGGGCGAAGGAATGCCGGGATTATGAAGCATAAGGCATTGTGGGGATACAATAGGTATGAGGTATTGAGGGGTATTTGGAAAGGAATTATGGTGCCCGGACTTACTTTCGGAAATGCGGTTTTGTGCCTAAAACCAGAGGTACAGTCGACATTAGAAACAAATCAGAGATCCGTTGGACGATTAGCACTAGGTGCCCACGGCAAAACTACAAATGAGGCGGTACAGCGAGATATGGGCTGGGCATCTTTCGAAGTACGGGAAGCTCAGAGTAAAATATTATATGAGGAACGCCTGAGGAAATTGGACAGTACAGATGGGCAGCTAAGGTATTTAAATACCTGTACCTAAAAAGCGTTGACTCACAATGGAGGAAAAGAACAAGGAAACTAACTATTAAGTATGGTAGTAACAAGGACGGAGATATAAATAGCATTACGCAACAGGTGAAAAACACAGAAGGTAAAAATTGGATAAATTCGATGGAAAAAAAACAGTGTGGAATTATACCGAAAGTGGAAAATGCAGATCAGGAAGGAAGATGTCTTTGATAACTCAAGAGGCAGTGCCATACATTTTGAAGCTAGATCAGGGTGCTTAGAACACGCAGCTACAAAAAGAAATTTAACAATGGAGATGAGGCATGTGCTGTATGTGGAAACTCCAGTGAAACAATTGACCATATTATACTCGAATGCAATGGTATCCATCCGGAAGATGATGCAGGCGCAATCACTGTTCCTGAAGCTCTGGGGTTTAGAGATAACAATGGCCGGGTGAATAAGCCGGCGGTGGAAACAAGAAAAAAACGGCTGGAAGATTGGTGGCTTAAAAGCAGAGAAGTGACGTAATGTTAGTAATGTAGAAACAAAAATTTAATAAATAGAATGATGGTTTAGTTAACCAATCTATATCAATAATTGAAATATAGGGAGAAAAATGAGCATGATAACTACTGCTACCGTCCCGTTTCAAAGGGGACGCTCCTATATTCCATCGATCCATCCCTGCTCGAGTGTCGTCGAGTGCTCCTACGGGACATGGTTTGGCAATACGCCACCGGTGGAGCTAATGATGCGAGTGTGAAGACAAGGAAGAGAAGCAGAAGACGACGAAGTTCCCGTCTCGAGCTCGGACCGGACCTTCCTGGACTACGTCAACACCGTCTTGCTATGCTGCCGGTTCTGCGGCCGTCACACGCCTTTGTACCAACGTGACAATATTTTCCAAAAACACAGCGCGAACAAACGGGCAGGAAAAGAAGAATACACAGGACCAAGCGCGCAAACAAACGGGGACTAAAGGAAGATAACACAAGACCAAGCGCTGTCCTGCGCTTGGTCCTGTGTTATCTTCCTTTAGTCCCCGTTTGTTTGCGCTGTCGTTTTTTTTTTTTTGAAAATGCATCACCAACTCGCCCGCGTAGCTATGCTGGTGACAATATTATATGAGTGCTGATGACGCTAGTCCGCGATGAACATGGATTTGATCAGCAGTGTTGGCAGCGGCTGCAACAGCGTTTGTAAACCTTATCATCTGACTAGTACAACTGAAAAGTCAGGTTTCTTTAAACAAGAGCTTGGTATTAGGGTAGACCTGCGTCAGGCCGTCTTATTTAATGATTTGTCCACTGGAAATCGTTTCTTTCACTCAGAGAGCATTATCGTAAATTCTACTGAGGTATCCCACTGCGAGCAGTACCTCATGCTATTGCCAATGTCATGTGATGTTTTCTATCTGCGAAATGCTGCAGTGGCGACGCCGATGAGCTTGCGGCCGCAAAAAGCATTTCAAAATACAGCTGTAGCCCCTTCATGGAAATAAACTCTTCCTGTGTTGCACAAACCGAGATAATATATGAAGCTTGGTGCATACAGCTCATGTACAAGAGGCATCTGCAAGCTCAAGGTAACAATAACAAAAGGTACCGCTGAAATTTGAGGAATGGGTTCAATATACTTTCTATTTAGTCTAGGGGTGCGCGTTGGTAACACAATTGTGATTTAAATTCTTTGCATTACAAATTTATTCTCCAAAAAGTACCCATTTTACATTACGACATGTCTTCAAGCACTGCTCGCGTAAGTTATAGCTTCGCAATGTAAGACGTTATAAACACACCATTCGGATAAGCGCAGAAACGCTTGTACTCGCTTTGCTACAAAATGTTCCAATGAAACATTTAGAGACTGCTTTAACACCCGAGCAATGAAGCTGATGGAGATAGCAAGGCTCGCATGAACCATTAAATAGAGCTGTCACCTTACAAGTTGTGAATTAAACGCTATACAGTTTTTTGGGATATCGGAGTGCTTAAACTTGGTGGGTATTTGGCATATTTTGCATTAAAAGCGTGAATAAAACTGTCTTAAAAGAGATATTACCCGCTATATTCACAAAACGTTATAGACAGCATAGCGTGGCGTGATAGGGAGACATCGATCGTATAAGAGAATATTTGTGGCAAGTGGCAGTACAGGGTTGTGTTATGTTGCCGCGAACCATTGAGAATTTTATTTGTTGTTATTTTCGCCAATCACTAGAACAAGAACTTATCATTGTGAATCTATTGTGCGGAACGGCCTTGTTCATGCTCAGTGGCGCCGAGACGCACCCAGATGTATCTCGAGCGATTCCAGCCGCTCGCGTTCATTTCCACAGTATTCCAGGTTGTTCCGGTCATTTTGTCAGTTTATCTAGGTGCTTCACTGCCGACCTCAAGTTGGGCACTACTGCACACAGCAGGAATTCGCATTTCGACGACCGAGGAGCACTCTGTTAGCGCTTTCGCTTAGTTGTTTATTTCTTTTGTTGCCGCAAGTCAGCCGAATAACGACTCTAGTACGATACCGTCTACTGTCTACTGATACTGATACTGTCTAGTACGATACCAGTCTCTTCATTTGCTGCCTTCGGCATTGTCACGACTACGTGTCAATAATCTTGCTATTGCTGCAGACGTCTGCGTAATGTTCAACATCAGCATATGACCGCGATATATGTTTCAAGTACAAACCGAAAACATCAAAACAGAAGATGAAAATTATACTTAATTCAACAATGGTTTGACGGCGTACTTGAGCCTCAGGGAGCCTGGTGAAAGTTCAAAAATAGGAAGCAACGCACAGCCTGTACGTAGGCAAATCTGGACAATATGTGCTGGTGCAGTGTTTTATTAAGTGCCAACCATTTATATCTGCTGGCTGCAACCATGAGTGCTTGATCTCATGCCTGTTCGCGCTGTCAATTTTACCACATGTTTGGATAAACACTGCTGTACTTTACGTATGTACCTTTGGGATGCAAAAGCAAGGAATATTTTCAGGTGTTTTGGATACTTTTGTCGCATAGTACTGTGAACACTTCAAAGCAACTTTAGTAAGGTATGTATGTCCTGTTAGGTGCACGTTTATACAGCAACGTAGCACAGGTGAAGGCCGTAACTGTGGCAATGTAATATCGCTTGTCCACTCACCCGTCCGCTATCGCCCGCTGCTGGGGTAGGCGCAGGAAAACAGGGAAAAAAATTTGTTGTTGTTGTGTTGGGTTTTTTGGCGCATAAGCAACTAAGGCTATCATGCGCCACGAGCAAGGTGAAAGTTTTGTTTTGCAAGAAATGGGAAAATGAGTGTGTTAAAAACTAATTTGTTTAAAAAATCTCCTTTTAAAAACTTGGGTTGTTTTAGATCCAATGGCGCTCAAGCTGCCAACACCATGATGTGCCTAGCACAAGGTTTCAGTTTCTCTTAGTGAAGTATGTTTCATTTTTTCCTACCGTTTGTGTAAAACATTTGCTTCCCTTATGAAACTGAAAACACAAGATAAATCAACAAGTCCATCATCATCTAAAATCAGTTTAGGGTGAAAAGGAATGTATTCTTTGTAAAATTTTGCAAAAAAATTTTTTCTTATCCTTTTAAGACTTGCGCATGTGAATAAAATGTGGTTAATAGTTAGTTCCTCTCAGCATTTTTCGCATCGTGGTTTCTCTTCTTTTTTCAACAAAAAATTGTGTGTCAGGTGCGTGTGTCCAATGCGGAGACGGCATAGGATTACTTCTATAAAACACTCCTGATGCCGGCATGACATCCATTCTCCCAAAATGGGCTTTACTAAGTGTAGTTTATTTCCCACTTCACTGTCCCAGGCAGACTGCCATTTTTCTTTTAATTTGAGATGTACAACTTTCGTAAAGTCTTTGTAAGGTATGCTTATACTCTTTATTTGCTTGTCGCGGGCTTCAGCAGCACATGTGTCTGCTCTGTCATTGCCTTTAATGCCCACGTGACTCGGGACCCAGCAGAATTTTACGTTGTATCCTCAAGCTATGGCTGTTGTTTATTGTGTATTATGTTTCCGAGTAAAGGAGCAGCTGCATTTCTGGAATTTAGAGCTGTGAGAACACTTAGAGAGTCTGTAAATATGATGCTGTTTATGACATTCTCTTTCAATATTTTCTCTACGGCAACAGAAATGGCATAGGATTAAGCAGTGAATATAGACGCACAGTGTGGAAGTCTTATGATTTCCACAGAATCTCCTTGCACAACTGCACTTCCAGTGTACACAGCAGTTTTAGATCCATCGGTATAAAAGTCTGTGAAGTTTTTGTACTTTCCCTGCAAATTTAGGAATTCCTGAATAATGTGCTCTTGTGGGGTTTTGGTTTTTGGAAACTGTGTGAGAGTGAGGTCACAGATTTCATGAAGACTGTACCATGGAGGTAGAAGGCTGTTGTTTTGTGCGACATCAGGCAAGGTGTCCAGGATCTGCAGCTCACTGCACATGCCTTCGAATCGCATGATCAGTGGTCTTGTTTCTTTGGGTTTATTTGTGAAAATTAATCGAGAGGGGCAAGTTGTGACAACTGGATAGCAGAGGTGTTTTTTCTGTGACCTTATTCTTAGTATGTAAGCACATGTGATGGCTATTCGTCTGTCTTCCAGTGAAGGCTCATTTGTTTCTACATACAGGCTGCTTATAGGGGATGTTCTGTATGCACCGCATGCAAGGCGCAGACCTAAGTTATGTACAGGGTCCAGTTTTTTCAGATATGAAGGCCTAGCTGAACCGTACACTATACTCCCATAGTCCACGCGGGAGCGTACGACAGAACGGTATACATGTAAAAGACATGCCCTGTCGGAACCCCAATGTTTCCGCGAAAGAACTTTCAGTATGTTAAGAGATTTTGAGGCTTTCTTTTTTAGTGTGTTTATGTGAGGTAGAAATGTGAGTTCTTTATCGAAAGTAATGCCTAGGAATTTGTGCTCTTCTTTTAATGGTAATTCAGTTCTATTTAAGTGCAAGACAGGGTTGTTCTGAGTACCCCGTTTGAGTGAAAACATAACTGCCACCGTCTTTTGGGGGGAAATCTGAAACCCATTTTTGTCGGCCCATGCCACTAGTTTATTTATTGTTATTTGTATTTGTCTCTCACACGTTGATATATTGGAAGAGGTGTAGGCTATCTGGAGGTCATCTACGTAGAGTGAACACATAATGGAATTTGGGATTTCATTGGTAATGGAATTGATTTTTACAACAAAAAGTGTTGTGCTTAGAATGCACCCCTGAGGTACTTCATTCTCCTGAATGAAGCTTCTTGACAAGGTGGTACCGAGGCGCACTTGGAATGAACGATGTGAAAGGAAGTCTTTTAAAACACTGAGCATTCGACCCCGGATGCCCAAAGCTGCTAGATTACGTAGGATGCCGAATCTCCAAGTTGTATCATATGCCTTTTCTAGATCGAAGAAAACAGCGAGACAATGCTGTCTATGTATAAACGCCTCGCGGACAGTGTTTTCGAGGCGTACTAGGTGGTCCGTAGTTGAGCATCCTTTCTTAAAACCGCACTGATGAATATTAAGAAGTTTACTTGATTCTAAAATAAAGGTTAATCTAGTGTTTAAAATACTTTCAAAAGATTTTGCTAAACAACTAGTTAGGGCTATAGGCCTGTAACTCCCAGGGCAGGTCGGCGGCTTGCCGGGTTTATGAACGGCACAATTATGGCTCTTTTCCAAGTCTCCGGTATTTTAGCTAGTACCCAGATTTTGTTAAAAAAATTTAGAAGCGCTTCTACAGATGCTTCTGATAGATGGGCGAGCATCTCATAATGAATCTCATCAGGACCAGGTGCAGTTTTTTTACCGCAAGCGAGAACATCTTTCAGTTCTTGCGGCGTAATCAACCTATTGTAAGGTGTGTTCGTGCTGCCCCTCGTAGGAAGCCTATATTTTTCAATCCTGTCCTTGTACTTCAAGAATGTTTTTGTATAGTGTGCAGAACTCGAAATTTTGTGGAAATGCACACCTAATATATTAGCTTGTTCTTCGATGCTTTTCTGTGTATTAGGAGCTATGAGGATTGGAATTGTGAATGGGGAGAAGCTGCCATTTAGTTTATGAATTTGTTCCCACATTTTTTTTTATGTTGTGGAGCTGTTTATAGATGTAACATACTTCTGCCATGATTTTTTTTCGGCATTACGACGAATATATTGAGCTTTGGCTCTTGCTTTTAAAAAATGTCAGATTTTCATATGTTGGGTATCTCCGAAAAATACCCCAGGCTTTATTTTGTTCTTTTTTGGCTTCTTTACAGTCCTGTGTCCACCAGACTTTGTGGTTTTGGTGCACTACTCCTGTGGATTGGGGAATAGATAGACGTGCTGCCGCAAGAATGCATGCTGTAAATATTTCATTCATTTTGTCTATATCAATTTTCTCTGACTATATTTATCATAGACTGGCTTCTTGCCTGAACAAAGACCAGTCAGCTAAATGCAGTTTCCACCGACTGGGTTTTGTCGGGATGACTGATGGTGAGGATGATAAGCTGATCATGACAGGAAGATGGTCACTTCCGTACGGATTATTTAAAACTTCCCATTTAATATCGGTAAAAATAGAAGGTGAACTAAAAGACAGATCTAAACAACTCGCTTTTCCTGTGGCTGGGGAGTAGTGTGTTGGATTGCCAGAGTTTAGAAGACAGACGTTGCGGCATAAAATAAAATCTTCTATAAGCTGACCACGAGTATCTGTTTGCTCGCTGTCCCAAAGACACGAATGAGCATTAAAATCACCAACTAAAAGATATGGCTCGGGAAGCTGTTGTAAAAGGTCTTCTAAATCATCTAGTGTTATCTTGATGTGTGGTTGGAGGTATACTGAACATACTGTGATGGTTTTATGTGTTGATGGTTTTATGTATTAAGAGTTAGCTCCTGAGCAGCGACTCCAGTTTTCACGACGATGGCTACACCACCCGAGAGTCTGCTGGACAGCTCCCGGTCCCGGCGGATGATTTTATAATTCTTAAGGAAATTTTTGTTCTGAGGACCTAAGTTGGTTTCCTGGAGACACAAAGCCAATGAGGAGAATGTAGCCAGGATGTCCTTTATGTCGCTGTAATTATTTAGTAGTCCTCTACAATTCCAATGTATTATACACGCCATCTTATTTTATGAAAAATGTGAAAAACTAGCTTAGGTTTTTTTTTGGCCCAACGACTCGGAGCCTGTCTTTTTTTTGACGGTCTAAGCTGTGCCGTCGTCCGTCTGACGTCGAAGGCACAGCCCTACCGGGGCTCGTGTCCATTGCCTCCTCTTCAGAGGCAGCGGAGGAGCGCGCCCCAGATAAGTGTTCTTTCTTGTTAGGCCTCGCCTCATGAGGAGAGACCTTCAGGCTTGTCAACCCGGAGGGCTGCATAGCCTTCTTTTGAGATGGAGGTGGGGGAGCAGCATGAGCCACTTCCACCTGGGGCGCGGGTAGCCCTGCCCGAGGCTCACTCTGTGTGGCCTGGGCAGGTGCTAAATGCTGGTGTGGCACCCCGCACCGTTGTGCCATACCAGAATAACTTGGTTTTGCAGTGAACTGAAAAGCAGGAGTAGTGGCCAGTTTTTGTCGCGCTTCTTTATATGACAAGTTTTCTTTTGTTTTGATAGTGATTACTTCTTTTTCAGTTTTCCACGTGGGGCAAGACCTTGAATAAGCAGGGTGTTCTCCTTCACAGTTAGCACACTGCAATGTGGTTTCGGTGCAGTCATCAGTTGAGTGTTCTTTTGAAGCGCATTTCGCACAAGTTCGGCGACCACGACCACTCTGTGAGCCGTGGCCGAATTTCTGGCAGTTAAAGCATCGTCTAGGGTTCGGTATATAATGTCTTACGCTTATCTTCAGGTAGCCTACTTCAATGGTGTCAGGGAGAGCACTGGAAGCAAATGTAAGGATAATGTGCTTTGTTGGGATTTCTTTGTTTTCTTTTCTTATCTTAATCTTCTAGACATTTACAACGTTCTGATCAGCAAGTCCTTCTAACAGTTCTTTTTCTGTCAAGTGTATGAAATCATTTTCTGAAATCACACCTCGGACAGTGTTCAATGATCGATGAGCAGTGATCGAGACAGGTATGTCCCCGATAGACTCAATGTTGGACAGTTTCAAGTATTGCATGTAGTCTTTCAATTCAAGCAGTAGGTCTCCACTTGCCAGTTTTTTCACCTTGTAACCTGTACCTAGTGCACTTGTCAGTGATTTCTCGACTATGAATGGGGAGATAATTCTCAATGATTTTTGCTCTTCTTCACTATGTATCACATAGTACTTTGGAAAAACTTCTTTGTTTTTTTTGGAAAAATTCATGGGTTACATCGGTCCGGCCTCTTTTGAGAGGGCGATCAGTTCCAGAAAGAGAAGCAGCCATAAAATGTGATATTTTTCGGCCAAAGTGGCAGCCACCCACCATGGAGCCCAACAAGGGGACGGGAAAGGAGCTTGTACAAAGAGTCCTGGCCACGTCAGCTGTACACTCTGACTATAACCAAATACGGCGTAACGCAGGGTGGTTAGCCACACAAGGTTAATCCTCGCCGCCAGGAAAAAGGAAAAAGCGAGAAGGGAGGAGAAGACAGGAAAGTTCTGAGAAAGAAGATAGGAAAGTGAAAGATGGAGGAGAGGATAGGAAAAGGCGACTGCCGATTTCCCCCGGGTGGGTCAGCCCGAAGGTGCCGTCTATGGGAAGCGTGGGCCAAAGTGGTGTGTTGCCTCCACCGAGGGGCCTTAAGGGTCCAAACACTCGGCATCGGCTCAACCACCAGGATCCCCTTTTCCCCAGACATGACGATGCCACGCACGGCTAAACGTATGTGCTCGGGGTCCGTGGTGTTGCACAAAACACACAAACACCTGCTTTAACAGGTGCCCCCTGCGGGAGGAAAAAAAAAAGGCCTCAAAACTGCGAAGCCGCAATCCACATGAAAATACTAAAATATGGTTGCGCTTAAGGTAATGTGCAGTTTCTTTGCCTTTATCTTGGGGTTTTAATGAAGCATATTTTTTACGCTGTATAGCATCGCTAATATTTGTTCCTGCTCTTCTGTAAGTACACTGACTGTTCAAGAGAAGATAAAAGGAACAGGAGGAGCCTCGAACAGAGAGGTTTGCGACAGTAGACGATGATTAGGTTGCTAGACAGAGTACCGCTAAGCTTTCATAGAAGCATATGTGAATAAGATATTGTAAAGAATGAAAGCCTCTAAGTTTATAGAAAGGATTGACCTGCTAGTCTTCTAAAATCACGGCAAGGCAGCTTAGGTTACGAAGATTGAGCGTAGAACATGCTCGAATGAACGTATGCAGGACAGAAGGACACTGAGCATAGGAACCTTCCATGTGGCATAACGACAATATCATTACCAATTGGGATAATATTGTGCAGATAGCAAACCTGTCCCGCACTGATTCGTACAACCGCAGAAGTGATCACGATAGCGATGATAAAGGAGAAGTGATTGGACATCCCGTCGCTAACATAAGTTTAAGCTTTGGAAGCCAGGCAAAGGATGAAAGCCGCTGGCAAGTATCGGCTAACAGACACTTGTCGAAGAGGCTGGGCATCACCCTAGATAAAGTGGTAATCTCGCAAAAGCATTTTCCACAGCATCAAGGGTACCGAAAGCTGTGAAGAACGTTTACATTCTCTGAATCCCTAGCGATGGGAGCACCAAGGACTTGAAAAACTATTCTGGTCAGCTGGACTACAATATGTACAAGGTTATACGGACACAATCAATATTATAAACAAAACAACGTAGAATAAGGACGGACTTCAATCAAACAAGAGATCTGGAAGGACGTCGTAGATGCTAACTTTCAACATAGCATATACATACAGTGGTTTAGGCGAAAGAGAAATGCGCAGAATATGAAGAGCCGCTGTATAGCGGCCTTAATTTAACATTTGACCAGTTCAGAACGTCAGTAGTCGAGCAGAATTTGCGGACGAGGCATAAAAAAGAAGTACCTAAATTATGAAAATTTCGGCACGTATCATAGCGTTTTTGCGCTTCGGTTGAAAGTAACAAAATTCGAAAAATAACGCGGTCCACAAAGCATATATAATGTTTCGGTTAGTGTTCACCACGCGTTTCCGGGATATATTCTCGGATATTAATTTGAAAAAAAAAATGTGTGTGGTTTTTAATGGAGAATAGCTCAGTAACCTATGATGAGGTATGACATTGCACTGCAAAGTAACACTGACAAAAACAGCAAGGCATGTTCATTACGCAGACAAGAAAAGCAGTGCAGTATGTGTAAATGTAGTATGAAACAGTGCCGGAAGGAAATAGAAGACAATGGATTGAACATTACAAGAGTATACGTCTACTCAAAGAAACTAGTGACCGTAAATTCTGTCCACGAGAAGGAAATAATTAGAATAAAATGTAGTGCATTCCATTTGGCAACCACCCTCGGATTACACTTTTCTCTCCAGCAAGAATAACAGGCGCGAAGACTCAGTGGGAGGAAAAAGGCAATGTTAATGACACGAAACAAAGAAGATGCAGGCAAGAAACATTATGCGCGCTGCAGCACAATCAATGATAGTTAACTATAACGGACCGCACGTAATGAGTACGCAAGGTCCGCGGGGTGGCTTAATAGGGCAGAAAAGTTGGCGAGGAAGCACAGCTGCAGCTAGTGCAGGATAGAGTTGCAGCGAGTGCATTTGGGATGCCGACTGCATTTCGCCACTTCATTGTGCACTACGTTTCCCATGCAAGCGTTTCCACCTGTTATAAGATGTCATCTGTTTTTTAGAGTGCATAAAACATTTTAAATTGAAAGTAAGCAACTCCGTGCACTCTCGGGAAACCGTCGCAAACAGCTGCAGATACATACAGTGTGGGAAGCGGAGACGCGCATTTCACAGAGACAGGAAAAAACATGTTCAAACCCGGCCCATGTTTCACACAGTAAATTTTGTATCGTGATAAGGAAACAAGAACAAACCAAAAGAAAAGAAAGCAACAAAGCCCTACACCCAGAGAACAAAATTGATCCCAGTTTTCTATCCAGAACTTTTTCTGAGTGTGTAGTGTTTAAAGCTTTAAAGTATGGCGACAATTATTCTTGGTCATTAAGGATATGACGTGATAGTTTTTAAAGCCTCCATTCGGCAGCGCTGTTTGCTGTTTCTTGTTCTCTTGCACGATAGTTTCTGCTCTCTGGATTTCTATTCCCCTATTTCGTGCCTCATATGGTACCACGTTATGAAACTACCGGTCACCGAGGTCAGAAGATTGCTCAGCCCAACTTAATATTGTCGAGCTGACACAGTTGTAGTGCTTTGTGCTTACTTTTGTAAGGCTTCATCTGATATTATTATGCGCAGCTCTTTTTACCATTGTGCACTAACGGTGGTACCAAACAGCTCTAGGCATTTAGCAAATAAACTGGCATTTTGGAATTCAGGGCATGTTTTGAGAGCAAGTAGCGTAATTTTTGACGTGATTTTCATTCACATCCTTAATGCACAGACGCGCCCGCTTGATCTTGCTGCTTGGATCGATGATGAGAGTACGCCGCTAGTTTTCTGAATTTGTATCAGGGAGCTCATCTTAGCGTCAATTTGCAATTTTCTTAGCTGCTTAGGACAGAAAAACATATGTAATTAAAAGGTGAAAAAGACAAAGAAAAATGCCCATATGCCTTTATCATATGTAGAAAAGATGATTCTGTTATCGATACCCTGAGTGCACTAATTCGCTTTTTACGGTCGCAATACTTATTGAAAAAGAGAGAAGACTAGGCTCGTCCACCGCCAAAGAATAATACAACATCTTATATACAGCTTTGGTCAGAAGTATAGAGGCTAATCGGTTTAGTTATGTGTCCCAATGTGTGGCTTGTTACGCATAGAAGCGCTCCAAAGCTCTCGAAAGCAGCTCTCGGCCTCCACGACTGAACAGTTAGGACCTTCAGTGTATGTTACAAGAGCCTGAAAGTACGGATTGTACACCTGACGTTTTGACAAATAGTATATTTCTACTTTTGAGGCTGTGACGCATCTTTAACCTTGTGCTGAGACTGCGCTTAGATGTCAAGTTAATCGCTCAATGCTCTCCGAAGGAAACAATCAATGAGTGACAATAAAGAATTATGGGCGACTTTTGGATCCTCCTTTAGTTCTATGACGCGATAGCGTTGGCTACCACCACACACATATATTCCCAATCTAATCAAGCCGTGTTAACTTGTCTGCTCAGCCTAGGGGTAACGTGAATGCAAGAGGCCTGCAGGCCCGAGGTGGCAGCGTCGGCCAACTCTAACGTCAGGAAAATCCTCTGTTCAGTGCGCGGCCATGTCAGCTGCCTGCTACAGTCTGCCAATGCCATGCTCGCGATTTTTCGCTTGCAATGCGGGCGGCGGCCTCAAAAATACGACGTCGAATTTTCTGCGAACCGGGACTTTATCGATATCGCGTTAAAATGGGAGCAAAACTCAGAGTACGTGATAATAAGCTTGCAAAAGTGCCTGACCATCCTGATTATGTGAAGGCTTTGTTCCTGTCCATTCAAACACCAGAAACCTCTTCCACTGGAGGTGTACTTCAATGTGTTCAATTTTACTCCCCTGATATAACAAACTGTTCGCACCCTGTTGTAAGCGTAGAGACAGTCAAACTTCAATATTTAAATTTTTAGTTCATTTTTGCACGGTGTTTAAGTGTTTAAACATGTTTGCTTAATTTATTTAAGATGAGGTCGAATGGTGAGGCCTTCTCTTTAAAAAGCCATGTATTTTTTGCTCTTGTGCAGAAGGAACTACTCGCATCTTGTATTCACTATAACAATTTAAGTTAGATCTCAGTTCACAATTACAGCTTAGCATGATATGTCATGTTTGGCTGTTTATGCACCCCTGCACATCTACATGACTCATCGCCATCGTCGTGGTTGGGTAGAATGACAGATATTAAATACATTTACGAAGACAGAGAAGCATTGTGTATATGTGGACATGAAATGACACGCACTTTGACAAGCACCCGCTTGGATTCTTCAAGGACTTTCTTCCCACAGTTGGCTGAGCACAGCAGGTAGGCGAAAAAAACAACGTCCTAGTAGTTGGTCGAAAGATCGCTCATGTCTTCAGCATAAGCGTGAACCCAGCGTTCCAGTTCAACCTGCGAAATGTAAATGTTGTATATATGAAAAAAATATTCGCAACCAATTCTTGTCCTGATATCGCTATCGCTGCGTGTGCTTTACCCGGCTATCTACTCAACGCTTTCGCCCTTCTTTGTAAGTTTTCAACTTTTAACAGACCCTGTCTTATGATTCTTTTTTTTTTTTTTGCAATACCATACTACCTATCTTTTTCCTTATATCAGGTGGCTGTCTTTCATCAAAAAAAAAAGAAAATAACTTTTAATATATATATATATATATATATATATATATATATATATATATATATATATATATATATATATATAATACACCAAAATGAAATCTTGGCCACGGTCAATAGTAGTGAAAAATGAAGACCAACGCGTGAAACAATTCATTGACGTTTCGGCTGTGGAACAGCCTTCGTCAGAATGTCGTCACTGAAATGGAAGTTGCAGTATTTGTACAAAGATATTACAAAAGATTTTTACGAACCGCACGGAAAAGTATAGACGCATCGGGCATGCGAAAACAGGGCGCTATGTGGGTCACTGTAAGAGGTGATAGCGTTTTGGAGCATTGTCTATCATAAATGCGCGGCAGCAGATAAATATACATACCTAGAAACATACATGTGCGAGATATTCAGTAGGCATAGCATCAGCTCAAAGATAACCATGTACAATTGCTAGAGAGCAAAATTAAAGAAGCGAGATATTACACAATAAAGAAAACGCGGCTCAATGAACAGCATAACGATTAGCACGCAATATCATCACTACATCCTAAAAGAGAACGATATGCTCCACCCAAGAACAAAAAGAAAAATAAAGACACGCAAGCGCTGTAGATATGCGAAGACAATGAACGAGATGCGGCACTAACACAACATTGACATGGGAACATATTCGGGCGTTCAAGGTGCAGGGATCGAACTTAATTTTCCTGTGCTTTCATTTAAACCTGACGACACTGCTTTGAATTTATAGATAAGAAACGACTCTAATTTCGCGCTCATGATTGCGTTTAAAACCGGATTCGAGAATAGTGGCTGAAATCTGGTCAAATGAATGGTAGTTGAACATGCTTTGATAGAGGCATGTGTGGAAGTGATTGAACATGGGCTCTGTGATTATTAAAGCGCAATCTAAACGGGGTTTCAGTTTGTCCTACATATTGTTGATTACATGCGGTGCATTTCAGTAGGTAAATAACGTTTGAAGTATCGCAAGTGAAGTCGCCGTGAATGTCCCAGTGCTATGGACGCTCTGTGATGTGGTCATGTGGGGACACACTTTACACCTGTTCTTATTACAAGGATGGCAGCCTATGGGTTCCGGAGAATCTGTTTTCGATTATGTTAGTATATCTCGTAGGTTTCTCGATCTTCTGTAAACTGCCCTGGGTGGCTCTACGAATATGTTCCTAAGACGATCACTTTGCATGAGAATGTTGTGATGCTTTTTAAGGATTGCCGAAACGTTCGGAGCAGAAGCAGAATGAGTCAGGACAAGGTTAGTATGCAAGAGGGGAGTTTTCGGTTTGTCTTTGGCAAGTAGAATTCTACGGTCTTGTGTATCAGCGCGCTTAATGGCGTCATCTATGAGCTGCAGGGGGTATTTTTGTTTAATGAGCGAGGTGCGAAGCGTGGCACAGTTATTTTGGAAATCAGATTGCTTTGAGCAAATTCGTTTGAAACGAACTGCTTGACTTTAGGGGATACTGGTTTTCATGTGCTTGACATGGCTACTATCGAAGTGGAGATATTGCTGACGGTCAGTCGGTTTTCGGTACACTGTTGTAGTTAAGCTGCCTTCCTGAAGCGAAATTGCGACGTCAAGAAAATTGATTGTATATCTAGAGTACGTGTGGGAAAATAATATAGAAGGGTGCAAGCTGTTGAAATCGGCTATGTGTGATAGGAGCTCGGCTTCGCCATGGGGCCAGATAAGAAATATATCATCAATATAACGTTTGTAGTAAAAAGGTACTAAGGATCGGATTTACAAAAATTTGTTTTCCACTTTACACAAACATCCCGCATGCAGATGGTATACGCGCCGTTGTGACTGCCTACAATGAAGCTTGCATTGAAAAGATAATCGACAGTAACACATTGCCCAGCCTACTCAAACTCATATTAAAGCTTAATAATTTCGAATTTGAAGGAAAGCATTATGTCCAGATCAGTGGTACCTCAATAGTTACAAGAATAGGACCTAATTAAGCAAACATATCTATGGCCATGCTGGAAAACAAATTTTTGTAAAGCCGATCCTTAGTACCTTTTTACTACAAACGTTATATTGATGATATATTTCTTATCTGGCGCCATGGCGAAGCCGAGCTCATATCACACATAGCCGATTTCAACAGCTTGCACCCTTTTATATCATTTTCCCACACGTACTCTAGATATACAATCAATTTTCTTGACGTCACAATTTCGCTTCAGGAAGGCAGCATAACTACAACAGTGTACCGAAAACCAACTGACCGTCAACAATATCTGCACTTCAATAGTAGCCATGTCAAGCACGTGAAAACCAGTATCCCCTACAGTCAAACAGTTCGTTTCAAACGAATTTGCTCAAAACAATCTGATTTCAAACATAACTGTGCCACGCTTCGTACCTCGCTCATTAAACAAAAATACCCCCTGCAGCTCATAGATGACGAAATTAAGCGCGCTGACATGCAAGACCGTAGAATTCTACTTGCCACAGAAAGACTCTCCTCTTGCATACTAACCTTGTCCTGACTCATTCTGCTTGTGCTCCGAACGTTACGGCAATCTTTAAAAAGCATCACAACATTCTCATGCAAAGTGATCGTCTTAGGAACATATTTCTAAAGCCACCCAGGGCAGTTTACAGATGATCGAGAAACCTACGAGATATACTAACATCATCGAAAACAGATTCTCCGGAACCCATAGGCTGCCATCCGTGTAATAAGAACAGGTGTAAAGTACATCCCCACATGACCACATCCATAGCGTCCATAGCACTGGGTCAAAGTTTCGTTTTAACATTCACGGCGACTTCATCTGCGATACTTCAAACGTTATTTACCTACTGAAATGCACCGCATGTAATCAACAATGTATAGGACAAACTGAAACCCCGTTTAGATTGCGCTTTAATAATCACAGAGCCCATGTTCAATCACTTCCACACCTGCCTCTATCAAAGCATGTTCAACTACCCGGTCATTCATTTGACCAGATTTCAGCCACTATTCTCGAATCCGGTTTAAAAGCAATCATGAGCGCGAAATTAGAGAGTCGTTTCTTATCTATAAATTCAAAGCCGTGTCGTCAGGTTTAAATGAAAGCACAGGAAAATTAAGTTCGATCCCTGCACCTTGAAAGCCCAAATATGTTCCCATGTCAATGTTGTGTTAGTGCCGCATCTCGTTCATTGTCTTCGCATATCTTTCAGCGCTTGCGTGTCTTTCTTTTTCTTTTTGCGCTTGGATGGAGCACATCGTTCTCTTTTAGGATGTAGTGATGATATTGCATGCTAATCTTTATGCTGTTCATTGAGCCGCCTTTTCTTTATTGTGTAATTTCTCTCTTCTTTAATTTTGCTGTCTAGCAATTGTACATGATTATCTTTGAACTGATGCTAAGCCTACTGAATATCTCGCACATGTATGTTTCTAGGTATGTATATCTATTTGCTGCCGCCGCATTTATAATAGACAATACTCCAAAACGCTATAACCTCCTACAGTGACCCACATATCGCCTTGTTGTCGCGTGCCCGATGCGTCTATACTTTTCAGTGCGGTTTGTACAAATCTTTTCTAATATCTTTGTACAAATACTGTAACTTCCATTTCAGTGCCGACATTCTGACGAAGGCTGTTCCACAGCAGAAACGTCAATAAATTGTTTCACACGTAGGCCTTCATTTTTCACTGTATAAGCATATATATATATATATATATATATATATATATCCTTATATAGTGAAACACGAAGACCAACGTGAAAGAATTTATCGACATTTGGGTTGTGGAACAGCCTTCGTCAAAATGTGGATTATATTATGTCACATGTTGGTCTTCGTTTTTCACTCTATAGTTATATATACTAAGACTGTTCCACAACATAACCGTCAATAAATTCTTTAACACGTAGACCTTCGTTTTTCCCTACAATTGACCGTGGCCAAGATTTCATATATATATATATATATATATATATATATATATATATATATATATATATATATGTATATGTATATAAACTTATCGGAGGTGACACACGGTGGAAAAAACACTTTAATCCGACGATTCGGCCGGTGTCCGGCCTTTGTCAAGGAGAATTCCCCGGCGAAACGTCGGATTAAAGTGTAGTTTTTTCCACCTTGTGTCACCTCATATAGGTTTGTGCCATACTG
Organism: Amblyomma maculatum; assembly: GCF_055883805.1. Taxonomy (NCBI): domain Eukaryota; kingdom Metazoa; phylum Arthropoda; class Arachnida; order Ixodida; family Ixodidae; genus Amblyomma; species Amblyomma maculatum. The sequence goes on along the minus strand of NC_139344.1, from coordinate 461,934,151 downwards.
AACCCATTCGAGCTTCAACTCCCTCCCTATATATATATATATATATATATATATATATATATATATATATATATATATATATATATATATATATATATATATATATATATATATATATATATATATATATATATATATATATATATATATATATATATATATATATATATATTGTAGTGAACTATGCGATGATATCACGAAGACGAGGATGAGAAGACGAAGTGCTGCTGCGCTGCTCGGGCTCGGTTGTGTTTGCCTAGACTGGCTGTGTTGTTGTACGGTTCGCCTTGCAGAGTAGAGAGGGCTATTATCCCTGTTAAAACACAGTAATACCCCCCTTTTCACTTGGTGGAGGTGAGGATTTCCTGCCGCCTGGAGCTCCGCAGCCGCACACTCCCGACACCAGCAATGACCGACGCTACCACCCCTAGTCCAACCGTCCCCTCGTCTCCCGTGTTCTGCGTTGGAGCTTTGCGCTAGCGGGATCCTCCTATCTTCAGCGGAACCGGCGACCACAACGTGGAAGACTGGCTGGCCTCATATGAGCGGATCAGTACTCACAACCACTGGGAGGATAGCCAAAAATTCAATAACGTTATATTCTACCTAACGGACGTTGCAAACCTATGGCTCCGCAACCACGAGGCCGATATTACATCGTGGTGTGCTTTCAAGACTAGATTCGCCGATATCTTCGGCCGGCCTGCAGTGCGCAAGCTGCGCGCTAAGCAACGCCTGCGCGGCCATGCACAGCTACCTGGCGAGAATTTTACAAGTTATATTGAAGATGTCGTAGACCTGTGCAAGCGCGCGGACGCTTCAATGTCAGAGCGCACCAATATTGATTACTTAATGCAATCACTTGACGATGACGCGTTCCAGATGCTTCTGGCCAGAAGTCCAGCAACCGTCGTCGACGTTATCAACACATGCCACAACTCTGATGAATTACGCGTGCGCCGTAACATCACTCGTCCTTCGCTCTCACACCCGGAGCCTCTTGCAGCTTTAATACCTGAAGCAGACCAGTCGTCCTTGCTGCCACGAATAAAGCCGTTCATTCGAAAAGTTGCCTGTCAACTATTCCTAGTACGCCAACGTCCTGACGCTCCCTCTCGTTTAGTGCCAAAGTTTCAGCAAACCAACCGCGAACAAGTCGCAGAAGCACTTCCCACGCTTGCTGAAGCTCCTTCTGTTGCTCCTTTGACATATGTCGGAGCACCAGTCCACTATAATCAACCTTCTGTTTCAGCCCCTTTGAGCTACGCGGCCTCAATGACTGCGCGGCCTCCGCTTGAGCCGTTACCACCCATGCAGCCTGTCCTGCGCCCTGCACCGCTTCCTCAAGCGGCTCTGCTTCATCTTCTCACTCCGCGCTATTACAACCCTTGGCGTACTTCGGACAACCGTCCAATTTGCTACTACTGTGGTTCGCTGGCCCCTTCATTGATCAGTCGTGGCGGAGATTCTTCCGAAACTCGTTCAAGTCGTGAGCTCTGCTGTGTAGGGCCACCTAGATAGACAGGTCACGGCAGAGAGTTCTGACAAAATGTGGTTCACTGGAAAAGGTAATGGCCACCCACTCCAGTATTTCCTGCCAGGAAAACCCTATGACCAGTCACAATCAATATGTCAGAAACTTTGGACAACCCTGCGCAGCGGCCACAGGATTGGAGGAGGTCAGTTTACATCCCCATTCTAAAGAAAAGCAGTGCCAAAGATTGTTTCAACTACCGCACGATCGCGCTTATCTCGCATGCTAGCAAGGTGATGTTGAAAATCCTTCAAGGTAGACTCCAGCAGTACGTGGATCGGGAGCTTCCGGACGTGCAAGCTGGGTTTCGCATGGACAGAGGAACTAGAGATCAGATTGCCAACCTTCGCTGGATCATGGAAAAAGCAAGAGAGTTCCAGAAACCCATGTACTTCTGCTTTATTGATTATGCGAAAGCGTTTGACTGCATAGATCACAGCAGATTGTGGCAAGCTCTCCAAGAGTTGGGAGTTCCAATTCACGTGACCTGCCTCCACAGGAACCTGTATGAAAGGCAAGAGGCCACAGTCAGAACTGGACATGGTCTTACTGATTGGTTTCCGATTGAGAAAGGAGTGAGACAAAGCTGCATACTGTCGCCCTGCCTATTTAACCTATATGCTGAATGCATCATGAGGAAGGTCGGTCTGGATGAGTCTTCAGCTGGAGTGAAGATTGCTGGGAAACGTACAAACAACCTTAGATATGCGGATGATACCACTTTAATGGCAGAAAGTGAAGTGGAACTCAAGAGACTTCTGATGCGCGTACAAGAAGAGAGTGAGAAGTTTGGGCCTAAACTGAACATTAAAAAGACAAAGATCATGGCGTCGTGCCCTATCAAGTCCTTGATCATCAAGGGACAAGAAGTGTAAGCTGTGACAGGTTTTCTCTTCTTGGGCTCCAAGATTACCCCGCAAGGAGATTGCAGCCATGAAATTAGGATACGCCTGCTTTTGGGAAAGAGAGCCATGGCTAGCCGTGACCGCCTAGTAAAGAGCAGAGACATTACAATGCCAACCAAGATCCGTATAACTCGTGCTATGGTCTTTCCAGTTGTGATGTATGGATGCGAGAGTTGGGCTTCGAAGACGGCTGACCGTCGAAGAATTGACGCGTTTGAATTGTGGTGCTGGCAGATACTCTTGAGAGTTCCTTGGACGGCCAGAAGATCAAATCAGTCAGTATTGTCGATCATAAACCATGACTTCTCATTGGAGGGTCAAATTCTAAAGTTAAAGCTCAGCTACTTTGGTCATCTGATGAGCCGAGAGGAGTCGCTGGAGAAATAGTTCATGTTGGGAAAGGTTGAGGGTCACCGAAAAAGGGGTAGGCAGCGAACGCGATGGTTAGCAGGTATCCTCGAGGCGCTGCAGATGAAATTATGTGAAGTTAGAAAGAAAGATAGAGAGCGGAAAGCGTGGCGTGATAAGGTCCATAAGGTCACGAAGAGTCGGCCACGACTGAACGAATGAACTGAACTGAAGAGGGTGTTGTCGGGCTAGTTGGTTCTACATAGTATATAAGAGAAATGCGCAACAACTTAGCCAGGACACAGGAAGAAACACAACAGTTCACGAGCGCAACTACCAACTGTTTAATGGGGAGAAGCAACAACAGCATATATACAGAAAAGAAGAGCATGCGTAAAGGTAGAGCAGGCACAAACATCACAAACACCGCAATTTTACACAAACGAATCAAGATATGAAACTTCAGCATCATGGATCTGCAACGAAGCGTCACTTACGCAGCGATCAGGTAGTATTTTGACATGGAAGGCCTCTAAGACAAGCCGGGCTTTCACATTGGCACTCCTGCCTAGAATCTTTGTCATCTCAAATCTTGCCCTACACCTGCTAATGGAGGAAGAAATGTGCCTTACAAGGTTTGAATTTTGATCATTATTTCTACATTTTTTGCATGCTCCCGTAGCCGGTCATTAACGCAACGGCCAGTTTGGCCTACATAGGAAGAGCCACAAGAAAGGGGCAAGCTGTATACCACTCCTGTGGCGCACTTAACATAGGAGGTGCCATGCCTTTTTTTGCAACCCCTTTCACAAACGCCAGAAATGCGGCAGCAAAGCTTTGATAGCTTGTTGGGGGCTGAGAACACCAAAGGTACATGGTGTCTACCGGCCACTTTCTTCAGGTTATGAGACACCTGGTGCACATAGTGGACCACGACCGGATTTGCAGCCGAGTAGTCAGGTCTTTTTTGGGCGCCTTTTTGTTTCTGCAGGAGGGTTTCAGCGACAGCAGATATGACCGGACCAAGGAAGCCTACCGCCAAGAGGCGGGAAACCTGATAGTCGAGACTTTCCTGCATAATATGAGGGCACGACTTGTGAAGCGCCGACTCCGAACCGAGAGGCGCAATGGCTCTTTTTAAAACCTTGGAGTGTGAGTACTCGTATCTCAGTAGCTCCTTGTCAGCACGGGAGCAATACATATGGCAAACGTGGTTGCCCCAGATCGTAAGTTTGAGGTCCAAAAAACGTATGTCATGATTATATGGGAGTTGATGTGTAAAAACCAACCCTCTTCCCAATTGATTAAAAGTAGTTAAAATCTGTGAAACAACCTGGTCAAAGGATGTAAAGGTCCCAGACTTTAAAAGGATTAAAAAAATCGTCAACATATCTAAAACATTTTAAAACCGGGTCGTCACTTAGGGTTAGTTGCAATGAATGGTCAATATAAGATAAAAAGATGTCGCATAAAATGGGTGCAACACATGAACCTGTGCAAATGCCTTTGCGCTGCAGATAAAACTGGTTGTCATGAAAGATAAAGGTAACATGCAGTTAATACTCTAAAAGCTTTAAAAAATTATCTGTAGAAATGCCGCCTATGTTCTGGAATGCCACCGCCCCGAGCTTTCGATACAACCTCTCTAACAGAGGCCAACAAGTCAGCATGTGGGACAGAATAAAACAAATCCTGAATATCCATGGAGAAGGCAGAACCTATCTGATCGCTATTTTGCAGAAACTCGGCAGCATCAGCTAACTTTTTTTACCAAGAACGGATCGTTAAAGGAAAGGCCTTTAAGCTTGGCAAGAAGGAATTGGCTAACTTGGTATTGCCAGGATCCCTTCTCACTTACAATAGTCCTAAACTGAAGATCGGCGCTCTCAGCATGCCTCACCCGGCATGCCGAGACCGCCGCCTTACCCGCCGCTACTGCCCGTGAAGTTGCCCTGTTCTCGCTACATCATTTTGTTCTTCGCCACGGCACGCCGCGAGAGCTGCTGAGTGACCGAGGCCGTTTCTTCCTTTCCAACGTTGGTGAAGTTCTACTGGCCGAATGTCGCATCATACATCGGACCACCACAGCCTACCACCCTAAACTAACGAGCTGAATGAGCGCTTCAATCGTACTGTCAGAAATATGCTCACAATATACTTTGCCGCTGATCAGACCGACTGTGTCGCTGTTCTTTCTTTCGTGAATTACGCATATAATACCGCCACGCAGTCAACCACTAGATTTAGCCCTTTCTTCCTGCTTTATGGGTGTGAGGCCCCGTTAACGATGGACACTATTTTACCATACAGTCCCTACTCCTTAGTGTGGACTCCCCTTTCAGTCGTTGCCAAACATGCGGAGGAATGACGCCAGTCGGCCCGGAGTTTTACATCGGAATCTCAAGGCCGCCAAAAGCATCATCATGACAAAGATAAGACGCCACACGTTTTTCCTGCAGGATCCCTTGTTTAGCTCTGGGTTGCTGGCACCCCACCGGGAGTGTCATCAATATTTCCGAGTACCACGGCCCCTACCGCATCGTCTGCCAAACCTCCCCTGTGAATTATATCATGGAGCCACTCACTCCCTTTTCGGACATGCGTCATCGCGGCCGCGAAACTGTGCACGTGAGCCGCCTCAAAACATACTACAATCCGCTCCTCTTGCCCTCGTTATAGGCCGCCAGCGTGGCCCCTCTTTGCTCCGGGGGAAATTGTAGTAAACTATGCGATATCACGAAGACGAGGATGAGAACGACGAAGTGCTGCTGCGCTGCTCGAGCTCGCTTGTGTGTGTCTAGACTGGCTGTCGTCTCGTACGGTTCGCCGCGAAGCTTAGAGAGGGCTATTATCCCCTTCGGACGATATTGTGCCTCGCTCTACGATCGCCTTGTGTTACCGGTCGCCGTCTCCAGTCCTAAAGATAACTCCCAATAAACTCCTCTTCATTTGGTGGAACGTGCCGAGGTACGACCCTTAAACAATCACCGTGGAGCTCCGCAGCCGTACGATACCTATGGCGACAAACGAAATAGGCCAACATTTGGATTGGAAAACATTTATTCGTCAAAATACAGATGCAGACGGCCCGCTCTAGATGACCTCCAGTCCATGGCTGGCGCCGACCTTAGTGGCCCACTCGGTGGCCAAGGCTTGAATGCCCGGGTCCGAGCTGACCAGAACGGCCACCCATCGCTCAAGAGAAGAAATTTGTACTAGATCTTCCGGTGGGGGTTCTTTACATTGCCATAGTATGAGATCATACGTGGTTGTTTCGCCACAGAACCTGCACGCGGGGTTAAATTCATCCGGGTACATTTTTGCTAATAGGTAAGGGCTAAGAAAGGATCTCGTCTGGAGTTTCCTCCAAGCGGTCTCCTGTGCCTTATCCAACGTTTTGTCAGGTAGTGGAAATTTGTGCTGTTCCAATTTGTAATGACTTGTGATATCGTGAAAAGATGCCAGCCCCTCCTTGGAGTAACCCATGGATACGAAGGACCCACCGACTCGGTTGACGAAACCTCGCGCCGTGTTGTGGCCCGCCTCATCTCCAGGATTCCCCGAGTGAGCTGGCACCCATATCATCTCAATTTCTTTGTATGGTCGCCTGGTCAGTTTCAGTATTTTCTGCGCTGCAGTTGAGATTCTGCCCCCCGCAAAGCTACGGGCAGCAAATTTAGAATCGGAGAAGATTGTATTCGCGTTGGTGCTAGCTAGCTATGGCTAGTGCCACAGCTGTCTCTACCGCGGTTTCCGAAGATTTTGTCACTACCGACCCTGATGCCTGCAGCCGCCTCTGTACGTCCACCACCGCCAGTGCGAAAGCTCCTCTTGTTGCGTATTCTGCCGCGTCAACATAGACAGCTCCTTCGCTCCTTGAGTATTTTTTGTGTAAAGCTATTGCCCTCGCTTTCCTCCTTCCTTCATGGTAAGAAGGGTGCATATTCTTTGGTAGTGGTTTTATCGTCAGTCGCTTACGAAGGAGTTTGGGTAGCTGTGTTTTCGTGTCCTCGGGTGGAAGTTCCACGCCTATACCTAGGCTCTCCAGTATGGCTCTGCCTGCCTTAGTGCGCTTAAGCCGTTCTTTTTGCATTGTGAGGTGAGCGTCCTTGAGCTCCTCTAGTGTATTATGTATTCAGAGTCCCATGAGTCTTTCGGTCGATGGGTAGTTCGGCAGCCCCAGGGCGGCTTTGTCATCATCATCATCATCATTATCAACCTGACTATACCCACTGCAGGGCGAAGGCCTCTCCCATATTTCTCCACTTAACCCGGTTCTGTGCTAGCTGCATCCACTTGACTCCTGCGAACTTCTTAACCTCATCCGCCCACCTAACTTTCTGCCGCCCCATGCTATGCCTTCCTTCCCTTGGAATCCAATTTGTTACCCTAAACGACCATCGCTCATCCTCTCTGCGCACTACATTTCCTGCACATGCCCATTTCTTCTTCTTCTTAATTTCCACTAGAATGTCGGTAACTTGAGTTATTTCTCTGACCGACTCTGCACGCTTCTTATCTCTTAATGTTACCCCTACAATTTTTCGTTTCATAGGCTTCTGGGTTGTCCTCAACCTAAGTAGAACTCTTTTGGTTAGCCTCCACGTTTCAGCCCCATAGGGGAGTGCAGGTAAGAGGCAACTGTTATATACTCTCCTCTTTAGCGATACCGGTAAGCTACTAGTCCTAATCTATTAGTGCTTGCCAAATGCGCGCCATCTCAAACTTATTCTTCTTGCTATTTCTTTTTCATGGTCCGGATCTGCGGTTACTACCTGTCCTAAGTAGACCTATTCGCCTACTACTTCCAGTACTTCGCTAGCTAATGTGAACTGCTGTTCCTTCCCGAGGCTGTTGAACATTACTTTAGTCTTCTGCATATTGATTTTCAAGCCTACCTTTCTACTTTTCCTGTCTAGGTCACCAATCATTATTTGCAGTTCGTCCCCCGAGTTGCTTAACAAGGCAATGTCATCAGCAAATCGCAGATTACTAAGGTATTCTCTAACTACCCTTATCCCTAACTGCTCCCATTCCAAGTCTCTGAATACTTCCTCTAAGCAAGCTGTGAATAGTACTGGGGAGATTGTGTCTCCTTGTATAACACCTTTCTTTATGGGAATTTTGCTACTTTCTTTATGCAGAACTATATATATATATAGCCACTTTGTGCAGCCACTATATATATCTTCCAGCACTTTCACGTACGGCTCATCTACCCCTGATTTTGCAATGCCTGCATCACCGCCGAGGTTTCAACTAAGACAAATGCTTTTTCGTAATAAATGAATGCTATGTATAAGGGCTGGTTATACTCCGAGCATTTTTCGGTCACCTGATTGATGGTATGGATAAGATCGATAGTAGAGTACCGTTTCCGAAAACCTGCTTGATCCTTTGCTTGATTGCAGTCTAAGGTTGTCCTGATTCTATTAGCGATTACCTTAGTAAATACATCATACGTAACAGACAGTAAGCTGATTGGTCTGTAATATTTAATGTCCTTAGAGTCCCCTTTCTTATGTATGAGGATATTGTTTGCATTCTTCCATGGTTCCGGTACCGTCGATGACACCAGGCACTGCGTATACAGGATTGCCAGTTTTTGTAACACGATATTCCCCCCGTCCTTCAGTAAATCTGTAGTTATCTGATCCTCTCCAGCTGATTTCCCTCTTTTCATTTTTTCTAATGCTTTCTTGACTTCGTCTTTCGTCACTGGTGGAACGTCTGACTGTTTTTCTGTACCCCCAATTTCGTTACGATCCTGACTTCTTTGGCTACTCTAGAGATCTGTATAGAACTGCTCGGCTTCTTTGACTATCTTGTCCATATTCGTGATGACGATGCCCGCCTTGTCCCTTATCGCATACATCTGGTTTTTACCTATGCCAAATTTCTTCTTTACCGCTTTAAGGCTTCCCCCGTTTTTTACAGCATGCTCAATTTTGTCCATGTTGTACTTCCTTATATCGGCCACCTTGCTCTTATTGATTAGCTTTGATATCTCGGCCAATTCAATCTGGTATGTTGGATTGGAAGCTTTCATACTCTGGCGTTTCTTAATCAAATATTTCGTTTCCTTAGACAGCTTACCGGTATCCTCTTGCTTGCCTAATTATTGTCTCAGATTTGCTTTCTCCGCAGCATTTAGTGTTAGGTATGGTAGCGCATACACCATCCTGTTCAGGACAAGTGCCTGCACTATCCTACAGAGGTCTTTTTCTTTGACTCCTCTCCTACGGTTGGCAACACCCAGTGGCAGCCTCTTCGCAGTCCATCTCATGCTCCGGTACCATTCGGCAGCGAGATCCCGCAGTTTTCAGCGGGCAGGGCGACTAGGACGTTAAAGATTTGTTGGCCTCGTACGAGCGGGGTGAGTCGTCATAACAACTGGGATGACCACATAAAGCTCAACACATCTTCTACATGAGCGACGTTGCTAACCTCTGGTATCAAAATCATGAGGCAGACATGCCAAATTGGGCCAACTTCCAGACAAAGTTCACTGACGTTTTCGGTCGACCCACAGTGCGGAAACTACACGCTCAAGAAGCCTTGCGGGTACGAGTTCAGCATGAAGGGGAACCATTCACGAGCTACATTGAAGACGTCGTGGATTTATGTAGGCGTGTCGACCCGTGTATGGATGAGGCGGCCTTAGTATACAACCTTTGCCAGAGTTTCGATGAAATGCTCGAGCAACGCCTCTGCACGCGTCGCTCTCCCGCACCTGCTGCGTTCATCTCTGGCGTGGTTGTGAGCAGTGACCTTTTGGCTCATATCAAAGATTTTGTTCGAGATGAGGTCTCCCGACAGCTTGGGTTTTTGTCTGGTCCACGCCCGTCGTCTACAGTCCAGCTACTTACCCCTGCGATCCGACACATCATCACTCAGGAGGTTGCCGGTGCACTTCCCAGTTTTGGCCAGCAAGCGCCTGTCACACCAAATGTCGACCCTGTTCCACTGCAGCCCACACCTCTTGCTGCACCATTAAGTTACAACCCCCCTGTGGTCGTGCCGCCTCTACATGTAACAGTACGAATGCTTCCCACATATGCAGAAGTGACCGCCCGCCCTCCGCCGCCAGTGTTTTGCGTACGTGCCGACTATGGCGCCACCAACTGCCGCTCCACGGTACCTATCAACGACGCCTCCCTACAATCCTTGGCGCACAAATGACAACCGGCCTATCTGCTATGCCTACGGTATTCCAGGCCAAGTCGCCCGCCTGTGCCGTCGTACTCTGCGTTCTGCCCCTGCAAGCACTATGGCTGACAGCAATTACGACACTTTGCGCCCACCTTCGGGGACATCTCCAGGGCAGCCGCACAGCTCATCGGGCCGCCAGAAAACTTCCATTGCACTGTTCACCGTCACATCACCGTCGGTCCTTGTCGCCAATGCGGCGTCGCAGCGTGACACAAGACTCGGTGTCGCAGCGTGCACGAGACTCGGACACAAGACTTCGGTCCGTAGGGTCGCAAAGAGTCGGACACGACTGAACAGTTCAGTCGTTCAGTCGTGTCCACCTCTTCGTGACCCTACGGACCATATCACGCCACGCTTTCCGGTCTCTCACTATCTTTCTAACATCACATAACTTCATCTGCAGCGCCTCGAGGATGCCACCTAACCATCGCGTTCGCTGCCTACCCCTTCTCCAGTGACCCTCAACCTTTCCCAACATCATATCTTTCTCCAGCGACTCCTCTCTTCTCATCAGATGACCATAGTAGCCAAGATTTAACTAGAATTTGACCCTCCAATGAGCAGTCAGGGTCTATGGTCGACAATATCGACTGATTTGATCTTCTGGCCGTCCAAGGAACTCTCAAGAGTCTCCGCCAGCACCACAATCCAAACGCGTCAATTCTTCAGCGGTCAGCCCTCTGCACAGTCCAACTCTCGCATCCATGCATCACGACTGGAAATACCATAACAAGAGTTATACGGATCTTGGTTGGCAGTGTAATGTCTCTGCTCTTTACTAGGCGGTCAAGGCTAGCCATGGCTCTCTTTCCCAGAACTAGGCATCCCCTAATTTCATGGCTGCAGTCTCCTTCCGGGGTAATCTTGGAGCCCTAGAAGAGCAAATCGGTCACAGCTTCCCTTTTCATGTCCCTTGATGCTCCAGCACTTGATAGGACAAGACGCCATGATCTTTGTCTTTTTAATGTTCAGTTTAATCCCAAACTTCTCACTCTCTTCTTGTACGCACATCAGAAGCCTCTTGAGTTCCACTTCACTTTCTGCCATTAAAGTGGTATCATCCGCATATCTAAGGTTGCTGATACGTTTCCCAGCAATCTTCACTCCAGCTGAAGCCTCGTCCAGACCAGTCTTCCTCGTGATGCACTCAACATTAAGATTAAATAGGCATGGCGACAGTATGCAGCATTGCAAACCAATCAGTAAGACCATGCCTAGTTCTGACTGTGGCCTCTTGCCCTTCATACAGGTTCCTGTAGAGACAGATCAGGTGAATTGGAACTCCCAACTCTTGGAGAGCTTGCCCTAATCTGCTGTGATCTATGCAGTCAAACGCTTTCGCATAATCAATAAAGCAGAAGTAGATGGGTTTCTGGAATTTTCTTGCTTTTTCCACGATCGAGCGAAGGTTGGCAATCTGGTATCTAGTTCCTCTGCCCTTGCGAAACACAGCTTGCACGTCCGGAAACTCCCGATCCACATACTGCTGCAGCCTACCTTGGAGGATTTTCAACATCACCTTGCTAGCATGCGAAATAAGCGCGAACTTGCGGTAGTTGCAACAATAATTGGCACTGCCTTTCTTTGGAATGGGGATGTAAACTGACCTCCTCATATCCCGTGGCCACTGCAGGGTTGTCCACATTTGCTAGCATAATGTATACAGAACGTTAACAGCGTCTTCATGGTCGAGGTTTTGAAGCAACTCAGCTGGAATGCCATCAATTCCGCTAGCTTTGTTTTTTAGCAAGGCTGGCTAAGGCCCATTCAACTTCACTCTTCAGGATGCCCGGCTCGAAATCAGTAATCACAATCGTCTTATGTTGGGTTTGCACATACAGGTCCTTCTTATACAGTTTTTCTATGTATTCCTGCCACCTGTTTATCTCTGAGGCTTCAGTGAGGTCTTTGCCTAGTTTGTCCTTTATCACGCCCAGCTCTGCACAGACTCTCCCTTTGATATCTTTCAGTGTCTTATACAGAGCTCTTGTGTTCATCAATTGGCTTTTGTCCTCAACTGCTTGGCACTGTATGTTCAGGAAGACGTTCTTATCTCTTCTTGCTATTTTCTGAAAATCCGCATTGAGAACCTTGTATCTTCTCTTTCCCCCATGACATTTGCCATCCTCCTTTCCACAGCTATTTGCAGTCTCTTCAGATAACCAGTTTGCTTTCTTGCATTTCTTTTGCTTTGGAACTACCTTAGTAGCAACTTCTTGTATTATATCATGACATCAGTCCACATCTCTTTAAGCTCTCTGTCTTCTAGACATAATTCTTGAAATCGATTCCTCACTTCCACAGCTTATTCTGATGGAATTTGATCCATATCATACCTGAAAGGCTCTCTAGTTTTCTGCGGTTTCCTCAATCGAAGCTTAAATTTGGCAGCAGTAAGCTGATGATTGTTGCCACAATCGGCCCCAGGCCTTGTTTTTTCTGCTTGTATAGTGCTTCTCGATCTCTGCCAGCAAAGAATATAATCAGTCTGAATCCTGTACAGACCGTGCGGTGAAATCCATGTGTACAGGCGCCTCTTCTGCTTTTGAAAATGAGTATTCGCTATGATCAGGTTGTTTTCTTGACAAAACTCTTCTAGCCTCTGCCCAGCTTCATTTGGCTCACCAAGACCGAACTTGACTGTAATTCCGGATATGTCTTCACTCCCCACCTTAGCATTCCAGTCTCCTATGAGAAAAAGGATGTCTGATAATGGAGTGCGGTTTAAAAGCATTGCAGGAAAGCATAAAATCTCTCAACGTCCGCTTCTTCAGCAGTAGTGGTTGGTGCATAGACTTGGATAACTGTTATGATGAAAGGGTGACCTTTGATCTGAAGTGAAATCATTTGGTCGTTTTGGGGGTTGTACCCTAGCACTGCTTTGCCCATTCTTCTGTTTGCTATTAGAGCGACCCCATTTCTTCTCCTGGATTCGTGCCTACAATAAGACATAATGGTCGCCGGAATTAAATTCTTCCACTCCGGTCCACCTGAGCTCGCTGATACCCAAGATATCAATGTTCAATCTGTCCATTTCTCGCTTGAAGACATCCAGTTTACCTTGCATCATAGATCTTACATTCCATGTTGCTATGTGGTATATCTCCTTGCAACATCGGACATTCCGGTCGCTTCCCGACACATCCAGAACTGAGCGTCCTTTTGGCTTCAGCCCAGCCGCCTCATTCATCCTGCATATACTAGGAATTGCCTTTTGTTCATCCCTAGTAACACGTAGAACGCCTTCCAACCGGAAGGCTCGTCTTCCGGCGCCATATCAGTAATGCTATTGTGGCTGGTCATAGGGTTTTCTTGGCAGGAAATACTAGAGTTGGTTGCCAATACTTTCTGCAGTGAATCATATTTTGTCAGAACTCTCTGCCGTAACCTGTCCATCGTGGGTGGCCCTACATAGCAGAGCTCATGCCTTCATCGAGTTTCGCAAGCCCCTCCACCCCGACAAGGCAGTGATCCATGAAGGGGATGTATATATATATATATATATATATATATATATATATATATATATATTCGTCCCTGTTCAGGGACAGGGCGCCTCATATAAAGATGCCCATACATGTATGTATGCATGGGCATGTATGTATGTATGTATGTATGTATGTATGTATGTATGTATGTATGTATGTATGTATGTATGTATGTATGTATGTATGTATGTATGTATGTATGTATGTATGTATGTATGTATGTATGTATGTATGTATGTATGTATGTATGTATGTATGTATGTATGTATGTATGTATGTATGTATGTATGTATGCATGTATGTACGTATGTATGTATGTATGTATGTATGTATGTATGTATGTATGTATGTATGTATGTATGTATGTATGTATGTATGTATGTATGTATGTATGTATGTATGTATGTATGTATGTATGTATGTATGCATGTATGCATGTATGTTTGTAACTGTCAAGAATTAACTTAAATGCATCTGTATTTAATTGAATCGAAGATTTCCTTACTAACCGCTCCCAGTTTGTTCTCGCTAACGATTACGCTTCCAGCCTCACCCCTGTTCTCTCCGGTGTACCACAAGGTACCGTACTTGGTCCTCTTCTTTTCCTTATTTATATTAATGACCTACCCAACTCCATCTCTTCTAATATCCGCCTTTTTGCCGATGACTGTGTCATTTACCGTCCCTTACATAACCCTACTGATAATTTGGCTCTTCCGGCCAATCTGGCAAAAGTCGAGGAATGGTGTCGAAATTGGTTAATGACCCTAAATGTTAACAAAACGGCCCTAATTACCTTCCACAGACGCCAACACTATTCTTCGTACAACTACTTACTAAACGGAAGCACTATCTCCTCGGTATCCTTTTTAAAATATTTAGGTGTCACAATTTCCAGTGACTTTGCATGGCATTCTCACGTTACATTCGTTACTAACGATGCTAACCGCACACTTGGCTTTCTTCGGCGTAACCCAGCTCAGGCACCTTCTTCTGTTAAACATCTAGCTTATGTAACCCTTGTAAGGCCCAAATTGGAGTACGCATGCGCAATGTGGGACCCGCATCTTCAAAACTTGATATCTACCATTGAATTAACACAAAACCGTGCCGCTAGATTTATCTTCTCTGACTATTCTCGTAATACTAGCGCCACTAATCTAAACGCTAATGCCGGTCTCCCAAGCTTGCAAGCACGCCGTAAAATATCTAGACTCTGTTTATTTCATAAATTTTATCATGCCTTATCATCTAGCACAGCAGTCATCATGCTGATTCATCGAAAATCCAGTCGCATAAGCCACACCTTGGGTGTTTATCCGCCACATGCCCGAACGACAACGCACCTCCACTCATTTTTTGTAAGGACAGCCATCGATCTTCCCGCTGACATCGTCGCTCACTCTAACCTAAGCCATTTCAGAACAGCCATTGAAAACTTGTTTTGTTGATCTCGACAATACTGTCAAGCCTACCCCTCATGTAAAACCCCGTACTCCTGGGGTCTTTGAGGTATTGGAAATAAATAAATAAATAAGTATGTATGTATGTATGTATGCATGTATGTATTTATTTCTGTATGTATATATATATATATATATATATATATATATATATATATATATATATATATATATATATATATATACAGCCCCGCCGGGGTGGTGCAGTGGTAAGATGCCCGACTACTGTCAGGAATACCCGGGTTCGAACCCGACCTCAGCGGCTGCGTTTCGATGGAGGCGAAACGAAGAGGCGTCCCTGTGCTGTGCGATCTCAGCGCACGTTAAAGATCCTCAGGTGGTCGAAATTTCCGGAGTGGAGGCGTCCTCCACTACAGCGTCTCTCATAGCCTCAGTTGCTTTGGGATGTTAAACACCCCCCCCCCA
This sequence comes from Amblyomma maculatum, assembly GCF_055883805.1. NCBI lineage: Eukaryota > Metazoa > Arthropoda > Arachnida > Ixodida > Ixodidae > Amblyomma > Amblyomma maculatum. Next base: position 461,918,775 of record NC_139344.1, on the reverse strand, counting down.
CACACACACACATATATATATATATATATATATATATATATATATATATATATATATAAACATAAAGTAGGTGACACACGGTGGAAAAAACAACACTTTTTTCCGACGTTTCGGCCGGGGTCCGGCCTTTGTCAAGGAATGTAGGAAGGCCGGACCCATTCGAGCTTCAACCCCCTCCCTATATATATATCTATACATACATACATACATACATACATACATACATACATACATACATACATACATACATACATACATACATACATACATACATACATACATACATGTATGGACATCTTTAATATGAGGCGCCCTGCCACTGAACAGGGACGCTAACATTCACAAGTGCACGCAAGCATGAATAGGCTTGTAAAAAGGATGACAGCCATTATTTTATTGTAACGTGCCTTTACTTCGATAAATAAATGCTACATTTTGGTCAGCACAGACCCTTAATGATGAAAAATGACCAAATCAGGAAGCAATATTGTTAACTCCGTAGAACATAGCAGTGTCCATTTTCGCCGCGCGTTTCAGGCAGGATAATTTTATTTCACCTAGGATGGCGCCAGTTGTCCAATAAAGTGGCTCAGGGTGCGCGTTTTCAAGCATAAAGAAGGCGTTTTTCATTGCCTTTTTGTATCGCGCAAACGTCGCGTCTCCATACAAGGATATGGTGCCCGAAGGGGATAAAGCCCCCTGACAACGGTGGTGCCATCGTGGTCATGAACAGAACAGGCTACAATGTGAAATCCGAAAGGCAACTTGCAGGTGCTTCCTTCTACAGCCTCTTAGAAAGTTATCCAACCGTAGCGTTTAAAATGTTTTTGGAAGAAATCTAATGCCACCACTGCTTGAGTGAAAAATTGACAACAGCATAGCAAAGTGAATAATGCCACTTAGTCCTGTACCAGGAAGATTTGATTTATTGTCGAAAATTCATCAACCCAACAATCCTGGACCCTGAATCATATCTGGTAAAGAAACCGTAATTATAAGGGCACAACTCATTTTCTAGCTTATATATTGATACGTGGCGAGGTTAGTGCACGAAGGTTAGTCCAGGTTGACGCAGCCCACGAAGCACAGAATCACAACAGCGTTAACCTTCTTCTAGCCCTAAACGTTGCTACCACTTTGTCGTCGTCTGTGTCACTGTTTCTGATCGTTTTCTTCTTTAGCGTCCAGCGATGCAGGGCATATATGTCACATTACCCCCCCCCCCCCACGAAAAGCACAGCCTCGGTGCGCGCTAGGACGAACTACTGCAGGGGTAATACGGCTTCATTCTGGCGACATGAACCATCTCGGTGCGTGGCATAAAGGACTGTCGCGGCGGATGTACAGGGGCGACCTCGTATGTCACAGGAGTGACTGGCCGTAAAACACGGTAGGCTCCTGCGTAGCGTGGCAAGAGCTTCTCACACAGTCCTACTTTACGAGCGGGAGTCCAGAGCAAGACGAGAGAGTCCGGAGAGTAGTGGACATACCGGTGGCGAGAATCATGGCGCCGTTTTTGAGAATTTTGGGAGGAGACCAATCGTCTGCGAGCAATAACACGGGCTGCGTCAGCTCGGGAGATGGCGTCACGAACGTAGCAACTGGCGTAAGCGGTGGGAGGCAATACGCTGTCAAATGGAAGGGGAGGGTCACGGCCGTATAGAAGATAAAACGGTGAGTAGCCCATTGTGTCGTGACGAGAGGAATTGTACGCGAACGTTACAAACGGCAAATTAATATCCCAGTCACGGTGATCATCCGAGACAAACATAGACAGCATGTCCGTGATCGTGCGGTTGAGGCGTTCGGTGAGGCCGTTCGTTTGTGGATGGTAAGCGGTGGTAAAATAGTGCTTAATGGAGCAGTACCGAAGAATTTCGTCGACTACTCGAGCAAGAAAGCAACGGCCACGGTCAGTGAGCAGCTGGCGTGGAGCACCATGGAGCAGGATGACGTCGTGGAGAAGAAACGCGGCCACATCAGTTGCACAGCTGGTGGGTATCGCTCAGGTGACAGCGTAGCACGTAGTATAATCCGTGGCCACTGCAATCCATTTATTCCCCGACGCAGAAAGTGGGAAAGGCCCGAGGAGGTCAAGGCCAACTCGGGAAAACGGGTCTACTGGGATGTCGATCGGCTGCAGGGATCCAGCAGGCATAGCCGAGGGCTTCTTCCGTCGCTGACACCGGTCACAAGAAGCAACGTAACGTCGAACAGAGCGATAGAGGCCTGGCCAAAAGAAGCGGCGGCGGACGCTATCGTAGGTACGAGATACGCCAAGATGACCCGCTGTGGGTGCGTCGTGCAGCTGTTGAAGAATGGTGGTACGCAGGTGTTCGGGGACTACGAGCAGAAGCTCGGCGCCATCTGGTCGCATATTCCGTTGGTATAAGGTGCCGTTGTTAAGCATAAACAGAGCAAGGGCAGCATCAAGGGGATCGGTGCTGAGGCGATTGATTATGCTGCAAAGCTTGAGATCTAGGCGCTGTTCATGGCGTATGTTTGAAAGGTCAGAGATGGCCAACACATATGTGTCATCGTCGCACTCGCTCGCAGGTGGGGGATATACCGGGTTGCGGGACAGGCAATCGGCGTCAGCGTGCAGCCGGCCAGACTTGTGGACGACGGAAAAAGTGTATTCCTGAAGGCGGAGGGCCCAACGACCCTGGCGACCAGTAGGGTCCTTCAGCGTAGAAAGCCAGCATAAGGCATGGTGGTCGGCGATGACGGAGAACGGGCGGCCAAACAAGTAAAGGCGAAACTTTGTAATGGGCCATACGAGGGCTAAGCACTCACGTTCTGTGATCGAGTAATTCCGTTCAGCCGCAGAAAGGAGGCGACTGGCATAAGCAATGACGCGAGTGCGACCCATCTGCTGCTGGGCGAGTATGGCACCAATACCGTGACCACTGGCGTCGGTACGTACCTCCGTTGGTGCCGAAGGATTGAAGTGCGCCAGGACGGGCGGGTTGGTGAGGGCTGCAATGAGCGCAGAAAAGGCTTCAGATTGTTCTCGGTCCCAGCAAATTGCAGCGTCGTTCTACAAAAGATTGGTGAGTGGACGAGCAGTCTCCGCAAAGTTAGGTACAAACCGCCGAAAATAGGAGCAAAGCCCAAGAAAGCTACGCACGTCACTGGTACAACGGGGTGTAGGAAATGCACTTACAGCACGTATTTTGTCTGGATCGGGTTGAACGCCACGGGCGTCGACCACGTGACCGAGCACCTTGAGTTTACGTCGGCCGAAGCTACATTTCTTCGAGTTCAGCTGAAGGCCAGCTCTTCGGAAGACGCCAAGAATGGCATCAAGGCGATGGAGATGGCTCTCGAATGTAGAAGAAAATACAATGACGTCATCGAGATAGCACAAGCACGTCGTCCATTTCAAGCCGCGCAGGAGAAAGTCCATCATGCGTTCGAATGTTGCGGGTGCATTACACAAGCCGAAAGGCATCACCTTGAATTGATACAGGCCATCGGGAGTGACGAAGGATGTCTTCTCCCGGTCCCATTCGTCGACTGCGATCTGCCAATAACCGGAACGAAGATCAATGGAAGAGAAATAGCTGGCACCGTGCAAGCAGTCGAGGGCATCATCTATCCTGGGGAGCGGGTAAACGTCTTTCTTTGTAATTTTGTTGAGGTGTCGGTAATCAACGCAGAATCTCCAGGCATTGTCCTTCTTTTTACCAAGCACGACAGGCGACGCCCAGGGACTGCTCGAAGGCTCTATAATGTTTTTTGCTAACATCCTGTCCACTTCATCTTGTATGACGCGTCGTTCTGAAATAGCGACTCGATAAGGTCTTCTGTGAATTGGGCGGGCGTCTCCGGTGTCGATACGATGTGTAACGAGGGACGTCTGTCCTAAGGGGCGGTCACCAAAATCGAAAATATCGCTGTACGAATTCAGAAGACTCGTAAGTGCTGTAGCACGGTCAGGGCGCAAATTAGGTGCAACCATTCCTGATATGCGGGCCTCCGGAGATGAGGACGGTGCAGGTCGTGTCGACACTTTAGCAGTAGGGTCAGGCAAAAGAGCGGCAACTGTGACGTCAGACAGTGGGGTCAGTTCGGTGAGAGTAATGCCCTCAGGAAGAACGTGAACAAAAAGGCCGAAGTTCAAGACTGGAATATAAGCGTTGTTATTTTCTACGTGCACAATGTTATGAGGGAGAGCGATTCTATGCTGCAGTGTCACGTCAGTTTTGGGGCAAACAACGTAGTCGCCATCAGGAACGGAGGGGAAAGGTGTCATGAGCACATACACTGCAGCTTCTGGTGGCAGACGAGTAAATGTAGAGGAGCGGAGACGGAGCGTTGAAGTATAAGAGGCCTGTTTGTCAGGACAGAGTGGCAGGTCCAGATGAAGCAGTCCAGAAGAACAGTCAATGAGCGTGGAATGTGCAGTTAAAAAGTCGAGTCCTGATATAACGTCGTGAGGGCAACTGGTGACGACTGTAAATAGGACAGTGATATGGCGGTCGGCAATGGTAATTCTTGCAGTACACATACCAATCACAGTAGCTGTATTGCCATCAGCAACACGAACGGTAGATGAGGAAGCGGGTGTGATGACTTTGTTGAGGCGTTGACGGAGCGAGGAACTGAGGACGGAAATGTGGGCGCCAGTGTCAATAAGGGCAGAAACTGAGACTCCGTCCACAAAAATGTCAATGAGGTTACGTCTGGGTGCGAGGGTCAGTTCCGAGTTGGCAGTCTGGGTCGGTAATGCAGCGTCACTCCCGGGCGCTGCACTCGCTAGTTTCCCGAGTGGGCGCCGGCGTATGATGGGGAAGAGTTGCGACGAGGCAGCGGTGAACGAGATCGACGAGACCGTGGAGATGGAGATCGGCTGGAGTTACGGACACTTGAGAAGGCTTCGGTGGGAGGTTCATCTGGGTTAGCAGGGAAGTGTCCAGGTCCATCATATGCGGGGCGGAGCTGTTCAGGTTGGGCAGGGAAGCATCGAGGTCCGTAGTAGTACCGATGGTAAGTGTTGTAATAGGAACGAGGTGTGGGGAAGGTGCGACTGCGGCAATAACGGGAAGTGTGGCCGGCTCGACAGCAAATAAAACAAATTGGCCTGTCATCTGAGGTGCGCCACTCTGCAGGATTGCGATTAACGAAGCGACGTGGGGGAGCTTGGCTAGTGATTGCAGCAGCCACTACAGGAACAGGATGCGATGGTGAAGAGGGCGGTACGGCGTTAGAGGAAAGACCGACGTTGGCAAGTTCCTGTTGGACAACAGCCTGTATCATGGCCACAGTGTCAGGCACTGGAGATGGGAATGGTGCAGGAGCTAATGCCTCGAGTTCACGCCTGACGATCCAAGTCATTGTTGCGGACTGAAAAGGCTGTTGCAGAGGAGCCAGATCATCACAGGATGATGTGGCTGCCGTGTTCGAAAGGCGCTCAAAGCGATGTACCAGGCGTCATTGTTTAGCCTGCTCGAATTTTCTGCGAACTTGAAGCACCGACTCGACGGTAGAGCAATCCATGCAGAAGAGGATGTTGAACGCGTCATCTGCGATGCCTTTGAGGATGTGCCCTACCTTTTCACTTTCCAGCATGGAGCTGTTCGCCCTGCGACACAGCGCGAGCACGTCTTGGATGTAGGCCAGGTAGGACTCCGTTGTGGATTGGGCGCGAGACGAAAGTTCGGTTTTGGCTGCGAGAGCCCGTCCAATGGGCTTCCCGAACAAGTCGTGAAGCTTTTGCTTGAAAATTTCCCAGGTCACCAGCTCATGCTCGTGATTTTGAAACCATGTACGAGCGGTTCCCGCCAAATAGAATATCAGATTGGCCAGCATGATGGTCGCGTCCCAATGATTGTTCCGGCTACATCGCTCGTATTCATCCAGCCAGTCGTCCACATCTGTCTTGTCTTCGCCATTGAAGATCGGAGGGTGGCGGATGTTTGTGAGGACGAGTGGTTGCGCCGATGTTGTTGCGGTGGTAGGAGCTGCCTCAGTGGTCATAGTGGCCGTTGTTGACGTTGTTATCCCAGGTAGGTGTCGGCACTGCGCAAATCCAGCTTTCGGCTGCTTAAATGGATTTATGTGTGCACACGGGGATCTTTGGTCACCTCCACCAAGATGATACGTGGCGAGGTTAGTGCACGAAGGTTAGTCCAGTTTGACGCAGCCCACAAAGCACATAATCACAACAGCGTTAACCTTCTTCTAGTACTAAACGTTGCTACCACTTTGTCGTCGTCTGTGTCACTGTTTCTGATCGTTTTCTTCTTTAGCGTCCAGCGATGCAGGGCATATATGTCACAATATCTATCAGTATACCTCAAAGTGTCCTGCTCGCCACCCTAGATGTGGCGAGCAGGACACTGCGATGACATCCGCTCAGCTCTACAGGCTTTTGAAGATCGAACCTTATGCACTAACATTGACGTTCCTACATTGGCTATCCTTCTTAAATTTATCTTTGAACTAAACTACTTTCAATTTGACATAACGTCTTCCATCAAATTCAAATCCAGAATAACGGAACATCGATAGCCACAGGTATTGGTCCTAACTATGCAAACATATTCATGGGCTTATTAGAAGTCCAGTTTCTCGCTTGCTACCCACTAAAGCGAAACGAGTAAAACTGTGCAAAAGACTTGACTGAAGGAACACACAGGCAAAAACAAGGCAAAGGTTTCCAACTATGCAATTCTCACTTCATTGCAAAAGCTGCAGATGTGTCCCTTATCCGGAAAAAACCACCTTCATCGGTAAAGCATGAGGTAGGACTGAAAGGGAGGTCATCGAAGCCTACCTGATTGCCAAAAAGAGGCGACGACTGGTTGAGTAGCCGTCAGTATCACTATCGAGACAAAGATATTGAGTATCAGCAAGGGCATGTTCGGGTTTCGCAGACGCTTTGATTTTTCTATAAAGTCCTTTTGTCACTTTGCCGGCCGTCTTTCGCGGTAGTGCCTTCCTTGTTTTGTTCAGGGGCTTTATAACCGCCTGTTTCGTAAATAAATATAGTTGGAAATCTGTGCCTTTGTTGTGTATGTTTGTTCCATCAGTCCCCTCTTTACGGTTTTAATCGTTTCGCTTCAAACGAATCAAGTAGCCAATCAAAGCGCCTTACGCAATAAAACCTTTCTACTCCAAGAGATTTATTCACAACATTTTTAATATTTGGCAACATGTTGAAGCACCACTCCTAAATTCATCTCTTGTTTTAATACACGCATGAAGCAATAACATTTTTTTATTCTTATTCTACAAACTGTATAATTTTCTAGACATGACAGTGTCAATGAATGAAAAACTTAGCACGACTTTATACCGGAAACCTAGTGACAGACCTCAGTACTTGTACTTCAACAGCAGCCATCTTAAACCCAATGGAAACTACCATCCCATATGGACAAGCCGTCCGCTTTGAATGAATATGTTCTGATAATCATGACTTCGAATTTAATGTGCTAACCTTCATAACACCATATTGAACGCAAATACCCAACGCGCCAAATAAATGGCGCATTGCAACGATCAAGTCGTCTTTATAACGAGGCTCTAATAAAGCAGAAAAGAAACCATTCGGCCAATCATACATTAATCTTGTGCTAACGTACTCAGCATTGGTCCCAAACGTTGCAGGCATTTTAAAGAAACATCATAGCATTCTCATGCAAAGTGAGCGTCTAAAAGAGATTTATCATCGAGTCCCCCGTGTTGCCTATAGCCCGTAGGAAGAACGACAGTGACATACAAAACGTAGCGGCCATGGTCCGTCAGCAATTGGCGGTGCGCACGGTGGTGAAGGATGACATTTTGAAGCAGGAAATCGGCGATATCGGTGGCGTAACTGGTTGGGAATGCACGCTTGATAGCGTATCGAGTGGCGTAGTCGGCCGCAACAGCGATCCAGCGGTTGCCGTAACTGGACGTCGGAAAAGGTCCGAAGAGGTCTAGTCCGATGCGATGGAAGGGTTTGAGGGGTACTTCGATAGGCTGCAGAAGATCGGCAGGTAATGTGGAAGGGCGCTTTCTGCGTTAGCAGCTGGCAACGTAACGGCGAGCGCTACGATATAGACCGTACCAAAAAGAGCGGCGTCGGACCCGATCGTACGTTCTTGAAACACCGAGGTGACCCGCGGGGGGCAGGTCATGAAATTCCCTCAGGACAGAGGAGGAGCGGAGACGCTGGGGAGCGACGAGCAGGAGCGGAGGTCCACCAGGACGAAGGTTGTGGCGTACAGAATGTCATCGCGAAGTACAAAGAGTTGAAGTGAAGGGTCTAAGGTGGCACCGCTGAGGCGATCGATTAGTGGACGCAAGGAGGAGTCTTGCCGCTGCTTGTCCGTGATGTTAAGCAGATCAGAGATAGCGAACAAGCAAGGGTTGAGGTCACTATCTACAGGATCTGGCGGTTCCACAGCGTGACGAGACAGGCAGTCAGTGTCTTGATGTAGACCTCCTGATTTGTAGACAACGGTGTAAGAATACTCTTGAAGGCGCAATGCCCAACGACCAAGCCGGCCTGTAGAGTCCTTCAATGAAGAAAGCCAACAAGGACCGTGGTGGTCAGTCACAACCGAGAAAGGACGGCCAAACCAGTAGGGTCAAAATTTAGACACGGCCCAAACAAGGGCTAAGCACTCGAGCTTTGAAATGGAATAACTGCGCTCGGCAGGGGAGAGAAGGCGGCCGGCATATGCAATTACACGGCCTTGACCTTGGCGACGTTGGGCGAGCACGGCGCCGTTACCATATCTGCTGGCATCTGCGCGAAATTCTGTTGGAGCCGACGGGTCGAAAAGGGCCAATACACGTGGTGAGGTGAGCAAGTGAATCATTGAAGAAAATGAGTTTTCATGAGCATGGTCTCAGGTAAAAGGGGTGTCTTTCTTAAGGAGGTCGGCGAGGGGACGGGCGATGGCAGCTTAATTTTGATGAAACGTCGGAAAAAGGAGCATAAGCCGACAAAGCTTCGCACAACCGTAGAAGATCGAGGCAGAGGGAAGTCCTTGACTGCTTGAAGTTTAGCAGGATCCGGGCGGACACCGGAAGCATTGATAAGATGCCCAATTATTGTGAGTTGGCGGCATCCGAATTGGCATGTCGACGAAGTGAGCTGCAACCCAGCTGTGCGGGAGACAGAAACAATGCTCGTCAGTTTTTCGAGGTGAGCCCAAAATATGGAGGAAAAAACTAGAACGTCGTCGACGTGACACGGGCATGTAGTCCATTTAAAGCCTGGAAGCTAGGAGTCCATCATTCGCTCGAAGATAGCTGGAGCATTGCAGAGACCGAACAGCATGACTTTAAACAGGTATAATCCGTCCGGTGTGACGAAGGCGGTCTTCTCAGGGTCTTTGTCATCGACAGCATTTTGCCAATACACGGATCGAAGTTCGATGGAAGAGAATAATTTGGCTCCGTGAAGACAATCCAAAGTGCCATCTATTTTTGGGAGGGGATATATGCCCTTTTTCGTCGCACAATCAATGAGGGCAGGCTGTTCAGAGGGAATTTCAAGGCCGAGGATTAGGAATTGAGGCCTGTGTTCAAGGACGGTGAAGAGAACAGAAGTATGACGGCCGACGATTGACACACGAGCTGTACACATTCCAACGATCAAGCCTGCAGATGGGTGCAAACTTTACAGCGTGGTGTCCCGCAGGGTTGACACACGGAGTTAGGGTTAGTCTTTGGGGCCGGTTTTATATTCAAATAAAATGTGCTTTAATTTCCTGTGGAACCGACGCGTTTGTTTTTCTTGTGGTGCTGGTTTCCAGTTGTGATCTCACGTTTGATCTGACGGCACTCTTCGGCACAAGCAGCGGCTTGGCTAATGCAAAATTGGTGTAACGACTTGCTAATGACACTCAATATTAACAACTGCAAATATATGTCTTTCCACCACCGCCGTTATCCGCTCTTGTTCCAGTACGCTCTCTTTCACCTTCCTATCGGCCCTGTCCAATCTTAAATATATCATAGTATTCATCTTTGTCGTGACCTTACGTGTGACAGAAGAATGCGTATTAAACAATTATTCGCTGAAAATCCAAACAATTTACCGGAAGCTTCTAACCTACTCAGAGCCCCAGCACATGGTTTCCTGAAGCAGACCGCAGCCCCGAACTAGACCTATACATTAAATCCGTCTCAAAAGAAATTATTGAAAAAACAAAGCTAGCTCGAAAGCCCAAAAACCTCCCTATAACTTAAAGAGCAACTCTTGACAACCTAGCTTCTAGAACTGACTTAGTTATCAAGCCTGCAGCAAAGGTGGTAGCATAGTGATTCTGCCTGTTGAAAATTACAAAAAAGAGGCATATAGACAGCTGAAGAACTCTTGCCACCACGAAAAGTTGAATAACGACCCGACAGAAGAGTTCAGTGAAGTCATCCTGAATAAAATAACAGATCCATTAGCCAGGGTACTAATTTATTCAGCCGTCTAACAAACAAGCAGGTCTATTTTACCTACTGCCTAAGATCCATAAGGTTTCCGCAGAAGCATTGTTTACCACAGACATACCAGGAAGACCAATTATTTCTAACAATTATACGCCCACAGAAGACCTCTCAATATTTTTAAATCACCACCTAGCAGACCTCCCGACCCAGCTTCCTTCGTTTGTGCAGGACACACCTAACTTTCTCCGAATTATTGAGCATATTAATAACACCACCAATCTTGCAGATGATTGTATACTTGTCACACTTGACGTCGCGGCACTCTACACTAATATTCCTATCAATGAAGGTATCGACGCCTTCCACCAAGTATTAATCAACAACCACCATCCGCATACCTCTGAAGTTTATCTCTCGCTCCTTAAACTAGTCCTAAATTAAATTTATTTCAACTTCGATTCATCCTATTATTTGCAGATATTTGGAACCAGCATGGCTACTCCATTCGCGCCGACTTACGCAGATATATTCATGGGAGTTCTAGAATCAAATGTACTAAATTCATTCCCTGAAAATCTCCTTATATACCTTCGCTATATTGACGATAATTTCATTATATGGCAACACGGATCAGAATCACTTCAGTCGTTCGTCTCGCATCTTAATAATCATCACACTAGCATTAAATTCACTTGTCAGTCGTCGCAATTAAAAGTCGACTTTCTCGACACCACGGTGTCAGTGGAAAATGGAAAACTTAAAACTTCTTTGTACAGAAAGCCAACGGATAAGCAACAATACCTAGATTTTACGAGTCATCATCCGAGACATTGTAAGCAAGGAATATTTGTAGGACAGGCGACACGGCTTAGAAGAATATGTAGCGATGATAGTGACTACCTAAACGAACAACATTCACTGAAAGGAACACTAATCCAGAGGAACTATCCCGGTAACATGTTAAATGCTTTGGTATGACCAAAGATACACGTGAAGCTGCTATGACTGTGAATACAGTTTATTTCAGTACCCTCGGGGCCCGAGGGCATTACAGAGGGGAGTGGGGTACAATAAAAGAAAAAAAAAGGAAAAGAACTGCAATCAGTATTACAACAGATTTGAACAGTAGTATGGTTGAAACACATAAGCAAGTTACAGCAATATAAAAATACAAATTATTAGCTACTGACACAGACGTATGAGCGAATTATATAAGCCCACAAATATACCACGTGAGCAAAACAAACAATTTTACTAGCAGGCAGGAAACAAAGTTGCTGAAATATACCATCATACACGTAATCAGCAGCACAATTCGGGGGGAAAAAGAGAAAAAAAAGTTTATAAAAACAGCAGATGAACTAAAAACAATAAACAAATGGCAGTGTGGAAGAATTCATTGTTCTATGTTAACATCAGATTAACTAAAGCAGATTTAAACGCAGAATGGTCCCCCACTTCAACAACCGATGGGGGAAGGCGATTCCATTGTGCCGATGTGCTGGGGATGAATGAGTTGTAGAAGTGATTTGTTTGGCACGAAGGAATACCAACCTTATGACGGTGATCGATCCGAGCAGACATGTAGCAAGGAGGCGTAATGAATTTTCTCTTAAGGATGGAGTTATTATAGTAGATCTTATGAAATAGACAAAGACGGAATATATTTCTAGGTTGAGACAGCAGTGGCACTGATAAGCTTGATTTCATAGCAGTGACACTAGAATTACGATGATAGTTAGAGAGAATGAAACGGGCCGCACGGTTCTGAATAGATTCGAGTTCACGGATTAGTGTCTCTTGATAAGGGTCCCAGATGGATGAAGCATACTCCAGTTTACTACGAACCAACAGTTTGTAAAGGAGCAATTTTACGGAACTGGAGGATAGACTAAAGTTACGACGTATGTAGCCTAGCATGCGATTAGCGTTGTTGGTTATGTGATCTATATGAGCCTTCCAGTTAAGATTATGGGAAATAAATACACCTAAATATTTATAACAAGGCACAGACTCAAGGCTACTATTATTAAGAAGGTATGAGGGTAATAAAGTGTTACGACGAGAGACACGCATATACTCGCATTTGTTAATATTTAGTTCCATGTTCCACCTGTTAGTCCATTCAAGGGCATGATTAATATCGGATTGAAGGAGAGCAACGTCAGAATCACTGTTAATTTCACGGTATATGACGCAGTCATCCGCGAAAAGATTTATTGTTGAGCATAAGTTATCAGGTAAGTCATTGATACTTATATGAAAAAGAAGAGGCCCTAGCACAGAGCCTTGTGGCACGTCTGATCCAACTGGAGAAGTGAAGGATGATGTGTTATTAGCAGTGACAAACTGTGAACGATCTGTAAGAAAAGAATGCAGCCACCTGAGAACGCTAGGGTCAAGGTTAAGTTTACTTAGTTTCAGAAAAAGCAGTTGATGAGACACCTTGTCAAAAGCCTTTGAAAAATCAAGAAATATGCAGTCGAGAACGGAACTCCTGTCAAGGAATGAATTTAGATCATGCGTGAAGGTTAAAAGCTGCGTTTCACAAGAAAACATTTTTCGAAACCCATGTTGACTGTCAGTAAAAAAATTATTAGAATCAAGGAATGATGCAAGGTGAGAGTAAATAACATGCTCCATGATTTTACACGGAATGCTTGTGAGATTGGTCGATAATTATGTGGGGAATGTTTATCTCCGGACTTATGCAACGGAATCACCTTCCCGACCTTCCAGTCCCCCGGTATACAGGCTGTTTGAAGCGATTGCTGAAATAGGTTAGATAGTATTATTGCGCTGTACACTTTGATATTTGGGAACACAGCGCGGAACAAGACGCAACACAAGAAAACGAAGGTAGACAGGACGGAGCGCTGAACTGACAACTTTTATTTGAAAAGAAAGAAGGTGACCCGTATTTAAGCGGTGCCTATCATAACACGTGATCAATTCAGGGGGAAAAACCGTGCTAAAAAACCTTTCTTGAAGAAAGAATTGGCCAAAGACAGCTAAAATGTTAAGAAGGATAAGCTCTGATAAATAATTTGCTACATGAAAGTTATCTCCAGTGCTGATAACCAGAAAAAAGAGATGAACATTTAAAAGCGCAAACACGACAATGTTTCTTGTTGCACGATGCATGTTCACATTCTTGTTTGTAGAAACATACTCGTGTTTGTGCTTTTAAATGTTCACCTCTTTTTTCTGGTTATCAGCACTGGAGATAACTTTCATGTAGCAAATTATTTATCAGAGCTTATCCCTCTTAACATTTTAGCTGTCTTTGGCCAATTCTTTCTTCAAGAAAGGTTTTTTAGCAGGGTTTTTCCCCCTGAATTGATCACGTGTTATGATAGGCACCGCTTAAATACGGGTCACCTTCTTTCTTTTCAAATAAAAGTTGTCAGTTCAGCGCTCCGTCCTGTCTACCTTCGTTTTCTTGTGTTGCGTCTTGTTCCGCGCTGTGTTCCCAAATATGGATTTGAACCAACTAGCCCAACAGCAAGTTTTGCGTAAGTACACTTTGGTTTTAATCAAGAACTTGGAATTAATATTATCAACACCACATGATGAAGAAATGTTTTGTTTTTCGATTATTTTTTCCACACCAACAGAATCAAAGACAATAGAATCCATTGGCAAAAAGTCAGCACTGGTATTTGCAGGGGTTTCAGAACGCACATATTTAGAAAACGCTGAAACGAATACACTGTTAAGGACATCTGCACACTCATTTGGGTGGATTAGCTCGTCACTAGAGCCTTTAAGGCTGATGGATGAAGTGTCGTTTTTGTTAACTAAGCTCCAAAATTCCAGGGCTGTAACGTTGACTAAACACCCTTTCATGGTTACGCTATTAACGCTACAATGTCCATTACTCACAAAAATGATGGCAGTTATAATTCAGGCAGTTACCGTTGAATCTTGGAAATATCATTACTACTGGGTTTAGGACATTTCAGACATCTACGAGAACACTTAAAGAGAACCATAGCAATATCCCCGTTTTAAATTGCAGCCAGAAAAACAGGTTTATGCCTACAGAAGTAATGAAGTTGCATGAAGACTTATTTTCATGTTTATAATAGTTCATTGGTTGTAGTTTCATTCCAAGACTGGAACAAAGTACTTGGCACTGTTAATCACACAGCTTAATACAAGATTTAGAGTACTAGAGCGTCAGGAAATCCGCTCTTGGTTTCCACACAAGTTATCTTAACCGCAAGAAACAATTTCTCCACCACAAATCAGTCATCACAATCAAGATGAAGGGGGAATTCCGCAAATACTGTGATGTACACGTAACAATTGTGCAGACACCACCATGATATACAATCTTACGGAAAATCACTATCCCACTCACACAGCGCAACATGGACACATGTACACGAAGGACTTGAGGGAAACAAGATGCGGAATTATCTAGCCCTAGCTCTCACAAACCAAATGGTCCCCGTCGCTACTTCAGCCCTCTCATCTTACCGACACAGTATGATAGAAAAAATGTATTTCCCGATTCCACATAAGCAACTATTCTTCTCGGGTGCTATAGACTGGAGGAAAATAGACTAACATATTTCTTAATTTTTATATCTTAACCGAAATAGTCCTAAAATATGGCCAAGTTATTAGCCTCGGTACGGCGAAAGGCAATTGTAACAACTGTGCTATCTTCCCTTCACATTAATGGATTCCCTTCTGACAAATTCCAGCGTGCTGATGGACGCTGATGACACTTGATTAGTTCCAGGCAGAACTACAACTGAAATTCAGTCCAAGGCAAATGAGGTATGTCTTATCTGTGCATGGTTTAAAACTAATAAATTGACAATAAATGCTGCTAAAGCAAATTATATATTGTTTATAACAATATCTCAAGAATATTAAATTATACATTTGCCTAGACCACGTTCGAATTCGGCAAGCCTTTAAATATCTAGGTGGGACAGTTAACTTCAACTTTAATTGGCAAAAACACATTGCTCCCTTGCGCATGCTTCAAGTTATGTTCCAAGTAAAACATGAGAGTTGATGGACATATCTGTGCTTAAAATTATTTGCTTTTGTCCTTTTTATTGTCGTTTAACATACTGATGCGAGCCGGGGGCTAAACCTTACAGGCCTTGTATTTATCTGCTTTTTTGTTTGCCGGAGAGACTATCCCTTATAACAACACGCAACACAAGGTATCAGCTCAGTACCCCCTTGCAGTTTCCTTTGTTAACATGAAACGCAAATAGCAATAGCACCGCAGAAAAAAATCCGTCTTTATAAAATAACCTTTTTTTGTTGCCTAAAAGGAACACTTTGCATGCAAACACATTTTGGTTTAATTACCCTATAATCCCAAACAGTCAAGAACTGCACCTGATTGAGTTTATTATGGCAAACGTATGGAACCATTGCAGCACTCCAAATTATTCTGGCCATGTACTTCCTCTTCGCCACTGACCGCTTTTATTGTTCAAACATAGATGTGTACGTTTGACGACAATTTATACGTGCGTGTTTGAGTTTTGGTCGCCATTAGTTATAATCGAACTTTCTATATACACAGTTAACCTTGTAATCTTTATTTGTTTCCGCTGGCGTGCGATTTTATTCCTTTGCTTATCCCAGGCAGAAAGATCTTGTCTTTTTTGTTTCGTTACGCTCAGTGTCGCCGAGATGCGGCTGTGTCATTTGCATTGTCGTGCAAGATGCGCAAAGGTGTATGTTGAATGATAACTGGCATTCACGTCTATTTCCACAATGTTCTGTTTCTTCTAGTTCCCTTTCTTTTTGGCTTTAACTAGATGTTTCATTTCCGATTTTAATCTGAGGGCTGATGAGTGCAACGAGGATTTCATAGTTCGACGACCAGCGAATACAATTCCTGCTATCGCGGCCTTGGAGTTGGTTAATTCTTTTGTGGACGAAAGAAAACACAATAAAGAGCTGATTACAGAGCTACTACACCTGTCTCTTATTTTCATCCCACCCCATTACCACCAGCACGCGAAGATATTTTGTTGCTTAAATATAAACTCGTAAAATGGGCCTCTATACTACTTTCAGCTGATGGCATACCAGTTTCTACATGGTTTTCTTGATCAGTTTCAAAGATAAATATGCAGATAACTAAATTCGGAAAAGTCGTCAATCATAGTGTAGTAGCCGCCCCTCTAAAAGTGTTCTCTCCATTTTTCGGCTTGTAATAACTGTTTCAGATAAGTGCCAATAATATTATTGTGCGACCGCCTATGCCTCAAACGTGTGCATGCGGAAGAACGTTGTTGTAAAGTGCTGGTAACTCGGTTTCTAGAGTAATAGACGAATAGCTATTTCGTCTTTTTGGGACGGTGTCAACAAATGCTATTGCGCGCGCTATAGTTCACATGGTCAGTTTGAGGTTTCGCATTAAATTCATATCAGGTGCTCTTTGAAGTAAAATGGTACCTTACAGTTATATGCTAATTAGTGTCTTTTGGATAATAGCTCGCATATTCAAGCGCTAGTAGCAAAGGGAATAGACGCGTGTGAAGATTTGCATGAGGGCAGCCGGCAAATGGAATCTGTTACCACTCTTCCGTCACACCCTTAAAAGCGGAGATTAACAGCCCCACCAATTTAGCGTATGACCTACGGCCGGCGAGAAGGAATCAGCAGCGTTGTCTGCACCCACATATACCAAGATAAACTATGCAAAATTAGCGCTCTCGCTTATTGTATCAGGTTTAGGCCGGTAAACATGCGCATTATTTTTCTTGCCTTGCTCTAAGACTGCCTTCAACGCATTGCATTTGTTTCAAGTGTCGAAGCATTAGAAGGTTCTTGAAGCAATTCCTACCGCGCCGAGAGGCTTTCGCCAATTATGCATGCATCTCGTAACAAAGATAAACGTTAAAGTGTGACTTTAAAGCTTATTCGGTTGAAATCTTGTGATATTTAGGAGAGACCTACTTGCCACTGGTCGGTGCCAAGGGGCTGTCCTCCTCTGCGTTATTGTTAAATAGAAGCGGAACATTCTCTATTGAGTGCCTAAAATATCGAAAATACCCTTTTTGCATTTTATGATCATTCACACTACCCGCGTTACTGACGGACACCCAAGCTTGGATTAAAGCTACGTTCGTACTGCCGGAACAGAGTCTTTCATTATTGTATGCTGAAAAAAGAAAAGCAGCCCTTCTCAGCAGCCTGCACTGCACTGGCACCTATACATCCTGAGGTATATTCTGAGAACGAAGAACAAATGTGTTGCTTCGATTAAGAAAGAGCGAATAGATATGCGCTAAATGGCTGAAACATAAAGAGAGTAGAAATTGCTGGGATTTTTTAAATTTTGTTACATTTTAACAGAGCGCTTCGGACTTTCGCTCTACCGTTTATGAAAGCCCCGCTTCTCAGCCATGCGTCTGCAAAGATAAGTCGAAAAATCTTCTAACCCAGAAGTGCAAGATCCCGGGCTAGTTGATACTGGATAATGAAATAAAACAGCGCAAGGAACGGGACGAAACACGAAGGAAAGGAGACAAAGACACAGTTGTTAGTCAGCGCCTGTGTCTTTGTCTCTTTTCCTTCGTGTTTCGTCCCGTTCCTTGCGCTGTTTTATTTCATTATACTTCTCACCCAGCTACCTCCCAAATCATCGCACGGTCCTCTTGTATGATGTTGTCCGTACCATGCGAGATTAAAGAATGAATAGCGGTGAAATGAATTTTGCCATCTCGAGGTGCTTGAAATGCACGCGACCACCACTATGGGTGTCATTCCTCGCGATTAATATTCG
This sequence comes from Amblyomma maculatum, assembly GCF_055883805.1. NCBI lineage: Eukaryota > Metazoa > Arthropoda > Arachnida > Ixodida > Ixodidae > Amblyomma > Amblyomma maculatum. The sequence continues at coordinate 461,900,615 of NC_139344.1, read as the reverse complement.
AGTGCCATAATCAAGTTATTGGTTTAAGCTTCTCCACGTTATTGCATGAGGGCGACTTGTATGGTATTTCAAGGACAAGCGCCACCTACCTTTGGGTTTTGTTTAAGTTCCTTCAAGAAGGCAGCGCCGAAATCCTGGTTGGGGTCAACGTTGGTGTACTTGATGGAGCGCTCTATGTGCTGGAAGTTACCTCCAAACCCCGCACCAATCTCGAGCACTCGTAGCTTTCTCTCCTTGCGCAGTTCGGGGTCACGGGATACCAGCGAATACAGCGGCTTCAGGGCAGCACGCCGCATCTTTGCCATAGCTCCCTCGTAGATGACGACGACAAGCCCAAAGAAGGAAACAAAGTAAAGCTCGCGAAACTTGCGAGACTGTAGCAGTGGCAGCAGGAAGACAAGCCCAAAAAAGAGAAGTGATAAGATCCAGAGGAAACCGAGGAGACGCGTGCGTAATGACATCGTGCTTTCCGAACAGCTTGTGCGCGCGGTAGAATGGATAGCACTGACTCTGTTGGTAGCACCGGAACTGAAAACTCTTCTGCGTGACGTAAGTGTTGGAACGTTTACACTATAGACATCCTTTTTATCGGCTTTGACAACAGGAAAAAAGTCCGCAGCTGTGGCCAACATTCCTGTATGATTGAAGTGATTGCCTTTCACTCTGACGGACGCCTGCAGGATTCCGTCATGCCGATGGCTATGATTTTAGATTGTTGTAGAGACGCCAGATATTAAATGTAGCACTTTGAGCCAAGGCTAATCGCTTCAACAGTTTTTCGGTACGAAGCTACACGCGTGATCAAAAGAAATTTGTTATAAAAAAGCACAATGCACACAAAGTGTTTCACTCTCAGTAGAGGCGTCAACCGCGCGCTGAGCAAAGAATCGGAGATGTGGTCAACAAGACTGAAGGAGGAAATTCGGTCGAGAGCGACGCATTTCTTTAAACACTTCGTAATGTGGCGTTCAGTGTGATATAGCACAGCCCGCTGGCGTCTCAAGCATTTCGCATCTACTGGAACGTTTCCACCGTCTTAGCTTTGGCTGTCTTGCTTTTTGCCACTGTCGAAAAGCGGCCACCGCGGCCGGGATATGACCCCCATGTACTGTGAGATGTTGGTGCGCATTGAAAAACCTTAGAAGGTCGAAGTTTCTCCAAGACTCCGCCAGGCCTTGCTCGAAAATATGAATCACTTTCGGACATCAAACCTTGCCAACTAATTAGCCCTGCAAACGCTTCAAATGCCCTTCAGATAGCTCGCCTCTACGCCTACTTTTGAGAGCGTATGGTTTGCCGGGTGTCAAGGCACATCTAGCGATGTCTCTCAAAGCGCTCTTCGGGCAAGGTTCATGCTTAGCACAACTGCTAATTAGTAGCTCTTAAACATTATATCGCTCATAACATCATCATATATGTTGCTACTTTGTCCTGCTTTAAGCTTCCCTACCAAGGGTGATTCACTGATGTGCAGCTGGCTATGTGCAACCTGTGAACTTGGTGAAAAAAAAAGAATTTAGCAACACTTAATTTAATTTTCATTTCATTTTATTACCTTAAAGACCCCTCGCGGGGTATTACATAAGGGGCATTACATAACGCTTTCGAACCAATTCATGAACCAGACTGATGAACCACCGTCATCGCCGGGTAATGGGAAAGGGTGTGACGGCGACGCGTACAAAGTTACGCGCTCTCTCGCGCGGGGACGGGGGCTTTTCTCGAACATTGTGGAAGCCTCCATGCGGCACCGTACGGGCCTCGCGCTGCGCCGGCTTGATAAAAATGTGCGCTGATTTCGGGAACCTCCAATCCTGTGGCCACTGCAGGGTTGTCCAAATTTGCTGACATAATGTATACAGAACGTTAACAGCGTCGTCATGGTGGAGGTTTTGAAGCAACTAAGCTGAAATGCCATCAGGTCCGCTAGCTTTGTTCTTAGCAAGGCTGGCTAAGGCCCATTCAACTTCACTCTTCATGATGCCCGGCTCGAGATCAGTAATCACAGCCGTCTCATGTTGGGTTTTGCACATCCGGGTCCTTCTTGTATGTTCTTCTGTGTATTCCTGCCACCTCTTCTTTATCTTTGAGGCTTCAGTGAGGTCCCTGCCTCTTTTGTCCTTTATCACGCCCAGCTTAGCACAGAAGCTTCCTTTGATATCTTAGATTGTCTTATACAGAGCTCTTGTGTTCCTTTCATATCCCTCCATCTAACCCGGTCCTGTGCTATATGCATCCACCTGACCCCGGCAAATGACCCTCAACCACCCACTTAACTTTTTGACACCCTTGCTAAGCTATCCTTCTCTTGGAATGTAATTTTTCCCTACGCTATCCTTCCCTAAGCGACAATCGGGTATCCTCTCTTCGCACTACATGTGCTGCCCATTTCTTCTGCTTGATTTCCACAAGAATGTTTTAATCGTCATTCTTCTTAAGGCACGCGCCTTAAGGAATAAAGAAGTAATTCCTTTTGTGGACATTAGATCATATATTTGATGTGCTTGCTTTCTCTGAAACGTGGTGTACTAGATTCAACGATGTTACCGACTTTCACGTGTAGAGACGTGAAGCATTGTTTAGAAAAACCAAGAAAGGGAGTGGTGTAGCCTTGTACTTGAAAAACATATTCTTTATGAACTGCTTTCGCAATTCACAGCTTTTACCCTTGCCCTATGAGTCACCTTTTATTCAGACAAATGCATTTCAATCTCTGGCGTAATTGAATGACCACCATCGTCTCTGCAAACGTATTGTTTTTCATTTTTGACACTCTATTCCAATATTATTCCATATGAAAAACCAGGGTAAATTCTCCATTTCACTATTACCGTCACACCCTGTGAATGATTTTGTTGATATTGTTACTAGGCCTACCCTGATGCAGTCGCAACAGTTCAGCATCAGAGACACACTTGTAGGACCAAACCTACTTTCAGCGTCGTCGTTCTTCACAAAATCAACACATCTTTAACGTCTCTGAGTATGCGTACCGTAACACAGCGGTGAGCGCGAATTATACGTTTATTATTATGATGGACTCGCTCATACGTGACATCAAATGAACGACGGGTTTGTGCTATTAAGATATGACGTTGTCGTTTTCTCTCTCACATTCACAAGCCACGTACATCCATTTTCTACCATTCTGGCTGCCTTTCGCCGCGTCGGCCTTAACCTGAACGCGAAGAAATGCAGCTTTGGCCACCAGCTGATCAAAATCCTGGGCTTCTTAGTTGATCCAAATGGTATGCAGCTTGACCCTGATAAAGTTGGTGCCGTCCGTGAATTCCTTAGTCCAAAACACCTATGTGCGAAGTTTTCTCGGACTCAGCTCCTACCTCCACCGCTTCAGTTGGAATTTTGAAGAGATAGCGCGTTCCCTTATCTTCCTTCTGAAGAAAAATGTTGATTTGGTTGGTTTGTGGCGTTTAACGTCCCAAAGCGACTCAGGCTATGAGAGACGCCGTAGTGGAGGACTCCGGAAATTTCGACCACCTGGGATTCTTTAACGTGCACTGAATTTCCCGTTGAGGACTGAGCAATTTGATGCCTTTACAATGCTTATTTCCGCCCTTACCGCTTCCCGTATTCTCACCCACCTCGACTCGTCTGCGCCTTGGGGCCATGATATTGGGGCCATCCTAGCTTAATACCAGTACGGCCACTCTCGTGTGATTGCCTGTGGAAGCCGTCTGCTACCTCCGTCCGAGCGCAACTACTCCATTACGGAGCACAAATACGTCGCATTTGTTTGGACGTTGGTCAAATTCCGCCTTTCTTGTTTGGGAGGCCCTTCAACGTATTGACGGACCGTCATACCTTGCGTTGGCTGCCCTCACGTAATGACTGTAGCGTCAAACGTCGCTGTGAAGAGGAGGCGCTTATAGCGACGTTCCCAACCGGTTATAGAAGAAAATAAAGTTAAACAGCCCGTGCACGTTGCGCATGCCTGGCGCGCGCTGTTCGGTTCGAGAAGCCTGGCACGCTGGTCGTTTTGTACTCGTACTTCGCTGCGACCCCGTAAATTCCCTACAGTGGTGACTCCGGCCTCTGAGATGACCGACCCCACTCCGCCTGACGTTACCTTGCGCCCACGGGAAGTCGCAGCTATCTAGCTTCGCCTGCCGATATTATGGCCCAAGCAGCCACAGATCTGGTTCGCGCAGCTAGAAGTCATCTTCCATCTGTACTACGTCGCCTCGAAGACATCTCGGTTTCGCCACTCGACACTACAGGGGCGCTTCAAGCTTATGTAAACGCAAGCACAGACTATGAGATTTTAAATACTGCCCTCATTTGTCCAATGCTTCCTGAAATACGACAAATATGTTCGTATAGAACATATTTCCTTCTCTAATAGAAGAGCTCGTTGCCATTTGCGACGGTTTGTCTATATTAGCAAACAGCCAATATACTGCACCGCCGCCCATTTTGATCTTGGATACAGAATCCAGCCAAGCAGTTAAAGCTTTACGGAGTATCACGAGCATTACATCATCAACGATATCTGCAATATTGTACTAACATTTCTTTGCTCTGTGCGCGTGCTTTCTCCGTCTCACAGAAACTAATGATGCGTCCTGTTCTCATACAGTGACATATCCTCTGCTGTTACGAAATCTGCGCCCATTTTTATCAAGCCGACGCGGCGCGAGGCCCGCGCGGCGCCGCATGGAAATTTCCACCAAGTTCGAGAGAAGCCTCCTTCCCCGCGCGAGAAAGCGCGTAGCTTTGTACGCGTCGCCGTCGCCCTCTTTCTCATCGCTCGGCGATGTCTGTGACTCATCAGTCTGGAATATGCCAGAGGTCTCCAGAAATTTCTACGTGTTCTAGCCAATGATGACGCGCGGCTCGACGGGAGGAAAAGGGAGCGCTCTAACTAGCGAAGCTAAGTGTGTGTGCGCGCTAGCCTTAGCGCGCCTTAACAGACAAACGCGGCGCGCCCTATTTATTGAGGCCGCGCCGCTTGTGTAGCCAGTCAGTCAGTCAATCAGTGGTTGCGGCGTGCTCGCAAGTGCTTCGGCTGGACTCCCGGGGATCACCCGCTGCTGGTAAGCCCACGAACCTCCGAGGGAGCGGCGCTCGTCTTGCGTGGCGGCCACATCGTGACTCTCGAGGCGTCGGACTGCAGAAGTGCCCGCGGTGAACAATTTGGTGTTTGTTTATACGGCTCTCTCGTGTTTGATTTGTGTTGTAAAGCCTGTGTGTTATTGAATACCTCTTTTGTTGCATGGTTAGCGTTGTTTTCTGTGAACCTCTCGTCCGTACATTTTTAACTGTTCTTGTGTATTCCTCTTTATCGTCTCTTGCTATGTATAAAGTGTGTTTTGTTTGTTACTTCTGACTCCGACCATTAGTCTGGCTTGAACCGGCAGAAGCTGGGCCCCAAACGGCCACCCCCTTCTGTCACTACAAGGTATTTGAATTCCGGCCGCGCTTGCCCCACAAGTCGAGCGCATCTCCTTTGCGACCGGAACAGCTAGCCCCCCTCACTCTAAGGGTTTCTGGGAGTGTGCGCACCGTTAAGGGCGCATAGTTAATATTCCCCATAACTATTAACGGGTGACAATTATTCTGGCGTCCACGACAGGACGTTTGGTGCAATCAAGCTCAGAGGACGGAGAAGCAGTTGAAAGAGTTACGAAGAGGTCGTGAACGGTGCAACATTAGAGCGATAGCGAGAGGTACCGCGCTGAAGCGGTTGTGACTGTCCATTGAGTTGTGCTATGTGTTATCAATAGGGAGTTCAGATTGAAGCTGAATCTCAAGGAGATTATTGCGTTGGGCCTAGAGAAAGGTCTGAAAGGAGCTGAACTGCGAGAATGGGTGGACCGAAAAGAAAAGGAGGTTCTAGAAGAGGCTAAAAAGAAAGAGAGAGGCAACGAGAAGAAAGACAGAGAGAATGGAACAAGTGTAGGCTTGAGAAAGAAAGAGAATACATAAAAGAGAGCGATATCTTTCTGAAGAAGCTGGCTGAAGTTCAGCGGTTAAAAGGCATCACTGAGCCTCTGGAAGTTACCTTTCCCCATATTAGTAGGTACAAAGAAAGGAGTGATTCTTTGACAGCCACAGGTTGTGTGGAATCTAGCTCCAGAAGGCAGAATAAGGTTGTGGAAAAGCCTGTTCCTGCAACAAAAATTCCAGGAGAAGACTTAACTGGAGCTAATATTTCTCAGGAAATTGGGAATGTGTCCTCCAAGACGACAGGTTGCACAGAAGCTGCAAAGGCAGTTGCCGAGCCAGAAGGCTCACACATGTGCTCTTCGCCTCAAGGGGAAGAAAAACAAGATTCTAGCTCCACGTCGGAGTGCATGAGTGACCCAAAGGAAGAGCTGTCAAATAACAGCGATCATGCAAGCTTAAATGGAGCTGAAACTGAAAACAGCAATCTTCCAGAAATCCAAGAACCGGATTTGAGGGACGGCTCGCGGTTCTTCGCGCTGAGGATGATAAGAAACTTTTTTCACAGAGGAGAGTGACAGTGCAGATCATAAAATTAAGAATTCAGAAATGGAGGACATCGAAGACTGCACTGCAATGAAGGAATTCATGGAAACGTTTCAGGTACAAGAATTAATTAAAAACGAGGAGAATGATCTGCAATGAAAAATGAGCCCTGTTCCAAAGAAGTACGACCAAGGGTCGCTAAAAGAAGGAAGAAATTTCAAGGAATTGAAGAAGATCGAACAAATTCACAGTGTGATTTAACTAGAGAGAAATTATCTAATGAATGCTGAATTGGAGCAAACGGGACCCGACATAATGTTAGAAAGAAACCAAAAATGAAGAGAAAAGAAGTCAATTCTGCCAAGGCAAGTGGCGTCGAGCACGAAAACTCGAGAAAAAAAAGCAAGGAAGAGGTTCCTGAAGGACTGGAAGCACAAGCGCAAGGAGAGCATCCCAGGCCCAGAAGAAGAGAAACGGCCGACAGGAAAGCGTACTAAGCATGCTAGCGCTGGCACTCTCTGCAAGCGTCATACTGGTCGCACGAAAGACAAGGGCCAACTTTCCGATCGGGAAGAAAATTGAGTAAGAATCTAGACAGGAGCGAGAACAACTCGCGATGGAAAAGGGTCTATAGAAAAAGGAAAAGGAGCTGAACTCGCGAAAGGAAGAAACGACAGAGTCTAGTAAAAACGACAACTCGCTTACCTGAAAGGTGGAGAGGAACTGATGCGTTTCAAGGGGGTGCAACACGAGTGTGGAAATATGGGCAAAGGTATTCCTTGAGTTTGATTTATGGCCTACAGCTAGCACAGGAACCATAGTTCTGCATAAAGAAAGTGATAAAGTTCTAATTAAGAAATGTGTTAGTCAAGGAGACACGCTCTCCTGTGCTATCTGCAGCTTGTTCAGAAATTAGAATAAAAGGCATGGAATAGGAGCTGTTAGGCATCAGGGCCGATAGAGAGTATCTCAGTAATCTACAATTCGCTGAAGACATAACGACATTGCCTTGTTAAGTAACGGAGGGGATCAACTCAACTACAACTAGGCAGGAGAAGAAGGAAGATCGGCCTAAATATTGAAATGCAGAAGACTAAGGTAATGCTGAACAGCCAGGGAAAGGAACAGCAGTTTAAAATAGGTAGCAAAGCATTTGGAGCGGTAAGGGAATATGTCTATTTAGGACAGGTAGTGGCCTCTGATCTGGGCCATGAAGGGGAAATAAGAGAATAAGATTGGGATGGCGCACTTGGAAGGTACTCAAACATGACTGGCAGCTTACTGGTATCACTCAAGAGAAAAGTGTATAACATTGCATCCTACCGCTACTGACCTGTGGAGCTGAAACATGTAGATTAGCGATAAGGGTTCGACTTTAGTTGAGGACAACCCTGAGAGCCATGGAACGGAAAATGTTAGGTGTAATGTTAAGAGATAGGGAGCATGCAGGGTGGATCAAAGAAATAACTCGAATTATTGATATCCGAGTCGAAGTAAGGAAGAAATAGGCATTCATAGTTCAAAGAGAGGATAACCGATGGTCTCTAAGAGTAACCAGTTGGATTTCAAGGGAAGGTAAGCGCAGCAGGGGGAAGCAGAAAACTACTTGTGTATATGAGATTAAGAAATTTGCAGGGGTCAAGGGGATGCCTTTATCACATGACCGGGTAATTAAAAGAAAAAGGGAGAGGCCTTCATCCTGCTGTGCGTATTGTCCGGCTGATGATGGTGATGATGACAATGACATACGGAATGGCGTAATCGGTCACCATGACAATTCATCTCCTCCCTGAAAGTTGAGACAAACACGACAGAAAGGCTCAGTCGGATTTGCGAGTGGTTGCAGGGGCCAATAAGGCTGAAGAGATTCGTCCGGCGATTTCGTAGGTGCGTGATACTCCCAGGTGTCCCGCTGTTGTGGCATCATGAAAGTGCGTAAGAACAGTAGAGTGCAGGTGAGTCGGAACAAGAAAAGATCTATAAAATCTAGGCGCATGTTACTTCAGTACAATGTCTCGTTACGCAGCACAAACATACGGATGGATCGGAGCTCTCTTTGCACAGGTTATCAATCATTCGCCGCAAGCAAGGGTCACGACTCTGTTCGACGCGGATGCTTTGTCGGGGATGCAGAAAATGCAGTCATCGTCAATAGGATCAGGCAGTTCAGGAGCGTCGATGGCATGGCGGGATAAACAGTCGGCGTCTTGGTTTAAACGGCCGGGCTTGTACACAACAATAGACATGTACTCTTGTAATCACAAAACCCAGTGACCTGAGCGGCCTTTAGGGTCCAGTAGCGAATTTATGGGGTTGCAACAGAGCACGAGAACAGCAGCAAGGATAAGAGCTGGGGCGGCCGTTACCCCGTCGGTAAAATGCCGTGAGAATCGCAAGCAGACATCGGACCAACCACATGCTCGAAGTGTTCCACACCAGCTGCAGAAGTGGATGTTCGCCACCTGCTACGGACTTGTGCAGGGACAAGGGCATCAAGGACACAGATTCTGCGCGAAGTGGGACTAACCACAACAAGGGAAGAGGACTTTTCTAAATGGCTCACCGACAACGCTAAGAGCGGGAGCCTGCTCCGGTTCCTCACGGAAAACCCTTTACATGAGTTTATATAATATGCCTTATGGCAAGCTTGCGTACAAAAAGAAAGAAAAAAAGGAAATGGCTACATCGAGCTGACCTGTGTCATCATGATATTTCGTGCCCAATTGCAAAGGGCGCGAAACGTTTGTTTTTTCTCGCTTTGCACCGTTGACAGCTCGCGCTTGTGGAAGTGCGTTAACCAACCGTCACTTTATTTACAGCGCTTTGCAGTGCCTGGTCACCAGTTTGAACCGAGCAGCAGTGATAACATTCATTTCGACGCTCATTGTATGCCAGCTGTTCAAGAAAGCACGTCAACATCGTCTGGTACATATATAAACTGCACCAAGCTATCCTTTTTTGACTTTTGAAACGGCCGCTGCCCTTCAAGTTTGACCCGCTGACAACAAGTGAAATATCTGCGTACTTGTCCCGCCTGGGATTTCACGAAAAGCCTCCCGCCGACCTCGCCACTTTGAGCGCTCTCATGAAGGCTCATGTGCAGCACGTTCCCTTCGAGAACATCGACGTTCTTCTCAACCGGACATTCAGATCGACGCCGACTCGATATTTGCCAAGGTAGCAAAGCGCGGTCGAGGAGGCCACTGTCTCGAACAGGATTCCCTGTTCGGGCGCTTCCTGGAAGCGCTAGGTTACCGGCTTCGACTGAGGGTGTTGGCGTTGCCCGCCTCCGCTGGGGTCTTGCTTTAGACATCCCACTTAAAAAGAAGCAGCACCTTGTGCTCATCTTTGAGCTTGGAAGATGATTACCTCGTCGACGTAGGGTTCAGCGCAGCCAACCCCTTCCTGCTTCTGCCTCTAAAAGAGCAAGGATCGAGATTCGCTCAGCACCCATACATGCCGCGGCCGCTGGGCGCCGAAATGAACTGCGAGGAAGGGACGCTCGACCTGTGCGTCTGTGACCACCAAAACTAGATTGCAATGTTCCGCATCGACCCTGGCGATCACCGGTGGCCGATATCACTCCAATTAACTGGTACTTGTCGACCCACCCGGAGAAATTGCGTGGCCGGCTCATCGGACTCCTAGCTGGAGATACATGACTGTGAAAGCTTAAAAGCACGTTGAAAGCAGTGTAGACGATGTGGGTCCTCAAATAATTATCTACGAAGCATTCGATATGTGATAGTTTGTCTCATCATTAGTATTCTCTATTGAGCACAGAGATATTTGCTGTTACTGCAAGCAGCATAAACTATAATTTCGGCTTTGTAGAAAATATTTTAGTATTCCAGTGCGACATTCACTTCGAATTTAATGTGCCTTTCTCTTCAAAAATGTGCGTTGTCCTTCAGCTCACCGCTTACTGAATCCTTGTGGAGTTCACACAAAAATATAAGAACTGGCATTTTGTTGTGACAGTTTCTTTTAAGTAAAATTGTTCGCACTCATGTCAATAAAGAGTGAGTAAATGTCCTACATGTCAGGCTTTGTGGAATTTTTGTCGCGTTAAAGGACAGCCAACTGATTTCTAATCAATTAATCATATTTAATTCAAAATTACAGCTTGATGGGAAAGTTGGTGCTGCATAGTACCCATAAATGTGGCACAACAAACACAATCACATGAGAAGAAACACAACACAGGCGCACTGTGTTGCGCTTCTTCTCATGTGATTGTGTTTGTTGTGCCACATTGTTGGGTACCATATTAAATTTATTTTCGCAAAGACTGTCACTCAAATTTATTTTTATATGATCCCCCCCCCCCTCTGAGAGTTTTTATATCAGTATTGAACTCACAATAAAGAAACAAATATGCAGGGGCAGGCTTAAGGTATGCATGAGTTGATTATGCATGATATAAAATGTAGCGTTTTGAAAGAAAAAGACAGAGAGAAAGTCAATAGCAAGTGAGCTAATATTCTTTAGTTCAGCTTACATGCTGTTCACTTTGTGTGTGTGACAGCTGTGTAAATTGGCCAGGATTCATCTCCAAACATCTTTTACCGCGCTATACAGGAACGTAAAGACACAACTGCTACCAATTATTATGAGTGGTATTAAGAACGAAGTGTCGCTGCAAGACTATGTGGGACATGTAAGCTCTGCCTTTAAGTACACCTTGCGCCAGTCTTAACGACTCCATAAGCGGCTTCGTTTGTCGATCCTATTGCTCGGACACACACCCCTCACAGATATTCACTAGTGTGCGTTTCCATGAAGACCATTAATACTTTCACTTTCGGTGTACATCAGGAGCCGAACAAAATCGAACAGAAAAACAAACTACCAACAGGGCAAAATTCTTGGCTCAAGAGCAGTATGCATACGTGCTCTATGCTTTAAGGAGGATAGGTAAAAGCAGTTGAGTGTCTCGCAAATGACAATTTTGAAGGCAGAACATTGCAGTCAAGAAAGGCAAAGAGATAAACAAGTATTTAAAACTATAACGATAGAAATGCGCGAAGCGTGGAAAAGTGAGCTCGAGTAAAATTACTTGTTTCATTTTTCTTTTTGCATTCAAGTGAGATGTGCGTTCGCATCAAATGGATCGGACTGGCTTTCCTGGATATAGAGAGTATATGGTCCAATCCTACCCTCTGTGCCCAATTACGCACTAAACATACAAAATTGAGTCGAGCAAAACCGACAGACAGTTAGAAATCCAAACAAATCAGGTGAAATTGAGGCAGAGAGTAAAACGCTTGCGGGGTAGCTTGGAAGTTAAGGATGGATACATTCAGGGTAGCTCTAGTTTGGGCTCCTTGAGTAACCATCAAGACGTACCACAGAGCGCTCAACCCCAACCTCACAAATGCGAGTTCATCAAAGACCTCTGTCAGCCGGACAGCTTACCACACTGTGGACAATGTTAAAGGGAAATGAATCGCATTTCAAATGATCTACCTGGTTACAGTTTATCAGGAAAGCGTCTTTCGATAATTTTAGGTGCGCCATGGATTGTCGCGTTAGTGATTTCAGAGAGCATCAGGTAAGCGATTTCGTGTGATGGGTTCTTTCTAGTCGTCACCTGCTTTCGGTCAGCCAGCCTTTTCCATAAATAGTGCACAAGAAGTGCTTCACATAGAACTTCATTATGCATGCTCAGCCTCGGCATTTTGCGTCAATTCGCGTGCTATCACATTGCGTTTAGATTGAAGTGCTGACCATGCGTCTCATTTGAAAGAGTGCACCTGTAAGCACCATTGCAAATCAGAAAAATGGCAATATGCATGAAAACTAGCACTGAATTTAACTGCAATAAAAAGAGAAATAAACTCTATATTACATCACTTACAATACTGCATGCGTTCGGATATTTTATTTTAAGTTGTTCAGCCCCAAATCTGCCTGTCGTTGTTTGCGAATAAAGGCACATGGCAAGAAAGTGTCCACGAAGAATTTTAATTCTTGTATTGCCCCCTCCCCCCTCCCCCGCACACACACACAAAGAGGCAAGGACAAATTGCTGACACGGCCCGCCTACGCTTCGCGGGCCCAACTATAGCCGGTGGATCCATCGGGAAGCGCAGTTCTGTAAAGATCCGTTCTTAGAGCTCATGAGTGCATATTCTAACAACAAAAGAGAGACTGATTGACATTCATGTGCCTCGAACGTAATATCACAAAAATGGAGAAGATTGCGTTCCATCTGTTGAAAATCAGTCTACCTGCTTGCACGAACACTTAGGTACATTTTGAAAATTAGGATTTCGCGGTTACTGCCAGAATTCAGAGACGTCTACATACAGTAGATTATTAAATAATAAGAGGTTGCATAGGTCGACGTTAAGCTTTAGTGCGTCATCTGCTCATGAAGTGTCAATTATTGTATGTGAAAAAGTGTATTTCCTCTTAGTGACATCGCCCTGTAAATAATAGATGGCTAGTTGCATGGGAAAGGCGAACTATCACACTCCAATGGCCTTTGCCTACAAAGCAAGATGCGACGAGATGGAGAAGAAAAATCGTTGCCGCAGCTAAAACTCTTTGAGGCTGCCTACTACCTTTTTCATTCCATCACCTACGGAGACAAATTTGGTTGCTTCGTACCTAATAGTTGACACATGACAGGCCCAAAATATTTCATTATCTCAACATAACGGCTGTGTAGCATACATAAAAACTAATAATTTTAAATTCTGCCACTTACGCGAATGCCATCAACATGATTCGGCAAGAGCGGTAGCTCTAGCTGAAGAGGCTTATTTTTCATAATTGTTTGACGTCAATGACTTTACAAACCGAATAATTAAACTTCCCCTTCACCGAAAGCCTACCCGAAAATCTCCCCCTCTTCATTGTTTAGAAAGTGCTTATATTGCCTGGTTTCATGCAATAAAGTTCAGTTGTAAGTTAGCGCCCGTCCAGTATGTCTCACTGTGTCCATGTCTGTTTAGCGCTATGTGACAAGAGAAAGTTCGACCTTTAATATAGGGATGCTAATAAAGCCGTACTCTGAACAAAAAACAATAAATCTTCTATAAATGTCTAGTGCAGTCTGCCAATAGCATCTGCTGTCGTTAACGGTATGCATCGCTGCTACAGTGAGCATGAAGACGAAGCAGTTTGCCTCTCCTTTGGTGCCTACAACGCTCGAAGCCACGGCGGAAGATCCAACAAAGAGGCTTGACCCCTTTGTGCACACTACATAAAGGCATCCGTACAACTTGTGCAGGTGCTAGGTGTTAGGTGGGTCCCCAAGCATTCTGGATCTTCTGAGCATTAGGCAGCGTCCAGTAAACCAAATCTGAAAACGTCGACATTGACGCTCATTATAAGCACAGTCCTTTGATTCTGTTCCGGCGTCCTACGGCAGTGCGGCGTTTATCTCATCAGCAGGAGGGACACCAAGATGAAGGCGATAGGCTGTCTTCCTACGAATCAGTCAGCACTACAAGGGGAGCGACTTTCCAAAGAAGGGAGGCTATTTTATTACACGCACGTGGTGAAACTTATATCGTAAAACTCTTTCTGGACTGCTTATAGGAGAGGAGTTTTACGCCAAGCAATGCTCATGTTAAACCATTCAGCACGCCATCAAGACCTTACCCAGCTACATAAGGACGTCGTTGACCTCTGAAAACTTGTTTCAGTCACGACTGAAGCGCCAACCGATTGCTGACGACGCATTCGAGATGTTCCAAACGAAAACCCTGTATCTCCGTCACGACAATTAATAAGCTTTTCTAGAACTAAAATGAGCTCTGAAAGCAACGCGGATCTGCACGGCACTCCTGTATCTGCTACGAAGTACTTTCAACATTAGCCATTTAAGGTCTCAAGCTAAAATATTTCTCGCTTATTTACCTTCGTTCGGTAAGTGAGGATCCTCACAAGATATCAGTGATCTGTCATTTTCAGTAAGGGATCCGCAAGACTTTGGTGTAAGCGCAAGCAATTATTAATTCACCCTTCGACTATTTAGTTAAGAATTTGGAATCAATATCAATAGGGAAAGAAAGATGTTTAAGTAAATAATACTCTAAATGAACGTTAAAGCGGTAAAGCGCCGACAAAACATCTTCCGCTGCGCATTATATGCGGTCTTCAGCCTCCAGTCTCATGGGTTGGATCCAGAAAGCACCGCTATGACATTATCCATTTTAGTTAAGTTTATCGTGCGTTGCAACTACCGTATTTTCCGGTGTATAATTCTAGCCTTTGTATAAGTGGCATATCCCTCCAAAAGGCAGTTTTTCTATAAAAAAAAAACGAAACAGAAAATTTTCACCGCTGTATAAGACGCACTTGTTCATTCGGTAGAAAAACTCATTGAGGATCACGCTGTGACAATGTGCCACAAAAATACATGTTACGGCGGTCGGCGCATCTGCACATATACCTTTATCGGCAGTACTCACACAGGTGCATGTGGCATCCAAAGTCTGCAAAATACTTTTCATAAATCTTTTATTTTGATACATACATATGGTATCAACTTGCACACGGCGTATAGGCAAGATCAACGGAGAGAAGAGAAAGAACGAAGGAAGGGAGAAGAAAATATGAAGAGAGGGCGAAGTAACGAGGGGAAATATGCGACGCCAACCAGACAACTGCCTGCCCTATGTAGATTTCTTTGTGCGGAGCCCACTGGCGGCTTTGCTCTAGTCCCGGATAAATTTTCTGCTGACCTCAAACTGCCTTCCTGGTGCCCGGTACCCATGGTCCTTGGCCAATTTGATTGCGCGCATCTTGAATTTCGCGTGGCAACTTTTATGCTTCTAGGCCGGCGACATGACTAGCAAGAAATAAGGCGTGACGCGGTAGATGTGGAGCAGGCATGAAGCGCGCTACTATGTTCACCACAGCGGTACAGTTATAGCGTACCAGAGTCCCTATTCTCGACACACATGGCTGCCGTTCGGCCTCATTTTTGTCTCTGATTGGTTCTCAGAACAGTCACGTGTTTCACATTTGTGTCGCGAAATATCGGTGTGTCGAAATGGCTTTTTGCGTTGACGTGAAAATGACGTGAGCGTGAAAACGGAATTTAAGCAGCGGTATTCATGATGCATGGAGGGTATATAGAAGTAACTGTAGAGGGAAAACAGAGGTATATATGATAGAAAGAGAAGCACTTACGCTTGTATCACGAATGAGCTTCAATGAACCGCCCACTGTCAAGAGCCGACTCCTGAGTTCTGATTGGCTGACGTTGTATGGTGGGAAATACGTCATGCATAAATATTTAGAGATGACGTCAAAAGGACGTTTCATTACGCAAAGGATGTTCTGCCATTGCTGTAAATGACCAAAGTTGGACGCCGCATTTTGAAACACTTGAGGTAACTTGAGGCGGCCGCGAAAAAAACGTGGTGAATTCGACATGCAGTGTAGGCGGCTGTTAGCTCACCGCAGTTTGGTAGAGAGTTTGGTGTGTGGAGAAGTAATCTGACACATCTCGTCATCTTGTTGTAATTGCAGAAAGCACTGAAACGACGTCATAAGGTAACTTTTCAGCTGGGTCATCGTTTAGAGGATTAATAATGAAGGCGCAGATTTACAGCCGCACAAGGGTCCTACCTACCCTTCTGTTGCAAATGCTTTGCTCTCCTAGAGAAACCATCGATCCGCGCCGTCATTGCCAAGCTCACCAATGCGGCCCGCTAACTCAAGAAGTTGGTCTGCGTGAGACGAGGCATTTTAGAGAGCAACAGAAGGGGAGGTTGGGCGAGTTGTAGGTTGTTCATGATGGTTTCGTGGGCACTCTTAAACACAGAGACAAAGAAACGAACAGAAATAAAGGCCCCAGTCCCGTGTTTTCTTCTCTTTGTCCCTGTGTTAAACAGCGCCCACCAAACCAACATGAATTTCAGAGAGCACCGCGATGCTTTCTAATTATCTGTCTGATTGGCTCGTGAGCCCAACCTGAGGGGTCATATTGTGCGGAGGCTGTGCAGGAACTTCGTGCGACAGGCAGCGAGGGATCAGTACAGCGTGTCTTCAACATCGGCCCTAAATGCTGCCTTTTTGGCTTGCACTATGCACTCACTTCCCTTCCCTTGGAATCCAGTTTGTTACCCTCAGGTTGTTAATGAATTTTGAATGTTAATGAATTGAACAGCCTTTCCACGATGGGCAAAGCAAGCAAAAATACTCACAGCTTCTATTTTAATAAAGGAATGCATGTTCCATGTACATGGCACATGTGTGCTTGCTGCATGTGATGTGTTTCATATATAAAGTTTCCTTTTAATATGCATGAGGGCTCCGGAGTAAAAACAACGCCGGAGCCCGTTACGACTGTACGTTCTAATCAGATGATGTAGTTGATTGACACTTTGCGTTGATCGCTTTTTTTAATGCAGCCTGAAAATAATCTCCCTTTATTGATTTGCTTTTTACCGTTTTGACGGTAAGGATTTTTTTCAATCAATCAATCATTTATTTCAATAAATATAGAAATTGCAAAAACATGTTGGGCCAATAGCCGAAGCTAGTTTAGGCCCGTACATGCATACATACATACATACATACATACATACATACATACATACATACATACATACATACATACATACATACATACATACATACATACATACATACATACATACATACATACATACATACATACATACATACATACATACATACATACATACATACATACATACATACATACATACATACATACATACATACATACATACATACATACATACATACATATACACAGCAGTGGAGACACGCTAAAGGACATGTAACAAATGTTTTCAGGCTTATACATAAGCAAACGTAAGAATCAATGAGCACACAAAGTAAAGTAAACGCGTGCGCGGCGCTGCCCTCGGTTCATACCACGATTTCCTCAGTTATCTTTCGCTTTCTTTCCTTATTGTCCGTTTAACCCCTTCTGCACGTGTACAGTAGCCTGAGAATCGCCTAATTAACCTTCCTGCTATTCTGTTCTTCTGTTTCCTTCTCTTTCACGGACATTTTTTTGCGTTTCGCAAGAATTTTTCGCACACCAGCGCATGAAAATTTAACCAACTAGGTGTAAGACCCAGCCTATGCCTTCCGCTTCCTGTGTGTGTCTGTGGAAGACTCTCTCTCTCTCTCCATGCAGCGCTTCTTTCCGTGCTCTACACAACTCAAGCCGAAAAATGTGTTGGAAACTTAAGCACACTTGGTGACGTGACGGTAGCTGGTCATGACGCGGCTTTTCGAAAAAGGTGGGTAGCCCAGCCAGTACCTAACAGTAATTAATACTTTGAGACTGCAGGCGTTGTCTTCAGAGGTGGACATTACCGGCTGCGCAAGCGCCTCTTTGTCAGTGCTTGAGCTACTTTAGAAATCTGTAGATTCCTTCTGTTTACGACCAAGTCCTTAAACGTTTTAGTTCCTGCATTTAAAAGCCGCTTATAAGTGAACGCGAGAGTTCATTGGCGCTTATGAACAGCAATGCGACTTTCCGCTCCCATTTTGCACCACCCCACTGCGAATATTCCATTGCCGTTCTCACTCTTCAGCTGAAACTCGCGTAGCCTTTCCGTGCGTAGCTGATGCCGAATGTTCGACCGCAAGTATGTCATGACACAGTAATACCGCAACGCCACAACATACTTACTCACCTCACTGCAACCCGAGGCTTCCGAATCATGGAATGCATCGTAGAGTATCGGTTCGTGCAGGAGCACCGTCATTTTTCATACTTGGCGCCATTATATAGCAGCAGACGAAAGCGCGCTTTTTTTTGTCACTTTAGGGCTATTTTTTTAATCTACACCAGCTACATCAGTGTATGTGGTTTAGCACAGTGTCATTTTTTTTTTTCGGTGTAAAAAAGTGTAGCTCCGCCCACCTACACAAACTTACACAATTTCATTTCTTTTTCTTGTGGTGTAGCATGAGAACTACACTCTCTACACCGCTGTCTTTGGAGGTGTAGACGGTGTAGAGAAGCGAGAGAAGCAGTCGACAAATATTTCTGCGGCAGTTCCAAACTCTCGCTTCTAAAGGCCGTTTGCAAGCGCGACAACTTGCGTTGGCAGACGAGCACTAGTGGACCACTGCCGCTGAGTTCGTAATTTTTAAGCAATTTTGAAGGCCCTTTATTTTTCTGGTGTGCCATGGAAGGCAGTATTCTTAGGAGTCTGAAAATTCGTATCCGCCTCGAGGACGGCAGCGAAGCGGCGACGCACACGCGGACAGGAAAGAACGGGAATCTTGTCTTTTTCGATGATAAGATTGCCTATGTCACTGACAGTACGTATCTGTTGCTAGAGGAAGGGCATTTTTGCGCACGATGTGTAGTGCTTCGGACGGTCATTTCCGTATATCTGTTATATATTTGCGGCCATTCATTCTTTATATGTTTTTGCTCGCTTTGGGTGCGCGCAGTAATGTACGCCAATTCATTGCAGCTGGGGTGCCGATCCTCGTTATTCCTGAAGCTGCCGGGCTGCGCACTGTTCAGTCGGCGCTGCCGCTGTCCGCGCCGCAACCCACACCTACTAATGCTGGAGGAGTCGGGTCCAGAGATGTAACACAGCCGGCAGTAGACCGTGACTGCTGACACAATGAGCGCAGCTGCTGGACGCATTCTAAAACGACCCATCTAATTGAACCTGTCAAAGTACGTATTTGTATTGTTTTATCCTGGCAATGTATATATATCCCACCTGAAAATGGAGGATATTATGCAAGTGGAAAATAGTTATATGTTCACCTATGGTCTGCGTGATTTCCATTTCCATGCTGGAAATTGCAATATCCTAGCTGGAGCTAGCTGGAATGAAGTAGAGGCTCTCCAGCTAGAAGCAAAAATATTTCAGATGATTTTCAGCTCCATGCACCCAGCTGAAACATATTTGATATGGAATATTGTGAACAGAAATTTCCAGCTATACAAGGGTGCGACTTCCAGACATGGCACACATATGCCAATATAATAAAGTGAATACAAATGTTTATTCAGCTGCACACACAGCACAGAAAAAATTATTTTCCCCATTATCGACTGCACCAGGGCATATGGTAAATCTATAGCCAAGATGGTTTCACAATATGTAGAACAAATATAGTTATAATCTTAAGTCTGGTTTACAATGACAATGTGCCAAGCACATTTTTTTATTGACTGAAGGGGCCCAGCTACCCCGAAAATCGGTCTTGCCTCCCTCCCCCACATCCTCATTTTATTGGCATTGGTTTTATTTTTCATGTGCCATACGGAGCCCCCCCCCCCCCCCCCTCCTTTGATGCATCGCAATAACACCTGGTGCCCTGTCCTGAAAAAAAAAAAAATTCGGTCTCTGGTTTATGTAAGATTTGTGTGTGTGTGCATGCAAGCGTGCGTGCGTGCGTACGTGCGTGAGTGAGTGAGTAAGAGAGAAGCAATTAACTGTGCCGTTTAGGTGCAGTATGTGTAAATTTTGTGTTATGGAGAAAGATTTGTGTAGACGCCTATACAACCATATCTCTGCATTTATTTTTCTCCCCCCCCCCCCCTACATACTGCAAACAGAACAATCTGGAAAATCCGGCTAGCTTCAGAACATGGAAGGCTACGTGGGAGGACCTGGCAGCACTTTTGAACAATCGCCTCCCAGGAAGTGCCATTACACCCCTGCAGGCACAAAACAAATGCAAAACATTAGAAAGAGCCTGCAGGAGAACTAAATACCACAACAGCATGACTGGCCGCCAACGCAGGACTTGCGAGTATGAAGAGTAAGTAAAACATGAAGAGTCATAAAATTACAGTTGATGCAGTTGATGCCACTGAAGTAATCGCATATTTTGCAATAATTTCACTCCTGAGTGAAGGGCTTTAAGGAATTATTGCGATATACATTAAAATTGAATAATCACAGTGACCCGCATTTGATGGAAAAAAAACAGACAAGAAAGATGCCACAGCGGCAAATGCAAAAGGTGTATACGAAGCCATGCTGCCATGATCAGTATGTGCACGCACCTTTTATCGCAATGACATACCCATGAATTCCTATCATACCTATGACCAGAATTTTAAAACCTACATGGCCTTCATAATTCATTGTAAGAAATTTATGGTCATCATCATCATCATCAGCCTGATTATACCCACTGCAGGGCGAAGGCCTCTCCCATATTTCTCCACTTAACCCGGTTCTGTGCTAGCTGCATCCACTTGACCCCTGCGAACTTCTTAATCTCATCCGCCCACCTAACTTTCTGCCGCCCCCTGCTACGCTTTCCTTCCCTTGGAATGCAGTTTGTTACCCTAAGCGACCATCGGTTATCCTCTCTTCGCACTACATGTCCTGCCCATGTCCATTTCTTCTTCTTAATTTCCACTAGAATGTCGGTAACTTGAGTTATTTCTCTGACACACTCTGCACGCTTTCTATCTGTTAATGTTACCCCTACCATTTTTCGTTCCATAGCCCTCTGGGTTGTCCTCAACTTAAGTAGAACTCTCTTGGTTAGCCTCCACGTTTCAGCCCCATAGGTGAGTACAGGCAAGATGCAACTGTTGTATACTTACCTTTTGAGCGATACCGGTAAGCTGCTAGTCATAATCTGCGAGTGCTTGCCAAATGCGCTCCATCCCAATCGTATTCTTCTTGTTATTTCCTTTTCATGATCCGGATCTGCGGTTACTACCTCTCCTAAGTATACATATTCACCTACTACTTCCAGTGCTTCGCTACCTAACGTAAACTGCTGTTCCTTCCTGAGGCTGTTGAACATTACCTTAGTCTTCTGCATATTGATTTTTAAGCCTACCTTTCTATTTTTCCTATCTAGGTCATCAATCATTATTTGCAGTTCATCCCCCGAGTTACTTAGCAAGGCAATGTCATCAGCAAATTGCAGATTACTGAGGTATTCTCCATCTACCCTTATCCCTAACTGTTTCCCTTCCAAGTCTTTGAATTCTTCCTCTAAGCAAGCTATGAATAGTACTGGAGAGATCGTGTCTCCTTGCCTAACACCTTTCTGTATGGGAATTTTGTTACTTTCTTTATGCAAAACTATGGTTGCTGTGCAGCCACTATATATATCTTCCAGCACTTTCACGTACGGCTCGCCTACCCCCTGATTTCGCAATGCCTGCATCACCGCCGAGGTTTCAACTGAGTCAAATGCTTTTTCGTAATCAACGAATGCTATTTATAAGGGCTGGTTTTATTCCGAGCATTTTTCTATCACCTGATTGATGCTATGGATATGATCGATAGTAGAGTACCGTTTCCGAAACCCTGCTTGATCCTTCGCTTGATTGCAGTCTAAGGTTGTCCTGATTCTATTAGCGATTACCTTAGTAAATACCTTATACGTAACAGACAGTAAGCTGATTGGTCTGTAATTTTTAAGGTCTTTAGAGTCCCCTTTCTTGTGAATGAGGATAATGTTTGCATTCTTCCATGGTTCCGGTACCGTCGATGACACCAGGCACTGCGTATACAGGGTGTCCAGTTTTTCTAGCACGATATCCCCCCCGTCCTTTCGCAAATCTGTAGTTATCTGATCCTCTCCAGCTGATTTCCCTCTTTTCATAGTTTCTAGTGCTTTCTTGACCTCGTCCTTCGTCACTGGTGGAACGTCTGACTGTTTTTCCCTACCGCCAATCTCATTACGGTCCTGACTACTTTGGCTACTGTAGAGATCTGTATAAAACTCCTCGGCTACTTTGACTATCTTGTCCATATTAGTGATGACGTTGCCCGCCTTGTCCCTTAGCGCATACATCTGGTTTTTGCCTATGCCCAATTTCTTCTTTACCGCTTTAAGGCTTCCCCCATTCCTTACAGCATGCTCAATTTTGTCCATGTTATACTTCCTTATATCGGCCACCTTGCGCTTATTGATTAGCTTTGATATCTCGGCCAATTCGATCTGGTCTGTTGGATTGGAAGCTTTCATAGTCTGGCGTTTCTTAATCAAATCTTTCGTCTCCTTAGGCAGCTTACCGGTATCCTCTCTAACTATCGCCTACTTCTACCGCGCACTCAGTAATGATATCTCTGAAATTATTGTTCCTTGCCTCTAGGGTAATGTCTTCATCCTCAGTTAGAGCTGAAAACCTATTCTGTACCGAGATCCTGAACTCTTCTGCCCTCCCCCTCACCGCTAATTCGTTGATGGGTTTCTTTCTTACTAATCTGCTGCGTTCCTTCTTCAGATTTAGCCTAATTCGGGACCTCACCATCCTGTGGTCACTGCATCGCACTTTCCCGATTACCTCTACATCCTGCACAATGGCGGGGGTTGAACACATTATGAAGTCGATTTCATTTTTAGTCTCTCCGTTAGGACTTTTCCATGTTCATTTCCGGTTCTTCCGTTTGCTGAAGAAGGTATTCATGATTCGTAAGTTATTGCGCTCTGCAAACTCAACTAGTAACTCCCCCCTGCTATTCCTAGAACCAATGCCATAGTCACCTACTGCCTTGTCTCCTGCCTGTTTTTTCCCTACCTTGGCATTGAAGTCGCCCATTAGTACAGTATACTGCGTCTTTACTTTTCGCATTGCCGATTCTACATCTTCATAGAAGCTTTCAACTGCCTGGTCATCATAACTACATGTAGGTGCATAGGCCTGTACAACCTTCAGTTTATACCTCTTATTAAGCCTAATTACGATGCCTGCCACCCTCTCATTATTAGTATAGAATTCATCTATATTACCTGCTATATACTTATTGACAAGGAAACTTACTCCTAGTTGTCGCCTCTCTGGTAAACCTCGATAACACAGTACATGCCCATCCTTCAGTACAGTATATGCTTCATTCGGCCTTCTAACCTCACTAATCCCTATGACATCCCATTTCATGCCCTCTAGTTCCTCTAACATTTATGGTCACTTTACCATTACTCTCGAATAACGTTCGAATAACTCAAACTGACGACCAGATCAGAAAAAACCGAGTCCTTCATTCCTTGCATCTTTGATTTGAAGAATAGGACATGTAAATTAACTACACCAAATCAACTTCCGCACACATAACAAATAAAAAGAGTGTTAGGTTATACTCTTATAACGTTGAAAACAATAAACTAAAAAATGTCGATACCTTCAAATATTTAGGAGTTACAATTACACATAACCTTCAGTGGCATAAACAAATTAATGATTGGTGCTCAATAGCTTCACAAAAACTTTACCTTTTGAGAAAGAAATTAGAATATGCAACAAAAGATGTCAAATTAACAGCCTACAAAATGTTCATACGCCCATCCTTGGAGTACGACTGCGCTGTAGGAGCCCCCACCAAAGCGTTTTAAAAGATAAACTGGAACGTATTCAAAGAATTGCCGCTCGTTTTGTTTTGTCAAGGTACAGAAGAACAGACTCAGTGACGAAAATATTAAAAACATGTGAACTCGAGTTACTTGAAAATCGAAGGCAAAAATCCAGGTTAAAGCTTTTATTTCAGATACTCCAAGGACATTTAAAGATAAGCCAAGATAGCTATATTCACTCCCCTGGAAAACGGAGCGCCAGAACAAACCACACGAGAGCAATCAAGCCTTATGTCACACGTGTTGATGTTTTCCGCAACTCCTTTTTTCCTGATGTGAGTGAATCTTGGAATGCTTTGCCAGTTGAGGTTTTTGAGCAGAGGGATGCCGAACGATCCATTGATGTTTTGTATACAGAGCGTACAACTTGACAACTTGTCATTATAATATGTTATGAATTGTATTTATTTCATGCCCTCCCTATATCAGCCCTCAAGCGAGGGTTTAGAGTATCAATAAAAAAAAAACAAATTTTCCCAAGGTGGAGTTTATTGCAAACATCATGTGTCTAACAAGCGGTTTCTCCATGGAATCATACTGCAATCAGCACCTATGTTGTATGCATTCTATTATGATTATTAAGGTATTTTGTCATGCAATGTGTTATAATGTTTTTGCAGCTTTAAATGTATACAAGAATAGTACATGCAAGTATACCAAGTCATGCGTCCATTTACTGTTTCTGATACACAGATGGTAATTGTAATGTATGTACTGCATTTACTTCTTTTTTGTAAACTTCTCATATGACACTACAGGGAGCTGGCAGAGACCCTGGATTCTCAGCATCACATCCAGCCGTGTTTTATAGCAGGGCCTGGGCAGTCAAGGTACAGCTCAATGTAACAAAACATTAATGATCCTTCAAAGAACGCTGTACATGTAAGCTTTATTACTGCTCAAGAACATTGCTATGTAATCATGTTAAAGGCCAGAATATGTTGAAATGAATAGATTCAAATAATTCAGCATGTTTCCTAACCTGAGTACCCACAGCAAAGAACATAATATACATAATAAAGGAGAAAAAAGAATTCTCACCCCATGTGAGGCACAAAGTAATTCTCCACGGCCCTGTCATGCAGCCTGAATTCATGAAACAGGGAAGTGTACACAATGGCTGCAGAAGGTACTCCTGAAAGTAAATACACTGCAGCCTGGCCAATTTCAAACAAAAGAAGGTTAGATGAATAACTGCAATGTGATGTTAGAAGGTTTGTTTTGTTTGATAAGCACAGCTGACTATATCAGTGCATCCGCTAATATTGTGATAGGTTTCTGATGTGCAAAGATCAAAGATGTGGAAGGCAGTGCTATGATTTTTTGTCACGTGGCAGGTATCAGACTTGTATTTTGTTGCTTTCAGTTTGGAAGAGCCCCAACCTGAATCGAGCAGTGCACAGCAGAAGGTAGTCAGCCATGAGAATATTGGACAACTTTCTGGACAACCATCCAAAAAAAAAGAAGACGACAAGTCTGGCAGGTGCACTGACTGAAAAGTTAGGCGAAATAGCCGCCTAGCTTGATGAATCCGAAGAGCAACGCCACCAAGAAAATGTCAAGAAAGAAAAGCTCGTCTCTTGGAGAAGCTTGTGTGGGCAATTGGGAAAACACATCCTGAGGAAAGCAATGAAAATTAGGCATTTTTGTATATATTGTGGGATTCGGGCTTGCTGCGGCTGCCCTTTGCGCGGCCGCCGCCCGGTTCCCAGTTGTTCTCATCGTTCCCTTTCTCCCGCCTGAGGCGGCGGAGAGAGGCTCGGACGACTTGTCACTGTCGTTCGGGCCATAGCTCCGCCCTGGCGTCCCAGTGGCGGTTCTCATTGGCGCTTTTTGGCGGGAACACGGCACCGCTTCGACGGCCGCGCTCGCGCGACTGTCCGAGCGGAGCTCAGGGAGAGACCCCTCCGAGACATCGTAAGGTGCGTACGCTACTGTTCTTGTCTGCCGGCCTTTGTCCGCGCAGACCAGTGTGTACTCGAGTTCGTCTGCTCCGGGTCGTACCTGAGAGCGCAACTCGAGCCTGTAGATCATGATCCAACGATCCCAGACAGGCGTACCTTGCGGTGGTTGCCCACTCTCTCTCAAAGGAACCCTCTGGTCACTGCGAGAGAGAGATCACAGCACGCCCTTGCGTGCTTGCGGCGCGCACTCCGTGTCACTTGTGCGTTTTGTATATTTTGTATGCGTGTGCATGTGTGTGTGTGTGTGTGTGTGCCGCTGGAGGATGGCGTTTCAATAAACGTCTCCTTCGTGAACTTGGAGGTTTGTGTCCTTGCAGCGAAGTGCTCTCCTCCCGGTGGAGGTTGAGTGCGCGCTGCGGTGTTTCAGTGTGCGCGTGGTGACGGCTGATCGGGGCTACGGTTCGCGCGACGCTCGAACCCGCGGTGGTTTGTGGCCTAGGACCACGTAGAAACCACCTAGTCTTAATGCAATTTTCCAATCTGTTCTTCACCATTCTTTTCATTTTTAACACTGATTATATATGACGTGCATTTTATAATCAAATATTTTTTTTGTTGCATTCTTTCTTTGTTTTCGTGTTTACCTTATATAACACATATTCTATATCACAGTTGTCTATGCAGTTCACATATCTGTTATTATTTTACCTTGCCCTGTAATTCCTGAAAAATATGTGCGTCGTGAGTGTTACTGTAGTTCTCGTTTTATGTTCAATCTGTTTTTACACCACCACCAAGAGTGATGAAAATTAATTCTAAAGTTGTAGACAGAACAATATGGGCTATGTTGTCATGGTTAAAACACTGTACACATTCCTAACATCAATCAGTTGGTGTTTAATGTTTGTGCAACTAAACTGCCCTTGTGTGTAAAGGCTTGAAATCTGTGAAATTGTACTGCAATTTTACTTCGTTTTCCAGTAATTACAAAAACCCTTTGATGGAGCTTGTATGCGACTTTTGCATGCCGAATGATGTTAGGCAAGGAGACAGAATCTTCCCAGTATTATTCACAGCTTTCTTAGAGGAAGTATTCAGAGACTTGGAATGAGAGCGGTTGGGGTTAAGGGTTGATGAAAAATACGTCAGTATACTCGGCGATTCGCTGATAAAATTGTCTTGCTTTGTAATGCAGGGTATGAACTGCAAAATATTATTGAGGACCTAGACAGGGAAAGCAGAAAGGTGGGCCTGAAAATTAATATTAAAAAGACTGAGGCAATGTTCAACAGCCTCAGGGACGATCAGCAGTTTATGTTAGGTAGCGAAGCACTGAAAGTAGTAGTCGAATATGTCTATTTAGGACAAGTAGTAATTTCCTGGATCCGGACCATGAAAGCGAACAAACACAAACACGTCCAATTCTTGTGCTGCTCGTGTCCTGCAACGGTTGCAGGTGTCGTGCTGTACGTCTTGCTTGTCCTCTGTCGATTTGTACAACGTAGGACCTTGATTCTGATGTTGGCTGTGTTACCACGCTGTGTGATTCAGCTCCAGCAAGGATGCGCACCGCTGTGCCTGGTGGTAAGCGCTCTCGGCTACGTATTTTGTGCGGGGCGTCGTATGATCGTTTTGCACGAGCTCTGTGGGCTTCATTATTTTGTCTGAATTCGCTGTCGTCCCACTTCGGGGCTAGAAGCTTCGAAGTGGTTGGTACTGTGGTGTTCAGTCGACGACCCATTAAGCGGTCTCGTGGTGAAATCTCTTCCTCGTTGGATGTGGCCCTGTAGGCAAGCAGCGCTTCGTGTAGGTTGGAAGACTTCCTCGAAAGCTGCTTTGCTGTCTGCACAGCCCTCTCAGCCATACGGTTGCTCTGCGGGTAGCAAGGGCTTGAGGTTGTGTGTGAGGCTCCCCAGTGATGCACTAGTTCTTTGAACTCTGTGGAAGTGAACTGCGGCCCGTTGTCTGTGCGTATTGTCCGTGGAACACCGTACCGTGCAAAAGTTGGCTCTAAGACTAGGGCTACGTTTTTTGTAGTTGTCCTCGGCAGCTGTTCTAGCTCGAAAAATCGGGAGTAGTAGTCTACTACTACAACATACTCTTTACCCTCCATCGGGAAGAGATCCATGCCGACTGTGTCCCAAGGGTGTGCTGGCAATGGGGTTTGAAGCAGGGGTTCTGTTTCTGGCTTTCTGTGCTCTCTGGAAGTTGTACACTTTTCCACGTAGTCTTCAATGTGCTTGCCTATGCCTGGCCACCATATGCATTCTCTTGCCCTCGCTCGGCACCTCGTTGTGCCCAAGTGGCCTGCATGGAGTTATTCCAGAACCTCTACTCTGATGTCTGGCGGGATGATTATTCTCTCGCCTTTGAATAGCAGACCATCAACGAGCGAAATCTCACTAGCCACCTCGACGTACCTTTTCATGTCAGGTGACAGCCCATGCACAGTTGGCCATGATGTAGCGCAGAAGGTAGCCACCCTGGAAAGTGTTTTGTTTGACTGGATGCTTGCCCTGATTCTGTCCAGCATTTGGTTTGAAGCAGGGAGCTGTTCAAGTGCTAATTCGTCAAACTCGCGCATTGTACTCTCGAGAGTTCTTTCTTTGTCTGCTGGTTTCCCAGATGGCTTCCGGCTGTGTACAGCTTTTTGCCGGGTGTGTGGGACATGGTGTAGTCGTACTCCAAAAGGCGCATCCTGAAACGTTGAAGGCGAGGACTCTGCTCCTCAAGTCGTTTAGTCGCCAGCAGTGGTATTAAAGGCTCGTGGTCCGTTTCCACGTGAAAGGTTGATCCCGGCAGGTATTTGCGGAAATGTTCGCAAGCCCTTGTGATTGCCAGTGCATCCTTTTCGATTTGGGCATATCTTTGTTCTGTATCCGTAAGGGAACGTGATGCATATGCCACAGGTAGGAGCTTTTCGTGCGACTGCTGTAGAAGTACGGTCCCAAGACCGTATGAGGAAGCATTCACAGACACTGTGTAAGTCAACTGAGCATCGTAGTGAGTGAGAATCGGCGTCCTGCTTAAAGCTTGCTTGAGTTTGTCAAAACTCTGCTGCTGAGCTGGGCCCCAGTGCCAGTCGGCGTCTTGGTGGAGCAAGTCTCTGAGAGGCGTCGTAGTCTGCTAACTGTGGAAGAAATTTTGCTAGGTGGTTTGCAGAGCCCAAAAAAGACCTGACTTCTGACAGATCACATGGTCGGTCGAGCTGGACTATGGCCCTGACCTTTTCCGGGTCGGCGCTGACTCCTGTTGAGTTTACGACGTGTCTTAAGAATGTTACTTCTGTTTCTCAAAAGGAGCACTTGTCGATGTTGAGGGTAAGACCTGCATCTTCCAGCTTCCTCAGCACCAGCAGTAGGTTGGTGCCGTGTTCCTCAGTTGTCTTCCCTGAGACAATGATGTCATCTTGTAGACAACTCACACCATCTAGTCCTTCGAGCACACGGAGCATTTCCCGTTGGTAGAACTCTGGCGCTGTAGAAATTCCGAAGGGACGCCTCGGGAACTGGAACCTGGCAACTGGTGTGATGAAGGTTGTGTATTCGCGAGAGTCCTTGGACAGTGGCACCTGCCAGTACCCTGCTCGTGCATCTAGGCGGCTGAAAACTGTTGCACCTGCTAATTTTGCAAGACGCTCGTCTTCCGTAGGCATGAGCACACGTTCGCATATTATTCTTTGGTTGAGTTCACCATAGTCCACGCAGATGCGCAGCTCATTGTTCTTTTTTTTTTGTGAATCCATTGGAAAACACCACTCGGTTGCTCGCTCGATCTTCTGGATGACTCCCAAGTGTTCCATCCTTTCAAGTTCTTTCTTCACAAGTGCAAGCAGTGGAAGAGGCACGCGCCTAGGATAACTGACTGCATATGGCTCAGCGTCCTTTTTGTCTTTGATGCGGTACTCAGTCTTCATGACTCCAAGCCCAGACATTAGCTTATGACGCCAAGACGTTGGGGACATCAGTTGATTGTGCGAGGGTTTCGTCTAGCTCAAGAGGGCACTGTAGAATCCCAAGTGATTCCATAGCTGGTCGAATGAGCTGCGGTTCTTTTATGCCTTTGATGATGAAGACTGCTTCTTGGACTTCAGTGTTGCGCCAGGTGACTGTTGCATCGATGTAGCCAAGAGTGGCTATCACTGTCTGGCCTGGGCCTATCAATAGCTGTTGCTTTGACTGGATTGATCCCATGACGGTTCTGTCGTACTGGTCGTGTGTGATTGCAGTCACATCCGCGCCGATGTCGACCATGAAGGTAAAGGCAAGTTGTTCACGGTAGCAGTAATCCTCCACGGCATGTTCACTCCCACTTTGATTTCGCCTAGATATAGCTCTCCGAGGTCTTTTGGTCGTTGTCGGATACTCGAGGTCTCGTCCTTCGGCTTAGACATGCAGACGCAGGCGTAGTGGCCTTTTTTCCCACACTGGTTGCACGTCTTGTCTATCGCGGGACACTGTGTCTTCGTGTGGTCCCGCACACCACCACACCACTTCAGCGGTCGTCTCCCGTCTTGTGTGTACGTTGAGGGCGCGACTTGAAGGTCACCTTCGCTTCGTTCCAGTGAGTTTTGACATTCGTCTGGCCGCGAACTTCTCCCATGTCGAGAGCTGGCTGTTCGATTGAGCGAATTTCCTTGTGTTGAAGTTTCACGCTCTCTGAATTGCGGGCAGCTGTGATTGCTTTTTCGAGAGAGAGTTCTGCGTCAAGCTGCAGCTTCTCGCTGAGGTTCACGTCTCGCAAGCCGACCACGAGCCTGTCCCGAATCAGTTCTTTGAGAGTTCCGTAATCGCATATTTCGGCCATCTTGAAAAGTTCAGTCGCAAATGCGTCGACGTTTTCATGCTGCTCTTGTTTCCGAGAGTTAAATCGCGCTCTCTCATAGATGACATTCTTTCGAGGTAGGAAATGCTTTTCAAAAGCACTCACCACGGCGGAGTATGATGCCATATCTGTTCGTCTGTCAGTTCCAAAGCAGCGAGCACGTCCTCCGCTTCTTCGCCCATGGCGTAGAGTAATGTGTTGATTTGCGTCGTCTCGTCCTGTCCTGTCAGACCGGAGATGAGTCGGTAGCGTTCCCACCTGCGGTGCCATCGTGTCCAATCTTCGGGCTTGCGGAAATCGAGCTTTGTCGGCAGTTCCACGGCGAGCGGGTCGAACGTCACTCGAAGTGCCGCTCACGCGCTCTTCGTTCGCGCCGCGAGTGTCTGGCATGACGCTGCGACCGCTTACGTTGGGCTCGCTGTCCTTCTGAGGGTCACGCTGCGTTGGTTATCCCGCCGCTGCCGCCATGCTGTAGACGTAGCCGGTATAACGAGCGAAACCGTTTATTTATACATCAGGTAATGGCGCCCGTTTTCGCTCTGCTTGGCGCAGTCGCCCATGCTGGGGTCTCCCGGCGGTCCGCCTGGTTAGCTTGCCGCTTGGGGCGCTGTCGTCAGTGGCGCCCACAACACTAACAAAGAGGGTTCTACTTAAGTTGAGGAGAACGCAGAGGGCTATGGAAAGAAAAAATGTAGGTACGTGTAACGTTACAAATAGGAAGGATACAGCAGAGCGGATCAGAGAAATAACTCGAGTTAATAATATGCCAGTGAAAATCAAGAAGAAGAATGGACATGGGCAGGGCACGTAGTGCAAAGAGAGAATAGCCGATGGTTGTGAAAGGTAACAAATTTGAATGCAAAGGAGTGCAAAGCGTAGCAGGGGGTCGGATAAAGTTAGAAAGGCAGATGAGGTTTAGAAGTCCTTAGTGGTCAAGTGGATGCAACTAGCACAGGACTGGGTTAGTTGGACTAATATGGGAGAGGCCTTCACCGTGCAGTGGGTATAATCTGGCTGATGAAGACGATGATGGTGTATGTGACTAGCATTTTGTACTGCATTTTTAGTTAGACTAAAATGGGAGAGGCCTTCACCGTGCAGTGGGTATAATCTGACTGATGAAGACGATGATGGTGTATGTGACTAGCATTTTGTACTGCATTTTTGAACCTAATGTGGCGTGGTTATTTTCTCATTTTTATTCATACATTTGTGACAACATATGGGATGATTGTTGTTTTATGGCAGTCTGTCTACTTTGGTCTCATAGGTGGTGTTCCCTTCCGTACATTGAGCGTGTGCTTCTGCATACATTTTTAGAATCACTAACTGCTGTATTTCAGCCTCACTAGCGGTTAGAGATATTTCAGTGCTTTGAACACCTTCCGAAACTTTTTTTTTGCACTATCTGCTCATTTTTAATGCTTCAACCTTTAATGGTTTTAATCTTGCCGCATGTTTTTAAGCTTTTATCCACAGCTAGCCTAGGCCATCAGGGAAAGCGTATATATGCCTTCTGCTCTGGTTGTTTGCTTAAATCGGCATAATGTATCCTAAAATAAATTGCCCTTTCTTATAAGAGCTGCCACAAACTCTCTAGGACATTTAATATGTTGTTCTCACCTCCCAGCTGTCAAATTGCTCTTGTACGTGTGCAGCATTTATCAGCAAAAAAGCACAACTGCACCGTATCAATTTAAAGAAGTCAAGGACGAAAATAAATTAATTTCTAGTTTTTGGCCCCATTCTTAAGGGGTCTTTTTATGCCATATACAGTAACAAACATACATCTATAGGCGACTGCTGTGAACTTGTTCTCAAACGCAAATTTGTGCAACCAACAAACAGTACCAGAAATAAGTTTTTGTATGAACACCCTGTCAACTTACAAATAATATACCAAGACATTTCTGGGACATACAAGGCCTTACAATACAATTGGATTATTGGGTCTTACAATACAAGAGCTAGTAATCAAAGTACATGCATGAGGATATGAATGCTAAGTGCAAACATTGTTAGAAATTGCAAACAGATTTGCATTATGCAAACGATTTGTCAATACATAAAAATGTAAGGAGCTTTTCAAACAATTAATTACCTGTGCATTGTGTGAACAACATGTTGAAGTTCCTAAGAATCTTTTAAGCAAGAACAAATTGTCATAGCCCACTCATGTGTCCAAGCACTCTATGTACGTATGTTTAAATGATGGAAGCAAATGTAAAGCAGTGCAACATTTTGCAATGCTGAAATTTGGGATTATTTCATACCTACACACATAGCTGAGCTCATGTGTTCTCATTCACCATTGGTTCTATAGACTAGCCACAGAATATACTTTCTGAGCGTAGCACGTGTGATGCAAATATTGAAAAAATACAGCATATTTACACACACTGTGCTACATCATCCCTAATTGCTGCTTGCTCAAGATGGAATCTCATTTTCTTCTTCTGCATTGCCGACATCCAACCCCTGGCTAGGCAACTCATCATTGTCCTCATCAATGATTGCCTCACTGCACACATTGTGTAGGACACAGGACCAAACAACAATAAGAACAACTTGCTTAATCGATGGTGAATTAGTATAAAAAAGCCTCCTGAGACGGGTTTTTAAAGGCCAAATGTCCCTTCAATGACGAATCGCTGCTGGCTGTGGACATGGTTGAACTTCTCTTCATAGATCATGCTTGGACACTTGTAGGGGGTGAGAAGCCATGGCTGTAAGAGGTAGGCGGAGTCGCCAAGAAGATATTCGCCTGCATATATTGTTGATAAAGTACTGTTGGTTGCATGACAGAAAATTTGCCCTCCTAGTTTGTTCATATCTACGGTGGCAGACATTTTTGCGCACTCAACCTATTAAATAAATGCTCGAGGATTAAAAGTGCATTGCAACTAAAAAGTATGCTGACTCTCTAGCTCTTCCTAACCATGCATGCATGTCGCTACAAAGTTTCATAAATGAAGAAAAATATGCATGTGCGATTACCTTCGCACTTTTCAGATGCCTCTTCTTAAAAGAAGCTGTTCTGAAGCACTCGCGCGTCATGAGCAGATCCCGGAAAGCCGGCAAAAACATCTCTGAACTTTTTCTCAGCATTGCAGATTCCTTGTAATAATACAGAGTAGAACGTCTTGCGGTTGAAATACGACGGTGCCGATTTTTCGGTTTGTGTATATGGCATGGCACCCGTCGATGCACCCGATGACCTTGGGCAAGCCTTGCCTGCTGCTTTTCGAGGTTGCCAAGGCCTGGAATTCTTGATGGCTATGTTCACGATCGGCTGGAGTAGGCCACCGAATTATCTCCGCACAGATGCTGAATAAGAAGCTAAGTAAGCGGTTAAGGCAGACTTTCACACAAGATTCGGCGACGTCGAACTTGTCGGCGATGTGGTTCATAGTGATCTGCGTCGCCAGATACATCAACCCGATCAGAATAGTCTCCTCGGCTGCTATCCGAAGTCTTCCATGCTCGCCTCTCGGGTAGTACGGTGTGCATCGAAACGGTCCGTCAGATCGCGGGCTGTCTCGCGGTTAAGCCGGAAAAGCCGTTCGAACTCGCCCTCTGTGTATCGCGGAACGACGGTCTCAACATAGAGTGGGACGCGACTACTATCTACATTTATCAGAAGCAAGGATGCTTCATGCATCATCTTCTGACAAAGAAGACTCAGCAAAAAACTCTGCGATCGCGTAAAGTTCCGCAGGTTTAATGTTTGCAGTAAGGAGACGGCGCGGCGCGGTTGTGCCGTGGAGTTCGTCTGAGAACAAAAACGACCCAGAATTGCTTTTTGCATTTCGTCGCCGCATAAAAACGCGATATAAGGTTGTAATATATCTTTATTTCGCTTATTATTGCACGACCATGGAAATGTTTTATGTTGTCGTCTGCTTCAGCAGACAACGACGCTCGGTATCTCGCCATTGGTCGATGCTTGCACTCAGCAGTGCAGCTCTTACGTCACGCTGCTAGCCCCGCTCTCCACCAACCTACACCACGCTGCACAAAGTGACAAAAAATAGCCCTTTTCTCTTTCTCTTCAGGATGCGTAACCCGATTATATGCTTACGTAACCTGGCACCGTCCTACTGCACACGTTACGCCTACGTCACAATTTGAACAAAATGGCGAATTGTTGAGAATAGGGCCCCAGATTAGGTTAGAGCTACAGCGAAAAGTACAATAACGATGTCATGGCGGACGCAAATGACGTGACTGGATGGGACTCGAAAAATTAAACTCTTTATTCGAAAAGCTGCCATTTTCCGCAATTTCCTTCTTGAGAAATAAACTGTTTTAAAGATGTACAAGCCAGATTTCAAATGTGCAAGAAAAGTCATTACTTTTTTTTTATTCTAAACGCAGTCACTGTGCATAATAACAGATGGCGCAGAGTTGTTACTCGTCATTTCCCTGATCGGCTGCATGCCTGCGCTATCCACCCCATATTTTTCGATGTAAACGTTGTGAATTCTGGGGTTTAACGTCCAAGAGTGGCACATGGGCTATTAGCCACGCCATACGTGTAGACTTCGAGTTAATTTAGACCACATGCGTCACTTCACGTGTGCTGACATGGCGCAGCACACAGACATCTTTACGGGCGTGGACCAGGCGTGGCCGCCACCGGCCCGTAATTATTCCATACATAAGTGACACCGGTCGATATGACGCACTGACAAAATGTTCAGAAAACAATGAAAAATACAGTACGATCTCGAGACACTCAGCTCAAAGATATTTGCCTGAAACGTAGCGTATAAATCCAAGTAAACACGGAATGAAACGAGACGTGCAAGCACACATATCGTGCATTCGCCTATTAACTTAAACTGGTTTAAAAATTTTGTTCCCATTATTGCCTACAGCTCTGTCTCGCGGCAAACAAGACACTGCCAAGGAATCTGTAACAACGAAGAATTTATATTTCTGCCATTGCGTGAATCTGCCTTGTTTGAACGTACCCACCCCATATTTAACTCTTTGTCGCGAGCCATAATGACAATTCAATTTTCGTCTGCCGTTGCACTGCTGTTCTGCGGTAGTGTCACCAAGTAAACCTTTTTCTTCACACCTCATTGAGGCGAAAGCCTTTCTTAGTGCATAAGTGGCAGGGTCAGATTCTGTGCGCTGAAAGTGTCCACTGTCTCCACTAGGAATCAAACCACTATTCTTTGGGCTTCCGACCACCAGCCGAGCGCGCAAACCACTACTCCATGCTCACCTCCTGACAAACCGATCCTAATTTTTCTCGTCTAGCAATTGCCTACCGTCTCCATGTCAAGAAGGGTGCGCGACTGTGTCTCGGCGGAAGGCATAACAGAAGGAGGAAGGTGGATATTAGTGAACGCGCAATGACGGCGGGGAGAAGCAAGGCCGTTTACATCCGCGCATCGACCATGGTCGCAAGTCATCTGCCGGCAATTCCCAAAACCATGCGGCGAAACGAGCGCGCACTATCGTCGCAATGGAGAACTGCTTGCCTCGATTCGATAGAAGCACTCGATAATTTTCAGAGTACCGCGATTCTTTTCCCCGCCCCGCTGCGCCACCGATTGGTCAGCATGGGTCACGTGGTGCGCCACGGCCCTCTTTCGCCATCAAGCTTCGAAAACGTCACAGCATGGACGCCTTCCAATGCAGTGAGTCTGCGGAGATTGCTGTATTTCGCGTCTGGCTTTTGTTGCTCGTTTTTTTTTTTCTTGTAAGAAGTTCTTAGCGGCAGAATACCGGGCTACAGCGCCTTCGGTTGCAGCAACCTGCACGAGCCCGAAAAGTTTAGGCGTAGCCTTTTTATGCTAGCCGTTTAGCAAAAATGTGTGCGAGTGATCTGTGCGTCGCAGCTGTGTATCGCTCGCAAATAGCGGATGTGTGGCCGGGAGTACGATTTAGAATGAAAACGATTGATGGTGATAGGTAATGAATAAAAGCTAGAGACATCGATATTGTTAACGACTATTGCTAATGACTAATAATGGTGATTATTAATGACTTGTATTGACCAGTACGTCAAACTGCAACTTGTAATGACCGCAACTGATTGGAAAGGAGTAAAATGCCTAGCGACGAGGGATAATGACCACAATGAGTAGGCATGACTCATCATGACTGCTAATGTCTACCAAACAACCAATATGTCACATGATGACTTGTAATGACCACAGCTGGTTTGAAACGAGTAAAAATATTTAGCCATTAGTGCAATGAGTAACAATGAGTAGGTATGACTCATTATAACTACGAAACAAAAATATGTCAAAAGACGACTTGAAATTATCGGAACTGATTGTAAATGAGTAAGATGACTAGGTAGGTTCTTCGTGACTGCTAATGACTACGAAACGACCAGTATGGCAAACGATGACTTGCAATGACTGCAATTGACTGGAAATGAGTAAAAATGCTTAGCTATGGATGGC
This sequence comes from Amblyomma maculatum, assembly GCF_055883805.1. Taxonomy (NCBI): domain Eukaryota; kingdom Metazoa; phylum Arthropoda; class Arachnida; order Ixodida; family Ixodidae; genus Amblyomma; species Amblyomma maculatum. Next base: position 461,863,699 of record NC_139344.1, on the reverse strand, counting down.
AACGACAATAATGACGAGGCATTACTCATTATGACTACGAAACGACCAATAGGTCAAACAACGACTTGAATGATTGGAAGTGACTAAAACGAGTAAGAGTGCTCAGCGGTGAGTGATAATGGTTAATGGTAATGATAATGATCTTGTTTTTCTTTCTTTCTTTCTTTTTCTTTCTTTATTTGTTCCTTTCTATTACAGAAAGCCGGAGCGAAAGCTAAAGGCTACAGAGCCTGACAAAGGCTTCCGCTCCGGATGACGTTCAGCGTGCAGTTTGAAAAACGTATACAAAACATACAAAGGAGCACTTCGAATCATAAACACAACGCGCAAATACAGAAATTTGATTGCATGAAACTGAGTCACTCCAAATAACTATGGATAGGAAAAAAAGAAATACAAAAGATTGGCATTTTATTGCGGATTGCTATGTAATAAACCAACTGCAATTAATTCCGTTAATAACGATGTTTATCAAGCAAGCACGAGTGAGCTTGCCACAAAATGTGCGCGTGCATGTGCGACGACGTACTGTTAGTTGGCATCTGCATCACTATAGCGAATTATTCAATGTGATCATTTACAGTGGAAATCGAGGGAGGGAAAAACGTGCGAGTGATTACAGTACTACGAAAATCAGAACAAAATAGCAAGGGGTGGGATTAATCGATGGAGCTCTTTGGCAGGTCTGGGATGATCCTTATGCAGACCACCACTCAGCCTTCCGTACAAGCTTACCGTTCACAGTTCGCAAATTGTACTGTCTCTAAAGTAGCTGCAGCGCTCTTCAAGGCAATGCACAAGCAAATGCCCATGCTGCTTTCAAAATGTCCTCTGCGTTTGACTTGAATATGGTGGTGCCGATGGAGCGCATTTGGCAAGCACTCGCAGATTATGACTAGCAGCTTACCGGTATCACTCAAGAGGAAAGTATACAACAGTTGCATCTTGCCTGTACTCACCTATGGGGCTGAAACGTGGAGGCTAACCAAGAGAGTTCTACTTAAGTTGAGGACAACCCAGAGGGCTATGGAACGAAAAATGGTAGGGGTAACATTAAGAGATAGAAGGCGTGCTGAGTGGGTCAGAGAAATAACTCAAGTTACCGACATTCTAGTAGAAATTAAGAAGAAGAAATGGACATGGGCAGGACGTGTAGTGCGAAGAGAGGATAACCGGTGGTCGCTGAGGGTAACAAACTGGATTCCAAGGGAAGGAAAGCGCAGCAGGGGTCGGCGGAAAGGTAGGTGGGCGGATGAGATTAAGAAGTTCGCAGGGGTCAAGTGGATGCAGCTAGCACAGAACCGGGTTAAGTGGAGAAATATGGGAGAGGCCCTCGCCCTGCAGTGGGTATAATCAGGCTGATGATGATGATGATGATGATGATGATGATGATGGCGTGCCTCGAGCATTTGGCACACACGAAGTTCCAAACACTAATGTTACCCCCCCCCCCCCAGCCTCCCATTTTGATGCCCGCTCCGCTGTTCCCATCTAATATCGGTTTCCATTGGGTGAACAGAAGCATTTTTAGCTGCACTAAAAGTGCTCCCGCGAGTTTCAGCGCCTACCAGTGGTCGAACAGGAGCAGTAGCGTTGTGTTCTATTGGCAGAGGAGGCGCACTTTTGGGGTCTCGGGAGCAGCCGAGAGCAGTCCTCGGTGCCCGTCGCCAGCGGCGGAGTACAGGAAGAACGGAGGAAGTCACGTGTCCTTTTTGATGTTACTTCTGGCACGGCCGGTCTCGAGAGAGAGTGCGCGCGCTGTCTCCCTCGAGACCGGCCGTGCTTCTTGTTATTCGCCCTGAGCCCGGGCAGGAAGGTCGAGAAAAATGGCGCAAGACGGCAGTGGTGGCGTTCGGCCGGCAGATACTGGCAACGCAAGCGCGGGAAATGTTTGATCACATGATGCCTGGCGTCACACGCTCCGCCTCGGTACGCTGCTCGGAGAGCAGCGTGAATGTTCTGTTGGGGAGAGGAGAATGCGCGTCCCCAGTGCTCTCGTGCGCTGCTCTGGCTGCTCGTTGTTCTTGCTCCTGTTCGCCCAATGGAAACCAGTATAAGCATCCTCTTTAAGGAAAAATACACGTGACCTCAATCCCCCGTGTACATTCCCCCTCCCTCATAACTTAACGAGATTAGAGGAGGCTTCCCTTAGAAGGATAAGAACTGGGGCGGCCCTTACCCCGGCGGTAACATGCAGATGGGAATCTCAAGCAGACATCGGACCCACCACATGCCCGAAGTGTTCCACACCAGCTGCAGAAGTGGATGTTCGCCACCTGCTATGGACTTGTGCAGGGACAAGGGCATCCAAACACAGATTGTGCAGGAAGTGGAACGAACCGCAACGTGGGAAAAGGACTTTTCCAAATGGCTCACCGACAACGATAAGAGCAGGAGCCTTCTCCGGTTCCTTACGGAAAATAATTTACATAAGGTTTAATTATATGCCATATGGCAAACTTGCGTTTAAAAAGTCTCTACGGTTCTGGTACGGAAGAAGACGCTGCCATGCCCCTGCTACACCTAAGGGGCACGAGACCCGACTGGCGCGATTGCCGCGAACTAAGCTCCTCGTCCAAGGAGGCGCAGCAGCACCGTGACCGGGACCGCTTGCATGGCATGAGGGGGCCCTTGTCCAGGTAGAATCTTCACCCCAAATAAAAAACTCTCCCCCGCCTGGGAACGGGTCTTGCCGGTGATGTTGGATGGATGATGATATGTTGACGCGTTATGTGTGGTCTTGAGTTTTGGCAAGTTCTTTTGCTCTGTGGCAATAACAAGACGAGTAAACAAATTGTCTCAGAGTGTCAAAAGTTTAGTCGAATAAATATTACAGTAGAAATAGCCCCCAAAACTCTCGCCTTATCGCTATAGGAGGTCCTAAGTACCTTCTAGAATGTTTATCATTTATTGTAAACTTAAAGCCCTCAGATGGTGTTACACAAGGAAAGGGAAGGAGGGGGGGGAGAAACACATCATGCAACACCAGTTTGAATTACAATATGATTAGGAAGCTGGCTTCACTTTTGAATTACAATTGGTGGAAAACATTTGTTAAAGGCGGTAGCAGATCCACGTAAACACTAGATGCTCATGGAGGTAAAAAGGCGAGATGATGTACGCACTCATAAAATAAAAGCAAGGATGTCTACACACCTTCAGTTATTAATGATGTTTTGCATTGCTTGTATGCAGCTGCGGTTTGCTCTTCATAGTATTTGCTTATCGATTACACTGATCGCAAGGAAACGACCACCATAGCACCTGCCGGCGTATATGAGGTCAAGATCATAATGCCTGGGATTTCCAACGGTGTTACTGTTTCCAAATGTGTGACGAACTCTATTATTAGCAAACACAAGTGGCAGAGCTGTCTCCATCTCAACAATTTCACTGTTTTCTATACGGAGTTTGCTTCTTATCTACTGGGGCTAAATCAGGTAAACGCTAGTATTACCGAAGCAGGCCTAATCCTTGTTTTGAAACTGCACCACTTCACCGAAAATCCAATTTTCGAAAACTCCTACTTCCGGCCACAGTGTTTCTCAACATGGTATTTGTGCTTGCGAAATGAAACTTCTCTTCCCTATTGGACTTGTAGACTTTCTGCTGCGTTGAAAAGCCTGTAAATCGGATTGGTTTATGATAACCCTTGATAAGCCATTCTTATACTAGGATAGTTTATTCATACCATGAGGAAACTGTTCACAATATCCACGTGTGTTGCATTCAGCAGAGAAAAGCCGGCAAGTCGCTTGAAGTTATGTGATTTGAAAATCCCATTTCCATAGACCCTGCAGTCTATCGATTTGCTTTCTCAGTCATTTGTTTGGTTCTCTAGGCTTGCGAAATATCGCAAAAAGCCTAGCAATAGTGATAAGCGAGGACCTAAAATGTGCTGCGTGAGGCTCTTATTTATCCATTTTTCTGAGCGCGTCCGTTGTCAGATTGCAGTTCACCAAAACCGAAACGCCCCCTCACCGCTTCTACATGATATAGTTCCTGCCTTTTAAATACATGTGACAGATGCCACTTAGGTTTTGTTCTTTCCTCTATTTTACTGTTTAACCTACTTACAACGTAGCTGCCTTGCCTTTAAAAAAGTTATTTCTTGCTTGTGTTTGCGCTGCATTAAACTTACTCTCTTTCTACTTGACTCGAGGTTAGTATTTAATGAATCGAGTAGTTTTTAAATAAATTACAATTAATCTAACATATTGTGAGCCTTCTGTGGACCTTCTTTCGTTTTTACATGCCATCATCATCTTCTTTCATTTGTACATATCCATCATCATCGTCCCGCGGCGCCGGCTTCGGCACGTGCCTGGGTTGGTGATCGGATTAAAACGCTAGACAAGGCTTCGCTGTTCTTGCCGCCACGACCTCGCCGTCTTGCCCTAGCCTTCTTCCACAAGTGGTGGAGGTGAGAATTGATCCCATTGCTGTATTGTGCCCTGCTTCTCGCTGGAGCTACATTCCGGTCGCTGTTTACCGCCTGCCACCATCGTTATGTCTACCGAGAGCACCCACGAATCGGCAGGACCCTCTACCTCGGCTGCACCACCCCCTCCGACTGTGCCCTCACGACAACGCGACCCGCCGCTGTTCGCTGGTCGTCGCGACGAAGACGTCGGTGACTGGCTGGACACCTATGAACGCTGCAGTAACTACAACCGGTGGGCCGATGCTCTAAAATTTCTGAATGTTTCTTTTTACCTCATTAAGGTCGCCAGAACCTGGTTTATTAACCGCGAACCTCACACCACTAACTGGACAACATTCAAGCAGCAGTTCCGCCAATATTTCGCCGACCCAGCAGTTCGGACTGAGGTCGCAAAGAACAAGCTCGCCTCTCGCCTCCAAGGTCCCGATGAGTCGTACGCGTCTTACATAGAGGCCATACTTGCACTCTGCCGGCGTGTTAGTCCCACCATGCCGGAACCTGAACGCGTACACCACATCTTAAAAGGAATTAATTCTGTGGCTTATAATACCCTGATTGCCCAGAATCCTTCTACTGTTGACGCCATTATTGCGACCTGCCAACGCATCGACCAGCTGCAGTCCTCCCGATTGCAGCCCGGCATTGCTACTGGCCCGACCTATGCTGACCTGGATCTACGGGCACTCATTCGAGCCATCATCCGGGAGGAGCTCCAAGCCCTCAAGCCTGTCTGTCGACACGGGTGCGATCATTCTTCCGTACCTTCTAATGACGCCGGTCTCCGCAACATCATTAAAGATGAGCTGGCAACAATCACGTGACCTATGGCGTCCGACACTCCTGCACCCCGCCCAGCGTCGACTTACGCGCACGTCGCAGCATCACCCCCTCCTTTTGTTCCGTCGCCCCAACTGGCATCGCCCTACAATCACATCAATGCCGTGACGACGGCTCAGCCTACGCCACCCTATTACGCACCCTGGCGCCCCTCTCGCCCAGTGTGCTACTACTGTGGAATACGAGGACATATATCCCGCTTCAGCCGTCGACGCATTCAGAACGAGCGGCGTGGTTATGACTCCTTCGAAAGTGACGTAACCCCATATTATCAGCGACGACCTATTTCCAGCCAACCTCGAAGATCATCCCCACCTCCAGAATCCTCGTCTGAGCCTCGTGGAACCCATGCATCCCGACGTCGGTCCCTATCCCCATACCGCCGCTCAGTTTCGCCTCACCGACCCGCAACAACTCTCCCTGTCCGCCATCCGGAAAACTAAGCGTTGCAGTTTCCGGAGGTCAAACTGCAGTCTGCGAACTTACCAAAAGTCCTCCAGATCGCCCGTATAATGTGATTTCTGTTTTCGCTGAAGGATTACCGGTCGAAGCATTGATTGATACAGGGGCTGCAATTTCTGTCATTCACGCTGATTTGTGCTACCGTTTGCGAAAAGTTACGACACCATATGATGGGCCTGAACTCCGTGGAGCCAATGACGCCCCTTTGCGCCCTTTAGCAAAGTGCACCGTACTAGTTGTTACTGACGGCGTTCGCCATCATGTGCAGTTTGCTGTGCTCTCACCATGTGCTCATCTGATGATTTTTGGATGGGATTTTTTTGTCAACCGCTTCGGCGTTAATTTCTTGTGGCGACCGTGTTATCCATATGACAGACAGCGATTTTTCATCTGAAGTTTCCGAACGACATCATCCCCTCGTTGCCGCCGCTGATACTGTTCTGCCTCCTCAGTGCGAAAAACTGCTTACCGTTGTTTCTGACCACATCGCTGACGGGGACGTACTCATCGCACCATCTTATCGTCATCTTTCACGCGGTATCGCCTTCCGGTCTAGTCTTGTGAGGTTCTGCAACGGCTCAGCGACAGTAGCGGCCACTAACACTTAACGTGAATCCCTCGTGCTCCGAAAAGGAACTTCTCTCCCCTGCATGGTAGATGTTCAACCTTTGTCCTTGATGGTGCTCACCGCCCCTCAGCCTCAGCACCGTGTTTCGACAGACGTCTCTCTTTCTGTTCTCACAAAGACTATTAATCCTAACCTCACACCGAACCAACGCCAAGAACTGCTGACATTGCTTCGACAACACCAAGCCATTTCTGATGCCACTTCCCCACCACTGGGACGGACTAGTGTTGCGCACCATCGCATCATTACTGAAGGTAACTCTATCGTTCGCCGACGGCCTTATCGGGTTTCCCTCTCAGAACGAAAAGTAATATAAGAAAATGTAAACGACATGCTCCATCGCAATATTATTCGCCCCTCGACAAGTCCATGGTCCTCCCCAGTAGTGTTAGTTAAAAAAAAGGACGGCTCGGTACCCTTTTGTGTTGATTACAGCGCACTCAACAAAATTACCCGCAAAGATGTATACCCAATGCCAAGAATTGATGACGCCCTTGACTCTCTCCAAGGCGCCGAATATTTCTCGCCTTTGGACGTCCGCTCAGGTTATTTGCAAATACCTATGCACGAAGACGATAAAGAAAAAACCGCTTTCGCAACTCCCGATGGCCTTTACGAATTTAATGTTATGCCTTTCGGACTTTGTAATGCACCAGCGACATTTGAAAGGATGATCGACACTGTGCATCGTGGCCTAAAATGGAGAACCTGTTTATGTTACTTGGATGATATTGTCATCTTTTCGTCAACTTTTAACGACCATCTCAAGCGCCTGAATGAGGTCCTCACGTGTCTCGCTTCAGCGGGCCTTCAGCTCAACACCAAGAAGTGCCACTTTGCACAGAAGGAAATTAAAATATTGGGACATCTAGTCAGCCATGACGGAATTCGTCCAGACCCTGAAAAAGTTATCGCTGTCTTGAAATTTGCTCGTCCACAACGGACTACAGAATTGCGCAGTTTTCTCGGCCTGGCGTCTTATTTCCGGCGTTTTTTAAAGCATTTTGCAAGTATTGCTGCTCCACTTCATCAACTACTTAAAGCACGCAGCGCTTTCGTGTGGACTGAACAGTGCGAAGCTGCTTTTAATAACCTGAAGCACGCCCTCACATCAGACCCTGTTCTTGGCCACTTCAGTGACAGCGCTCCAACCATCCTGCACACTGATGCCAGTGGTCTCCGTCTTGGCGCTGTACTTCTGCAGCGCGATGCAACTTCGCGTGAGAAAGTGATTGCCTTCGCTAGTCGGACTATGACTCCAGCTGAGAAAAACTACCCTATTACCGAGAAGGAGTGCCTTGTCGTCGTCTGGGCTGTCCAAAAGTTTCGCCCTTACCTATACGGTCGGCACTTCACAGTTGTGACCGATCACCATGCCCTTTCCTGGTTGTCTTCGCTCAAAAATTTGACAAGCCAACTTGGCCGTTGGATTCTACGCCTGCAAGAATACAATTTCGACGTCACTTATAAATCAGGTCGCCAACACCAAGACGCCGACGCTCTTTCTCGCTGTCCACTTTCGGAATCCGATTGCTGTTTTTCTTCCCAATGCATTTCCACCTATGACCACAGCCGACCATCTCTTTCCCCGACGTATATCACAACAGTTTCATTTGACGACTCTGAGAACAAACACACTCTCCGCTCACAACAATTAGCCGATGCCTACTGCCGTCCCATCATCGACCGCCTTATTGGCGCTTCGGACCCACCCAATGCCTGGCTTCGCAGACAACTTCGCAATTTCAAGCTCGAAGATGGCATCCTACTCCGCTTCGTGTATTGCCCTGATGGAACTCGCTGGATCCCAGTCGTGCCGCGTGTGCTTCGCCCACGTATACTGGCGGCTCTCCACGATGACGCTACTGCAGGTCACCTTGGTGTTGACAAAACCTACGACCGAGTGAAAAACGATTCTTTTGGCCTGGCCTATCTGATGTATTCCATGATGTATTTGTGAAGATGTTTAAGTTTGCTTACATTTAAGTCCGCGTATTTGTTAGAGCCGAATGCACTGAATGCTTTGCAGAATGGCCGCCTGCCGTACAGAGTCACATTCTGGGAGTCACAGCCTTACGACATTTGTAAATAAAGCTAGTAACAGGAAATATGCTCGTCCGCTGCAGTGTTGGTTCTACTCTGGTGGCCTTGTGCTCGTACAAGCCTAATTCTGCCTACAAGCGCAGTCCTAGGCGCAGTCACAAGCTGCAGCAAACGTGCGAGAGCAGAAAGAAAAAAATCACCTCATATATTTTCTTTACTCTCATACTTCTAACTCCAGAATGCAAATAGCGCTCAACTAAAGAGAAATAATATTGTGTAATAAATACAGCCCCTTTGCTGCTATTCCTAAACTAATAAGGATAACATAACCTCGGTCATCTGACTGGACCTACTTTTCACTGTTTTTTGGCAGGAAATAAAAGAAGATTTCGGGCATTTACAAACCGCTTTCTGAAATAACGGAAAGGAAGAGAAAAACGACAATGCATGCGCAGAAGTACTTCTGAAGACGACTTCAGTCATGTGGCGGCCCTCGGTTTTGAATCCACATGCACTCCACTTGTTTACTAAACTACCACAGCGAAGTATGTATGTTCCTAGAAGGTTTGGACATAAAGTATATTCTTATCAAAAACAGGGGGTTATTTTTTAGTCGATATTTATTGTCTCAGGGCATCAGTAGGATATGAGATGAAGGATAAATGAATGATTTAATCAATGGAAAAAGGTTGGCCGATTGTATGAAGTCCAGAAGTGAGCGATGATGAGGTCCCTGCGTCCAAGTGACGTATCAGGCAGAATTGGTTGCTGAAAGGCCAGCTATGCTCAGGTGCCGTATTCGTGTTGGCTTGAGTGCTGGGCAGTCCCACAGCAAGTGGCGGATGTCGACCTCGACATCTTCGTGTCTACCGATCGGGCATCCTGGGCAAGGATATAAGTGTTGGAAGTGTGACCACGTCCTAGTGACATCTGGTGTAAGGGCAACACCGACCCGTATCCTCCTAAGCGCAACCTCCTCTGCACGGGTCAGACCGCGGGGGAGGGATATCGCACACGGAGGGATAAGTGCACGTGTGCGGCGCCGGAGGTGCTCCTTTGTGTTGGAAGTGTGACCACGTCCTAGTGACATCTGGTGTAAGGGCAACACCGACCCGGATCCTCCTAACCGCAACCTCCTTTGCACGGGTGAGACCGCGGGGAAGGGATATCGCACACGGAGGGATAAGTGCACGTGTGCGGCGCCCGAGGTGCTCCTTTCTTGACAAAAGGAGGGTAGCGTCGTCGACTTCGAGAAGCCGTGGGATTGATGCGTCTTGGTTCACGAGGCGGGTTCCTAAATTAGCTTGATTTTGGGAAGGCAGCAGATCCCTTGGGACCCACTCAATGCGTATTGATTGTGGGATGCGCGCCGCAAGCTGGTGGATTCTTGGCAAATTTTAGGGCAGCGTCTGATCCGTCGGAGCAGACGTACTGCTTGAAGTGCGTCAGTGCGGATGACAACGTGTGCTGTAGGGAGCATGGTTATGGAAGCCACGGAGCAGAGTGCCTTCTGAACTGCCACGAGCTCAGCGCAGAAAGATGTTAGTGGTTCCGAAAGCTGAAACGTAGTTGTCTGATTCAGGCTAGGTCTCCGTGGACAGTAGATTGCCGTTTTGGCTTCACAGCCTTGCAGGCTTCGATCCATCTACGTACATCACTATGGAATCTTGAGAAAGGTATCTTGCTCTTCAAATTTCTGGCGAAGCAACGATGCCGAGTAAGCAGACGTTGGTCTGCGGATGTCAGTTGGCTTGTTGTCTCCTAACTGTATAAATTTCCAGGGAGGGAGAACATGGCGCAGGTGGCTAAAGAATAATGTGTGACGTTGCATACGCCCTCAGTGCTTGCTTGGAATGTGACAAAGTGGCCTTGAGTCTGCGAGCATCACGGCGCTGCTGCACCAGTTCATCGGTGGTGTTTAGCTGCGCATTCTCCTGTAACAGTACGACCGATGTGAGTCGTGGAAGGCATGTTACGGTCCTCATAGCTTCTCGATTTACGGCTTCAAGGCGATCCCATTGTGCTCTTGTAAGATGCTGGAACTGGGCCTGATGAACAATACGTGGCTGCACAACCGCCTGCGCCACCCGTTTTAGGTGCAATTCGTCTTATTAAACTCATAGTTTGAAGGGCTTGCTTTTTTGTCTGAGAAAGCCAAGCAGTCGCTGATCCTGATGGGTGAATTGTTAAGTCCAGAACTTTCAGGCTCGAACTTTCTTGTATTGGGGTGCCTGATAGAGAGAGACGGATTGGATTTGAGGTAAGTTTACGGCGTCCCCAGCGGTTGGCGACTGACTTATATGAAGTTTTACACACAGAAATTTGAAGGCCAATGGAGGATGCGTAATCAGATGTTACGCCTAATGCTGACTGAAGGGCGGCATCTTGAGTGAGAAGATCATGGTGAGTGCTCCATACCGTGATATCATCTGCGTATTGCAAAAACTTGATTTCAGGGATGTCATGTAAGCGCCACGCCAATGGGATGAAAGTAATATTGAACAACGTCGGAGACAATACTGATCCCTGGGGCACTCCACGTAGTGAAACGAATGAACCAACAGTGTCACCGCTGAGGCGTATTGCAAATTTTCTTCCGTCCAAAAATGATGCGAGAAAAGGGCGTACTCTCGGAGGGAGATGAAGCATGTCAATGGCATTCAGGATTGCAGCATGACTGATGTCATGTGCCTGTTCAACGTCCATTGCTAATATGGTACGTACATTGCGGCTGCGGGTAGATGATAAAACTGCGGATGCCAAGACAGCCAGCCCGTCCTCTGTACCTATGTATGGACGAAATCCAATTTGAGCAGGGTCATAAAAACCGTGCTGTTCAAGCCACCAAGAAAGTCGTGTGGCTAGCATTTTCTCTGCGAGCTTGCAAAGCGTTGATGTTAAAGAGATTGGTCGTAAGTTGGCGAGGTATGTTGGAGGCTCCCCAGGTTTGGGATTAGGGATCACGACAGCGGTTTTCCAGCTCTCGGGTACGACACCATCAAGCCACACTTTGTTTATGGTGTCTAGTAGTTGAAGAAGTGCAGCAGTACTGAGATTCTTGTAAACCTCATACTGAATTTTGTCCAGGCCGGGCGCTGTTTTCCGTTTCGCATCGTCAATTGCAGCCAGCAGCTCACACATCGAAAAGGGGCTCGCAATTCCATCTACGTCGGCAGCAGATGGTAGTTTCCATGCGTCTGCAGGGATACCTGCCAAATTAAGGTTTCCAGCTGAAGGAGTAAATATATCGCATTTTGGGAAAAATTTTCGAGCTGCTTCTTTGGCGAAATCGCCCGGCGACAGATTAGCCGCAAAGTATGCTGTTGCTGATGCGTCAGTAGAACGGCGACCTTGTTCCATTGCACGAAACGTTCGCCAGAGTGAAGCATTCGATGATTTATCAGAAAAGTTTTCACACCATGCATGCCACTGGCGTCGCGATAGATCGCGTTCATATCTCCTAGCCTTCGCAGTAAGATAATTCAGTCGTGCACGTGCCTTCCCCGAAGTAGGGTCTCGCGTAGCAGCCAGCTCAGCTTGACGGCGGGCTGCCCACAAGTTAAGCAGGCTGAGATCTGGTGCTTGTCAACCTACATCAATCCAGATAGTCGTAGCGCTGTTTAGCGCTCTTTGTATACGGTCAACAAGGAGTGACGGCGAATCTGAAGACATACTGTCGAGACATGAGCGAAAGCTGTCCCAGTTTATCACAGGACATTTGTGGCGTAAAGGGCAGAGACGGGAGGGAGGGAGACCTATGAGAATAGGGTAGTGATCACTTCCCCAGCAGTCTGGCTCCACGTGCCATGAGGGAGTTCCCGCACCCAACCACCACGTCAAGTCTGGAGCATAGGCAGCACTACGTATGTGACGCACAGGCCGTGTTGCTGTCCAAGCGTGATTAAGCAGAATAAACACGGCATCAGTGAAGGCGTCCCGCACACGCCTACCACGAGGGCTTGCTGTCGGATACCCCCAATTCGGGTGAGGGGCGTTAAAGTCGCCTCCGACTAAAATTGGACACCCGGGGTATCGCCGACGAACACTTAATAACCAGCCAAGATTAATACGGGAAGAGGGGCCTCCAGCTGGTCGAACGTAACATGAAACAAGAACAACGGTTCCTTTCAGAAATTTCGCAGCAACTACTACTACCTCTTAGTATGATGTGCACCAGTTTTCGAGAGAAAGGCGCACATGGGAGGAATACGCGTTTCAACATATACCGCCGCCTTTCCAGGGGGAGAAGCAGTCAGCACGGGACGGTCGGTCATTGAAGGAAACACGTAGCCGCTGAAGCCCGGAATTGATGGCAAGGCGCTCGTTTCCTGAAGTAACATTGCCCACACCCGAAGCTTGTTAAATCGCAGTCGGGTCTTGAGCTCGGCCACCTTCGCGGAAATGTCTCTACAGTTCCAGTGTAGTACACCAGGACGACCGGATTTTGCCATTTTCGTCTGCTAGTCCAAGCGCTGCAGTATCACAGATGTCAGGTTGGACAACTGGTTGACCATATAGCGGAGCAGCGATGTTGCAGAGTTATCATTGGGCGTTGTGGTGCACTGGGAAGAGGCAGCAAATGGCCCTGTTGTGCGGGATGAAGGTGGCAGTGTTGGGCAATTACTAGATTTGGCGGTTACTTCTTCCCGCATGCCTTTTCTGTTTCTGGCCACCCGGCGGATCATTTTAGAGATCTGCTGTGTTGTATTCTTGAGGAAGTGGAGCAGGTGGTCTACTTTTCTATCGCTTTGGAGCCAGAGACCCAGTATTGGTATGAGTGGCACTTCCCGGATTGGGACCCCATGCAGGAGGATGCTAACATTGCCTGGTGATGTATAGTGGTACCCGCGTATGCGGATGACTTCAGATTTATCTGGGGAGCACTGCAGCCCGAATCGAAAGGCTTCTGTTTCCACACAGGTTGCGGCTGCTTGAAGTGTTTCTTCGTTCTGGCCTAGAGAGCCGGTGGTTGTCCAGATCGTAATGTCATCAGCATACAGGGTGTATCCAATGTTCGGAATCTGTTGCAGAGCCCTTGCGATTCTAGTCATGGCGATGTTGAAGAGGAGCGGGGAGATGACTGATCCCTGTGGCGTGCCCTTGTTTGGCATGTCTTGAAGATCCGATCTCATGTCACCCATTCCTATCGTTGCCGTTCGGTTGGACAAAAAATTCTTGACGTATCGGAAGGTGCGTTCGCCGCAGTTCAGGTTATTGAGCTCGGATAGGATTGCCTCGTGAGACACGTTATCAAACGCGCCGTTTAGATCTAGCGCCATAATTAGGTGCTCGCCTCCTCTCGGAATGTTAGAAAGTACCTCGTCCTTGACGAGAAGAGCAGCGTCTTAAGTGGACAGGCCCGATCTGAAGCCGATCATGGAGGGATGGAAGAGGCCGTTATCTTCTATGTAGTGTTGAAGTCGCGTCTGGATGACTCGCTCGTAGAGCTTGCCCAGGCACGAGGTGAGAGATATGGGTCGTAGCGTTTCGACCGCCGGCTTCCTGCCCGGTTTTGGAATCACGATTATCTCCAAGCGCTTCCACTCAGAAGGAATTTCATTCTTCTCCCACAGCGAGTCGTTCAAATACTTGGTGAGGTCGCTGATTTGTGCCTTGCTGAAGTTGCGGATCATGGCGTTGCTGATCTTGTCCGTTCCCGCCGCCGTGTTGCGGGTGCATGATCGAACTGCAGCATACACCTCGGCTTCAGAAATGGGAGCATCAAGTGCCGGATTTTCCTCGCCCTGGTAGGTCAAAGAGCAAGGAGGAGCTGGGGTGCCGATTGATATGGGCTGATATCGAGACGATAGATATGCTTGTATCCACGTCAACAGTAGATCGTTTTTAAAGATAGTATTTAGCTTTAGCAATAACTTTCTGTGTGAGACCCGGTCAAATGCTTTTTCGAAATCTAAAAAAATGACATCAATTTGACACTGCCTCAAATGACATCAATTTGACTGTCTTTTCTATCGCTTCACAAGGCGGCTGCGCTTCTGCCATAGCTTGAGAAGATGGCGGTCTACCTCTGGGGCTTCCAGTGTGCGTTGTATTATTTCGGTGGCTTGCTTATGTGCTTGTCTGATGTCTTCGCTCCAGTCCTGTATGGACTGAATTGGACCTGATGGGACGTATGCGTTGCGAAATTTGGGCCAATAGGTCATGTGAGCAGCGCCCAGAGCCCTCCGAATTTTGGTAGATGATATGGATACGCTTAGTATGCAGTGGTTACTTCCAAGGGTTTCTTCTAAGTTCGTCCATGTAGCCTCAGCAACGTTCTTGATCATGGTGAGGTCCGGGCAGGAGTCACGGGAGACGCTGTTGCCTTCCTTGTCGGATATAGAGGGTCGGTGAGGGGTTCCAAGCTGAGGGCTTCTATTGCTCGCGCAACTGTCACTCCTCTGGCTGAGTTTGACTGGTACCCCCAGTCCCGGTGGGGCACGTTCAAGTCCCCGACCACGACAAGGTGATTTGGTTGCGCCAGGTGGGTGGCTTCGGAAGGGAGGTTGGTGAAGTCGGCCTTTGCGGGTCGTGGCGGCTTGTATATGTTGATGACGAATGTACTCTTTCGGCCTCGTTTGTTAGGCACTATTTCTATCGATAAGTGCTCAACGTCCGGTTCGGATAAGGAGTGCTCGATTACAGTAATGGCGTTTGCGACGAGGATTCCAACCGACGGCATGTGGGGTTGGCGGACCGTGTAGTAGCCGTCTAGCGTCGGTGACCTGTCGGCTCCTACCTCTTGCAAACAGATGTCAGATCTGATGAGGGTGGTGCAGAGATTGTTTCAGCAAACCCTGTTTTCGTCTGAAGCCCCTACAGTTCCATTGCCAGATTTCTATGTGTTCGATGTTCGTGCTACGGTATGGGGTGCCAACGGGCAAGGGACGCGAGGCCACCTGACTGCTAAGGCCCATACTGAGTTCGAGCGCGGATTTTTTCCGAACGTTCGTGCAAAATAGAGCACGACTCATGTCCTGCACGATGATTCGACGGGCGACCGGAGGCAGCACAGGGGGCACACTTAAAGTTGGGGTCCCGGACGGAGCGAGGGCAAGCCGCCAAAGCATGTGACCCCGCACAACGGGTACAACACTCCTTCGAAGGATCATTCTTGAGCTTGCACTTCTTCAAAGCGTTACCATACTGCCCACAAAAAGTGCACAGGGGAACGTGCAGGTCCTCATGGACCTCGACGGCAGTCCAACCGATGGTTACACGACGCGCCGCACAGAGGCGGGCAAAAGCGGGTGGGTCAGTTTCAATAACGTGAAAAAACTGTCCGGAGCGCTGTGCAAAAGAGAGCCTGACCTTACAGGAAGAAGGGTCCAGATGAAGAGCGTGGTTCCGATGATTAATTGCCGCGATGAGCTCCTCTGGCCTTATATCGGCGTCAACCCCAGTCAGTCGTATGCGCGGATTCCGCTGCTTAGGGATTCGGACGTTCACGGAGTTCCGCGTTGCCTCGATCTGTGAAATTGCGGACTTCAGACGGTCGAGGTCCTCAGGGTCCCTGGAGGTAACCTTAAGGCCACTGCGGTTAGTGCGATGCGGTGAGTGCACTTGAGGGTTAGTGCCACTTACCATTCTTTGCACCAGTTAGCTATAGTGGCAAAATCAGATTAAGTACCCAAGGATCATTAGTAGTAGTTATTTCTTTAAAATTGAAGCAAGAAGAGGCGGAAGACCATTGAAGAAGACTATGGTCAAAAGAGGCCAATTATGCAAGACTTGAGCATCACCTGAATGCAACTCTGTAAATTCGTTTCTTTGTGTGTACATGGGAGGGAAGCATCGAACAAAGAGCATAGAGAACACAACAGTAATGGGCTGACGAAAGAAAAAAAAATGAATATTTAAAAATAAACGAAATCGAGCACTTAATAAGAACATTTTGGCTACCATGAGAAAACAACAATGCATGCAAAAAATACATCGCACAGAATTGTTAACAAGTGAAAAAGACAACAACTAAAAAATAAGCAAAATATGTTTATTATTGCAGTGAGAGTATCAAGTACATGCGCAGTGGGTGGCACCGACGTCTTCTATGAGGTCTGGGACTGCCCATCCCATCGCCACCTTCCAGTATTTCATACATTCACTGTTCTATAGGGGCCTGAGAGGCGACGCTGCTGAGCTGCCATGACCTGCCGCCCCCACAGGCCTTGGTCGCCAGGGCACAAGCGGCGTTAGACCCCATTGGGGGTCCGCAATAGAAGCTCCACCTAGATTTGTGGGAACAGTATGGCTTGGGCCTAGACACCTCTTTGCTGGAAACAACTGGGATGTGACATTATTACCTCCACTGTACTTAGGCAATGCATTGTTATCTTTTGTGTCCCGCTTGAAAACATTTGTAACCTCGCGTTCTATTCCTAAACCTATCCAGAATTACTTAAGCTAGCCAGAGTAGTACCAATTCATGAGAATTGAGACCGCAACCGTATTGAAAATTGCTCACAAATCTTTGTGTTAAGCTGAATCAATAGAGTTTTGAAAAACTCATAGCTAAAAAAGTAAGGGCTTTTCGAGAACAGGGAGAATTCTTATCCCCTTACCAACATTGTTTTAGACCCACACAATCCAACAAAACGGCTGTTGTATCAATAACGAATGCAATAAATTATTACCTAAATTACAATAAAATAGTGCTTGGAATATTTTTGAATATTAGGAAAGCGTTTGACACCGTAGATTATGAAAGCTTACTAAGAAAGCCAGTTCATTATGGATTTAGAGGTATAGGCTTAGAATTCCTTAGACGTTACCTCCGTAACAGGCCCCAAATGGTACACCCTAATGGTGTAAGGTGTGATTTTAAACAAGTCGCAATGGGCGTGAATCAGCGCTCCGTCCTAGGTCCTATTTTGTTCTCTCTGTACATCAACAATTTGCCGCACTTCATCACCCCTTTGCTATTTTCACGTATGCTGATTACACTGGCCTCTTATATGCTAACGAAAATAGAGATAATTAGTAAGTGTTGCAAATCAGGAATGAGAAACTGAACAGCTGATTTTCTTCCAACAAGCTTATCGTGGATAATAATAAGACAAACTGCATTGTGTTTTGAAGCCCGAGAAAAATAATACTGTTATGTCAGCCTGCGGTAGAGTGGCTTGGCAGCGTATTGCCATTCCATAAAAACTGTAGCAACGGAAATGCCGGCTGGCGTCACTAAAATATAGAACACAAAAAAAGGAAGTCAATAAAGCTCTATGCTTTTTAGTATACGTTTCAGTACATGAAATGCACAATATCGCGCTGCACGTTTCATTCTCGGTGACTATGGGCGTTTATCAAGTGTAACACTCATGAAGCACACATTGTCATTAGAACCTCTGTCGCGAAGCAGAAAAATCTCCCGCTTGTGCCTTTTCTCTAAAATGTATCACAATAATCTAACGCTGAAAAAATCACTTATAACTTCACCGGCATACGTCTCATCACGCATCGATAACGCTTGCAAAGTAGGAATACCTCATTTTCGAACTGCATCTTATCAATATCCTTTTTTACCCAAAACAACAACGGAGTGGAACTGCCTGCCTGAAACGCTGGTGTTTGCTGACAATGTCGATGAATTTAAAAGAAAGCTGTGTGTACTGTGCAGCAACGATTGATAGTAATATTTATTTTAGTTCCATAGTTTTATATGTTAAGTTGTGCACTTTGGCCTTCCAGCGATCATGTTGCGCGTTGTACGCGACTTCTTATCTGCTTCCTTTTTTTTCTCGAGTGTTGCTGTTTGTATGCGATATCATGTGCGTCATTGTTTTTTTTCCACCCTATCCTGTATTTATGCATTCAATATTTGCAACCTGTATAATTTGTTTTGTTTGCTGTTATTATTTTATTGTGTGAATTCTGCATTGAATTCTGAATTGTGCACATCATTTGCCTTCATAACCTACAATGCCATATACCCATGTTCTTTCCTCCCCTACTTTTTTTTGCCAACTCCCACTCCCCTCTATAATGCCGACCGGGCCAAGAGGGTAACTGAAATAAATAAATACGCAATAAAAAAGTTTGCTGGATTAAAGTTGCTTGCAATAATCCTCTGATAATGCCAGTTGCGTCCGTCGCGCCATCGTTACTGCGTTGAACCAAAACGAACAAGAGCGCATTTAAAGAGTTCGCTACCCATTGCTTCTGTGGTGGAATTGTCTCAGGCACGTTACAGAGACGGCAATTCACCGTCCAGGGCACGAACATCTCCTTATCATGAAGAAATGTCTTGACAGGCAACGTCGCGGTTTTCTGCTTTATTGCTTTATTTTGTGCCGTGATACTATGCTCTTTTGGGACATACTACAAAAACCTCTTAAAAAGGACATTGAAATTACACCATATATTAATTGATTTTTGCCTCCTGACAAAAGCTCTGTCATGCCTTACGATCTATTTTTGTTGATTTGACTATTTAGTCTTTGGAAAAACCGTAACATGGACAGGCATGCCGAGCCACCAAGATCGTCTAAATCCGTGTTTCGGGAGCAGTGCGCTTTGGTGAGGAGTGTATATGCTGCACGTGAAGAACCTCCAAACTAGATGCCGTACCTAGAGTCATGTGTTTGCCTCCCAGAAATTTGATGTTTTGATGATGATGCATTGTCAGGCTAGGTATAGGGCGGGCTCCCATTAAGCCGCCCGGTAACTTTAGACATGAACAAGTTTAAGTAAGTACAGTTTTTCTATTTTTGTTACGGACGTCTTCCTATGCAATAACGAAAAAAAGAAAGCTTCTTTGGCGCAATGAATTAACACTACGTACCTGATTGTAAGACATGTGTTCGATTCCTTAGGCACAATTTTTTTATTTTTAAATTCACAACAATCAAATAAATGACGACCATAATTCATGGGGTATGTTTCCCTTTAGGTTGCTTAATACCATGCTTTTTTGTTTTGCTAAGAGCAGCAAAACCAGCCGGGAACGCAGCTTGGATGTGACGGTATGACAAAGGCTACACTATTCAATTACCTTTACCGTAATCAATTCATGTCTTCAATGAGCGTTTGTTACCTTTAGGTTGCGTTCAGAGACAGCTCTCAGCAGAAATCGCCCTTTAACATGCTTTAAAGACTTTCTTACTTATTTACGCCACGGCGATTTTTCAAGTTAACTTTCTCAACGTCGCAAACATAGCGCGACGGATGCCAACGATGTATTTCGCTCTTTAGAGTAATTTTATTCCATAAAACTGGATTATTAATATTGCATTGCAGTTTCCGTACTGCGCTTCATGCTCGAACAAACATAACGTTGCGTTTTCGTTTTGAGTGACGCACCCGGTACTTCCGTTGCTGCAACTTTAGGGGAACGACAATGCGCGGCTTGGCAGACCTATTCAGTATGTGGATAAGATTACTTACCTGGGAGAAATCCTGGATAAGAATTTGCACTGGAAGCCATAAATTCAGGCATTTTGTTAAAGGTTATGTGCCGCCTTTTTTTCGTTGTACAGATGCCGTAAGCACTCTGATACGCATGGAACTGTGTATTTTTAAATTTTTCAAAGTCAGTTGTCACGCTGCATTGAGTCCTGGGGTCACACTTACTAGTCGTAATTTGTGCCACTTAGAATGTTACAAAAAAAGGGGTATTACATTCAATAAACAACCGTATTATAACGCCCACACGGCTCCATTATTTAGCAGATAGATACAGTTCCTCTTAGTTCGTTGATTCAGTATAGGACTCTACTCACAGGTCACGCATGCCTAAAAAAAATTACCCATTGCATTCACCTGTATAGACTATGCCTTCAAGAAGCGCTCGTAGAACCATAAGTGGAAATGTTCATCTCCTGAAGACTAACAATGTGTATGGCGAAAGAACTTTAGTTTGTGTTGGTACTAAACTTTGGAATAGCTTACCAAAAGTACTACTTTTTTTTCATGGAATTCGGTGTTTCGCTCTCTCCAAGAAAGTAGAAATTGTTTTTTTCTTCTTTCGATCTTATCTGTTCGCGCCACGTGTCGTATTGACAGGAGACTGACGGGGGCGCTGCACATGGAGGCGTGTCTATTATGTGCAGGGCAAGTTGACTGAGAAGGAGCGCTGGGCGCACTTCCACAATTACAGTCCTGGTGTTTGCCTGACGGCTCTGTCGTGCTCAGTTCAGTTCAGTCGTTCAGTCGTGTCCGACTCTTCGTTACCCTATGGACCATATCACGCCACGCGTTCCGCTCTCTATCTTCCTAACATCGCATAACTTCATCTGCAGCGCCTCGAGGATGCCATCTAACCATCGCGTTCGCTGCCTACCCCTTCTCCGATGACCCTCAACCTTTCCCAACATCAAACTTTTCTCCAGCGACTCCTCTCTTCTCATTAGATGACCAAAGTAGCTCAGCTGTAACTTTATACTTTGACCCTCCGATGAGCAACCAGGGTTTATGATCGACAATGTTGACTGATTTGATCTTCTGGCCATCCAAGGAGCTCTCAAGAGTCTCCGCCAGCACCACAATTCAAAAGTGTCAATTCTTCGGCGGTCAGCTTTCTTCGCAGTCCATTATTAATGTAAAGTAATTTTAAAGTAATTTTTTAAAGTAATATTTTATGCAGCAGGTGAACCCAGGGGTTGTTTCACGTGACTGTTTCGTTTTCTTCGTGTTTGTTTTTCTGGGCCTTGGAGTAAACGGCTTAGGCTTAGTTGTGAGTCAGCGCATGTACTGTGGCTTTCTTGTTTCTTGTCCCTTGTCTTCGTGTTCGCGCTGTTTATATTAATAATGAATAAGTACCAACTCGCCCAACAAAGTATCTTGGTTCGCAGTCCAACTCTCGTATCCATGCATGACAACTGGAAAGACCATAGCACGAGTTATGCGGATCTTGCTTGGCAGTGTAATGTCTCTGCTCTTTACTAGGCGGTCAAGGCTAGCCATGGCTCTCTTTCCCAGAAGCAGGCGTCTCTTAATTTCATGGCTGCCGTCTCCTTCCGGGGTAATCTTACAGCCCAAGAAGAGAGAATCTATCACAGCTTCCACTTCTTGTCCCTTGATGCTCGAGGACTTGATAGGGCAAGACACCGTGGTCTTTGTATTTTTTTTATGTTCAGTTTAAGCCCAAACTTCTCACTCTCTTTTTGTATGAAATAAATAAACTTGAAACTTGTACACGCATCAGAAGACTTTTGAGTTTTACATCACTTGCTGCCATTAAAGTGGTATCATCCGCATATCTAAGGTTGTTGATACGTTTCCCGGCAGTCTTCATTCCTACTGAAGACTCGTCCAGACCGGCCTTCCTCATGATGCACTCAGCATATAGTTTAAATAGGCAGGGCGACAGTATGTAGCCTTGTCTAACTCCTTTCTCAATCGAAAACCAATCAGTAAGACCATGCCCAGTTCTGACTGTGGCATCTTGCCCTTCATACAGGTTCCTGAGGAGATAGATGAGGTGATTTGGAACTCCCATCTCTTGGAGATCTTGCCACAATCTGCTGTGACCTACGCAGTCAAACGCTTTCGCATAATCAATAGAGCAGAAGTAGATGGGTTTTTGGAACTCTCTTGCTTTTTCTATGATCCAGCGAAGGTTGGCAATCTGTTCTCTAGTTCCTCTGCCCTTACGAAACCCAGCTTGCACGTCCGGAACTCCCGGAGCTGTCCTCAACTGCTTGGCACTGTATGTTCAGGAAGGTATTCTTATCTCTTCTTGATATTTTCTGAAAATCCACATTGAGAACCTTGTACCTTCCTCTTTCCCCCATAACGTTTGCCATCCTCCTTTCCTCAGCTCTTTGCAAAATCGCTTCAGATAACCAGTTTGCTTTCTGCATTTCTTTTGCCTTGAACTACCTTAGTACCAACTTCTTGTATTATATCACGAACATCAGTCCACGTCTCTTCAGGCTCTCTGTCTTCTAGATATAAATCTTGAAATCGATTCCTCACTTCCACAGCATATTCTGATGTAATTCGATCCAAATTCTACCTGAAAGGCCTTGTAGTTTTCTGCGTTTTACTCAATCGAAGCTTAATTTTGGCAACAAGAAGCTGATGATCGGTGCCACAATCGGCCCCAGGCCTTGTTTTTACTGCTTGTATAGCGCTTCTCCATCTCTGCCGACAAAGAATATAATCAATCTTATTCCTGTACAGACCGTCTGGTGAAGTCCATGTGTACAGGCGCATCTTGTGCTGCTTAAAATGAGTATTCGCTATGGTCACGTTGTTTTCTTGACAAAACCCTACTAGCCTCTGCCCAGCTTCATTTGGCTCACCAAGACCGAACTTGCCTGTAATTCCGGATATTTCTTCACTCCCCATCTTAGCATTCCAGTCTCCTATGAGAAAAAGGACGTCTGATGTTGGATTGCGGTGTAAAAGGCATTGCAGGTCAGCATAAAATCTCTCAACGTCAGCTGCTTCAGCAGTAGTGGTTGGTGCATAAACTTGGATAACTGTTATGTTGAAAGGGTGACCTTGGATCCGAAGTGAAATCATACTTTTTTGAGGAGCAAGGTTACTTTTTAGTGAAGGCACCGCGTTTCGCGCAGACTTTACCTTATTGCTTTTCCTTGCGCTATTCATCCTTTGTTAAGAATTTCCTGACCCTTGTGCAACCCATGCTTGACCGGCTGGTCTCTTTGTGTATGTGTGCATTCCGAAGTCTTATGTTGTGCCCCCGTGTGCAACTTACTGTGACTACTGAACATCTTAGTTAACAGGAACTCATCCTGGAGTCGCGTCTATTGTGTGTAGCCCAAGTTGAGGGAGAAAGGGCGCTCGGCTAGCTGGGCACACTTCTATAATCATAGTCCTGGTGTCTGCCTGAGGGCTTTGTCCTACTGGGGTACTTTGTTGAGGGGCGAGGTGATTTGTAGGCCAAGACACCGCGTTGCGCGCAGCCCTTACCATGCTGCTTTTTCTTGCGCTGCTGACCTTCTGTTAATAATTTCGGACCCCTGTCCAGCTCATGCTTGACTGGCTGGTCTCTGTGTTTGTGGGTGGGTATATGTGCATTCCGAAGTCTTATGTTGTGCCCCGTGTACAGTTTACTGTGACCACTGAATATCTTTGTGAACAGTGAGTCATTACGTTCCACATGCAATTTGTACCTTTTGAAACGGAAAGCTAGCAAAGCTACAACAGCTAGCACAGAATCGGGTTAATTGGAGAAATATGGGAGTGGCCTTCGCCCTGCAGTGGGTATATTCAGGCTGATGATGATGATGATGATGACGACGACGATGATGATGATGATGACGAAGCGGAAAGCTTCCATACGAGAGTCGGAGCTGAGTTTCGTGTATGCTGCATGTGGTATGCCGCGACAGGGACGTCACAGCCAAGGCAAGCTGCGCAGCTACATCACCAATCTCTGCCAGCTGTTCATCGGTGTAGCTCAGCCGTCGACGTAGCTCAGTTCTGCTTCCGGCAACCGAGCTGAACGGATCGCAGGGTCATGGGCTATAACGGAGCGGCGATAGTGGCCCTTGAGGGCCGCGGAAACAGGATCGATGCAAGCGAAGATAAGGAATACCAGATTATTTTGCCTACACTGCCAACCGGTCATGTTATTTTAAGCATGGTTTTACCTCACGGTGATGTTCGAGTGAGGCCTTTCCGGGTTGAAGATTTTCGTGACGCCCTGGCCGAGTTCGGTGCACTCCCCGACGTGGTTGCGTTGGGGGCGTACCAAATCAACCATGTCTGGGCGGTTACCCTGCGGAGTGCGGAGGAAACAAAGAAGCTGCTCGCCTTCAAGGAGCTGCAAGTGAAGAAACGCCGCTGTCTTATCATCGACCAGGAAGACCAGCAGGTAAAGCTCCGGCTTCACTGGATGCTTCACGGCCGACGACGACGTCCGGACGGCGTTCGCGGCGTTTGGCATGGTGACGGAAGTCACGCGTGAGCGGGGGCTGATACAAGGCGTCAATGACAAGGGTTCTATGACAAGGACTGTCCTACTGAAGTTGAAGCCGGGCCTGAAAGTAGACGACCTGCCACATCAGGTACGCGTCGCCGGAGAGTTGGCCCTTGTCGTGGCGCCTGGACGCCCGATGCAGTGCCTTCGCTACCACGGCACCGGTCACGTGCGCCGGGAATGCAAAGTCCACCGCTGTACGAAATGTCGGCGGTACGGCCACGGAGACAACGATTGTGTACGCACTTACGCGACAGCTACGGGTGCCGCGTCAAAAGACGACACGGCGGAGCTCCTGATGGAGGTAGTGGAGGGCGATTAATCCGCAAAAGGCATTGAGGTACAGGAAAAGAAAACCGGCGCTACGGACTCTTCAGGACCTTCCAGCAGCGATGCCGGGTGGAAACCTGAAGCGGGAGAACCTGCGGGAAACCAGATGGAGGAGCCGACTGAAGGAGTAAGCGGGCCGGCACTCAAGGAAGCAGAACCAGCGTCTCTGTTTGAGCAGAACCATGACAAGAGCGCCGCCCGCTCCACCGGCGTTCCTGCCCCATCGAAGCGGCCCCACGCCCAGACCAGTGCTAAGGGAGATAAGGCGACACCTCTCAGCGTCGAGGAGCCGCCAGCAAAACCAGCTAAGGACGGCGGTCCTTGGCTGTGTTTAAATATCATAGAAAACGACAAAATTCGTGGCTTCCAATTGCAAGCTGCAGAGTTCAAGCTGCTGGCATATGTGGACGATGTGCCTGTATTCGCAGTGAATCGCAAAGGGGTAATCGAGGCCGTGTCGTCTGTAAAAGAATTCACAAAGGTTTCCGGCAGTAAAGTTAATTGGTCAAAGTCCCTGGGGCTTTGGCACGGAGAATGGCCAACGACGCCCGAGAAGTTCGCAAACATGTCCTGGGTGACAACACCCGTAAAGTACTTGGGAGTCCCACTAGATAGTTATCGCGATAGCGAATCGTACTGGAGGGCACAGACTCAAGCCATGCGGGAAAAGGTGGAGGGGTGGAAAGGGCAACAATTGTCAGTTTTCCCCAGGGCCACAGTGTGCAATATGTTTTTTTATGTCGAAGCTGTGGTACGTGATGCAAGTGTTGCATTGTGCAAGGATGAACGTACAGAGACTGCACCGGATATTTGCCATATTTGTGTGGGCAGCAGAATGGGAACGATGTAGCCGGACCAGTTTGTTTAGGCGGGTGAAGGACGGTGGACTGGGTTTGGGGCATTTATTTCTACGACAGATTGTCAGCAGATTTCTTTTTGTTCGCGATGTAAAAGATCCATTTTTGCGTACTGTGTGCCAATCAAGGCTTGAAAATGCACTGCCGGACTTTGTTGCCTCGACCGAAAGTGTATCGGGACGTAATTTTGGTTGTCGCTAGTGTGCGATTCCTGTCTGTTTGATTTTCTTATGAATATTTATCTTGTACGTTAGCAGGAAGAAGCTGTACAAGGATGTGTGTGACGTAGTTCTTCCCATACCAATGTACAGGACAGTGGAGGATCAGGACGTGACGTACTTAAGCGGGTGAAGGCGATGCAGGTGCCGTCAAATGCAAAAACTTTTTTCTTTAAGTTACACACGGAAACACTGCCAGTAAAGAAGTTCTTGGAAGGGAAGAATTTATTTTTACCTTGGGGTTCGCATTGCTTAATTTGTAAACAGCCAGAAACTATAGACCACGTTTTCCAACATTGTTGGGAAGGGGTATACTTTTGGGATATTTTACAAAGGACTTTAAAAAAGAAATTTCCATTGGACTCGCACGGTATTAGGTACTTGCCAGTAGAGAATGAGGATGGGGTGCCAATTGACCTTATTATGCTAATGGCCCTCCACTGTATTTGGCGCTCGAGAATGGCAGGATACCATTGCGATCCTGACGCACAGCCAGCACGGATCTATTTTCGGGAAGGCATGAATAGATATATTGAAATTCTGAAACTTGCTCCTGAAGCTCCCGAGTGGCTCGGAAGATTAGAGCCATTAGTGACCCTAAGAGAATTTTAGCATGACGACGCCACAACCCACCTGGCTGATTGTTGTATTAATGAATGCTCATTGTGCCCTGTAAGTGGTTTTATGTGTTGTGCCGAAGTCAGGCAATAAAGAAACAAAACAAAAAAGGTCGATGTACCTCAGTTAACTGGTATAGCACTGGACGCGACATGCAAAGGTCGTGGGTTCGACTCCCACCATCGGCGCGTTGTTCTTTCTTCCGCTTTGTATTTAATATTCTTTACCCCAATAATCACCATAGCACTAATTGTTGTCAAATACCAACAACATAACATGAACAAAAAAATCCCCAATGTTTGCCTTGGACTCGTAGACTGTCAGCTCCTTTAAACTTTAAACTAGCTCCTCCTTTCCTTTTCAATTGTTTGCATAAGAGCTTGCAAACAATTGTAAAGGTCGAAAAGGTAGCGTAAGTGGATCACACAGCTGCCGCCTTCCCTAATGATCACGTGCTACGTGGCTCTGGCGGTATAACAGGATGTGCCACATCCGCCACTAGGGATAAGGGTGGCGCTGGTGAACCCCCACAGTTTTCGGTTAGTCTTCATAAATATCAAAGCAAGCGGAAGGTTGTACAGCCGTTGATGTAGCTCAGTTGGAAGAGCACTGGGCGCGACATTCTGAGGTCGTGGGTTCGACCCCCATCGGCGCGTTGTTTTTCCTTCCGCTTTGCATTTCACATTCATTATCCCGAAAAACACAATAGCACTAATTCTTGTCAATTGCCAACAACAAAACATGAAATGAAAACCAACATTAGCCTTGGACTCGTACAATGTCACCTCCTTTAAGATCCATAATACCGAGCCCCTCATTTCGCTTTCAATTGTCTGCACGTATATATATATATATAGAAGGATTGATTATTTATTTTTAATTAGTGTGTGTGTCGTAATCACAGGCTTACGGAATAAAAATTATTGCACCATTACAGTGTTAAAGCAATGCTGGTTTTGTCCTTGCACCGCTTCTTGATAAGTTATTTTGACAATCCAAAAATACCTGTGTGTCTATGCACACATGTGCGCAGCTCTTTACATTCGATCGATGCGAAACCTTAATTAAAATTGTAAACTTTAGTGCTGCCAGCAGGACATCTTCGAAAAATGTATGAGACATTTGGTCGTAAGAGGAGTATACTGCAGGCCCAGTCTAAAAAGTGGTACATTGTGACTGTAGTTCTTGCACTGTTAGTAATCGCCTTCACCGTCTGGACACAGGTCTCTGTTATGCTGCGGAACAGTGACACCACAGATGTCCACAAAGTAGTCGATGCAATGCTGGGGCACGTTGTCCTTGACTGCTCTCTGCGCCCACAGAGTGCATTCTGAAAAGAGGGCCATGTAACAGAAATCAGGCTGGTGAAATTAGATATATGAAACCAGTTTATTATTCTGCGTTTGCAGTGTATGTCTGCTTTGTTTGAAACGTTTCAGATAATTACAGGCATGTATATTAAATACTTAAGCAAACAGAGCACACCATTCTATTCTTATTTAGATCACAGTGTTCGTATTACCTATAAAGAGACATAGTTTGTCCATGACGAAGCTTGCTAGATCACGCTGCCTTCTGCTACATACTGCCACTTGACTTCCAGTTAGAAAGAGCTTGCAAAATGTTAGGAGGCTCACGGTGCTGAAGGCTAGTTCTGTACACACTCGAAATTCAAATTGCAACAGAGTGACAATTTGTTCTTAGGTGAAACACAATTCTTGCTGTCTGAAGTCTTGAGAAATTTGCTCCGCTAACAGCATTGTCTTGCTCATAGGGAAGACATCAGTTGTAGATAAACGTGCACAAATGAATAAAAGCATTGTTGTTACATACGGAGAGCAGTATTTGCGACTAAGGCTAAACTTGTAAAATGAATCCAGAAAGACTTGTATTAGTTTGTCTGCACCACAGCGCAGAACGGACTTTCACTTCTCAACCAGATGTTATACACAAGCGTCGGCCGTACATGCATATGTACATTTCGAACTGATGCATGCCTTTGAATCCCGACACTGCACAGTCTCCGTGTGTGGAGCTCTCAAAAAACCTTTCGAATACCTTAAGCTACGCTGGGAGGTGCTGATCTCTGAGAATATTTCAACAATGACTGAGACCGAGATTCACGCCTAACGCTTTCAACAGTTTCAAACATGACGCAAACGCTTGATCGTGTATTGTGAGCAGATGACATGATATACCTCTTCAAGGTTTCAGAGCACAAAAATGCGCAAACATGTTTCGAAAGTGGTTTAAAAGGCAGTAAAAAAACAGCGAGGCGAAACACATTCAAAAGGAGTGAGTTGTGTTTACATTAGAATGCATAAGCAGCGGTACACCCCTGTTTTCCATCTGAGCAGGAGATGTGAAGCGAGACACGATTATACTATATAACAAGAGAAGGACGCCGTATTTCGCAAAATTTGAGGAAATAATACACTGCACGGAGTAAGATGAGAAGAGCTTTCTCGATTGGCACGTTGCTAAGGATTGAAGAGTCGACTGACGAGTGGCTGCAGTGTCCCTGAAACGACTTGTTTTTCATCAATAGCAATGCTGAAGCATTCCTTCTTGATGAGTGGTGTAATCAGAGCGTGTCATCAGCGCGTGCCACCAAAGTGTGTCACCAGACTATGTGCTCAAGACCTAACAGTTCAGAACAATCGTGTCCAAGCCAGAGTCAAAACATCATCGGTATCCCAGCCGAGCGCGAAAACCATTCCTCTACGCCTGCTACAATAATGTTCCGTGTCACAATAAAAGACCAGATTGAGCACAGATGGCGCACTGCCTAAGTTTGATTTAGGTATAGCCCCTGCTTTCTTTCCAAGTGTACTCGACCGACTTGTTTCCGAAAAAAACAAAAAAAATAACGATGATGCGGAGTTCCAATTTTATGGTTCTTCAATTCTGTTTTGCCGTTATGACGAATATGGGTTCGATAGAACATCAAGAAATGTTTTTGTTTTGCATTCTAGAGCTTTAAATAAAACCACAAAACAAAGGAAGGACATACAGGTATGAAACTAGCAGCTAAATATTTATTAGCAAATTAGACCGAGCAGAACACAAGATCACTTTCCACCCGTTATGTAGCCACGGCTAAATAAGACCTTGTAAAAACGCTCGTTTAAAATATTTTGAACCATTGCTTGGGATAAAATCTATAAAACTACTCAATAAATTTGGCATTTAATTCAAAGGCTTGATCAATTCAGCTGAATATAGACTAATAATAATAAAGCGACCATATACCCGCACCTTTTAGACAGCTTTATGCTGTCGAGGTCTCCCACTCCAATTTATTTCGGTTCTTTGAAGCAAACCAATAAATAGCCTTCACCTTAATTTACGCGCTCATGTGTGTGGTCGAGCTCGCTTAACATTGAAATATTTATAATACCTTGATAAAATCAAGCGAAACTAAAAATCAAAGCATCGCATTTCGTCTACATTTTTCTATAGCTTATTTCGAAAGTAGGTTGTCTAACGACAGCTACTCTTTGATTGATTTGCTTTTAAACTTTTTATCACAGATGATCAATAAAGCCCCTTTCAGGGACATCACTGGAACCGAGAAATGGTGCGATATTGTCATAAACATAATCATGTCAATATTATAACATCCTACAAGATGAAAAAAAGCTGAGTGTAAATTTTTTCTATCGACACAACGAGTAGTTAATGAGAAGAAGTATATAAAGAAGGCAAAGTACGCACACCCGAAGGTCTGACATTTTAGCTAATATACATGCTAGACACGGAGGATGGATATAAAAGTGATTTAGAGAAAGGAGGAAGAGGATGTGGCGAGCAGCAAAGTCATCGGAAACAGCTACGGGTATCTGAAAGGAGAAACTTGCGTTCATACCATATAGGGAATTGATATATAGTCTATATAGAGTACTGATATACATTATAATATATATAATAGATTGATGCATCGCTTGGCAGTGATATATAGTAATATATCTATGCCCTGCAGTATGCAAAAATTTTCAATTAAAGAAAATTTACCGTTAAAAATATTGCGGCAGCCATAAATTTTAGTGTACAAAAGTTAGCACCAGATTTCTTAATACCTCAACTGGGTGGAAGGTAAGGAAAAATATTTTTAATGCTCGAAACACATCCGTTATGAAGCCAGATTCACAATTATTTACCTCAGTGTTTGAACTATTTGGTGTTGGCATGCTCTTCTTTAATCATGTCATTAGCTGGCATGACAATATTTCTGCTGTTTCTGGATTTGTTACAAGCTAAATACCTCCCTTCATATTCCTGGTACACAGCTAGGCTATGGCGTGCGTATGGAGCTTAATAATTGCGGAGCCACCTTCTTCAGAGTAAAATTAATATAATTTTATTAACTCATCTTTGCAGCAGCATTGATATGACAGTGCTATAGGGTAGGCTGAGAAGCGCGATAGGAGAGTTTGCTTTTCATACGACCGCCAAGAAAAAGGAACGCCGCCTTCGAGCCTATGCTTTTGGAATCGCTCAGGCCAAATGAATGACTAAAAAATGAGAAAAGCGTTTTGAAGCACGAGGTTGAGACAGACGGAATGTACTAGCGCACATAAATTGTATTCAGATAGCAATAAGAAACAGCGGTGATTTGGGTACGTTTTATTAGCATACAGCTGAGGTTACATGCGCCTTACTAAGAAATTAATAAGCAATTAGGACGCGTCCTTGAAAAATTAGCGTGAAAAATTTCGCAAACATTAGAATGAACACCGAGTAGAATGATATCTCTGGAAATTTCAAAACAGAACTCACGATGTCCTTGGTATTCCAGATCGGTAATGATGCAGTTATCGTAATCCGTGTAGTAAAGTAGGCCCTCAAACTGGGTTGGATCTGGAAACATTGAGGCATGCGGAGTTGACATATGTGGCCTTTGTGTTCTCTTTACCACTGGCATAGGCCAAGTTTTGAAAGAGAAACGACTTAGAATACAGGCAGCTCCCTTGAAACAACGACACCTTTAGACATGCATGACTTAATTACAACATTCAGCATCAAACACATGAGTTATATTCCCTAACATATGCCAGGCAGCTGTCAGTTGACAGGCTACATGACCTGCGCCGATTCACCTACATGTTGCGTGATATCAGGAGGCTGCTTGATATTCCAGGTTGGCTGCAATTGTAAGCTCAGGGTGCTTCTTGCACACGCGGGAGTTTCATAAGAATCGAACGCGGAACCCTTTCATCTCGAGTCATAAAAGTCATGCTCAGTCAACGCATGTACAGATTCGTATGGCGGCTCTAATAACTGCGCCATTGCGGGCGACACAGCAATAGCGCAAAAAGAATTGGGAAGCCATTCAATGCATCGTACCTGCATCACTTTGCTACGCTCTTAAGTCATGCAAGTGCAGAGGTGGCGCAGAGGAGAACATCCGCCTCAGGGGCGAAAGGGCCGTTGTAGACCCATGAATTTTGATGATGAGATGATGCTAAAGACATCCAACATTTTTGGCTGGATTTCTAAATAATAAAGGCTGGTTCGGGCAGCCCCAGGATCTCAAGACTAGCCTTTTATTTTGGAATAAGGGATAGAGCGATACAATGAGCTGGCTGCTTTTCCATTCACTACAGTAATTTCTTATGGTATGTAGTGTACAATGAAAATGGAATTTCATCTGCTCCAGTCTACGCATTGTTTTCCATAGAAAGTACGAGTTTTGATAGGCAATCGTAAGAAATGTTTGGACTCACCATCGTCTACAGTAAATATTAGCGCTTCGGGCTCATCTCCAGCCATGACGTATAAGGTTATGGCTCCCCTGCGTATATAGGTGGCATGAGTGAAACACTTCAGGACTTCAGAAAGCTTTACAAGCACCACTGCGTAAAAATCAGGTCGCCGCAGTTTAGACTAGATGGTACCCAAAACCGACTTCAGGTGTTCCCACAAACACTTTATTGATTGTTAAGACGCTGGTTTACACTGTGGAGTCGATCAAAATACCTTGAAAAACGATTTACAACCACGCCTCAGGAAATTCCCTAACTACCGGCCAACAAAAATGAGAATAAGGTACCATACGATGTGACAATAGTTCTGAGCATCTACAGCATTTGGATGACGAGAATGCAGGTCAATCACGCCGTTGAAAATGTACGTTTTACAAGAGAAAACTTCATTGAAAGTGTCGCATGTGTACGAGACATTTTCTGTCCTTAGCGCGGGCCACCCGAAAGCTCATCCTGTTCGCAAATGCGGCTACATTGAAGGAGTTTTAGTGCCCTGTCTAAACGGATGCATGATAAAGAAGGGAATAAAGAATAATAAAGCGTCATGGAGGCTTGTAATGTCCCTGTGACGCATGCTGGTGACCTGCGTTCGATTCCAACATAGAGCACAATTTTATTTACATATTGTCATTCAATAATCTGTTAGGTGGATGCTTTAGGACCACTATGCAGTAATTAGATGTGCCTGTACGCAGATTCAAACGTCGGAGCGTCGGGAGGCTCTCCAAAGGAACCTTAAGTAATAATTTCCGTTTATTGCTTTTCGTGCCGGAAATCTCCCGTTTGAAAATGAGGACGCTATATTATATAATCTGGTAATGGCTTTGGGCCTTCATAGCATATGGAGATGCATAATGGCGGGCCGTCACGCAGGTATTGACGCAAGGTCAGTGAGAGAATGGTTTAAGGAAGCAATTCTGAGGTATTCACAACTTATGAAATTTGATGATGCGGCAGCTGAATGGGTCGCGCGCATCGAAAAATTAGTCAGTGAAAGAATAATTGGTCATATTACCTGAAACAAACACGCCTGAGATTTTCTGTGTAAATATTGTAAATTTTGAGCGCAGTTAAAGAACAGATTGACTGCGTCCACGGCTCGCACCTCGGTGGCCAAGGCTGGATGCCCACACCGAGTAGTATAGGTAAATTTGACCGTTATTGTGTCAGGGGAGTCCCGCTGAATTTGATTAAAACCTTTTTAAAGAATAGGCAGCAATACGTGGTCATTAATTCCACAGTATCAGAACTCTCTAGAACGAATATTGGTGTTCCTCAATGATCACTTTGGGGCCGATTTCTATTTTAGCATATGGACTGTATACGGTACGCTGAAGACACCAACATATCTATAAGGTTTGTCTTGTGGGGTTTAACGTCCCAAAGCAACTCAGGCTATGAGAGACGCCGTAGTGGAGGACTCCGGAAATTTCGACCACCTGGGGTTCTTTAACGTGCACTGACATCGCACAGCACACGGGTGCCTTGCTTTTCGCCTCCATCGAAAAGCAGCCGCCGAGGCCCGGATTCGATCCTGCGTCCTTTGGGAACAGTAGTCGAGCACCGTAAGCACTGCGCCACCCATGTGGGGGTATTTATAAGAGTTGAGATTTATGATGTTATTGAAACCCTGGCTCAAAGAACGCTATAAAAAGTTTTTATGGCTATAATTCAATACGGCCGAAGCGAACACAAACCTTGTCCAAACATGGCGGTGACCATTGGTCACCGCCATGTTTGGACAAGGTCTGCGAGGAAGAGAGTGCCATTTTCCCCTTGGCAAAGAAGAGGAAGATGAGAAGAAGAGGAAGTTGAGACGTGCCTGAGTGTAGAAGAGGAAGTGTTTTCCGGTTCTTCTTACAGTTGGTAGTGTGCGCGTGTGTTGTGTATCTTCTCCTGTGTTTGTGTTTGTTTGCGCCACATATCTGCATACAACATCGCACACGCACACGCAAGAACTACCGCCGTGCTGGAAGATGTCAACGCCGACTCTGTACCAAGGGTAACGGGGTATCGGACGCATCAGGAACGGCTCACATTGCCCTGGTACGGTGAGTTCTTACAGACATCGCAACTGTTTAACATCTGCGCAATATCGGATCTCCGTCCGGACCAAAATATTAGCTGTCGAGCCCTTGCTTCACTTTTATTCAAGACCAAATGGACCCCCTCATGTAGACGCCGAAATATTTCCGCCCTCATCGACTTTGGGATGACTACTATTGTCCCCATTAACACAATTCCTTCAATGAGAGACACCTCTGTAGCGAATGGCTTCATACGGCCAACTAGATCACCAATATCTGTTAAATAACGCATCACTTACTACAGATCAGGATTCCTTGCAGTGGCCTGAACAAGTTGATTTATTGTTTTGCTGCTCACCGGATCTGTGACCACTCCAACTGCCCGCACCTCTACATCATCGGAGAAGTCATCGATGTACTCCATTTCCTTTGGCAACGATCTTGACTGCACGTCAGCGAGCAGTACCTCTTTTCCTGGTGCAAATTTAAGGGAATAATCGTACTTCAGCATGCGTAACAAAAACCTTCGAAGCCTCGGCGGCATATAGCCGATTCCTTTCTCCGCTATCGCTAGGAGTGGGCGATTGTATGTTTTAACTATGAGGTTTCCAAAGTTTCGCCCCCAAGTGTAATTCTAATGGCTTCTTTTTCTATTTGCGAGTACCTTTGTTCAGTTTCAGTCATGACACGCGATACGTAGGCCGCCGGTCGCCAGCTATTCCCTTGATGCTGCACAAGCGCACCTCCTACGCCATTTTTTTTTGATGCATCCGAACTGACTTTCGGTTCTTCAGCTGGATTGAAAATTGCCGGCACAGGTGTGCTACTTAAAGCACTACAAAGAGCGGCCTACTCAGCGGCATGGCTCTCTGTTCACTGAAATTCTATGTCCTTTTCGATAAGATCTCGCAACAGCTTGGCCTTTCCAGCAAGATGCGGAATATACCCCAAAATTTGATGAACCGCCGTCTTATCAGTTCTGTGTGTCATATCGGAAAATTAAGCTCTGAACGTAGGATTGGGCTTTTTCCCGTCCTGGCTGATGATGTTACCCAAGATTCTCACCTCTGTGCTCGCCAATTTGTATTTGTTCGCATTTAAAGTCAGGCCAGCTTTGGTAATTCTAATGTTCCACGAAGGCGCTCATCGTGTTACTCCCGTGTTGTAGCCCAATTCAGTATGTCATCTATATACACGCGAACGCCTGGAGCTCGGTCAAATATCTCGGTCAATGTTTTTGGGAACACCTCCGGTGCTGAAGCAATCCCAAACGGCAGTCTCAGGTAGCGATACCGCCCGTAAGGTGTGCAAATGTGCAAATGTTTGAGGTGGCCTCATCCAATGGAATCTGATGAAACCTTCAACTTGCATCTAGGCGGGAGAAGTATTTAGCGCCAGCGAGCTCCTCCTCAATATTGATAAAAGCCATAGTTGATGACGAAGCGGAGACAATCAGTGGCTAGTAGGCGTAGACGATGAAGTGGTTGCTGGTTGGCGTAGACGACGAAGTTGGTTGCCTGGAACCGCGCTCAGACCGCTGCTCGGACCACTCTCAGACTTCGGCAGTCGTCTAGGCTCAGGGCGTTGCCTGGACGTGGGTGGCGACCTTCGAGCGAGTGGCTCGGTACAACGGCTGTAGTAACGAGCGAAAGCTCAATAATCTTTACTCCGCCCTAGATTCGAAAACCACGAGGGCGCCCTTACCACCTGACAAGCATTTTGCCGTGAACCTCTGACCACCTTCCCCGACGCCGACCGCTGCGAGAAAGCTGAAGCTGCACTTCAGTCCAGAAACCAGCGGCCAAATGAAAGTGTGTGCATGTTCATGCGTGGAGCTAAGCAGGAGCTGTTTGCGGGCCTCGTTCGCAGTCCACCGCGTGCCGTTGCTGAATTCCTCGCGGAGGCAACCACCATGGAAACGACGCTCTAACAACGGGACCGGCAGTACAACCGAGATGTCAGCAGCCTGGCCCCAGATGGTTTTTCGTCGTGCCATGGAGGCGGTGTCGATGCCTTATGTGACCTCATTCGGTCGGTTGTTCGAGAGGAAGTCCAACGTTTCCGTCTGCCTCAGAGTGCGCCAGTGACGTCACTGACCGAAGTCGTCAGAGATGAAGTACGCCAGGCTGCTCGTAAATTCCCGGTCACCAACGTACTGCAGTGCGTCGACGAAATGCCCACGCACATATTCGTTGTTCTTCAGGCAGCTGCCTACGATCCTGTCGCTACCATGCCTCCACGGGTCGACGACAAACGAACGTACGCGTTCGTTGCACGTCAAGCAGCTGCCTGTGGTCCTATTGACCCGACACCGGTGTTTAGCCACATCAGTCCTTATGACGCATCGGCTCAAGCTGTGGTGCCTGTTCCACGCCCTCGCAAGTCGGACGTGTGGCGTAGGCGGGACCGCAGGCCAATCTGCTACCACTGCGGGGATGCCGGTCACCTTTACCGTGCATGCCCGTATCACCGAGTGGGACTTCGCGGCTTCGGACCCGATGCGCCCTGTCCACGGTCCACGGAACGGTGAACGGCCACTCGAAATTGAAGCTTATCTGTCGGCCCGTCAGAGGCCTGGGAGATACAGGCGCTATGACTCAGGATCGTCATCTCCGCTGCGGTACCGTTCTCCAAGCTCTCGCAGGGACGCCAGCAATACTGAGCGGCGTTCTCCCAGTCCACACCAGGAAAACTAATTCCAGGGGTCTCCGGAGGCAGGGCCGCTTCTGCCGGATAAATTGAAGATCATCCGCCGCCGATACACCGATACGCTGATTTCTCACAGGGGCAGGGTAGCGACAACATCCGACGCGCTACTTTGATTTGTGCGTGACACATGACGCAACTGACTCGATCGCTTTAATTGACACCGGTGCAGACTATTCAGTTATGAGCCACGCCCTCGCCCAGGAATTGAGCAAAGTTGTGACGCCATGGTTGGGCCCTAGTATTCGCACGGCTGGAGGTCACCTCATTAGCCCGGCCGGAAGGTGCACAGGCCGGATTGGCATCCGCGGTTTCGTCTACGTCGGAGAATTCGTTGTCTTGCGCGAATGTTCGAGAGATTTGATTCTGGGGCTCGACGTTCTCCAAGCGAGCGGTGCTGTGATCGACCTACACGAGGCGCGAGTCACATTCTCGACTAAACGGAGTGGCACGCTTGGATACTCGCGATCCCTGTAGCCGTGCTCTGCGTATTGTGGGGGATGATGTCACGGTGCCACCACGGTGCAGTGTCGTAATGCGCGTGCAGAAGGACCTATTTCATGACTTTGAGGGCATGGCGGAGGGTCATATCCCGCTGCTGCTTGAGAGGGGTCTCATTGTTGCCCAAGGTCTCGTCCACCTACGGGATGGCTGCACTACCGTTCTGCTCACCAACTTTTCGAACGAATTTCAGCACCTCGTCAAAGGCACGGTGATCTCCTTCCTCCAAGATGTCGCGGAGTTTCCAAATTTGTGAACAGTGGAAGAAATCCTTCAAGACGACACTGGACCTCGCCACATTCTGCCACCTGTCGAAATAAACACCGAGTTATCGTCGGCTCAGAAGGGTCTGCTTTCGGCTGCCTTGGCAGATTTTGCAGACTGCTTCGCAACGTCTTCCAAAGTGGGCCGAACTCCGGTCGCCAAGCACCGTATAATAACAGAGGAGACCACGCGCCCCGTATGCCAACGCGCATACCGCGTTTCTCCAACGGAACGACCAGCGATTGAAAGACAAGTCACCCAAATGCTTTCCGACGATGTCATTCAGCCGTCTACAAGCCCGCGGGCTTTGCCGGTTGTTCTCGTCAGAAAGAAGGACAACACTCTGCGGTTCTGTGTCGATTTCAGAAAGCCTAATCTCGTCACTAAAAAGGACGTTTACCTACTTCCCCGCATAGACGAAGCAATCGATCGACTGCGAGATGCCCGATACTTCTCGTCGTTAGACCTAAAAAGTGGGTACTGGCAAATAGAAGTGGATGAGAGAGACCGGGCGAAGACGGCTTTCGTGACACCCGATGGCTTGTATGAGTTTAAGGTGCTACCGTTCAGCCTATGTTCGGCACCGGGCACGTTCCAACGCATGATGGACACCGTTCTGTCCGGTTTAAAGTGGCAGTCGTGTTTGGTTTACCAGGACGATGTCGTCATATTTTCGACCACCTTCGACCAACACCTAGAGAGGTTACGCCTAGTGTTAAAAGCTCTCCGAGACGCCAACCTGACAATCAAACCAGAGAAATGTCACTTCGGCTTTGAGGAACTTCGCTTCCTTGGTCACGGGGTCAGCGCAAAAGGTGTTCGACCGGACCCTGAAAAGACAGCTGCCGTTTCTGGTTTTCCGCACCCTACTGACAAGAAAGCTGTTCCACGGTTCTTAGGTTTGTGCTATTACAGACGCTTTGTACGAGACTTTTCGCACATCGCGGAACCGCTAACCACAGTGACTCGAGATGACACGCCGTTCCTGTGGGGAAGTGAACAAGAGGCCGCTTTCCTTGAGCTTCGCAGCCGCCTACAGAATCTCCCGATACTAGGCCATTTTGACGAAAATGCCGCAATTGGCGTTCACACTGATGCCAGCAACGTTGGGGCTGGTGCAGTACTAACTCAGTGGCAAGACGGTGCAGAATGGGTCATCGCTTACGCGAGCCTAACACTTATCCGCTCCGAAACCAAATATTCAACAACTGAGAAAGAATATCTGGCGGTAATATTGGCCCTCACCAAGTTCCGACCATACCTCTACGGCCGACCTTTCCGCGTTATAAGCGACCATCATTGATTATGCTGGCTCACGAGCCTCAGAGACCACTCAGGACGATTGGCTAGATGGAGCCTTAGATTACAAGAGTATGATGTAACAGTCGTATACAAATCAGGACGGAAGCGTCAGGAAGCTGACTGTCTGTCGCGCTCGCCCATCGCCATATGTCCAGAAGAAACGGGCGATGATTTTCCCTTTCTGGGGGCTATTAGTACAACCCAAATGGCACAGCTGCAGAAAATGGACCCAGAGTTAGCGTCACTCGTCGACTATCTGCAGGGCTTCGACGCCCGTATTCCCCGTGTTTTCCAATGTGGGCTTCAAACGTTCAGTCTGCGTGGTAACGTGCTCTACAAGCGAAATTTTGCTAACAGTGAAGAGACGTTTCCCCTTGTTGTGCCCTCCGAGTTGCGCAGAGATATACCGAGTGCCTGTCATGATGAACCCACCGCCGGCCACCTGTGGGTGAGCCGTACATTTGCACGAATTCGTCAAAAGTATTATTGGCCCAGGTTACTCCCATCGGTGCAGGCCTATGTACGCTCATGTCGTGACTGCCAACGACGGAAGTCTCCGCCATTGAAACCCGCTGAATTTCTCCAGCCTATTGCTCCGCCGAAGATCCCTTTCCATCAAGTGGGCATGGATCTTCTCGGTCCTTTTCCGAAGTCCTCGTCTGGCAACCATTGGGTAGTCGTCGCGACAGACTACCTAATACGGTACGCAGAGACCGCGTCCCTTGCTAAAGGTACTGCAGCCGAAGTTGCTCAGTTTTTCGTTCAAACCATTGTCCTACGTCATGGCGCCCCCGCCGTGGTATTCACTGATCGTGGAACAGCTTTTACGGCTCGCCTAATCCGGTTGGTGATGTCTCTGACTGACACTAGCCATCGACGTGCGACGGCGTATCCCCCTCAGACCAAAGGGAGCGCCTCAATCGCACCCTCACCGACATGATTTCTATGTATGTGGACGCAGAACATCTCACCTGAGATGCGCTTTTGCCCTATATAACTTCGTCGTCCACGCACGTCGTCCACGGCTTCGACAGAACGCACTACCAGTCCTAGCGACTCAGTTGCCTGTAGTCCTAGTATTGCCTCGTTGATCTTCTTCACAATGAAGAAGGTGAATGTCTCAGTCTTGTAGTTCATGACCACTAATAAGGTCGCCATCCCAAAGTGTTTAGTCACATCCCCACTGTACGATCGAAGAATGGAGGTGCTTGGCTGCTGTGATGTCTCTGCTTTGCACTTAAGAAACACCGAATAAGGCAGAAAGTTTACCTGAGACCCAGTGTCCACTTTGGAAACAGCATTCTGGTTGGCACACTTTGGCTTCCACCATCCAATCAGCTGTCCTTTCAATAATGCAGATGCTGAAATTTTGGATTTTGGAGCTGTCCTCCTCCTGAGCTACCGCACTGACTGAAGGCTCTTCCTGGCATCTGGCTAAAAAATGATTAGCCCCTCTGCACGCAAAACATGTCTTTCCAAACGCTGGACACTTGTTCCGCTCCTGCCTCTGAGTGCATCTGCTGCATCGGAATCTGGACGATGTTTCACCGTAGCCACTTGCCTTTCTATTTGGACCTAAGACTCATTCTGTCGGGCTGACACTTCAGCAGCTTTACAGATCTCTTCTGCCTTAAGCAGCGTAAGGTCTTTTATGGCTTGCTTTCTCAGGTAGCGCACAATATGTTCAAAGGGTTTGGCTTTTGCCTGGATTCTTGTATGAAACACATATATCTCATAAACTTCATTCTGCACTTCTTGGCAGTAAATTTAAAACTTTTTATGGCTGTTGTATAGTCATCTTCGCTCTCTTCCTCCGAAAAAGGGGAGTTAATAAATATCTTAAGGGCGTCGTAGTTAGCAACACTCAGCAGCAGAGCCGTCTTAGCCGCTTGTGTCTTTGGTTGCTTGGTCCACGCTGAAGCATTCAGGAAGGCCTCGAACTTCTGTCCAAACAGCGTCCACTTCTTTGCTATGTTCTCTGGCAGAATAAGTTGGTCGGCTTCTTGAGTTGCTCCATCCTCCCTGACGGTTAGCGACGTCTTTTTGTTTCTTCTTTAAGGCATTTCTTGAAACGCCAACAGCCGGTTCCCTTCTAGCATCCCGTTACAGTAAAGAGAGGTCAGAAACAAATGCGCGTTTATTGAGTGAAGCTGTGCTTTTCTAAAGAGGCTCATCGATACAGGCATGTGTTAGCGTCTGCGGCAGCGTTCGCTGCAGACTGTCGCTGGCAAGCACTGCGCATACGCATCTTCTAAACACACACACACACACACACACACACACACACACACACACACACACACACACACACACACACACACACACACACACACACACACACACACACACACACACACACCTTATATTCTGTAGGAGCTTCGCAAATGTACGTGCATAAGCTTGATTCTTGATTGGCCTCAAAAGTTGGGATTACTGAGTGTTGATTACTTAATGCGTACTCTGCGTGAAAAAAAAATGAGTGTTAGGGATATTATTAGATTCATAGAGAAGTGTGTTCATAACTGAACGCCAAATAAGAAATGTTTTCGCGACCTTTCACCGATTTTGCCTGCCTTTCGTTTCCTCTATCTCATTTTGCATCGCTGAAAGTTTTACAGCTAATACTGGGACGTTGGGGAGGGTCTACTTGACAGAT
This sequence comes from Amblyomma maculatum, assembly GCF_055883805.1. Classification (NCBI taxonomy): domain Eukaryota; kingdom Metazoa; phylum Arthropoda; class Arachnida; order Ixodida; family Ixodidae; genus Amblyomma; species Amblyomma maculatum. The sequence continues at coordinate 461,822,152 of NC_139344.1, read as the reverse complement.
AACAGCTTTTTGTGCTTTCGTGCTTCTGGGCTTTCGAGCTCTGGATATATTTAACATACTATTTCTCCGACGCAATGGGAGCGTATTCTTGGTTTGATATTTATGCGTGCATTCTGAGGAAGAATAGTTATGGACTTTGGGGCCAAACCTTATCAATTAAGAAATGTGATGAGCCGCTAATACGGTTTTATTTTCATAATTATTGTGCAAAATGAGGTGTTCTGTTCAAATCGAATTCTCTCCTGTGAAAGCTAAGAAAGGAGAAAAGAAGACGTGAACCGATTTTTAAACTCCTTTTGCCCCAGCGGAACACCTGCGGAAAGAGTAAAGATCGGCTAATGGCAGACTGAAGACTAACCTCCTATCATTGATCATGATTCAGGAAACTATGTTCCGGTTTCTTTCCAAACGCGTCATGCTGCCATGCATTTCATCAGACTAGTGCACAAAAGACTAAAATGAAACTATGCGTGAAATTTGGTGCAATCGATAGCTCTCCGGTACAATTATGATATTGTTTTCGAGCGGAGGTTGTAACGTCTCCAAAGAGCTTTCGTCAAGCCGTTTACAGTGCAATGTGCCTCTCAAGTATGGCAACCCATAAATTGTTTTCTTTTCATTAACGAAACAAAAGAATTTATACTGCAAAAGTGGGGGCTCCTGCTCTTTCAGCACTGGTTAAAACATTGTGAAGCCCAGACATGGAGACAAGAGAAGCTGAGGTCGATGAAGAAGCGGCTCGTGCTGGGACAACAGAAAATGAGGTCGACGAAGAAGCGGCTCGTACTGGGACTCGCAAGTGGACACAGCTGGGTCTTCAACGCTAATCTTGCGTCAACTGAAATCTCGCTTGTAACATCTTGGTGAGAGACGCTGGGTACACGGTCACCAGAAACCCCGAAGACAGATTCCCAGCTTGAACCGCGCCGAAGTCGCCGTCTTGCCGCCATCTGAGCCTACATGATCATCATCATCATCATCAGCCTGACTATACAAACTGCAGGGCGAAGGCCTCATCCATATTTCTCCAATTAATCCGGTTCCGTGCTAGCTGCATCCACTTGACCACTGCGAACGTCTTAACCTCACCCGCCCACCTAACTTTCTGCCGCCCCATGCTACGCTTTCCCTCCCTTGGAATCCCGTTTGTTACCCTAAGCGACCATCGGTTATCCTCTCTTCCCACGACATGTCCTCCCCAGGCCCATTTCTTCTCCTTAATTTCCACTAGAATGTCAGTAACTTGAGGTTTTTCTCTGACCCACTCTGCACGCTTCCTATCTCTTAATGTTACCCCTTACCATGTTTCGTTCCATAGCCCTCTGGGTTGTCCTCAACTTAAGTATAACTCTCTTGGTTAGCCTCCACGTTTCAGCCCCATAGGTGAGTACAGGTAAGCTGCAACGTTGTATACTTTCCTCTTGAGCGATACCGGTAAGCTACTAGTCATAATCTGTGAGTGCTTGCCGAAGCGCTACATTCCAGTCTTATTCTTCTTGTTATTTCCTTTCCAAGGTCCGGATCTGCGGTTACTACCTGTACTAAGTAGACATATTCGCCTACTACTTCCAGTACTTCGCTACCTAATGTAAACTGCTGTTCCTTCCCGAGGCTGTCGAACATTACCTTAGTCTTCTGCATATTGATTGTCAAGCCTACATTTCTACTTTTCCTGTCTAGGTCATCAATCATTATTTGCACTTCATGCCCCGAATTGCTTAGCAAGGCAATGTCATCAGTAAATCGCAGATTGCTGAGGTATCCTGCATCTAACCTTATTCCTAGCTGCTCCTATTCCAAGTCTGAATACTTCCTCAAAGCAAGTTGTGAATAGTACTGCGGAGATTGTGTCTCCTTGCCTAACACCTTTCTTTATGGGAGTTTTGTTACTTTTTTTATGCAGAACTATGGTTGCTGTGCAGCCACTATATATAACTTCCAGCACTTTCACGTACGGAACATACCCCCTAATTTCGCAATGCCTGCATCACCGCTGATTTTTCAACTCAGTCATATTCTTTTTCGTAATCAATGAATGCTATGTATAAGGGCTGCTTATATTCCGAGCATTTTGCTATCACCTGATTGATGGTATGGATATGATCAATAGTAGAGTACCGTTTCCGAAAACCTGCTTGATTATTTGCCTAATTGCAGTCTAAGGTTGTCCTGATTCTATTAGCGACCTTAGTAAATACCTTACACGTGACAGACAGTAAGCAGATTGGTCTTTAATTTTGTGGGTCCTTAGATTTGGATTGTGGGGTTTAACGTCCCAAAGCGACTCAGGCTATGAGAGACGCCATTGTGGAAGACTCCGGAAATTTCGACCACCTGGGGTTCTTTAACGTGCACTGAAATCGCACAGCACACGGGCGCCTTGCTTTTCGCCTCCATCGAAAGGCGGCCGCCGAGGCCGGGATTCGATCCCGCGTCCTTGGGAACAGTAGTCGAGCGCCGTAACCACTGCGCCACCCCGGCAGGGCTGAGGGTCCTTAGAGTCACTTTCTTATGATTGAGGATAATGTTTGAATTCTTCCATGGTTCCGGTACCGTCAATGACACCAGGCACTGCGTATACAGGGTGGCCAGTTTTTCTAGCACGATATCCCCCCGTCCTTTAGCAAATCTGTAGTTATTTGATCCTCTCCAGCTGACTTCCCCCTTTTCATAGTTTCTAATGCTCTCTTGACCTCGTCCTTCGTCACTGGTGGAACGTTTGTTTTTCCCTGCCGCTAATAACGTTACAGTCCTGACTACTTTGGCTACTGTAGAGATCTGTATAGAACTCCTCGGCTACTTTGACTATCTTGTCCATATTCGTGATGACGTTGCCCGCCTTATCCCTTATCGCAAACATCTGGTTTTTGCCTATGCCCAATTTCTTCTTTACCGCTTTAAGGCTTCCCCCGTTCTTTACAGCATGCTCAATGTTCTCCATGTTATACTTCCTTATGTCGGCCACCTTGCGCTTGTTCATTAGCTTTGATATCTCGGCCGATTCGATCTGGTGTGTTGGATTGGAAGCTATCATACTCTGGCGTTTCTTAATCAAGTCTTTCGTTTCCTTAGACATCTTACCGTATCCTCTCCAACTATCCTACCGCCTACTTCTACCGCACATTCAGTAACGATATCTCTTAAATTATTGTTCATTCCTTCTAGAGTAATGTCGCCATCCTCAGTTAGAGCTGAATATCTATTGTCTAGCGAGATCCTGAATTCTTCTGCCCTCCCTTTCACCGCTAATTTGTTGATGGATTTCTTTCTTAGTAAGAATTTGTTGCGTTCCTTTTTCAGATTTAGGCTAATTCGGGACCTCACCATCCTGTGGTCACTGCATCGCACTTTCCCGATTACCTCTACATCCTGCACAATGGCGGGGGTTGAACACATTATGAAGTCGATTTCATTTTTAGTCTCTCCGTTAGGACTTTTCCATGTCCATTTGCGGTTCTTCCGTTCGCTGAAGAAGGTATTCATGATTCGTAAGTTATTGCGCTCTGCAGACTCAACTAGTAACTCCCCCTTGCTATTCCTAGAACAAATGCCATAGTCACCTACTGCCTGGTCTCCTGCCTGCTTTTTCCCTACCTTGGCATTGAAGTCGCCCATTAGTACAGTATACTGCGTCTTTACTTTTCGCATTGCCGATTCCACATTTTCGTAGAAGCTTTCAACTGCCTGGTCATCATAACTACATGTAGGTGCATAGGCCTCTACAACCTTCAGTTTATATACCGCTTATTAAGCCTAATTACGATGACTGCCACCCTCTCATTAATACTATAGAATTCATCTATATTACCCGCAATATACTTATTGACAAGGAAACCTACTCCTAGTTGTCGCCTCTCTGGTAAGCCTCGACAACACAGTACATGGCCATCCTTCAGTACAGTATATGCCTCATTCGGCCTCCTAATCTCAATAAGCCCTATGACATCCCATTTCATACCCTCTAGTTCCTTTAACAGCACTGCTAAACTAGCTTCACTAGCTAGGGTTCTAACGTTAAACGTTGCCAGGGTCAGTTTCCAATGACGGCCTGTCCAGCGGAGCCAGAAGTTCTTAGCACCCCCTGCTGCGTCACAGGTCTGACCGCCCCGTGGTCAGTTGTTTCGCAGCCGCTGGTGACTGAGGGCCGGGGTTTTATGGAGCTTATCATGAGAGGTTGCGGCCAATTACTGCACCATGGTGGCCAACTCCTGTTTTGGTGAGGGAGTGCATTGCCGGAGGTGTTCACCTGCATCAGGTCGCACCTCGCACCTGTTTATTCAATTCCATCGACACGTGGATTTTTTTTTTTAAATCCGGTGGGGAATTGTCCGGCACCGAGATTTGAACCCTGGTCCTCTTCATGCGAGGCGGACGTTCTACCGCTACGCCACCGCTGCACGAGCGTACGATGACTGTTAACACCGACCCTCTGAGGTTCGTGCTTAGCAGCTTATGGCAGCATACCCGGGAGCCGCGTTCATTCACGGGCTCATCCAGCAAATACGCGGATGATTGGCTCACTCACTACCAGCGGATGAGCCATTACAATAAGTCGGACTTTTCCGCCCAGCTAGCTAACGTAGTCTTCGCGCTTAACGGCACAGCCCTCACGTGGTACGGCAACCACGAGGACACTTCTACCACCTGGGACTGCTTTCTGGTAGGTATAAAAAGTGATTTGGAGATTCTGAGGCGAAGAAGCTAGCTGAAGAAGCGCTCTCTCAAAGAGCTCAGCATCCTGGAGAAACGTGCACCAAATACATCGAGGAAGTCTTGAAGCTGTGTAAGCTTGTCGATGCTCACATGAATGAAAAAGACAAAGTTGGCCATCTGCTTAAAGGGTTTGCCATAGATATTTATAATTTCCTTATCAGCAAATCAAGCCTTGATTCAGTGGCTGACGTGATCCAGCATTGCCGCACGTTCGAGACGCTGAAAATGCGTCGGATAATATCCAAGTTCGGACGTTTGGCTGGCGTTACGTCGGTAGCCGCTGTTGACGCTGCTGACGTAACATCATCTGGTGATCTGGCCACCACAATCCGTCAGCTCATTCGCGAAGAAGTGAGCCGATCCCTAGAACTAGCTTGGGGCTCCTCAGCGCTGCCCTCGTCGCATCCGCCGTGTCCGCTGCCTACAACCGCCTTTAATGCAGCGGGCTTCGTTAATTCAGCGGACTTCGATGAATACATGGGACCGCAGCAGCGTCGACAGAGCAACATACAGATAACAACCCCAAGGCAACGGGCCCGCTACTACCAGCCGACACATACCCGGTATGAAAACAGTCGACGCGACGCCCTCAGTTGCGACTACCTGCCTGCGCCACCTTAACGCAGACCTCCTGTGTGCTATCGCTGCGGCGCACCTGGCCACCTCTCAAGATCATGCTCCCGCCGTCAAACATTGCGTTACGGCTACGACTCCATGAACTACCCTTAGCAACAGGGTTACAATCCTGTCTTTCCTCGTCGTTCGCGTTACCCTCCTGATTCCGGCGACCCGTGGCAAGCACCTTTGCGGGATATTTCAGCAGCATGACACCACCTCCAGCTTCTCGAGCGCGCCGTTCTCCATCGGCCCGGCGCCGCTCACCGCCGCCAGAAAACTAGTCGGCGCGACCGATAGGGTTGAAGTCGCTGTACGTTCGCTGTTACAAGAGATACCCCCGGCTGGGCTGATGTTACGGAACAAGTTCATCCACGTTTTAGTGGTGTTGTTCCTGTGATGGCTTTAGTTGATACCGGGCCCACCATATCAGTAATAAGTTCTTCATTTAAGCGTCGCCACGGAAGAAAAGTGTTATTTAAGTGGGATAAAAGTGTTCAGTTTTGTGGTGCGAGTGGCGAACCATTTCTAGCTGTTGGGGTGTGCTGTGTTAAAGTTTCTTTGGGATGGTAAAGTGTTCCGTGCGGAAATGGCAGTGCTCGCCAGATCAACACACGACGTCATCCTTGGGCTCGACTTTTGAAGATATGTGGTGTCAATGTCGACGTCCAAGCTGACGAGCTTAGCGTCGGCAAATGTGTTACCCCTGGTTTGATGAAAGGCTCGGGTTGTGATGTGAGTGCGTTGTGTTTGTGAAGATACGGTTGTGCCACCATCGTCGGCTGTCTATGTACAGGTTTTCTGCCTCGACGCCACCCTGGACATGTCTGAAGCGACTTTAGAGCAGCTGCAGTTCACCTGCATCAAGAAAAATGTCTTGATTCCTCACACCATGGTGTCTGTTGCCAAAGGCCGCACTGCATTCTTGGCAATGTATCACTCTACGAAACCTATCATTCTTCCCACTGTTTGAAACTTGCATCCTGCAGTAATGACCCACCAATATCTGTTGACTTGATTACCGACGCCGTAGACAAAGCAGTGACTGATATCCAAGATGAATTGTGATTGCTTCGAATTATTGACCCCTCGCTCTTAACGAAGGAGCACCGTGCACTGCTGGGCATTCTAGGGCGACTCTCCTCCTTTTTTTACTTTTCCCAACCAGGTGGCCCAACTTTAATTCCTGTTTCACCTATCCTACACAGGATCGACCCTGGCGCCTCGCATCCGATTCGACAAAAGCCCTATGAAGTGTCACCGTCTGAACGAAAGGTGATAAATGAACAAGTCATCGAGATGTTAACGATATGTGTTATCCAAGAGTCGTCGAGTCCTTGGGCTGCTCCAGTGATTCTTGTCAGGAAGAAGGATGGCACATGGCGTTTTTGCGTTGACTACCGTCGTCTAAATGCAGTCACTAGGAAAGACATGTACCTCTTCCTCGTATAGATGACGCCATTGACTGTCTTTTTTCTGCCTCCTACTTTTCCACCGTTGATCTCAGATCTGGCTGTTGGCCAATACCTGTCCACCCGGAGGACAGAGAGAAAATGGCATTTATCACACTCAATGGCCTTTACAAATTGAATGTAATGCCATTCGACCTCTGTAATTCACCCGAAACCTTCGAACGATTCATGGACACGATACTCCGCTGTTTAAATGGGGGGTGTTACTTGGACGATGTCGTGATTTCCGGAAAGATGTTAAACGAGCACAATGAACGTTTAGCTCTTGTGATCCTGATTATGTGCAAAGCTGGCTTCGTGCTGAACTCAAAGAAGTGTAGTTTTGGAGCACGCCAAGCGCTAGTTCTAGGACATATCGTCGATAAAGAAGGCATCAGACATGATCCCGCAAAGACAGCAGCGGTTGCCTCTTTCAAGCCACCCCAGACGGCCAAAGAACTACGGGGTTTCCTGAGTTTGTGTTCGTATTTTCGCTGTTTTATTCACCGTTTGCTGAGATCGTACACACCCTAAAAAGCCTCCTTCATAGAGATGTAGCTTTCGAGTGTACACCTGAGCTAGATTCCGCCTTCCACCACTTGAAATTTCTTCTTACGTCGCAACCTGTGCTCCGCCAATTCAATCCTTCAGCGCTCACAGAAGTGCATACGGACGCAAGTGGTGTTGGAATTGGCGCGGTTCTTGTCCAGCGCTGCGAAAGCAAAGAGCACGTCGTGGCGTACCCGAGTCGCTCCCTTAGTAAGCCGGAGCGCAATTATACTGTCAATGTCAGGTATGCCTCGCTGTCGTTTTCGCCATACAACGCTCTCGCTCGTATCTTTATGGACGCCCGTTTACCGCTGTCACAGATCACCATGTCCTCTGCTGGTTAGTTAATCTCAAGCATCCGTGTGGTCGACTTGCACGATGGGCCATACGGTTACAAGAGTCTATGTGACTTTACAGTCACATAGAAAACTGGCCGTAAGCACGCTGATGCAGACTTTTTCACGCCTTCCTCTTCCTACGACGAAGACTGACGCCGATGATTTCGAGAAATGCGTCGCGTCGGTGTCAAAGCTTTTCCTGACATCTCCAAGTTTATAGAAGAACAACAAAGAGATCCCACTTTGGAACCTCTTTTCGCAGCGGCTCAAGATCGGTCAGGTAGACACCAATTTTGTGTGCATGATCGCCTGCTCTGGAATAAAACTAATCCTCAACAAGTCCCCGCTTCCTTTTGGTTGTTCCGAGGAGCCTATACTATCCTATATTACAGGACATGCACGACGACTCTAGTTTCGGTCATCTTGAAACTGCAAGAACGCTCCACCGCACTCAGGATCGCTTCTATTGGCCAAACATGCGAGCAATCCGCCTTTTGCGCGAGTTTCCTGCGCATACGCGAAGTTGTAGCGGCGACCAATGGAAATACATAGGACGGCGTCGACGGTGTTTCTCGGCGCCGCCAGTGTACGGGGGCTGGCGGCACCGGGCGGCACGGTGACCGTCACAGGCTTGGCAAAGCGATGCCAGCCACATCTGCCACGTACGGTTGCCACTCTCTAGGCGTGCCGGGATGCAAGACGCGGTTTTTCAGGTTTCCTTCGGCGAGCCGCGACCGACAACGACGTGAAGCTTGAATTAGGGCCACCAAGCGTCAAGATGTGAATGGCCGACCTTAGGAACCGACTGTGTACTCTCGACTGTGCGAAAAACACTTTGTTACAGGTATGTATGCCTCTGAAGGAAATGTGCATGATAGTACGCATTTACTCTAGTTTGCACCAAGCCTGTAACCCACCAGTGATAGCCGCAATGAGGATTTGTTCGGCGCGTGTTCGCTTTATGTGCGACGGAGCCTAATGGCGATGTATTTTGTCGTTTGTTTTCTTTATGTGCGAAGGGGCCGGGTAGCGCAGATATCACAGGTGGCTGTGTGCACTAGACCGTAATATTTATCATGTTTTATTGCAACTGCCACCTGACTAAAAAGAAAAAAAATTGGGCGTTACATCGCCATCAGGCCCCGGCGCAACTAAAGCAAACACACACCGAAGAAATCCTCATTGCAGCTATCACTGGTGCGTTGCAGGCTTGGTGCAAACTAGAGTAGATACCTACTATCATGCACGTTTCCTTCAGAAAGAAAAGATAACTCATGCTTGAAGCTACAAAGAAACTGAGCTATATTACCATGTGGGGGTCGGTAAACTACACAGAAAGCCTGACAGCCAGATGTAACTGTCAGCATTTCTATGTTCTCGTCAGTTATGCAGTGATCGGATAAGATATCAGAAGAATATTCTTTTATCAGTGTTGCTACGCCTCCGCCCCGGTTCTTAACAAGATTAAGAAAAAATGATCTGTACCCAGGAAGGCGGATGACGTCACTATCTGAGCGATACCACGTTTTGGTTAGTAAAATAACATCGAAAGGACTGGCGAGGCTGTCTAAAAAGTATGTTAGTTGGTCAGCTTTGTTAACAACCGATTGCATATTTAGATGTAAGATCTGGCAGTATTTGTCTGTGTTTCGTAAGAAATATGCGCTAAGTTGCGATGGTGTGAAGAGTGGTGTTTCTTCCACTGAGAGGTACTTCAACATATGTCGCTGTGCGGTATTTCTGCCGTCATTTTGGACAAATCTGCTCGCGAGTGAATTTGTACTATGGAGGAGACGTCAGTTTGGCGGGCCAGAATAGTGCCGTTCTTTGTCCACACGTTTCCACGAGACTTCTTCTTTTTTTGCTATGGCAGCGCCAGGAGCCTTTTGTTGTCCGGTGTTAAGTGTTCGTTCACAAAGATCGGTGTCGTTAATAGGCAATCTGTGCCGATATCCTTGTTTGTGAGACGCACCTTTTTCGCCTTCTGTAGTACTACGTCCCGTTTAACTCGGGATTTAAACTGAACAATAATGTTGGGACTCTCTGAGTTGCGGGTAGGCACACGGTGGCAACGCTCTTCATCAGACTCTGTGATAGGCTCATGAATATCATTTCCAAGGTTAGTCACAAGACTCCCGACATTTTCCTCGTCTTGCTGCAGGACACCTTTAATTTCAATATTACACCTTCGGGAGTACTGTTCTCCTTGATTAACCTTCCTTTCAAGTTCTTTAGTGTTCTTTTCAAGGGCATCGTATTTCAGGCGCAGTTCCTCCTTTACTTGCTCCAGCTTAGAACTTTTTGCCTTTTGATCTTCTAGTTGCTTCTTTAAGTCCTCAATTTCAGCATGTGCGTGGTCAATGCTCTTAATCATTTCTGTTTGCTCGTTTCGAAGTAACCGGATTTCATTGCGCATGCTTCGTTCAAAAGCTTCTCGCGACATTTTAAGCTCCTGCTTAAGATCCTCCTGCAGTTTCAAGAAGTCGTTTTTTGACATTTCTAAAGAAATAAAAAATTAGAGTACACACAAAAGCAAAGCACAAACTTGGCAGCAGCGGTGACGATCTAGGACAGACGTTTCGCAGAGTGCGTGAATACTAAGCACAATCACTAACCTGCAGAACCAAGCAAAGCAGAGCGTTAGGCGTTGTTTCCCTTGCGTCGTCGCTACTGCTAAATGAGGAGTGTAGCCAGCGATAGCAGTTATATAGCCAGGCCGTAGTACGTCACTGCAGCCGGTGATTGCAGATTGCCTGTGCCATTGATAGCCGCGTCTCCTGGTGCTGGTTGCCTTGTCAGGCCGTGCGTCCAAGCAGCGATGGTGCTCAGTCGGCGTGGGACGTTTCCAATGCAACAGGCAGGAGCAATCTGCGGAACCAAGCAAAGCGGAGCGTTAGGAGTTGTTTCCCTTGCGTCGTCGCTACTGCCTGTCGTCGCTACTGCCAGTTTTACTTAATTCCTAGAATGCTCCGTTGTGCTGCAATAATGCAATTTGGTCGATACTGTTCCTCGCCACAGTAAAATAGTCTTCATTTCGTATATTTTGGATCTAATGGCTACCTCTGTAGTGATAAGTCAAACATATTTCTCTTTATGTTGCTGACAAAATAAGCAATTTCATTCATTTTTCCTTTAGTTGACAGCTTTGTATTAAGCGTTTCAGCTGTCCTTTGTAATCTAAAAGAATGCAGAGAAACATTCATGCAGATACATACCCAATACCAGGAAAAAACCACGCATATGTGGCTGTTCCAGCATCGAGGTCGACGTCCGTTTGGGTAGTGTACATGCACTCGAAAAACGTGTCATTATCCGAGTTAGAGATAGACACAGCATATTTGAAACTTGAAAACGCCTGCAAAATAAAGAACGCATGAGGCACATAACAACGGCGTTACATAACGAAGCATTTTGTAATTGATGTTCTTGAAGAAAAAGCCAGTCTATTGGATTTTAACAAATGATTGCTGCTACAGATAGACGTATAACGTTGGCGTCGTGAACCTAATTGCGAAATGGAACAGTGATGTTCTTGAAAGACCGAATTTTTGCAATAGCATTTTAAAAGCTGAAAGAGCTTGTGACAGCAAATGACAGATCATGCAGACTCTTACATCGCGTACGCACGAAATGGCACCTGTATGGGCCCCTGCTTCTGATATCAGTCAATGATACAACAGAGGTGAATGGAAATCATCCCTTTTCGTCTTTTCCATTATTATAACGTAAACTTTGTTATATTTCAAACCCACTCTAATACATAAATATATATAAAGGTATCATCGACACGCAGTATGCCCGGCATTTTTCATTGCCTTTTTTATAACACATTCCACTCCTTGTCCAGCATGTAACAAAGTGCGAACCCATTCGGAGTAAACAATAGAAATACCCAAATCTGTGTGCGCCAGTAACTCTACTGCAGAGATAAACATGTTCGTTTAGACGTCACCAAAGACGTCATTTGGAAAGCGCTAGAATAAGCAAGCATAAACGATATGGGCGAGAGTAAGCGCTGTTCTTTCTGTCTTAATTCACATCTCTTCTCGTGATTTCAAAAATGAGTTTATACGCAAAGCTAGCTTGATCTACAATTGTTTAAATGTGGTCGAGGATTCTGCCAGCAGCTTTGAAACGAAAACAGTGCACTTACGCGGTATTACGTTTGGAAACAAAGGAGGGTCCAAATCCTTCAAGGAAAATGTCAGTGCAATAAAATTATTTCCAATGCAAAATGACTTTAGTGTGCTATTAGGGTTTAGCGAAGAGACGTTAAGTTGGACTAGTGTGCCTTGTAAATAACCATAGAGCTGGATGTGCTATGATTTATTGCTGCAGAAATAATGCAGGTATAGGAATTAGTTTAATAAGCGGTATAATTTGAAGGTTATACAGGCCTACATGCTATATATACTGAGTCAAGATGGCCAGGCAGCCGAAAGCTTCTACGAAGGTGTAGAATTTCCAGTAGGAAACAAAACATTTGCAGCCGATTTGCATACTCTATCAATACGAACCATGTGCGTAACACTGTTTATTCCTTTAATACTTTTCTGTGCATTTTACAATTTGTTATGCTTTCGTTTTGCTTTGATATAAAATCCTCTCACGCATATGATTCAACTCTGCACATTGTTTATATATATGTATTATATTGACGTTTGTTAAAGGAAATGAAAGACGCAGTATCTGTCATACTTTTAGAGCGCAACTCTTTGGCGCCCGTTCCTGGGTTTCGCGTCGTCGCCGTCGGCATTGTCCCTTGTGACAGCTCCACTTCACTCCCACTGTTCTTCCTTCCCTTACGACGCCGTCAGCTGCTCACAGAAATAAGTATGACAGATACTGCACCTTTCAAATCCCGTAATGAAACGCACGCTGCAGAGCTCAAGTGCCAGACAAGACCCCCCTCCCCCCCCCCCCATGGTACCCACTACAAAGATAATTCATGAACAGTGCGAGTGCCCACACCCAACTGCAGCGTAAAATGTGCAGTAACAGAGAATTCAAACATAGAAAAGCATCATATTTTGATGTAGTTTGCGTACATACAGCTAGTTCACCACGGTAAAGAAGCCTTCGCTTTTCAAAACATGCCCCAAATGGCATCGTTCAGCATTAAGTTCTTTGGCGCCCGTTCATGCGTTTTGCATCGTCGTCGCCATCGGCGTCAGCGTCGCCGTTGTTCCTCGTAACCAGGGGCCGGATTACGCACCGCTCTCAAAATCGCTCTCAAATTTGAGAGCGTGACGTCAAAATGATGAGGCTCAGACTTGTGAAGCGTGACAGCATCACGGCTTTAGCCAATTACAAGCAGGCTAGGGTGCTTAATAGCAAAGCCCCACCCCGGAAACTTTTATTTTCACAATAAAGGGGCCGTGTGCAAACATTTTTCGTGAAAACGAAGCGAATAAAAGTATAAATGTTCTATTTACCTAAGAAACATTGTTCGAAGCTATAATACGGCAACTAAATATAGAAGCATTTTCAGTATTACAATTAAATGTGCGCCTAGGTAACGATTTTCGCCGCGAGGGTCAGCTAACGACAGCGAGGCGTGAACATGGCGGCCTGCAAAGAAACAGCTGATTTTCCCGTCTAGTTGCTGCTTTTTACGCGTAGTTTAAAATCGAGGTCCTCTGGGGATGTTGTTAGTTGCCGGAAAAATCTGACTGAAAGCAGTAAAGGCTACGAACCTGCAGTGAACAGCTTGGTGAAAGTGTTTGTCACGAAAATAGCTTGCTGAAGAGTGTTTTTCATCAGTGCTTACCAGCGATGACAAGAGCGACGAGCGGTAGCCATGTGATCTAGTGTTGTTTCTTTGGAAAATACAAGAGGAAAATGAAGGCTACACTATTACTTCTGCCGATAGATGGAAGCTGACAGTATCAGTAAAGTAGGTGTCAGCCGCTATGCAAGAGCTCGCGACTGCAGTGCGGGAAACGAGATCCGACGCACGACCCTTCACCACTGACTTATCGTGCAAGCCACAGTGACTCGCTGCTGTGCTTCGCAACCAGTTGACTTCAGGCACATTGGGCTCTGTTCTTCATATTGCGATTGATGCTACTGCTGCTCCATTCCGTTCATGTTTAGTAGCTGATGTTCTGTGTGAGGTACAGAAACCGACGTTAACGCTCCGTTTTGGTTTGTTCAAGAGAAAGAAAGCACTCTTTTTTTTTAATTGTCACCGAGGCGAGAACGAGTTTGTTTTACCAGACCTCAGTTTAGAGGCGATAAAGGTAGGCCTGAGCAGGGATGTCTAGTATGTTGCATTTCACGCAGCGGTAAGAGTGATGGTGTTGGTCGCACATTGTTGCAAGGCTTCTCTGACGGTGTCATATTTTCTGTTCGTCCTAGATGGTGTCCACTCTGTCGGCAGGAAAAGCAAGCGTATCATGCATGTGATGCCGCGAGCGAGCTCGAAATCGTCTCAATTTCTGCGATCGCACTATGACAACTAGCTTTCAAGTGCCTTTATATCCATCAAAGAGTCTTTAGTGTTTCAAAATATGTTCATTTTACACGCATTACGCATTCTCTTTCAATATTGTGTGAATTATGTACAAGCCTTTTCTATTAAAATATCAGTTTGAACAGAAGATGAATTTTTTTGGTTATTTGTTGAAAAGACAGAAAATAAATGCCAATGACAAAAGTAGCTGTGCAAAATGTGTATATCACACATTTATGGCGTAGTCATTTATTGTATGCTTAAAGTTTAGCTTCCTCTACTGTCTTCAAGCTATTTAGCATTCTTCTTGACAGTGTTGCACGTTTTATTAGTGTAAAATAACCTTTATTCACACATAGCCCAAGCAATGCATTTGTTATGATTGCAGTTATTTTATTTTCACTAAGATTTTTGTCATTCAGCAGTCATTCTGGGCACTGAAGCCAAGTAAAATGCACTATTCTCCTAGCGGCTGCTACAGCAGAGCAGCAGCTACAGCTTTGTTATATCTGATATATAAGCATTTTGTATACTGCACCATGCCTACAGTACCTATTTGTATAGGTAGCTTCAATATGCAATGGAATGGCTTCTTTGGGCCTAGTAATTTATTCTCGAATGTACATGTCAATGTTGTATGGTCAATGTATATCAAGGTACATGTGCTTCTCTATATGCTGCCTCTTTTGCAGTAAAAACACTCAAGTGAAATGCTGCTGCCAAGAAATAAGTGTTTCTACTGAATATAAGTGGCAGTAAAAAGAAAAAAAGATCTTTGTTGATAGCATTTTCTGATTACAATCAGCATCATGAACATTTACTGCCTTGCTGTAATACAGCACTTTTCAGTTTAAGCATGTTTACACCACAGTGACCACAGCCAACTGCACCAGGCTGCAAGACGGTAGCAGAGAAGAGACAGCGAGCTGGGACTGGGATGGCTTGGCGCTGGTGTAATCAGCCATGACTTCAGTGGGTAGTTGCCGTCTCATGGGTAACCAAAATATGACATCCACTTAGGCCCATCTTTTGCTAATCTCAACAGCTTTTGACCATGCTTTAGCACTCAGTTGAAGATCCATACTAAGTAGCCCACAGCCAGAATCGTAGACATTCGCAGGAATGCTTACAACATGTGCCAATGCTGTTTAGGCAAGCATCATTCTAAGGACAGCCTTGTAACTTGGTAGTGATGATTACCTGCATAAGAGAAGATATTTGTCTCCTATTGCTTTTGCCATGAACAAAATTTCACTGCAACATGCATTCTTTGGCATATAGCCCGTCTCAGCATATTCAGGAAATGTATCTCTTGCCAAAGCCGAAATCTAAGTCAGTCTCTCCCTGCAAGGCTTGTTTCAAAAAAAAAATCTTGTCCTCAGAAAAGACTCCCGGTCTTTGCAGAAATGAAAAGAAGCAGGCGTTTTTACGGCGCATTCACTTTCAAGCCGCGAATGTGTCGCAGGCAGGGAGCGTGGCAAATGGCCCGAAACCATTCATCGATGAGCAAGGCGCGCTGGACAATCAATAGTCCCTTCATCCTGTGCTTTACATATAAAGGGCAGGTATACAGAACCCTTTCGACAGCTCTCGCTAGGTCATTTTGAAGACAACTGTTAAAAAACAATGCACGAGTGGGACGAGACCTTTTGGTTGGAAAAAAAGCATTGCAGAGAAGCCGACTTACAACAAGTGGTATTGCACACATCAATGCATATAATCAAGATCGTTCGATCACCAACACGGGTTTTTAGATCTTAATCAGGAAAAAGACGCAGGTGTTCAGCAGACCTTCGATCACCTTTCGGTGCACAGGAGTACCGCTATCAAACATTATGGTGTCGCAGCGCTGGCAGACAAGGACAAGACTAGGGACACACACAACTGCACTGAACTTACAACTTTATTTTGGACGCTTTTGATTCGCGCATATATAATTGACAGAAGGATGAAATCAAAAGAAGCAGGCGTTTTTACGGCGCATTCACAAACGCTAGACGAACGCGCCATGGAGGAGGCGTTGGTCCGGCGGGGCAGCCAGGGTCACGAAATGCGCGTGTTCGCTTCGCAGATCTGAGATAAAACAGGCACAATACAAGTTTACTATGATCTTCAGAACTCTTCGGCAAACACACGCAGTCAATAAGAAAATCTACTCACTATTGTGATGTTCACAACGTGCGTGGTGTGGTGGTGAAAAACTTTATATTTGGGAGCCTTAAGGGATTACATTCTAATGACGGGTCGGCTCTTGGCTGCGTGTTGTGGCCGAAAGCTGGTGCTTCACAGCGACACCCAAAGCCCAGTCTGTCAGCCGCTTTTGAACGGCCGGGTCAGAGCTGGACACCGCAGCCTCCCATCGCTCGAGGTCGGAGAGTTGCCAAGTGGCTGGAGGGTGGAATTCCGAGCATTTGATCATAATATGCTCAAAATCAGCTTTAGGTGCCCCACACAGAGTGCACTGCGGCGAGAACAGTCCTGGATGGATCAAAGATAAGAAAGCGGGGGATGGGAATGTACGGGACTGAAGCTGGCGCCACGTCACCTGTTGTAGCTTAGTCATAGATTTATGAGGAGGAGGGTAGATGGTTCGTTGATCACGGTAATGGAGAGAGATTTCGTGATAGGATACCATGCGCTCGCGAGCATCTCCCCAGGCAGTGGCAGTCCCTGCTCGGCTGACGTATCCTCGAGCAAAAGAGTGAGCTGCTTCGTTGCCTGGGTGACCCGTGTGAGCGGGCACCCATATTAGTTGAATAGGGTGTTCGGGTGGGGAGAGGGAGGCGAGGAACCGGAAGGCTGGGGTAGAGATCCGACCGCGGGCGAAGTTCCGTACGGCGGATTTAGAATCGCTAAAGATGGTTGTGGCTCGGGTGGTAGCTATGGCGAGGGCAACCGCCGCCTCCTCCGCCTCCAGGGAAGTGGAGGCAAAAGTTGTACCGGCCGCGACCAGTTGCAAAGGGTTGGAAACAGCGCTGAGGGCGAACGCTGGGCGGGAGGGGTATGAGGCAGCGTCTGCGTAAACGGTCTCTGGCTGGAAGCCATAGTTTTTGTGAAGAGCTTCTGCGCGTGCCTTGCGGCGATCGACATGGTGCTCTGGGTGCATATTCTTTGGCAGGGGATGCACCTTAAGAACGCGGTGTATCGCAGGGGGAAGTGTATGTTGTGTAGAGCAGTGACCGGGAGGTGAGAGATGGATGCGAGCAAGGATGTTCCGGCCGGTGAGGGTAGATGATAATCGCTCCAACTGGGCTGAGCGGTGGGCTTCTGTGAGCTCAGCTAGGGAGTTATGGATGCCCATGTGAAGAAGGCGTTCATTGGAAGTTTAGCGGGGTAAGTTGAGGGCGGCCTTGTACGCCTGTCGGATAAGGGCGTTAACCTTGTCTTCCTCCACCCGCGTGAGGAAAAGGTAGGGGAGCGAGTACACAACACGGCTCAGGACAAATGCCTGTACCAGGCGTCTGAGGTCATGCTCGCGCATGCCGCGATGGCGATTGGCTATGCGACGAATGAGGCGGATTGTTTGATGAACCATCACCGTCAGCTTAGTGATGGTTGCGGTATTCTTGCCATTGTTTTGTATCAGAATACCAAGAATCCTGATGTTGTCCACTTCTGGTATCCGGGTGTTGTCAATTGTCAAGAAGATGGGGGGAGGAGGGCCTTTGTCTGTACGACACCTAGGAGGTCGGAGTATGAGAAGCTCCGATTTGGTAGGGGAACAAGCCAAGCCGACATTTGCTGCAAAAGATACAACAATGTCTGCTCCGGCCTGTAATGTATCTTCCATGGCGCCAATGCTACCTGTGGTGGTCCACAGTGTAATATCATCGGCGTATAAGGAGTGGGACAGGGCAGGGATTTGGTTGAGGGCGTGTGCCATGGGGATAAGGGTAATATTAAAAAGCAGTGGAGAGAGGACAGAACCCTGTGGGGTGCCAATGCTGCCGAGTTTGAAAGATGGAGATGAGAGCGAGCCGATGGTGATTTCTGCTGTGCGATGACTAAGAAAGGCGGATATGTACTGGTGGACACGCGAGCCGACTTGAAGCGATGAGAAAGCATCTAAAATGGCTGCGTGGCGGACATTATCAAAGGCCTTTGTGAGATCTAGGGCGAGAATTGCTCGGGTGCGCTTTGCGTGGCGGGGGTGAAGGACATCTTAGAACCCCTTGCCTAGCGACTTGTTTCCGTATCCTTGACGGCAATCATCGTTCCGCCCGATGGCTTCCGCTACCGACGCACTGCGTGATGCAAACGATCTTACATTCCCTACGTACGTTGGAAGCACGGTATAATCGTGGTTTGAGGCCTCCGGTAGCAAAAAAATGCGGTGCGCTTGCCGCCGCGGTGACGACGCACTCGCCCGCAAGCCGCCGTTCATCGATGTTCGTCGGCAATCGTCGCGCAGTCACTACACTTTCTGCTTGTTCCCGAGTTGAACAGAACCGTAGCAACTTGTCCGGCAAGTCAAACGCGTGCTCGTGCTTCATTCTTCGCTGTGGGTCGCCGATACAGTGCATCAAAGCGGCGCATCGCAATTTACGCGGCCGCCATTTTCACTCTCAAACGTTTGTGACTACTTCTGTCGCTCTCAAAAAAACGCTCTCAATTGGCGGCCATATTTAGGTGCTCAACGTCATCATTTCTTTCGTGTTCATGACGTCTGATGACGTCCACCGGTGACGCAAAACTGACCGGTCAGAACTGACCAATAGGACATAGGCCTTTGAGAGCAATTTTGAGAGCGATCCGTTTGAGAGCGGTGCGTAATACGGCCCCAGCCCCGCAGCAGAGGCGGCGCGCGATCCTTCCTTCTCCTCTCCCACTTCCTGCGTGGCGGCGACGGTGTTCGGCTGCCGAAGCACCGGCTTGCTATTAGCGGATCACGGTGTGTGCACATCCGCCTTGGTGTGCATACCAAGCCGAAACGCACAGCCAAGTTGTCTTGAGCGTCAGCGGCATCAGTCAGTCGCTGCAATGTCTTCTGGTCACACCATACTAATCCCAAAAACCACAGGCGCATTTCGGCTGAAAACTGTTGATAGGTATCGTGCGATATCCTTACGCAACGTACATATTAATATACTTGCGAAGGTTCTTTCTTGTCGTCTGCAACTTGTGGCATTAGTCTATTCGACGCGCGTCTTTCTGTCGTCTTGTTCTTTCTTTTGTTCTCCATTTGCTCCTGAGTCCGCACGAGGCAACGGCGGTGGCTCAAGCTCAGCTACAGAGCCAGTAGCAGGCCTGTGCATTTTCTTTGCCTTCTTCCCATAGCCGGCAGGACAACAGATGGAGCGATAACGAAGAGAGATGCCGGAGTGGAGGACCACGGCGTAATTTTGACCCCCTGGAGATTTTTAACGTGCGCTGACATAGCAAAGCACGTGGACACCTCCCTGAAGGCAGACTCCGGCAATCGGGTTCGCTAAGCCAAAGTTAAAGCCCTAAGCCACGGGACGCACGACGCCTCGTCTTCCTCTACTTCAGGTTCAGGTTCACATAGAGAGGGAGAGATAGTGCGGCTTCAGACAGGCATCGGCGAAATCTATGACTGCGACTAGAGTACTACGCACTGAAACGCTCTATTCTGAGGTAATTGGCGACTTCAAGGATAAGGTGGGCAGAAAGCTTCCAGCAGACAAGGCAGTGAGTGGCTATGGAATTTGGGGCATTGGGCCTAGGAATTGCAAGGGAGAGTTATTGGCTAACTTCGAAGAAAGCTATAACTTAATTATCATGAATACCTTTTTCAAAAAACGCAAGACCCGGCAGTGCACATGGGGGAGACTAAAACTGAGACTCTACCTAGGTTATGGAAGCGTGAACTACAGTCACTTCAGGATGGTAAACTCTAGAATAAGTGTAGACTTGAAAAAAGAACGAAATAGGCTAGTAAGGCCCACGTCCGTCAAAAGGTTAGCGATGAGAGTGAAGGAAGAAAAATTCACGATAACACCATGGAGCAGGTACTCAGTCTTAACGAAGGAAGACGACCTTAGTGTAGAAACAAAGAACATTTTCAGTGATATTGTTACGACGGGGGTTTGACATCGGAGCGCTGCACAGGTATAGGAGGCAGAGAACTCAGCTGGTGAACGGCTACGAGTCCTGCACGGGCACGAGTCTTCTCGTCTTTCTCAACTTCCTTTTTCCTTTCTTCATCTATGTGTTTTCATCTTCTTCAGGATTGCTACATTTCCCCCTGGGACAGCCGAAGCCCCCCTGGGCGAGGGACTTAGTCCTTCCCACGGGATTGGCACGGCTTCATCCGGGCGACATGAGCGAGTTCCGTTGTAGCTCATTGACAACCACTTGCGGTCATGCGTGCGATTGCGTAATTCAGGTCACTGACACGTCGAGGACAACGTAAGGGCCACCGTAATGCGCCAACATTTTTTGGGCTAAACCACGTTTCCGGAGAGGTCGCCAAAACCCCACTAAGTCTCCAGGTGTGTGGCGATGCTGTCGGTTCTACCGAGCTTTGGAACGCTCTTGCGAAGCCAGAATCCGCAAACGGGCCAGACGGCGAGCTTCTTCAGCCCGGCCAAGAGTTTCGGCGATGCAAGGGTCGTCATGGACAAAGAAAAAAACATCATTTGGTACTCCGGATGGCCTATTTCTATACAACGTGATGCCCTTCGGGCTATGTAATGCGCTGGCCACTTTTGAGAGATTTATGGACACAGTACTGCGTGGCCTCAAGTGGGAAATCTGCATGTGCTATTTAGACGACGTTGTTATTTTTGGCCGGACGTTTACTGAACATAACACGCGACTCGCTATTGTTTTAGATTGCCTGTAGAAGGCTGGCCTTGTCCTGAATTCTAAAAAGTGCCGTTTTGGCGAGCATCCAGCGCTGATACTCGGACATCTCGTCGACCGCGATGGAGTTCTGCCAGATCCACAGAAGACTGCAGCAGTTGCAGCATTTGAAAGATCCCAAAACCAAAAGGAGCTCCGCCGTTTTCTGTGGCTGTGCTCCTACTTTCGACGATTCATCCCAAGGTTTGCCGACGTCGCTTACCCTCTGACGTCCCTTCTACAAAAGGACGTCCTTTTCGACTGGACCTGAGATTGTGACGCGTCTTTCCACCAGCTAGTTTCTGCTTACGTCACAACCCATATTACGGCACTTCCACCCCTCCGCTTTGACGAAAGTGCACACTGATGCAAGTGGGATGGGTGTTGGTGATGTGCTTGTGCACCGTTCGGCAACCGGCGAGCATGTAGTTGCGTATGCAAGCCGTTCCCTCAGCAACCTGAGCGTAACTAGACTGTTACGGAGCATGAGTGCCTCGCTGTAGGTTTCGCTGTTCAGCGCTTTTGGTGCTACCTATATGGACGCCATTTCACAGTTGTGACGGACCATCATGCCCTGTGTTGGTTCGTCAACCTTCGTGATCAATCTGGTAGTCTGACGCGCTGGGCCCTTCGTCTGCAGGAATACGACTTCACTGTCTCGTACAAGAGTGGCCGCAAACACGCCAACGCAGACTGCCTATCACGTCTCCCCTTTCCCACGACCGAATGTGACTCCGCTGACGTCGATCACTGCATCTCCTCTGTTTCCCTCAGGCCCACCAGAGTGAACATCCTGGACGGAGCACGCAGGAAATGGATCCGACGCCTGCTGGGAGCAACGCAGTGCTCTAGGATTGCGGCAACACTGGCAGAAGCCGGCGTCTACCCCCTGACCCTGCAGCTCCTCCAGAGAGGCCTCACTCACGTGGACCGCCTTCACCATGCCCCTGACGGAGCTTCCCTCCTGGCACGGCTGTGCAGCGCCCCCCATTCACGGATGGGACAACTGACGGCTGTATACAGGGACTTCATCGGAGATGCCCCAGGGTATTCCATCCTCCCTCCTCCACCAACACGTCCTCCTTTGCAGGTCACCCTTGACCTGGAGGGGGTAAGCAAGCGCCGCTCCCCAGTTGCTGCCCTGGGCCAGGCTGCCGCAGCCCTGATTGAAGAGGGCAAAGGGAGCACCCTCCTCTTCACTGATGGCTCGGTCCTGCCTTCACGGGCCAGGCTGCAGCGGCTATGACGGCTCCACAGGTGGGGGTGTCCAGCTCTTGCAGGCTCTCCTTCCCAGGCAGCTCTACTGCAGCCGAGCTGGCGGGCCTCCACCTAGCAGCGGACTTCCTGGAGACTAGTCAGCCCCCAGGCTTCTACACCATCCTGTGCGACTCGAGGCCGGCACTGCAGCTCCTGCGCAAGCCGTCCTGCTTCCAGCTATCGGCTTGCCATCTACGAGCGCGCCTCCAGGCCCTGGAGGATGCCGGCTTCGTCATCTCGCTGCACTGGATCCCGGGCCATGCGGGCATCCAGGGCAACGATGAGGCCGACGCACTTGCCAAGGCGGTCCACTCCAACCAGGTAAGTATGACTAATCATGTATCTGCCTTTGACTTTTCCAGGCTCCCCCTCAAGAAGGCCGTGAGGACCCTGCACCCCGATCGGCGGATCGCCGAGGGGAGGACATTCCACCGCCTGTCCGACAAGCTCGCCCGCAGGGAGCGAGCTCTCCTCCTACGCCTCCGCACCGGAGGTTCCTGGACGCCCACGGAGCTGTATGTCCGTAGCCAGGCCCCCTCCCCAGCATGCCCCTCCTGCTGTGATGCAGGTACGCTGGGGCACCTCCTCTGTGTGTGCCCGGCACACGCCCACCCCCGTCGCAAGATGGAGGTAGGCTACCGGGCCCTTGGACTTCCTGCTGCCACCGAGGACCACCTGCTCTTCCCGGCCAGGAGCCCCCTGGCAGCCCACCGGCTCCTGCTGGCCTTCCTGGAGGAGTCCGGCCTGGCTGCACGACTGTAGTCCACCACCGGGCCTGCTGACCTGCTGGCCACAGCGCCGGCGACGGAGCCGATGACAAGGACGACGAGAGCGACTCCACGACGATGATGACCCCCCCTCCCCTCCCAACATCCCATCTCCCCTTCCCCCCGGACACCAAGAGTGCCGCCGCGAATTAAGGCCGGCATAACCCGTGTCCGGTATCCCCCCCCCCCCGAGAATAACCCAAAGACCCCAACCAACCAACCATCTCCTCCGTTGTTACCGAGTTTCCTGACGCCTCGGCACTGCGGACTGCGCAAGAAACCGACATAAGCCTCAAGCCACTGCTTGCAGCTGTGGGAGATCCCACAGCTCCCAGCCCATTCGGTCTCCGTGATGGCCTTCTGTACAAAACACTTATTCCAGCACCGGCGCGAATTTTCTACTTGTGGTTCCCGAGAGTTACCGCTCGTGCATCCTGCATGCAATGCACGACGACCCCACTTCCGGTCACCTGGGCTCTGCACGAACCCTCCACCGTGCCCGCGGCCGGTTTTATTGGCCGATGATGCGCCAGACGACTGAGCGATATGTGGCGAGCTGCACTGAGTGCCAACGGCACAAACGACCTACATCCACGCCAGAGATCTTGCTGCATCCTGTGACTCCACCCCATGGTGCATTTGAGAAACGTGGAATCGGCCTTATGGGTCCCTTTCCGAAATCTTCCGATAGAAATCGCTGGATTGTAGTTTGTGTCGACTATCTCACCTGCTACTGCGAAACGACCGCTCTTCCTTCAGCCACCGCTCACCACGTTTCCATGTTTCTGCTCCGTTCCGTCATCCTGCGCCATGGACCTCCGCGAGTTCTCATCAGTGATTCAGGTCGGCAGGTTATGGCAGATGTCGTGGAAGAGCTTCTCCTTTTGTGCTCGCCACATTTTCGACATTCCCACCATATCCCCCTCAAACCAACTGTTTGACGGAGCGCACCAACCGCACACTCGTCAGCATGCTCTCTATGTACATTGCATCAAAATTCAAGAACTGGGATACAGTACTGCCGTTTATAACATTTGCCTTCAATACTGCAACGCATGAGACGACCGACACGTTAATTCTTCTCTATGCCCGTGATCCTCGGTATTCCCTCGACACGATTCTTCCCTATTCTACCCATGACGAACCTTGCATCGCCGAAACTGCCAGGCTGAAGAAGCTCGCCGTCTCACCCATTTGCGGATTATGGCTTCGCAAGAGAAATGTCAAAGTATGAAAGCCTCATAACCAAACACACAAGCTTCAGGGGCAGAGCTGTCAAAGGTAATGTGTAATGTGTTCGATGTACAGTGGTATAACGGGGAGAAAAACGAACATGCTCTAAAGAACGGTTGCAGCCTGAAAGCGATAGAGATATTAGGCATAGGCAAAACTCAGATATATATGCTAAGGGATAAGGCTGGCAATGCTGTTACTAATATGGAGATAGGGAGATTGTCAATGTAGCCGACCACTTTCCTTCCGGCAGTAGCAGAACTATTAATGACAACAATTGGAATGGCGATAGTAAAGAGCAATCACATGTTCCGCCAGTAGCGAGGAATGAAAATACGAAAGTTTTAAAAGCTATGAATAGGGGCACAGCAGCAGGGAATGATAGGTAAATACAGATTTGTTAAGAACGGTCGGGATATCGTGCTACAAAACCGACGGCCATATATGCGCAATGTTGATGACGTGTTTTGTGGAATCCGTGGTGATGCTCTCGAAGCGTGTATAAGATGAAGTAACACCGCATAAGTTCTGCACTAATTCTGTAGCCTACGAATTTGTGTCGAAACACAAAAACGGTTTCTTGGCATGCATGACTTGTGCCGTCGGCGTAGATTTCAGCTTCGGTTGTCAGTACACTTTTGATCCGTAATGTCTAGCAAGACGCAAAATCTAGGCGACCACGTCGGGGTTGTTGCGTTCATCAGAGACGCTTGACAGCCTAGCGTGGACAGCAATAGAAGAGTCTAAACGGTATAATGTGAACTCTCCAAGCCACAGTGATGCCATAAGCGGCGCCAACACAGGCTGAAACCCCGTCCCTCCATTCGACGTGGACATATATGGCAAGTGTGCGATCACCTTTTTTAAAACCTCTCTAAGCCTATTATTTAGGGTATGTTGATTCGTCATATTGATACTTGAAAAAAAAAACAAGAACGAGACGAGTGACCAGACATGGCTACTGATGGAACGCACTTGACGTCTTTAAGTGTGCTTGCCTGCAGCGATACATGGCTTGCATCGGCTCTGCAGTGAACGAGCATTTTTGTCAAGTCATAGGAATTGTTACGGTGGTGTGTCGCCAGAGGGCAACGGATGTTAAAAGACAATACGCCCGAAATTGTCAAAAGTCAATGGCATTCCAGTAGCCATAGAAAAGACGAAATAAGCATAATCAAGTTGTGTAATGCAAAGGCTGGATATTACATCGTCGCTAAAAGCTAAACTGGTTTCTGAAGAAGACAAGCTTAAAAGGGGCGGCAGACAGGTGGTCAGATGACACCAGAAAAGGAAAGAAAGCCACCGGCATACTTGGTGCTGCATAATGTAAAGAAGTCAGCTCAAGATACGGAAGAAAGTCAAAAGGAAAGACACATAGGCAGTCATGAGCATAACAGAAACCTAGCCTTATTAATATCACTCGAGTCTAGAATAGCTGTCTTCTTAAACTTTGCCCTACACGTCCTGTCACACGAACAAGGTGTTGCACGAGATTCACATTAGCGCCCATGAGAGATAATATAAATCTCGTAACTGTCCTATGTGCCCTCTTTGGTGTTTCGTGCCTATTTTGCGCTGACGCCATTACATCATGAGGCCGCGAAGTTCGTACAGATCACATTTGTGTGCATAGCGGGGACAGAAGCGGGTAAACTGGACAAATCTGCTAGAGGCATTTCCCCTACAAAGGTTATAGTCAGGCTGAGGTTTATTATACTGATGATGAGCTGCGTTTTATTACAATAATCACCGAAATCAAGCCAATACAAAATTACGAATTTAAAGTTTTTTTTTTACAGGTATCCACTCCACTGAACGTTGGTGCTTAAAAAATGGGTATACGTAATGATGACAAACAACGAGCCCACGTATAAAGCCTAAAACGCAGCTCCACAGAACGTAGACAATGACAGCAAAAGCACAGATGTAATTCCTTACCATTGCCACACGGATGTCACAGAATGTAATATTTTGATACTCTGAATAGTGTGTGCCTATCAGTTCTAAATTCAAAGATTTTTGAAAGTGTCGCCAGCCATAACGTATGCCAACACCATCTGCATGGTGTTATGAGTGCATTGTGAAGGATAGAACAACAGTACAAAATGCAATAAAATAACAATGTGTACACACACACACACACACACACACACACACATATATATATATATATATATATATATATATATATATATATATATATATATACATATATATATATATATATATATTATATATATTTCATAAAAGTTTTCCAGGATACAGAAATATGTATAAGACGAGGTAGGGGCGCACAAATGAAAACAAAGGTTTATTTCCGACGTTACGGCTGGAGGCCGGCCTTTGTCAAGGAATGCCAAGGAATTCCTTTACGAAGGCCGGGCCCCGGCCGAAACGTCGGAAATAAACCTTTGTTTTCGTTTGTGCGCCTCTACCTCATCTTATATATATATATATATATATATATATATACTCGGTGACTGTCGACGGTGACAAAGACGACGAGCATATGTCGAAAGGCGCGTGCTACAAAGAAGACGGCAGACAAAGAAGAAGACGCAAGAGACTGACGCACTAGTTAAACGGTCGACCGGAACATCGACCTGATCTTGAACGTACCCTTACATTTGGTGGAGGCTGCTCTTCGTTCCCTCCTCTCACGCCGGAGCTTCGCAGCCGCACACTCGCTCCGCCATCCGCTATGCCTGAGGCAACAAGCCAGACCGCCACTCCATGCTCGACTGATCCCACCGCTTCCCCTACCATCCTGTGTTCCAGTGGGCTTCGCCAGCGTGACCCTAGCTTCTTCAGTGGCGCCGACGACCAGGGTGTCGATGATTGGCTATCCTCCTACGAACGCGTAAGCGCCTACAACAAGTGGGACGATACCACCAAGCTACCCAACGTCCTCTTTTACCTGACCGATGTAACAAATTTATGGTTCTGCAACAACGAACCCGACCTACCCAACTGGTCGGCCTTCAAATCGAGCTTTTCCGAGATGTTCGGCCGCTCCGCTGTGCGCAAACTGCGCGTTGAACAGCGCCTCGAAGCCCGCGCTCAGAATCCTGATGAAACGTTCACTAGCTACATAGAGGACATTGTGGATCTGTGTAAACGAGTTGATCCTTCTATGTCCGAAGTTGAAAAGTTCACCAAAATCCTGAAGGGAATCTCCGACGATGCCTTTCACATGTTGACGGCCAGAAACCCGCAAACCGTCGTCGAAGTGGTTCAGCTCTGTCAGAGTTACGACGTCCTCAAGGGGAAACGAGCTTCTACTCGGCGTTCTCTCGTCACCGATCGGTTATTCTTGCCTCCGACAGCGCGCAGCCTCACTTCTGAACCACCTTCCCTCCTTCCTAAGATCAAGGCCTCGCCAACTGTCGCTCCTCCCTGCTTCTGCCGCAACCACCCCACCGCTAGATTCTGCACTTCGACGCACCATCCAGGAGGCAGTTGCAGACGTTTTACCGCCAAGCTCTCAAATTACGCCTGTGACAGCCCCGCTAACGCACGCCGCTGTCGCCGCCAGACCACCACCCTGCCCTGTCGCGTATGCTGCGCCGTAACCACCGCTACCACCTCCGCTCCGCCCTTATCTGCCTCCTCGATGTCCGGTCAAGAATCCATGGCGCACCTCCGAAAACCGTCCAATTTGTTATTCATGCGGCGTTCCTGGCCACGTCGCCCGGTTTTGTCGCCAGAGCGCGCAGTCGTACCGCAATGTCCCCCGCCTGTACAGTTACAACTACAGTTCAAACTATGAACCTTCCCCTCCCCCTGTCCCAGCTGGCACTTCTACCGACTCATTTTATCCTGACCGCTCCTCCCACTCCTCTCGCCGATCGCCGTCTCCCCGCCGTCGTTCCCTCTCGCCGCTGCGCCGTCGCTCTCCTGCTGGCCCGGAGGAAAACTAACAACCGCAGTTCCGGAGGCAAGAACTGCGTTTTCGTTTACTTGTGCAAGTCCTCCGTCTTCCCCGGCCAACGTTATCGAAGTGTTTGTTGATGGTGTCGCAGTTCTCGCGCTTTTAGACACTGACGCCGCTGTGTCTGTTATAAGTTCCAACCTTTGCCGCCGACTTATTAACGACGCCTGTTTCGAAGCATTTTCTCCGAACTGCCAGCTCGCATCGCATTAAACCGCTTGCGGCATGCACAGCCCGAATTGTAATTCAGGGTGTTTTGTACATCACCGAACTTCTTGTGCTGTCTCACTGCTCTCACGAACTGATTCTTGGGTTGCCACTTTCTCACCAGTAATCAGCGATTATTGATTGTGCCCGAGCCAGCATCGAATTGTCTCCGTTTTCACCTGCCGCCTCGTCCGACACACCGTTCCACGTCGATAAGATAACCGTGGCCGAATATACTGACATCCCTTTCCTGCTCTACCGCCCTTGTGCCCGTTTCCTGCGCCCGCTTTTGTGATTCGACAGTTCTTTTCACTCCTACTCATGCGGATAATCATCGCCATTGCTAAGTCCGGCCTTTCGCCCTTCTGACTTTCTGTGGTGGCTACAGCGGCATGTACGTCTCTAACCCGTTGCCTTGTCCGTCAACGCTTCATCGTGGAGAACGTCTTGGTCATGTCGCGTCCTTTGATGACGCTATGACATATGCCGTCTCAGAAGACACAGCCCCACTTCAGCTCAATACTATTGACTTGCCTGCTTGTGTAGAGAACGACAACTCCACTGCAGCTTTTTCTGGCTGTCTTGATGCCAGCCTTTAGCAGATCAACGCGACCAGCTCGTCAGCTCGCTGCGGCGCTTCCGTTTCTCATTCGACCTTCCTCGGACATCTTTGGGGCGCACATTCGTAGTCACTCACTGCATCGACACCGGTACGTACGCCCCGGTACGCCAGCGCCCTTATCGCGTATCGGCTGCAGAACGTTAAGGTATCACCGAGCACGTTAATGACATGTTTCACCGTGGCATCATCCAGCCTTCGCAAAGCCCTTGGGCTTCTCTAGTTGTTCTCGTGAGGAAAAAGAATAGCTCTATGGTTCTGCATTGATTACAGGCGTTTGAACAAGATAACGCGAAAAGACGTATACCCCCTTCCACGTATTGATGACGCTCTCGATTGCCTTCAAGATACCGAATTCTTTTCATCTCTGGACCTTTGCTTGGGCTACTGGCAGGTACCCATGGCAGCTGACGATCGACCGAAAACCGCTTTTGTGACACCTGACGGTCTCTATAAATTTAATGTCATGCCGTTTGGATTCTGCAACGCGCCGGCCACCTTCGAGCGCATGATGGACACAATTCTCTGCGGACTCAAGTGGCATGACTGTCTATGTTACCTGGACGATGTTGTCGCATTTTCAAAAGATTTTACATCACATTTGGACCGTCTCGAGCGTGTGCTAAAGTATTTGACTGATGCTGGCCTGCAACTAAATTTGAAAAAGTGCTGCTTCGGGGCTCGCCAGCTTCCTATATTGGGACACGTTGTTTCGAAAGAGGGTGTTCGTCCAGATTCTGCGAACCTCCGTGCAGTATTTGAGCTTCCACGCCCAAATTCTGTGAAGGCACTGTGTAGTTTCATCGGGCTGTGCTCGTATTTTCGTCGCTTCGTCCGCAATTTCGCTTTGATCATCTCGCCGCTGACTGAGCCCCTTGCCGGTGACGCTATTCGTTTGTCTTGGACATCCGACTGTGATGAGGCCTTTTCGATGCTTTGGCGCCTTCTAGTGTCGCCTTCGATTCTCCGCCATTTTGACCCTCCGGCGCCTACCGAAGTTCACGCTGAAGCCAGTGGTGTAGGTCTCGGCGTTGTCCTTGCACAGCGAATGCCCGGCAACCCAGAGTATGTTATTGCTTATGCCAGCCGCACCTGAACAAAGGCCGAAAAAAATTATTCTGTAACCGAAAAGGTGTGCTTGGCCATCATTTGAATCATTGGGAAGTTCCGCCCATATCTCTACGGTCGTTCCTTTTCTGTTGTTACGGACCATCACGCACTCTGCTGGTTGTCCACCCTTAAAGACCCATCCGGTCGTCTTGCTCGTTGGGCCCTCCGCTTACAATAGTACGACATTCAGGTCACCTACCGGCCTGGCCGTAAGCATTCTGATGCCGACGCCCTGTCTAGGTCACCTCTTCAATGCGGCTCTGACTCGACAGCTATCACCATAGGTTACTCATCTTCACTAGAAATTGCCGACATGCCCAACGAACAAAGGCAAGACCCTTGGATCGCTATTTTTCTCACAGTTATATCTACACCTTCTTTGCACCCAGCTTCATTCACGAAAGTTCCGCCGCCAATCTCGTACTTTTTTCATCCGCGACGGCATGTTTTACCGCCGAAATTACCTTTCCGACGGATGCGTGTGGCTCCCTGTCATTCCTCGGCACCTCCGTTCGGAAATATGTGCCCCTTTTCACGCCGATCCTCAGTCTGCCCATGCGGGAGTGTTGAAAACTTACACTCGTTTTCGCCTCCACAATTACTGGCAGGGTATGTACCGCTTCGTGCGTCATTACGTTCGCGCATGCCAGTAATGCCAACGCCGCAGAAACCCTCCACACCACTCCACCGTTCCGATGAAGCCCTTGCCCTGCCCCAGCCGGCCATTCGATCGTGTGGGTTGTGGTCTCTACGGGCCACTACCAATCATCCCAGCTGGTAACCGTGGCTGTTGACCACCTTACCCGCTACGAAGAAACATCTTTTTTACCTTCTGCGTCGGCGCCAGACGTTGCGTCTTTCGTACTGCACCATCTCGTTCTGCGCCACGGTTAACCTAAAGAATTGCTCAGCGACCGTAGCCGTGTTTTTCTTTCCGAGACCATTGAAGCCCTTCTTCACCAGTGCCGGAATTGTCCACCGTCCTACCTCGGCCTACCATCCGCAGACAAATGGCATGACGGAACGTTTTAACCGCACCTTCAGTGATATGCTGGCCATGTATGTCGCGTCCGACCACTCAAACTAGGACCGCCTTCTCCTATACGTCACGTACGCATATAATACTGCCATACAAAGCACGACCGGCTTCTCCCCTTTCTTCCTTCTACACGACCGCGAACCCACCTCAACGAGGGACATGATACGTCCTCATCGCCCTGACACCTCCGAAGCGACCACCATCTCTCAAGAGGCAGCATATGCAGAAGAACGTCGCCAGTTGGCTCGATCATTTACAACCAAGAACCAAGGTCACCAGCGGTTCCTTCGCGCACCTTCTTGTCCAGCGCCTTCATACAGCACAGACTCCCTCGTGTGGCTTTGGGTTCCTGCCACCCCTTCCTGGCTCTCCACCAAACTTGCTTTCAAATACTATGGCCCATATCGGGTTATTTGCCAGACCTCTCTGGTGAACTGCGTTACAGAACTGCTTGTACCGACACCGGATATGCGTCGCCGCGGGTGTGAAACAGTGCACGTGGACCGCCTCAAGGCCTGATACGACCCGCCTGTTGTGCCAACGCTATGAGTTGGCAGGATGCCTCTTTTTTCTCCCGGGGATACCTGTAGTGCCACACCAACGCTCGGTGACTGTCGACGGTGACAAAGACGACGAGCGTATGTCGAAAGGTGCGTGCTACAGAGAAGACGGCAGACAAAGACGAAGACGCAAGAGACTGACGCGCTAGTTAAACGGTCGACCGGAACACCGACCTGAGCTTGAAGGTACCCTTACAATATATATATATATATATATATATATATATATATATATATATATATATATATATATATATATATATATATATATATACCTATTTATAATACTCGACGTTTTGATGGGGGACCGATCTTTTTTGAGTCGTGTCTTCACTGCTGCTTCCCCTTTTGTAGGGCCTGGGCAAGTAAGAAAGAGACAGAAGTAAAACCTACAAAATAACTTTTAAATTTTTGCTTTTGTTCTCGTTTCGCTTGCCCAAGTATACAAGGGGAAGTAGCAGTCAATTACTCTTGACAGAGATCGGTCCCTAATCGAAACGTAGCGTCGAATAAAAATGTTTCGTTAAATGAAGCATGCACTTCGCTGTGTAGTATTTAAGCGACAAAGTACGTTATGTTCCAGCATCTCATATATGTATAGATGCGACGTAATGGTGACAAGGTTGCAGACATCAAAAAAGGAGTAAGGCATAATTGCACTGAAATCAACTCTTTATTGGGCAGAGTTGCTCCCGCAAAAGAACTAAGGAACTCGGCGGCGGCGATAACCGCAAATGTTCTCGCAGGCCGTCGAACAAAGAATGCCCTTTCCACTCGTAGGCGCTCAATTTAAAAGCGACGTAGAAACACTAGATAAAACCGAGCAGAGTGAGTAGCATAACCGGGAACATTGTAGAAATACAAGCGTTTCGCAGGAATCCTTCGAGATACATCTTGAATTTCCTCGAAAGATATCATTTCGAGATGCATCTCTAAAAGATAAAACCCCCTCTCGCGACAACTAACATGACCAAACAAAGATTACGGAAGTGATGCGCGCGCTAGGTTCGCAATAATAAAATCACATGCCTGCGGCTGTTGAAAAAGAAGAAATGAACATGGCTATATATATATATAAATATATAAATATATATATATATATATATATATATATATATATATATATATATATATATATATATATATATATATATATATATTGAAATGGGTTTTACTGACGGTTCAACGGAATATAGTCCTCTGTAAGCTGCACGGCGAACAGCACAGCTAGGAACACAGTCCGTCTAGGCACAGACCAGCAAGCTCGAGCAGCGCAGCGGCACTTCGTTGTTCTCTTCTTCGTGTTTCGTGACATCCGCTCTTCGTTCACTACAATTTCCCCGGGAACAAAGAAGAGCCACCGTGGCGACTTATGGCGAGGGCAAGACGAGCAGGTCGTAGTATGTTTTGAGGCGGCTCACGTGCACAGTTTCGCGGCTGCGATGACGCATATCCGAATAGGGAGTGAGTGGCTCCACAATATCATTTACAGGAGAGGTTTGGTGAACGATGCGGTAGGGGCCGTGGTATTCAGTTCGAAATTTCAATGACAATCCCGGTGGGGTACCAGGAACCCAGATCCAAACGAGGGACCCTGAAGGGAAAACATGTGGCGTCTGATCTTTGTTGTGACGATGCTTTTGGCGGCCTTGAGATTCCGATGTTAAACTGCGGGCCAGCTGGCGACATTCCTCTGCATGCTTTGCAGCGTCAGAAAGTGGAGTCCACTCGGAGGAGTAGGGACGATGTGGTAATATAGTGTCCATTGTGGACAAAGCCTCACGCCCATAAAGGGGGAAGAAAGGGCTAAATCCGGTGGTTGACTGCGTGGCGGTGTTGTAAGCGTACGTCACGAAAGGAAGAACAGCGTCCCAGTTAGTCTGATCTGCAGCACCGTGCATCGTGAGCATATTTCCGATAGTACGATTGAAGTGCTCAGTCAGCCCGTTAGTTTGAGGGTGACATGCTGTTGTTGTCCGATGTATGATGCGACATTCGGCCAGTAGAGCTTCAACGACATTGTAAAGGAAGACTCGGCCTCTGTCACTGAGCAGCTCACACGGCGCGCCATGGCGAAGAACAAAATGATGAAGCAAGAACAGGGCAACCTCACGGGCAGTAGCGGCAGGTAGGGCAGCGGTCTCCGCATATCGGGTGAGGTGGTCGATGCCGACGATAATCCAGTGGTTCCCAGAGACCGTGGAGGGAAGTGGCCCGTAAAGATCAACGCCAATGCGATCAAAAGGACGGGCCGGGCATGGAAGGGGGTGTAAGGGGCCAGAAGCACGAGGTGTGGATGGCTTGCGGCGCTCACAGGCGATGCAGGAGTGGACGTATTTGCGAATCTAACCGTACATGCCGCGCCAATAGTAGCGTTGAGAAATTTTATGAAACGACTTGACTACACCAGGATGGGCATACTGAGGGTCGGCATGGAAAGAGGTGCAAATTTCATGTCGTAAATGACGGGGAATGATGAGAGGCCAACGTCGACCCTCAGTCATATAACTGCGGCGGTAGAGAAGACCGTCTCGTAGGGCAAAGTGTGGTGCTTGACGGCGTAAAGTCCGAGAAGGCGCAGCGTTGGGAGAAGTGGACACGATATCGATAAGAGATGCGAGCCACGGGTCTTTTCGCTGCTCCGCAGGCATATCAGCGATGGTTAGAGATGAGAGGACGGGATCAGCCGCCGTGGAGCAAGCAGGTTCGCTGGATAGGGGAGAACGAGACGGAGCGTCGGCGTCCATGTGTTTACGGCCAAAACGATATACAACGCGAATATCAAATTCCTGAAGGCGGAGGGCCCATCGTGCGAGGCGGCCGGACGGGTCTTTAAGACAGGACAGCCAACATAACGCGTGGTGGTCCGTGATGACGTTAAACTGGTGACCGTACAGGTAGGGTCTGAATTTCGTTAGTGCCCACACAATTGCCAAACACTCCTTTTGCGTAACTGAGTAGTTGCATTCAGCTTTAGAGAGAACACGACTCGCGTAGGCGACGGCGTATTCGTGAAAGCCGCTTTTCCGTTGAGCCAATTCAGCTCCGAGGCCAACGCCACTCGCATCAGTATGGACCTCGGTGGGTGCTGTCGGGTTGTAGTGGCGAAGTATTGGTGGCGATGTCAAAAGATGGTGCAATGCGGTGAACGCTTCGTCGCACTCGGCCGACCAGTCACTTAACTCACTGTTTCTCCCGAGTAGCTTTGTCAGGGGTGCAATAAAAGAAGCAAAGTTCCGTACGAAGCGCCGAAAATCCGAGCACAGACCTATGAAACTTCAAAGTTGCTTGAGTGAGACCTGGTTTAGAAAACTCTGCGACTGCGCGCAGCTTGGCCGGATAAGGACGAACACCTTCCTCAGAGACAATGTGACCCAAAATGGCAACAGCTGGGCACCGAAGTGACACTTTTTTATTCAGTTGTAGGCCAGCGTCAGTAAGACAAACCAAAACTTGCCGCAAGCGCTCCAGGTGTGTAGCGAAGTCAGTGGAAAATTCACGAATGTCGTCCAAGTAGCAGAGACAGATGTGCCACTTGAACTTCCGCAGGATGTTATCCATCATCCCCTCGAATGTGGCGGGCGCATTGCACAGACATGACATTAAATTCATAAAGGCCATCCGGCGTCACAAATGCGGTCTTCTCTCTGTCACAGGCGGCCATTGGTACTTGCCAGTAACCGGAAAGTAAATCAAGGGACGAAAAGTACTCGGCACCTTGGAGGCAATCAAGAGCATCGTCTATACGCGGAAGGGGGTAATAGTCCTTGTGGGTAATTTTGTTGAGGCGCCGGTAATCGATACAAAAGCGAAACGAACCATCTTTCTTCTTTAGTAGCACCACTGGTGAAGACCAGGGGCTTTGAGATGGACGGATCACACCACGTTGTAGCATGTCCTCAACTTGCTCATTGATCACGCGACGCTCTGCCGCTGACACACGATAGGGGCGCCGTCGAAAAGGCGTGTTATAGAGCCGGTCTGAATGTGATGCGCGACTGTGGAAGTGCGGCCGAGAGGTGTGTGGGTGGCGTCGAACGCGGAGCGAAACGCCTTTAAAAGGGCCACAAGCTGCGTCCGGTAGGTGGAAAGAAGGGCGTCATCGATGGCGGTTCGGAAGAAGTCGTCTGGCAACGAATCAGGCGTCGGATCGGACTGGAGAGCATCGATGTAGTTACCACGGTTGGTCTCGGGTGCATCCAGGTCAGAGAGAAGGTAGGCTGGTTCAATAGAACCGGGAGATTCCCCACGTAGCAAAGTAATCGGGCACGGAAACGGATTGTAGATGAGTAGCTTCGTGAAGCCACCGTGAACATCGAGAACATCAGATGGCAGCGGCAGATGCTTGCGGTGGATGAAGGATGCAGACGGCGTAAATAGAACACTAACGGCTGACACGGCAGGACACGAACGAGGCACAAGGGCACAAGCCTCTGGAGCTACGTCGATACCTTTAGCGATGGTGAGCTTTTGAGGACACACTGAACGGTTGTCGGCGTGCATTACGTCGCACAGTGCAGAAAATTCTACTTCATCTCGGGCGCAATCGATCACGGCGTACTTTTTAGACAAGAAGTCTCATCCAAGGATCACATCGTGACAACAAGACGACAAAACTACGAACTCGACACTGTATAACAGACCTTCAATGACGACACGCACTGTACATGCTGCTAAAGGTGCAATCCTCTCTTCGCTGGCAGTGCGGAGCGACAATCCGTTAAATGGCGTTGTAACTTTTCGTAATCGTCGACAAAGTCGCTCATGAATCGCAGACACTGCAGCACCTGTATCGACCAGCGCATATACAGACAGACCATCGAGAGAGATTACTATAACGTTCGTGGGCAAAATATGAGGCATTGAGCTTTTAGCAGAGCACGCAGTTCTCGCCTCATGAACCGCTTAACTTAGTTTCCCTCATCAGAAGGGGGTGGTCGCCGACGCATTGGTGACAGTGACCTGCGACGTGGAGAAGGAGAACGATGGGTCATATACGAACGCTGTTCGGCGGCGTATGCAGGCGAAGAGGGAGCAGAACGAAGCAGCGGTGGGGAGTACTCCGAAGACGCAGGCTCGGGACGAGCAGCCATGCGGCGACGGCACCGACGGGCCACGTGTCCAGGGCAACCACTGTAGTAACAAATAGAGCGATTGTCCGAAGAGCGCCACGGGTTGTAATAGCGCGAAGTCGCAGGATGAAGCGGAGCCGTTTGAGGAAGCGGTGCATGGCGTAGGACAGGCTGCATGGGTGGTAACGGCTCAGGCGGAGGCCGCGCCGCCACTGCCGCGTAGGTCAAAAGGGCTGGGACAGAAGGTTGGCTATATTTTACTGGTGCTCCGACGTATGTCAAGAGAGCGACAGCAAGAGCCGCATGAAGCGTGGGAAGTGCTTCTGCGATTTGTTCGCGGATGACTTGCTGTAACCTTGGCACCAAAGGAAAGGAAACGTCAGGACGATGGGGAACAAGGGACAGTTGACGGGCCACTTCTCGAACGCACTGCTTGATTTGTTGCAGCAAGGAGGACTGTTCTGCGTCAGCTGTTAAAGCTGCAAGAGGCTTCTGGTGTGAGAGCGAAGAACGAGTGATTTGACGGCGCATGCGTAATTCCTCAAATTTTGGTATGCATTGATAACGTCGACCATGGTTGCTGGGTTTCTCGCCAGAAGCATCTGGCACGCGTCATCGTCGATTCCTTGTAAAATATGACCAATCTTGGCATGTTCTGTCATTGAAGCGTCCGCGCGCTTGCACAGGTCTACAACGTCTTCAATATAACTTGTAATATTTTCGCCGGGTAGCTGTGCACGGCCGCGCAAGCGTTGCTCAGCGCGCAGCTTGCGGACTGCAGGCCTGCCAAAGATATCGGAAAAAGTGGTCTTGAAAGCAGACCACGAGGAGATATCGGCCTCGTGGTTGCGGAACCACAGGTTGGCAACATCCGCTAGGTAGAATACCACGTTATTTAATTTGAGACGGTCGTCCCATTTGTTGTTCGTACTGACCCGCTCATATGAGGACAGCCAATCCACGTAGTGGTCGCGGGTTCCGCTGAAGATAGGAGGGTCCCGTTGGTGCAAAGCTCCAGCGCAGAAGACAGGGGACGAGGAGGCGGTTGGACTAGGAGTGGTAGCAGCGGTCATGGCTGTTGTCAGTAGTGTGCGGCTGCGAAGCTCCAGGGCGGACGGAAATCCTCACCTCGACCAAGTGAAATGGGTTTTACTGAGGGTTCAACGAAAAAAAAAACAGCACAGCTAGGAACACAGTCCGTCCAGGCACAAACCAGCGAGCTCGAGCAGCGCAGCGGCAGTTCGTTGTTCTCTTCCTCGTGTTTCGTGACATCCGCTCTTCGTTCACTACCGTATATATATATAGCTTCATCTGATTTCAAGTCATCGTGTATCTGCTATCTCGCACGTAAGGATCCACCATCGCCCTCTGCGACACCTACAGCGCCTCTCGTCTGCCTACAAGTAGCCGCGAATACAAGCGGCTACCGGGATTTGCAGCCGTGTTTTCGTGTGCTAACGGGTCCTACTCGCATTTTGTAGGTGAGCTCCACCCCACTGCTTTTTCGCGGTCATTACTGTTTCCATTATCGGCTGCAAATCCCACTTATGTATTACTGACTTGGTATGGGTATCGACGTCTGATTGTATCGTGCCCGTATCGTGACCGTATCGTGTCGTGGCGGAGGGGCTGGCGAAACTCGATGAAATCGTGAGCTCTGCTGTGTAGGGCCACCCAAGATAGACAGGTCACGGCAGAGAGTTCTGACAAAATGTGATTCACTGCAGAAGGTAATGGCAACCCACTCCAGTATTTCCTGCCAAGAAAACCCTATGCCCAGTCACAATACCATTAATGATATGGCGCCGGAAGATGAGCCTCCCAGGTTGGAAGGCGTCCCACATGTTACTGGGGATGAACAAAGGGCGATTCCTAATAGCTCTAGGACGAATGAGGCGGCTGGGCTAAAGCCAAAAGGACGCTCAGTTGTGGATGTGTCGGGAAGCAACCGGAAAGTCCGATGTTGCAAGGAGATATATTACATAGCAACATGAAATGTAAGATCTATGACGCAAGGTAAACTGGATGTCGTCAAGCGAGAAATGGACAGATTGAACATTGATATCTTGGGTATCAGCGAGCTCAAGTGGACCGGACTGGGAGAATTTAACTCCGGCGAACATTATGTCTTTTATTGTGGGCACGAATCCAAGAGAAGGAATGGGGTCGCTCTCATAGTAAACAGAAGAATGGGCAAAGCAGTGCTAGGGTACAACCCCAAAAACGACCGAATGATTTCACTTCGGATCCAAGGTCACCCTTTCAACATAACAGTTATCCAAGTCTATGCACAAACCACTACTGCTGAAGAAGCTGACGTTGAGAGAATTTATGCGGACCTACAATGCCTTTTAGACCGCACCCCATCATCAAACGTCGTTTTTCTCATAGGAGACTGGAATGCTAAGGTCGGGAGTGAAAAAATATCCGGAATTGTAGGCAAGTTTGGTCTTGGCGAGCCAAATGAAGCTGGGCAGATTCTAGTAGAGTTTTGTCAAGAAAACAACCTGACCATAGCGAATACTCATTTTCAACAGCACAACAGGCGCTTGTACACATGGACTTCACCGGACGGTCTGTACAGGAATCAGATCGATTATATTCTTTGCCGGCAGAGATGGAGAAGCGCTATACAAGCAGTAAAAACAAGGCCTGGGGCCGATTGTGGCACCGATCATCAGCTTCTTGTTGCCAAAATTAAGCTTCGATTGAGGAAAATGCAGAAAACTAGAAGGCCTTTCAGGTATAATCTGGATCAAATTCCATTAGAATATGCTGTGGAAGTGAGGAATTGATTTCAAGAATTAGATCTAGAAGACAGAGAGCCCGAAGAGATGTGGACTGATGTTCGTGATATAATACAAGAAGTTGCTACTTAAGACTCTTAAGAGTTTATTGGCCTGCCAGAAGATCAAATCAGTCGATATTGTCGACCATAAACCCTGACTGCTCATTGAAGGGTCAAATTCTAAAGTTAAAGCTCAGCTACTTTGGTCATCTGATGAGAAGAGAGGAGTCGCTGGAGAAAGATTTGATGTTGGGAAAGGTTGAGGGTCGCCGGAGAAGGGGTAGGCAGCGAACGCGATTGTTAGATGGCATTCTCTAGGCATTGCAGATGAAGCTATGTGATGTTAAGAAGATAGTGAGAGACCGGAAAGCGTGGCGTGACATGGTCCATAGGGTCACGAAGAGTCGGACACGACTGAATGCCTGAACTGAACTGAACTGAAAGCAAAAGAAATGCAAGAAAGCAAACTGGTTATCTAAAGAGGCTTTGCAAATAGCTGAGGAAAGGAGGATGGCAAAAGTTATGGGGGAAAGAGAAAGATACAAGGTTCTCAATGCGGATTTTCAGAAAATAGCAAGGAGAGGTAACAATACCTTCCTGAACATACAGTGCCAAGCTTTTGAGGACAATAGCCAATAAGGAACACAAGAGCTCTGTATAAGACAATCAAAGATATCAAAGGAAGCTTCTGTGCTAAGCTGGGTGTGATAAAGGACAAACGAGGCAAGGACCTCACTGAAGCCTCAGAGATAAAGAAGGGGTGGCTGGAATACACAGAAGAACTGTACAAGAAGGACCCGAATGTGCAAACCCAACATAAGACGGTTGTGATTACTGATCTCGAGCCGGGCATCCTGAAGAGTGAAGTTGAATGGGCCTTAGCCAGCCTTGCTAAGAACAAAGCTAGCGGAATTGATGGCATTCCAGCTGAGCTGCTTCAAAACCTCAACCATGACGCTGCTAACATTCTGCATACATTATGTCAGAAGATTTGGACAACCCTGCAGTGGCCACAGGATTGGAGGAGGTCAGTTTACATCCCCATTCCAAAGAAAGGCAGTGCCAAAGATTGTTCCAACTACCGCACGATCGCGCTTATTTCGCATGCTAGCAAGGTGATGTTGAAAATCCTCCTAGGTAGGCTGCAGCAGTATGTGGATCGGGAGCTTCCGGACGTGCAAGCTGTGTTTCGCAAGGGCAGAGGAACTAGAGACCAAATTGCCAACCTTCGCTGGATCATGGAAAAAGCAAGAGAGTTCCAGAAACCCATCTACTTCTGCTTTACTGACTATGCTAAAGCGTTTGACTGCGTAGATCACAGCAGATTGTGGCAAGTTCTCCAAGAGATGGGAGTTCCAATTCACCTCATCTGTCTCCTCAGGAACCTGTATGAAGGGCAAGAGGCCACAGTCAGAACTGGGCTTCGTCTTACTGATTGGTTTCCGATCGAGAAAGGAGTGAGGCAAGGCTGCATACTGTCGCCCTGCCTATTTAACCTATATGCAGAGTGCATCATGAGGAAGGCTGGTCTGGACGAGTCTTCAGCTGGAGTGAAGATTGCTGGAAAACGTATCAACAACCTTAGATATGCGGATGATACCACTTTAATGGCAGAAAGTGAAGTGGAACTCAAGAGACTTCTGACGCGCGTACAAGAAGATGGTGAGAAGTTTGGGCTTAATCATGGCGTCTTGCCCTATCCAGTCCTGGAGCATCAATGGTCAAGAAGTGGAAGCTGTGACAGATTTTCTGTTCTTGGGCTCCAAGAGTACCTCAGAAGGAGACTGCAGCCATGAAATTATGAGACGCCTGCTTCTGGGAAAGAGAGCAATGGTTAGCCTTGACCGCCTAGTAAAGAGCAGGGACATTAGTCTGCCAACCAAGATCCGTATAACTCGTGCTATGGTCTTTCCAGTTGTTTGAAGTTTGAAGTTTGAAGTTTATTTTCATTTCAAAAAGAAATGAGGGACCCGAGACAAAAAGTGAACGTTAATTCACTTAACGGCGCTCGGGCCCCAATACATGGCAACAGCGAGGGGTTAGTAATTACTATATCGGTGCATCCAAAATTCAGATTGTAGTTTTAAACAAGAGTTACAAACATCTTCCTTTTCCACATAATTCAGTCTGCGGAAAAGCTTAATATAACTGCACAACATTAAATATCAACAGGACCAGTGAATACCATCAAAATGTATGTGATGTATGGATGCGAGAGTTGGACCGTGAAAAAGGCTGACCGCTGAAGAATTGACGCATTTGAATTGGAGTGCTGGCGAAGACTCTTGAGAGTTCCTTGGACTGCCAGAAGATCAAATCAGTCGATATTGTCAACCATAAACCCTGACTGCTCATTGGATGGTCAAATTCTAAAGTTAAAGCTCAGCTACTTTGGTCATTTGATGAGAAGAGAGGAGTCGCTGGAGAAAGATTTGATGTTGGGAAAAGTTGAGGGTCGTCGATGAAGGGGTAGGCAGCGAACGCGATGGTTAGATGGCATCCTCGAGGCACTGCAGATGAAGTTATGTGATGTTAGGAAGATAGTGAGAGACCGGAAAGCGTGGCGTGACATGGTCCATAGGGTCCCGAAGAGTCGGACACGACTGAACGATTGAACTGAACTGAGGCGGTCTCGCTCGCAGCCAACTGTATGGCTGCAGTCACAAGGCCTGTCTCACTTGTGGAAGCCAGGAAGATGCCTGCTTGTAGCCTTGTTTTGCGCCGCGCACTCGTTAGTTTGCGCTGGCGATGTACAAACAAACCCAAGCCCGGACAAACTGGATCAAATCTTATCGCGTGTGAAAGAACCAGCCTTGTCAAGTGAAATCTTCCAAAACGAAACTTCCAGCAAACTGAAATAAATTCACACAAATATCGCAGAGATGAAAAGACGACTCTCCCCTCCTGAGAGTCGCTTTAATGTAGTTGACAACCTGCGTTAGGACGTTAACAGTGTGAACACAACACTCAGTGAATCTCAGGCTCAGCTAAGAACCCTGGAGTCAAAACACACTGAACAAGCAAACCTGGTCCTTGAGGATCTGAACAACAGAATGCGCAGAAACAACCTCGTTTCTAAAGGTATTGAAGAAAAGTCTCCAAGAAAATGGAAAGATAAGGAAAGGTGATCAATGAATTTATATCAGAAAACCTTGGCATCCGGCCAGGTGTAATCGAACGAGCCCACAGGGTGGGACCATACAAAAAAGAGCATCTGTCCAATTGTTGTAAAGTTCTTGAACGTTAAAACAAGTCTAATATCCTGAGAAACGCCCACAAACTTAAAGACCTAGAGACGTCCCGGGTATGGATTGAAGATGAGTTTTCACCCAGAATTCAGTTCGCAAGAAGGAAGCTCCCGGATTTTGTGCGAGCAGAACGCGAACTTGACGAAACATATGTAAGCTGCTATTTGACAAGGTTGTGTTCAGAAAGAAGCTTTATATATATGGCAGCTTACAGGACCGGGTCATTCTACTAGGAAGACGTGATTGTAGACACCGGTTCCGACTTGGACATGTTATGGATTGCAGTGCACCTGTCGACCCATGTAGCCTGTGCCTTCGGTGTCTGTTACCGTCTTCCAGATGCACGAAGCGATTTCGTCGATAACCTCAACGAGTCACTTATCTTCTCATAAAACCAGCACCCAACCACACCAATAATTTTGGCTGGTGATTTCAATTACCCGGGAATAGACTGGCGGACGTGTAAACCCCTGGCGGTACAAGGCAGCGCGAAAGTTCGGAATTTGTTGATCTGCTTTCTTTGTTCAGCCTGACCAAAACCGTACCTTGTCCAACACGTGGAAACGCCATTTTAGATCTAGTACTGACGACAGAACCAGACAGAACCAGGTGAAGGAAGACGAAGATGGCTGGCTGACAGGCGGTTCTTTTCGCTTCTCTTGCTACTTCGCTTTTATATTAATTTCCGGGTGTCTTGGTACCCATGTTACTCGGAGGAGACCGGTAAGACCTGGGAGAATCTCCAAGTGGTCTCCTTCCTGGCGCGCCGTGCCCTCGGATTGCTTTTTCCCACGTTCTGGTCTCTGGCTGCTGAATGGTTAGGCCTAGCGGCTGCCTGTTTGGTCATGGCTGACGAGGCTGCTCCAGGCAGCCCATCGTCTCTCTGCGACGCGTCCTCATGTCGGGCGGCTCAAACACCGCCGCGGACCAGCCTTC
This sequence comes from Amblyomma maculatum, assembly GCF_055883805.1. Taxonomy (NCBI): domain Eukaryota; kingdom Metazoa; phylum Arthropoda; class Arachnida; order Ixodida; family Ixodidae; genus Amblyomma; species Amblyomma maculatum. Next base: position 461,778,461 of record NC_139344.1, on the reverse strand, counting down.
GTACCACCCCGACGACCTTGCACCTCCTGGTGCGCTTCGTGAGTCCCACCCTGCCTCCACCTCCGCCAGTCTCTATTTGAAACCCGACATCTCTGAGCATTCAGGGTTCCTGGGCCTTTCGCCACGGACAACTGCGGACTCGGAGTCGCCGCAACCTACCCGCTTGGAGCTTGGCACAGGCACGGACGCCATGACGGTCCATGAGCAGATTGTTGCGGCAATTCTGGACAAAGATAACAAGATTGGTCCCGGAACCAGGGCAGTCCTTTTGCCTCTGGCCTGTGCCCTGTACCGACACACTGCGCACTTCTTTGCGTGTGCGGTCACTGAGCTGAACCATTCAGAAACGCTCCGGACCTCTTTGGCGGCGCGAGAGCACGAGCTGGGTGTCCTCCGAATGCGGCTTGCTTGCGGGACTACCTAGGACACCACTACTGCGGCGGACCTCTGATACGTGAGGCGGTAACCCCCGGTCCCTCGGACGTATGCTGCCACGTTGAGCGGCGTTTCAGATTCTCACCAACAGGGAGGCGCAGCCATTGCAGCTCCAGCTGCAACATCTCATCCGTTCAGGCCTCCTCAGTCCCTCAGTCTGGAGACTCCTGCCCGGATCCTGAGATGCACCGGATGTTCCTAACTTCTGTTGCACCCTTGGACGACGTTGGCAGCCAAGTGGCGGCTCTGCTCAATGCGAACATCGATTCAGAAGCTCAGGGAATTGGAGCTGTTACTCTCAGGATCTCTCATCGCGCCCTGACGGTTACCTCCAGGGACCCTGAGGACCTCGACCGTCTCCGGAGGACCAAAATCCGGAGGGATCTGAGCGCTGCCCCCATCCCCGATTGGCCAAATTCCGCAACGCATACGTCCCATCAGGTCCAATTTATTCCATACAGGACCGGAGCGAAGACATCAGACAAGAACACAAGCAAGCCACCGAAATAATACAACGCACACTAGAAGCCCAAGAGGTAGACCACCATCTTCTCAAGCTATGGCAGATGCGCAGCCACCTTGTGAGGCGATGGAAAAGACAGCGCCTAAATAGACTTCTCCGTCTGCGGAAGGCTGAGCTCACGGAGGAAGCCCAGACATACGCCACCAACCTAGCACAATAAAATTGGCAACAGTTTTGCGAGTCATTGAGAGGAACGCTGGGAACGTCCCGTACTTGGACAATACTGCGGAACCTCATTGACCCCTCTAAATCAAAATCCGCATCTACACGGACCCTGAAGCGTATTGCTCACCTTTTTCCAGGGGACGACGCCACGCTGCTTTAGGCTCTTAAGGACAAATATATCGGCACCAGCCCAGCTCCTCCTTGCTCTTTGGCCCACCAGGGCGACGAAAATCCGGCACTCGATGCTCCCATTTGTGAAGCCGAGGTGTATGCTGCAGTTCGATCATGCACCCGCAACACGGCGGCGGGAACGGACAAGATCAGCAACGCCATGATCCGCAACTTCAGCAAGGCACAAATCAGCGACCTCACCGAGTATTTGAACGACTCGCTGTGGGAGAAGAATGAAATTCCCTCTGAGTCGAAGCGCTCGGAGATAATCGTAATTCCAAAACCGGGCAAGAAGCCGGCGGTCGAAACGCTATGACCCATATCACTCACCTCGTGCCTGGGCAAGCTCTACGAGCGAGTCATCCAGACGCGACTTCAACACTACATAGAAGATAACGGCCTCTTCCATCCCTCCATGATCGGCTTCAGATCGGGCCTGTCCACTCAAGACGCTTTTCTTCTCCTCAAGGAGGAGGTACTTTCTAACATTCCGAGAGGAGGCGAGCACCTCATTATGGCCTAGATCTAAAAGGCGCATTTGATATCGTGTCTCACGAGGCAATCCTATCGGAGCTCAATAACCTAAACTGCGGCGAACGCACCTTCCGATACGTCAAGAATTTTTTGTCCAACCGAACGGCAACGATAGGAATGAGTGACATGAGATCGGATCTTCAAGACATGCCAAACAAGGGCACGCCACAGGGATCGCTCATCTCCCCGCTCCTCTTCAACATCGCCATGATTAGAATAGCAAGGGCTCTGCAACAGGTTCCGAATATTAATACACCCTGTATGCTGATGACATTACGATCTGGACAACCACCGGCTCTCTAGGCCAGACAGAAGAAATACTTCAGGCAGCCGCAACCTGCGTGGAAACAGAGGCCTTTCGATGCGGGCTCCAATGCTCCCCAGATAAATCTGAAGTCATCCGCATACGTGGGTACCACTATACATCACCAGGCAATCTTAGCATCCTCCTGCATGGGGTCCCAATCCGGGAAGTTCCACGCATACGAATCCTGGGTCTCTGACTCCAAAGCGATAGAAAAGTAGTCCACGGGCTCCATCTCCTCAAGAATACAACACAGCAGATCTCTAAAATGATCCGCCGGGTGGCCAGAAACAGAAAAGGCATGCAGGAAGAAGACACGATCCGTCTGGTGCAGGCGCTGGTCATCAGTCGCCTCTCCTATGGACTACCTTACCTCACCCTGCTCCGAAGAGATCTCAACAAAGTAAACGCAATGATACGTGCAGCTTACAGGAACGCGTTAGGCCTCCCACCATACACCTCCAACGTCAGATTGGAAGCTCTAGGACTGCAAAACACATTTGAAGAAATTCAAGAGGCTGTCCTCCTGTCCCAAAGTGAATGCCTTCTGTCAACTGAGACTGGCCGGCTCACTCTCGAGCGCGTTGGCTATCCTTCGGACGTACGAGCTATAAAGTCAACGACTAACATTCCTGTTCCGTACCAGGCAAGAGTATATCCCCGCTCCCAAAGAACATGTCTCCAGTCCCCAACGAAGGCAGAAGACACGCCCGAGTGAATTATCTTAAGCGTGCAGTGGAACGCAGTCCAAGAACTGTCGATGTGGATGTCGCTCTGTACGAGCATACATCGAACGCAGCAGCAGCCATGGTGGTGGGCTCTTCATACACAGAAGTCTCCAGCATGTCCATCCCGCACTGTACTATCACAGAAGCGGAAGTGGCGGCGATCGTGCTGGCCATTACCTACGGAGACGCGACAAATCGAGAGCTTCACGTAATCACCGACTCACAAGCGGCGTGTCAGCTCCTTCTTGCAGGCAGAATACCTGCAAAATTAGCTCGCTTCACAACTAACCCATTGGCTACAATCTCACAGCTCAAACATCAGATCACTTTGGTTCCGAGGCACTCTGGATTGGAAGGTAATGAGGTCCTCTAGCTCGAGGTCACACAAACCGAGCGGCCACCAATCCCGATCTCACAACCAGCATTCCTGTACCAGCTACTTATGGCGTGCGACTTAAGTACCTACAGGAACAACGTAGGATTTACCCCCTTCCACACATGGGTCTAAATGCACAAGAAATGCGAGAATGGAGACAGCTCCAAACCAACACTTACCCCAACCTACATGAATACAACATAATGTTCTCAGAACGCTACACAGACATATGCCCCTGGTGCAATGACCAGGCCACTGCCTACAGCGTCACATGGGGGTGCGCAGGCCCCAAGCCTCCACACATAAACATGCACCATTCGGAGGCGCAGTGGGAGGCCACTCTGCAATGCTATGATCTAGAGATCCAGCGTAGGCTGGTAACTCAGGCACGAGCGGCAGCCCAGGCCACTGGGGTCTTGAAATGAAGACTCCACTCACTGCCCCCCCCTCTTTTTTTTCTTTTTTCTTAAATAAAGTTTTCTCTCTCACACAGAACCAGAACATGTGCATGTAAATGTGTTGGATTGCATCAGCGACCACAATTTTTTGCACTGTGAGTACGCATCAGAAATCAAAAAGCCTGAACTACCAAACAAGGTCATATACGATTACACGCGAGCAAATGTTGACTGCATCATCGGAGAACTTTTATCATTTTCTGGAGAATCTTTGAGCGCAATTGCCCGTCGTGATAGCACAGAAAAATGGAAAATAGTTCAGAATAAGTTAATTGAATTAAAAGAAGAATATATTCCTAAAATAACATTCAGATTGTAATCGCACAACTCATGGTTCACTTCACATGTAAAGCGATGCATCAACAAAGAAGAAGCGATTGTGCTCTAAAGCGAAACTGAGTTGCTCGGATGGTGATTGGAAGCTTTACAGGGATCAGGCAGAAATATGTAAGAGAGAAAGTGAAGCCGCTAAAGGCAAATTTTTTAATCACGATATATCAGAATTACTAAAAAATAACGCCAAGAAGTTTTGGGAAGTAGTTAATCCGAAGGCCTCCGCAACAAACTTCATATCAATTATCAAGGACGATGAGCTTCTTCCGCCATCAGAGGTAGCTTCAGAGTTTAATTATTTCTTAGCTCCGTTATCACTAAGGAAATTTAATCCCTCCTCGTCCTAATTTAACTTCACTGAGTGCGACCATGAATGATCTCATCATCACTCATGAAGGAATAGAAAAAGCTATTGACCGGCGCCAAATAACTCTTCCCCTGGTCTTGATGGTATATGCCCAAAATCGCTTAAGTTAACAAGACCCGTAATCTCACACATTCTTGCCGTCTTATACCAGCAATCGCTTGACACTGGATACATCCCTGAGTATGGAAACTTGCTCGTGTTACCCCTGTATTTAAATCCGGTGACTCATCAGTGGTAACAAATTATTGACCCATCTCATTAACCAGTATACCTTGCAAACTGCTAGAGCATATCATATGATCTGCTATTATGAAGTACTTAACCGAACACAACTTTTCTTCACCCAATCAGTATGCATTCCTACATGGTCGTTCCTGCGAGACTCGGTTGGTTGAATTATTACCTGACCTGCATGATGCCGTAGATGCTAAATTAACAACGGACGCTATTTTTATTGACTGAAAGCATTTGTTAAGGTGCCCCATAATCGTTTATTACTAAAACTAAATAGTATTGGCATAAACAACAAGGTTATTACCTGGATTACTAATTTCCTTACCACCCGGTATCTGTATGTACATATAAATGGATGCTGCTCTGCCTTAACCTTGGTAAAATCGGGCGTTCCACAAGGCTCAGTACTCGGACCGATTCTATTCCTGATCAACATTAATTACATAAGTGACACTATTGCTTTTACTACAAGATTATTTGCTTACGATTGTGTTCTCTACAGACAAATTACCAGCCCTGCTGATGCTAACTCTTTACAGACTGATTTCGATAGAATCACCTTTTGGTGTGAACAGTTGCAAATGCAGATTAACGTCTCTAAAACAAAGACTGATGATTGCCACTAACCTTAGGCCTCATAACCATTTTTACTGCATGAATAGTACTCCCATTGAGAATTTTATACACTGAAATACCTAGGGGTTTTACTTTCCTCTGATATAACATGGAACAACCACATCGATGCAACTGTAAGCAAATCATCCAATGCACTTGGCTTCATCAGGCGTCACTTGCACCAAGTGACCTATACCTGCTACCAAACTTTTGGCATACACGGCCCTCGTCCGCTCTAAAATAGAATCCGCCTCTTCACTTTGGAATCTGTGTCAAATGTACCTAATCAACAAATTGGAGTTGGTTCAGAATGAAGCAGCCAGATTTATAACGAAAAACTACTCTCGCCATTGCAGCAAAACCGCCATGAAAGCATCGCTAAACTTATCACTTGAAAAGCGAAGACTGGTATCACTATTATCTTTTTTGCACAGGCTCTATCATAGTCACTCATCGTTCGCTACATGTTATATCAGACCCGCCCACCGGATATTTCCGCGCTTAGATCATAACTTCAAAATTGAACCCACGTTTTCACGTACGCATCTCCTTAGTCACTCGCCATTATTTCTTGCCATCCACCACTGGAACAAATTGTCTCAAGGTATTGTTTCCAGAATAAATCATGCTTTCATACAGAAGCCGAAGAAGTTCTAGAAAGCAAATTCTTAGTGAATAGGCCGCATTCAGCACAAGGTCAATTTAACATTTATGTTATTACTATTAACCACAGTCTCTGTTATTTTGACCATTTGTATGTGCTTGAGTGTGTATTGTATTGAAAGTGTAGAACATGTCTTGTATTCAACTATGTAACCCCCCTATGTAATGCCCGTTAAAGGGCCTTTAGGGTGTTTGAACAATAAAAAAAGAAGCAGGCAAAGATCTCTTGGCTCTTCGCGGCTTCTTCCGCCAGGTGGATGGCTTGTTGCTGTATAGCAGGGACCTCGCTCCGCAGCAGAGCTTCCCAGGCTTCTTTACACTTTATATTTGTTTTAGCCCCTGGGGAGCTCGCATATTCCCAGATTATATGGTTGAGGGTCCTGCTCTCCCCACAGTGCTTGCATTTATCGCTTTTTCTATCGTCTATCTGGACATAATAAGCCGAGACCAAGTTTACAAACTTCCCAACTTGCAGACGCCGCTATTCGACTGCTTCCCGATTGTTTAGCCTTTTATCCGGTGGTGACACCAGTCTCCTGCTTAACCTGTAACTTTGAAGAATCTCCGTATAATTTTGCCGACGCTCGCCCATGTTCCGGCACTCGGGCAGCTCCACAGTTACCTGCGAGTAAAGAGCTCGGGCTAAATTGTGGGCCGCTTCGTTGCCAGAAACGGACGTGTGTGCCGGGGTACGAATTAGGCGAATGTTTCTGTTTAGCCGTCTACTGGCCAGAATCCTTGCCGCTTCCGGCGGGACCCTACCTTTTCTAAAATTCCAAATAGCCGTTTTGCTATCGCTGAATATGTAATCGGTTTGCGTTACAACGCAAGCGAGCGCTATTGCAACTTCTTCGGTCGTTTTCATGTTGCGGCTTCTGATGGTGGCAGCTGTTACCGGGGCACCTCGGCTGTCGACCACCGAGGTGACCACCGCCCCCGTTTTGCCACTTGTCGCATCCACGTACGCAACCGACTTGCTGTCCATCGAACTGAAGCGTCTGATTAGTTCTGCTTTCTTCTCCCTCCTCTCTTTGTTGAACATGGAATGCATGTTACGTTGGAGGGGGAGAATGATTAGATTTTCTCTTCCGTACTGTGAGATACTTGGTTTTTCTAATAGTCCGCTATCTGTCTGCAGGACTACCATTCGAGTATAGTTTCGAGTCGTCGTAGCCCGTGGTCGTTCGACGTAATCTTTCCAGCTGCGAAGCTCGAATAGCCTTGATATTTTGTCCCAGTTGTGCACTCTCATAGAAAGGCGCTTCTCTGTGGATGTGGTAATTACTAAGCCTAAGGCCCTCTTTATGCATCGTCGAATGAGAGGGTCTAATCTGCTCTGACCTGATATTTAAGAACGACGTGGCATTGCTCACGCGACTTATTACGTAAGCTTGGGTTCAGCTGGTGATGACGTCTACGGATGGCTCACCTACTATCAACAAGTGAGCCGCTATAACAAGTGGAACAATAACGACCTGGTGGCGATAATCGTTTTCTAGCTCACGGATACGGCCCTCAAATGGTAAGAGAATCACGACGATACCTTGACACCCTGGCTTCGCTTCGTTAACAAAATGCTTTGATGATTCCTAGGCGGAAAAGAGGGCTGCAGAGTGCAGAACTAGCTGATCGGGCTGAACTTCCTGGTGAGACATGTACACAGTTACTAAGGCAGTACTGAAGCTCTGCAAGGAACCCTCGCCTTATATGGTTTGACGAGGACAAAGCGGGCCATTTGCTGAATGGCTTCGCTGAGGACATTGCGTTCCTTATCGGCAAAGAAAGTCGTGGCTGATGTATACGGCATTGTCGAGTATTTGCGAATTTTAAGATTCACCGAATAGTACCAAAGTTCGGTCGCTTGGATACAGTGACAACCATCGCTGCTATTGTAACAACATCCGAAGCCACTGATCTTGCCTCTACTATGTGTCAAATAGTTCGAGAAGAATTGTCCCGCTACCATGCACACCCTTTATGCCACACATTCACTTCTATGCAGTGATTGGGAGAGTCTTATTCCATTAGCGGAAGCGCGATTCGGTACGCAGCAAACGCCTCACTATACTCGACCACGCAATGCTCCGAGGTCGCGCCAATACCGAAGCTATGAGCGGCCACTGGCCGTTCGCGACCAATGGGGGGTTTCAGTGTGTCCTGGTGCCGATGAATGCTACCAGACACGGACATTTGATCGCTCCGACGAAGAACGCCAGTCGTGGGCCGTTAATCGCCAGCCTCTGGTTTGCTTCCGCTGCGGGAATCCAGGCCATATCGCATGATTCTGTCACCGCCGTCGACCTTACAGATGCGGGCCACCAATATTCCCACTACGACCGGCTTACCAGCGTGCATCTACCATGATTGCATACTCGACTTCTTAAACAGAACTTAGGCATACCACACTTCGTAATTCGTTCCCGGCGTCGGCTCGGAGTGTCACCCCTCCCCCCCACACTTCGAACGCGGCAGTCTCCGTCACTTCGTCGTCGGTTCTCACCATCCCGTCCGGAAAACTAACCTGCGTGACCAATCGAGATGACACCGCTGGAATTTCGATCTATTCTGATATTCCTCCTCCAGTCTAATGCTCAAGAACAAAGTTCGTGTGGTCGTTAATGGCCTATCTACATTAGCTCTCGTTGATACCGGTGGAACTATTTCTGTGATTAGTATGGAATTCACATGTCTGCTGGGGCTCAAAGTGCTGTTCACGTGTGTTGAAGCCTCAACGTTTTGTGGTGTGAGTGGCGAGCCGTTGCGTCCTCTTGGAGCGTGTTAATCGTGAAGTTGAAGAGTTGATCAGTTTATAAAGCGGAATTTGTGGTTATCCCTAGCTCTACCCTCTATGTAATTTTGGGAATAGACGTTTCGAAGCTGTGCAGAGCGATGGTCGACTGCGCAGGTGGCGATGTTAATTTTGAACTTATGAATGTGCCCAGTCTTATGAAAAGGGCGTGTGACGCAAGAACGGTGGTTTGTTTATCTCAACATTTAATCGTACCATAGCGGGGTTCAGTGTGTGTTCCCGTGTTTGTTGCTATTGGCAAAGGGGGAATGTGTCAAGCGCTAGTGGAACCAGTGCAATCCACTTGTTTAAAGTCCAACGTCACAGTGCAACCCTGTCTGGTATATGTGGTTAATGGCAGCGCGTGGTTGTGGACATTATTGCATCATCTTAACACATCATTTCACCAAGTGGCTTAAAACTTGTTTTATGTGCCCGATGAGCCTCCAGTATTGGCATCGGTCGTGGCTGCCCCGGTTGAACCCGTTTCAAGAATGTTCGCGCTACAATATACACATATACACAAGAAAGCAGGAGCTACGTACAAAGGACAAGCGCGCACTATCAACTAAGGTTTATTGATAACAGGGTACGACGAGACTGCGGGTACGACGAGACTATAGGCCACATTCTTTGTGAGTGCCCCATGTACAGCGAGGAAAGACATTGTCTATGCCGTGCGCTGGAGCGTCTAGATGGACGCCCACTGACTGAAATTAAAATCCTAGGTCACTGACCATGGCGATCGTCTGCAGTGAAGGCCTCCCAGGCACTGCTCTGCTTTATGAAAAGCACAGGATTGATCGAAAGGCTATTATATGACTGTGAAGTGATATGACTGTGACGTGATGTCATGTGACATGTCTGTAATGTGACTGTACTGTCTTCACCCATCCCTCTCTCACCCACAACTTTTATACCCACCAACCCCTCTTCCCAGTGCAGGGTAGCAAACCGGTTCTTTTACCGGTTAACCTAGCTCCCTGCCTTTTCTCCTCATCTTCCTCCTCCTCATACAGTTAGGTTAAAGCGGGGCTTTATATGTGGGCTGAGGAAGAAGAAAAACAGAAGAATGCTCGGTCACCCACAGCAAATGCTTTCGCTCAATATTTGGTTTAACAGCGTTGAACTCTTGTAATTTTTTTTCTTGCTTTTTAGCTCAGATAACCTTTAAACTATACCGATTTTACTTTTACACTAAAGCTATACCTAATACCCTTGTTTATTTCGACTTCGCTTCCATGCATCACCTCCCTGCTATTTATCCACCAATCTTCAACCTTGTCTTCAACCAGGCAATCGAACTTCCATCCTTTAAATCCCCAGCCCAGCGCCTTAACAGTGCGCTGCGACATGCCTCTCATCGTGAAACGCTATTCATAATTCCCCTTGTCTACAGTGAGAATGGTAGTGAGATTCCTCGAGTAACAGATACACCGCCTTTCCTTTCCTGTAGACGAATTATGGAACGCCGGTGAACTTTGATGCGTGCAATGAAATTGCAGGGGCGTCAATGGGAATTGACGTCGCTCCTCCCAACCGTGGCCTCCGCGATCGGCGCTGCGACGGAGCCGATCGCGGAGGCCACGTCCCGACGGGTATGATTGCGGCGCCTGCCACGGAGTGGCGCAACCAGTCAGCACGGCAGCTGCGCTACATGACAGGGGCGGGGCGAGATGATTGTTGATTGCAGACGGCGTCCGCCGATGGGATTACTTTACAGTGAGTTTGCTTTGTCAGCAGTCTGCCTAGTGCGAGTGTGGGGTTTCGCCACTCCACACATTAGAAAGTCAAAGTGTCTCCTGAATTTTTCCATGAACTATTCCAGTTTTTAGCCTATGTGCTCTTTACCTCTCGTTTAATGTTCTTTATTTTTCCGTCCTACCTTCCAAAATACGTACTGGTTAGTTTCTGCTTCTTTTTCGCCATTGCGAGAGAATGTCCTTTCGTTTTAAGCATTAAAATACTTTAGCTGTCCACCCATTGTCCTTCATTTTTTCCGAGGTGTTCTTCGTATATTACTTTGCTCTGAACCTCACTGCCTCGAAGGACGCCGAACCCATGTCTCCCTGTACTGCTTCGTTTGTATCTTTGCCGTGTGCTCTAAGTGCTAACTTTCCCATAGATCTCTGATTTATTTCTAACCTCGACTGTACTTCAGCTCTTACGACCAAAAAACGCGCTCCCGAAGGTAAGATACGATACCATTATCCCTTTCCAAATACCATTAAGTACTTCATATTTGTTGTATCCCCTAGTGCATTAAGTGTTGTGTCCCCTAATGTATCAAATAGTAAAATAGTTATTTAAATCAGTCAGTTAAGGTGACGCCAAGTATCTGATGTCACGCAAACTGACGTCGTGCCGAAAAAGGGCATAGGAAGGGATTGGTGCGCAATTTTAAAGACCCAAAGACTAAAATGGATAAACAAGAAGTGAATTAAGCAACCACAAGCAACCAACAGCAGCATTCGTGCTTTTCACTCCTCCAATGCAGGTTCTGGCTTGCTCCTAATTTTTTATTATGGCTGTTTCCAGTGCTTTTACAACAAGTCCTTGCTTCTTGCAGCAAATCCATTAAGTAACTTGGTTGAAATTTTGTTCATTCATATGAATGTACATACAGTGATATTTGCGTCCGCCTTCTTCCAGTCAAAATTTGGCAAGTGCAAGCTTTTTTCCTTCATGCTGTCTGATATTGTTTCTTAATTCGGGGTAAATACCAATCATCGCGCCTAAATGATTCGGCAATAATTAATGTAATATAGCCTAAGGTTGTCATCGCCCCCCCCCCTTTCCCTCAGAGTCCGAAACCTCTTCCGGCTCACTTATATGGCACCAGAATGTCTATGTCGCCTCTTTACTGAGTCGCGTACTTCGGTCATCCGGCGATCGGTGTGCTGTTTTATTTCACTCTGCACAAGTATCTGAACTATCAATATCTATTTCGTGTTCATATACATGGGCTTTCGTAGCTTTTCTGGCTTCTCTGGAAGTTATTCATCATCGTTCAATTGCCTGTTTAATTTGCCTATTCCCCCAGCTTCGTGGAGTACTCTTACCTTTCCACCAATAGGAATCTTTTACTTCTCGAATTTTTGTACGGATGAGTTGTGCTAACTTGTCTTATTCCTACTGCTCCTTGAGATATTTTTTATCGTTTCTTCCACCTGACGTTATTAGCTCTAGTTGAGGCTGCGTTAGCGCCCCACTTGGCCAGTTCCTCGTCTCTGTCATGAAGGCTCCCTCCCCGTCACCGAAAAAGTCATCGGCTAGGTATGTGCCGCTTATTGTGGAGGCGAGATTTCGAGTCGTTAATGGGGTGGAAAAATTATATCGATGTGCAAAAGCAGGAAAGGAACGAAGCTTTTGAAGCAGGCCATGTATACGACGTGAAGGAGATGAATAGCCCGGTGCGTTGCGCAGATAAGCATGAGCGCGTCATCGAAAACCATCAAATTAAAGGTAAAAAATAAGTTATTCTCTTGCCTTTTAGCACGCCTACTCTAGCGTTGCTAGCTGTATGAAATGTTACAACCAGCCCGGATTACTGCTACATTTATACCACTTAGAGTGATGCCTGCGATAGCATCCGAAACAATCAGTTGCACTTGCTCTTTTGTAGGCTGGCGAAAAAAGTACAATTGGGTCTTAGGACGGGTGCCCTCCTTCGTACGATTTTGCATTTCCCACGAAATGGATGCTGCATATCCTGGATTTAGTCCAGAATGCAAAATTCGTGTCATCTTCGCTGTAATGGTAAACGTAAAAACAAATAAGCAGCGAACACTGCTACGCGCATACAATGAACGGTCTACGGCGCCTTTATCCAAGGTCATGTATGTGCAGCATTCACAGCAGATGTCAAGAACGTCGCTTTTGCGCATTTTAAGACTTCAACAAGTGCCTGCTTCTATGGCATGATGTGCGTAAAAAAAAAAAGGAGCGTAAACTTACTTTTCGCGGCGAACAAGCTGACTCAGACGCTGCCGTCGTTCTGTCTCCCAATGCCACGTTAAGGAACCGTAAAATTTTGTTTCAGGAGGCGAATTACCGTAAGTACTGCAGCAGCCTACAACGCAGCAGTGTGTTTGTTTTTGCGCGGCATTTGTGATCAAAAAAGAGGCACAAAGCTCATTCTTGACGACGCGCACAGCACGTTGCTGCACGGCACATTAATGTAGGCGCCGTCGTCTTCTCATAGCCTTCATGTCAAGGGCGCCCTCGCCGCCGCTAGTGACACACATGTCGTTCCGAAGTTAGATGCGCAGGGTGCCTATATGATCAGCGAGTGGCTGATATAGAAGCGACAGCTGCGATCCAAGCAAGGTTCTGCTCACAACCAGCTGCCGCCATTGCGGCACGGCTGCTTCGGTCCGCCTCCGCTAAAAAGTGGAGCGAAATTAATCATATTTTGCTTTTATTGTTAGGGAATAGGATTGAAGGTTAGGCAGTTCTATGAGTAGACCATTTACTATAGCACGAAAGAATTTCATAGCGCCGTTTCATGTACTGTGCCATCGATGAAAAACAAAATAAGCCTAGGGACGACTAGGGAGCAGTGCAAGGCAGGGCACTGTCATCCGCCGCACCAGCGGGCGGCACTGCTTTGGTAAGGTCCCGCCATAATATGCTGTAAGCGTTGTGATTTTGCCTACTCTGATGATACAGTCGAAGCGGGAGTTTTTCCGACGTTCCGCTCAACACTGGTTCAAACCCTGCTTCAGAGAGACACGTCTACAGTACGCTGTTGCTACGGGTGTCGGACGTACACTCGGAGGCTGCTGTCGGGCGCAATTTGAGACGCTGCCTATTTTATGTGTTGCTCTTTAAATGTCATTTAGTGTGAAAAGTGCATTGTTGAATTGGACCCAGGTCGTGCGTTTTATCACTCGGGCGCCGACGCAACGCTGCCGACGCCGGCAGTTTTTCGCTGCATGAGGTTCGCACGGCGACGATGCGTGGGCGTTCCGCCGCGCCGCATGAAGTTCGCAGAGAAAGTTCATTCCATGTGGTTGGCCCTTAAGGGGCATTTTTGAGACAACACCTCAATCAATAGACGCGCCTTTGTCCATTTCAAACCATCTAGCTGGCGTAGCGGAGTGGTTAGCTTGTCGTCTTGCACCTCGGAGGCCCACGTTCTATTCCTCAGGTCGGTGATTTGTCCTACTCGTTTTTATTTATTAATGCTTCTGGGACTTTTCGCCCACGGCCAACGCCGGACGACGCGGGAAGGCGGCCGCCGATGACGACACTGACTTTTCCTTAACGCTATCGCGTTAAAACGTCCTCGAAATAAAACGTCCCCGGAAGACACGGTCCGGAAGAAAAGTCTCCTCAGGAAACAGCCCCTAGGAAAAAATATTCCAACGAAAAAATTTACTCAAAGAGTAAATCTGACAGGAACTCACTTCGCCAAAAATTGGCCATTTCATTGGTAGATGTTTTTCTATGGGATACTCACGCATATCTTCTGGTAGTGAGGGTCAACCATTTCCGTGGAAATAATTCGATATCCTCGCTACACTTCCACCCCGCCGCGGTGACGCAGTGGTTACGGCGCCCGACTACTGTTCCCAAAGACGCGGGATCGAATCCCGGCCTCGGCGGCCGCTTTTCGATGGACGCTACAAGCAAGGCACCCGTGTGCTGTGTGATGTCAGTGCACGTTAAAGAACCTCAGGTTTTCGAAATTTCCGGAGTCCTCCACTACGGCGTCTCATAGCTTCAGCCGCTTCGGGACGTTAAAACTAACAAAACAAAACAACAAACCTCGCTACACTTACGATGGGAATGCAGAAAAAGCAGATCTAGCCTGCCCTTAACCACTCGTTCACTCTGGTCACACCCAATTACCGCTCCTGTCCATCGAAATTGCACTCTTTCTTCTGCTAAAGAGCAGCAGGGCTGATTCGAAATACCAGATCACACTAGTATCATTGTGTGCAAGTTTTGGAAAGAAATATTACCCCTACAGTCTGACAAGTGGTATCATTGAAGCGCAGAACTGTTCAAGAGACGCTCTTGTCCTCAGCCGCGTAGCTTTCAGTGCCATAATCATTTTTTTGTTTAAGAACACACAGCATCAGTTCCATTTTCTTCAACGTACAAGGAGACGGGTAAAAAAAGCGCTATACGGCATCCTATACTGCAGCTAGCCGCCGGAAACTCCGTCTACGCCTTTAGTAAGCACATCCAAAGAGCGTGAAAATACAACGGCGGGTTTCTAAAATACAAATTAGGTTAAAGCTAAATCATAAACGCAGCTGTAAGGTGAAAACAGGAAAAATTGATGACAATGAACACAATATACCCTTGATGAGCCGAGCACCAGACAACGCGAAAGGTCCACTTTGCAGTACATTTAATTGTACCGATTTGGGCACCTTTTTTTGAACTCCTTAAACGGAAAGTTTTTATCCTGAGATTTTTCCAGGGACATGTTTACCGGCACCATTTGTTGCGGGGACCTTTCTTTCGTTTTTACCGGAACCCAACATCTGCACCATCATCAAATGGTTCAGATGTATAAGAAACCCTGTTCCTTCGATATATTGACTGAGTTGTAGTCAACGTTTGACTCTTTCCTTTCCTTTTCTTTTGCGATGTTCCGTCAGAAAGGAGTAAAGAACATACCAACCTTGCAGTTTCAGCTAGGACTGCTGCCTTCTAATGAGGAGTACATCACTGCTTTTTCTTTGCACCATTACCTCCTAAGGTCCTGTTGGCACTTTTCATCGCTTATTTCCGAATCTGTTGCAAAACACTTTCACTGGGTACACAGGCACTCTAAACGTGATTTATCCCAATGCATAGTTTACCCCACTGGCAAAAAGTATGCATTTCTTTAGCATTTGTGCGCTCACAAAACATCATCGTGACGTAAACAGTCAAGGAAATTTATCCGCTTTTTAGTTCGCCTAATGTAGCCGAGAGTAAGGCATGCAGGTCCTGAACACATTTCCAACCTTAACTCTTGAATCAAGCTGCTGCCCTTGGATGCGGGCTCTTTCAATCACTTCTGGTTGCTGGCACCGCGTCATTCGCACTAAAAACAACTCATCATCATCATCATCATCATCAGCCTGATTATACCCACTGCAGGGCGAAGGCCTCTCCCATATTTCTCCACTTAACCCGGTTGTGTGCTAGCTGCATCCACTTGACCCCCGCTAACTCCCACCTAACTTTCTGCCGCCCCCTGCTACGCTTTCCTTCTCTTGGAATCCAGCTTGTTACCCTAAGCGACCATCGGTTATCCTCTCTTCGCACTACATGTCCTGCCCATGCCCATTTCTTCTTAATTTCCACTAGAATGTCGGTAACTTGAGTAATTTCTCTGACCCACTCTGCACGCTTCCTGTCTCTTAATGTTACCCCTACCATTTTTTGTTCCATAGCCCTCTGGGTTGTCCTCAACTTAAGTAGAACTCTCTTGGTTAGCATCGACGTTTCAACCCCATAGGTGAGTACAGGTAAGATGCAACTGTTGTATACTTTCCTCTTGGGCGATACCGGTAAGGTGCTAGTCATACTCTGCGAGTGCTTGCCAAATCCGCTCCATCCCAATCTTATTCTTCTTGTTATTTCCTTTTCATGGTCCGGATCTGTGGTTATGGTCCGGATCTGCAAAAACAACTACTCTACCGTAATATTGTACCTACATGAGAGTAATGCTGTGCAGTGTTTATAGAAATGACTGCATGCGGAAAAAGTCATATTATATCTCTGCTCTACTCTAATACCGGTTTCGATTGGGCGAACAGGAGCACTTTTAGCTGCACTAAAAGTGCTCTCGCGAGTTTCAGTGCCTACCAGTGGTCAAACAGGAGCAGTAGCGTTGTGTTCCATTGGCAGAGGAGGCGCGATTTTGGGGTCCCGAGAACAGCCGAAATGTAGGAGCCTTAGCCGAGAGCAGTCCTCGGTGCTCCGTTGCCAGCAGCGGACTACAGGGAGAACGGAGGAAGTCACGTGACCTTTTTGACGTCACTTCTGATTATTCGCCCGGAGCCCGGGCAGGACGGTCGAGAAAAATGGCGGTAGACGGCAGCGGTGGCGATCGGCCGGCGGATACGGGCAACGCGAGCGCGGGAAAAGTTTGATCCCATGACGCCTGACGTCACGCGCTCCCCCTCGCTACGCTGCTCTCCGAGCAGCGTGAATGTTCCGTTGGGGAGACGAGAACGCGCGTCCCCAGTGCTCTTGTGTGCTGCTCTGGCTGCTCGTTGCTCTTGCTCCTGTTCGCCCAATGGAAACTGGTATAATATACTATGGTCTAGTTACAGAAAAAAAATGCCCTTCTATTTTCAGCAATAACCGAAGAAAAATGTTTTATGCAAAGTTTTACCTGTTTTTCTAGCTGTTCCGAATACCTCACAATGCACCCTTCTGCTGAAAGTAGCTAGAACGTAACGCAGGCCTCGATTTCTACGGCAGCCAAACAGGAAATGCACTTCCACACCTCGATACTTCTGTGACTGCGCCAAACCTCTGCGTAACGCGGTGTCGTCCGCTGTACGGAAGCCGAAAAAAGACGACCAGTCGGTAAATCTGTTGTGAATTTGTCGTAATACTGCATACCTTTAGGGTGTCCACAACATCATGGTGCAGTCTTTGTGGACCTCCTGGGGGCCCAAGTTTCCCCACCACTTCGTGCGTGCCGCACACAGTAAGCAGAAAAAGAGCTAGGAAGCCTGGCATCCTGTTTCGCCGAAAAGCTCACGCTCTGAGAGCAGCACCTGTTCGTTTCTGACTTTCCTATAAATGTGTGTAACTACGCGTGCACGATTCACCTTATATCAGTGTAGTCGATTTTCTATTAGGCCCAGACAATGTTTTCGGCCTCGGCAGCGAATGAACGGCAGTCAATTCAATTTTTCATTACATTTTGAAACAGCTGAAGGAGAGTAACTTTTTTATTATTACTTAGGTTGTTTTTGCGGAGAGCTCGAATTTTATAGACAGCCAATGTTGCTACATGTGTAAACGTACTGCTGCCTGAGCAGCAGGACATATTTGACAGCTTGTCTCTATATAATTGTTGAAATTCTGATCCTTCAAATTATCTGCTACTAAAACACAACAGGCAGTAGGAGTTCAGTTTCATTTTTGTACTTTAGGGATACTATGTAAACAGAAATTTCCGAGAGCACAGTTCAATGTACTCTGCAGAAATCCGAAGTCTGAGCTTTGCTGCTGCACAGGATACTTTGCCATACTTTAAATTGCATACTTTAGATTGCATACTTGGCATACATAAGATATCCGTGTATGCATTTGATCAATAAAGGGCTTTGACTGATATTTGATAGCAAAGACAGCAAAAATTTCGATTGCTCTTTGCTGACATTGAATTGACAATATTTTTGTTTGTTCAGTGTTATTCTGTGGACTAGTGCGATAAATATTTATTACCTGTATGATGTTTATAAGGCTCCTGGTCCACGGGTAGTTATTTCGGTGGTAAAAACGCTCTTTCGAAAAAAAAAACTTATTCATATATCGCGGATTGACAAAAAATTGGAGGCTTATCAAGGTTAAGCCCAGTGGATGCGAAGCATGTTAAGCAGCTGCCTCAGTGTGGATGGGGCTAAGTAACGTAGACGTGGTTTTAGGTTAATCGTCGTAGGCATCTTGACCGCATACACGCCCGGCGCAAAGACGCTGGCGCGGTTGCGGACATGTATGATGTTTATAAGGCTCCTGGTCCACGGGTAGTTATTTCGGTGGTAAAAACGCTCTTTCGAAAAAAAAAACTTATTCATATATCGCGGATTGACAAAAAATTGGAGGCTTATCAAGGTTAAGCCCAGTGGATGCGAAGCATGTTAAGCAGCTGCCTCAGTGTGGATGGGGCTAAGTAACGTAGACGTGGTTTTAGGTTAATCGTCGTAGGCATCTTGACCGCATACACGCCCGGCGCAAAGACGCTGGCGCGGTTGCGGGCACAGAGACTGACGCGACGGCGGGCGCGCGCCGCTTCATCCCTGGCGTGACGTCACATATCACGTGATGCAGCGATGGTGGCGCCGCCGCCGTGTCGCGCGCGACGGCGCGAACCGAAGCGTGGAGGCCTCCGCCGGGCGACGCCCGACGGCGCGATATGAGGCCCCATCTGCAGCCGGTGTGACGTCATCACGTGACGTCACATCATGTGATCTCACTTCAAGGTCAATGGTGGCCACCGCCGGGAGGCGACCGACGGCGCGATATGAGGCCCCATCTGCAGCCGGTGTGACGTCATCACGTGACGTCATGTCACGTGACCCCACTTCATGGTCAATGGTGGCCACCGCCCGGCGTCGCGCGAAGGCCCGAAACCCACGTTAATATGCTTCGCTTAAAAATCTCAGAGTACGCCCCTGCCTACCTGCACAAAACAAAAGCGTCCTTTACCATAAAATCATCCAATTCTACTGGCCAGAAACACCTCTAACTACAAACCAGTTCACATTTTCCCTCCGCCTGACTTGCACTCAATAACGTGCCCGCAACCGCAGTCCAAAACACCGTAGGCAAAATTAGCTTCGAATGCGTTTTAGCACAGCCGCTAAGCTACAGAATTGCCTAATAAACCTTCGCCTCACTCGAATCATCTGCGGACGCCTTCAACATCACGAAATCATTGTCATTCGTGAGAGAACCTCCTGCTTAGTGAGAACGCGCTCAACAGAATGAAATCATCAAGGCAATCCGCAATCCTAAATTCAGATGTTTTGGTAGAATAGTGGCGTCAGATAACCCCCTTAGCAGAGAGATGACGCCTTAATAACGAAGGAAAAGCCCCTACCTTCACGGAAGGACAGTTTTCTCTGCTAGGAACTATTAAGACGACCACAGTGCCAACGCTTCGCAAACTCGCACACCTGCAGTGTTGATACCAATAAAACCCCTTGATTAAGGCGGTTTAAATACAATATCTCACTCGCCACTATCGGCGAGCGCTGTTGTGTTTCGTTTATTTTGTATTCCGCACTAAACCGCGACATCTGGTGCCTTGCGTCAAGGGAGTGGAAGTCTCCTTTGGATCACTGGTAATTAGACAGATAGGTGAATTTTGCTCATTTATGGTTGTTTATGGTGGCACTTGTCTCTTTTATGCTCCTGAAAGGTTAGTTATACCACGCCTGTGGGTTCCAGCGGTACCGATGCATAAAAGAAGGAAATGCGCGGGTAATGAAAACTCAGTCAGCTTATGCCGAAATTTGTCCTCGGCCGCTTTTCACCAAAAATCGCAGCTACACCCGTGGACAATGGAGTTTTTCTTCCCATAACGTTCTTTCTTCTGCCATGCTTTTCCTCTCGGTTGCTAAATATATTCCAAGAAAAAATTCATGCTCACTGCTCCGCGGTTACTAATAATGCAGAGTTGTTCGACGGTTTTCTTTAAAGTTAGAAGGAACTTCTACTTTCATCACCGGCGCCGTTCGCGGCCTTCAAATTCAGGGTATTTCGTAGTTGTCTCGTCTGATACATGCACTCGCCACAGATCTTGCGAATTTGTAACAATTTTGAACGAATTTGAGCAGGAAGTAAGGATTTCTCTGACTGTGGATTACAAGTTGCTTAAGCCGGGTGGATTTCAGTACTGATTTTGCAGCTACTTTGCACTCGAAAAATGCACGTGCCAAAGAGGATGCCAATCGGCAAGCGCTGAGGCATCAATCATTCTTGCTCTGAAGCATGTCTTCTTTTTGAACGCCTTACGTGTGTTATGTACCGGCTCTCCTGAGGCCAAATTTTAGTGCGAATGCACTCACGCACTCATTATCATCGCCCAAGAATCTTGTGCGATCTTTTTGGTGCCATTTCATGGCCTCGTACGGGTAATTTAAACTCAGTCATCTTACACCAAAATTCGACCTTGGCAATTCGTACCAAACGGCGACCCACTACGGCTAACACGATGGTCACCCCCAAATTTGGTCCGAGCGCACACGAAACTTTGCGCATCCAAATCCGAACTTTGGCTTGGGCTTATTGCGCGAACATTGAAGCACAATCTAAATATAAAACGCATAACGCGATGGCAACCTTCAATTTGGCAGGCACCTCACCGAGCCTAGTTCACCAACCTCCGAAATTTAATTTTGACCAATTTAGACCTAAATCAGTATCCACCGTAATGTGACCACTGCCGCAACGCTGGTGATATCCAAATTTGTCCCACTTTGATGGATGTCCACTTACGCATTTGAAAGATATAAAATTTGTGATGTCATTGTTGTGATCTGCATAATATTATAAGTACTATACATTTTAATTCTTTATTTCAGATGACAACAAAGAAACACCGCCAAATCTAGGCATCAATGAATACATTCAATCGCTCCCAAAGTTTGCACCTTACCTCGATGCTTTGCTTTCAGAAAAGGGTCTTTCGAAAGCAACATGTCGGCAAATGATAGTGCAAAATAACAGCTTGAGGGGCGAGTTGGTGCATCATCGTATTCAGATATGTGGCGCAAACAAACACAAACACAGGAGAAGATACACTACACACGCGCACACTACCGACTGTAAGAAGAACCGGAAAACACTTCCTCTTCTACTCTCAGGCACGTCTCAACTTCCTCTTCTTCTCATCTTCCTCTTCTTTGCCATGGGGAAAATGGCACTCTCTTTCTCGCAGACCAAAACCTTGTCCAAACATGGTGGTGACCAATCTCTTCTTCCTCTTCTTTACCAAAGGAGATAGTGACACTTTGTTCCTCTCAGCCCAAAAACATCGATCAAACATGACAGTCACAAATTCTATACTGTCTTGTAAATCCACACCTCTGCTTTGCCCAGTAACTCCTACCACGCTGGACAGGCAAATATCACCACATAGTCACAAGTCATACACTAAAAACACCACCACACATATACAGTAGGACATGTCCATCTACACCCCATAACTTAAGTAGTCCCTATGTATTGAGAAACTTTATCTTGCCAACATCTAAGAATCCACGAGGCCCATGTACTTGAGGGGAAAAAATTCTGTAAACTCCTATGCCCTCAAAACGTAAGATGAGTCCAAGAATAACAACTTTAGGCCAAGAATAACAGCTTGAGGCCCGATAATGATCTCGTTCTTTGCATAACTCAGGAGGATTGCTCAATAAAATTAAATTCTTTTCTACGTAAACTCAACGAAGCTTCACTAATGCATCTCTCATCTTTCTTCTGTATCCAATACGCCTCTAAAATTTCGCGTGCGTGTTTGTTTGCGCTACATATCTGAATACGATGAATAAAATGATAGTGCAATTTAGAAATGAACTGATCACAATATTGAAGTAGGTGAATGTCACTTCTAACTTTGTAAAATACTTTGGGCTTTTTTGCTGTAGAGTCTATTCGTCCTAATTAAATTATACGCCATTTTTTGAGAGAACCATACAATGTTCAGAATCTGCTCTAAAGCAATGAAAATACGCAGGCCTGGAAGAATCACTGGCAGCAATTTATCCGGAACTTCGTTGTGAAATATTTATCAATTTCCGGCTGGATAATCTACTCAGGAAGGCTTGACATTTGGAGGGATCTTGATATTGCGAGGTAACTTCATGCTATTATATGTGTTACTATATGTTTGAAAACCGCGAAACTTTTTGCAAGCCACTGTAAAAACAACTTATAACTAAAGAGACGGGGATTATTGGCCTAGTATGGGAAAAAAACATTTAAAATATTTTCGAATCTGTTGCTTTTATTTTGCCTGCCAATCAAAAGATTACACAATGCCTTTTCATACTGGTTTACTTGTTCTTGTGGTAAACCCTATTAGCTCTGCAAGCTTGACAAGTGAAATAAGAAAACTTTGTGTGAAAAAAAAAAAACACGTGTTACATCTACTGCTCACAAGGCTGATCATGTTCAACGAGATGTTTCAGTAACTGATGCCCTACCTGATTTGAAGGTGTTGTTAGCCTTGCTTGTCATGTAATAGTAATTTCTTGTAATAGTACAGTCGCATTACAAAAAACACCGATACGATTTACATGTTATTTGTCATTGACTTTGGTGCCCATTAACGCATCAGAATTTTAATGTTATTCATTGCGTTATAAAACGGATCCGTACATAACATGATCGGTGATAACTTGATGATTTTAGTACGCGTAGCATTACTTACATAATCGTAGGAAAAGAGCATTGACTTCACTTCTTTTAGTTTGCCCTAGTATCTTTCTCCGATTGTGTCTTCTGCTTTGTTACCTCCGTATAGTTCATTGAACTGCCAGTTTGAGCAATACCTCGGCAAATTATAAAGGGCAGTTTCGTAACAGCCGGTTCAAAAAACCTATTTTTAAATATGTGCCTAAGTGAGGTGTTTTTTGGGAGCTTGCGCTTCAAGCTGAAATTAGCTTTAAATATATACGATGAAAGATGCCGAAAGAACATTCAGGGATGAGCGGCCTTCACTTCATAGGGAAGGTGTTCTGAAGGTTTATGGGTGTCTGCGGCCAACAGATTCAGAACGTCTAAATTCTGAATAAGTAAAAACGGGTAAGACAGCATCGTTTTGTAATCATTCCTGATAGATATAGTGAAATAAAAAATGCATAAATATTTGTGGCACCCAGACTGTACAATAGATGTTTCAGTAATACTGGGCATAAATGGGCTGTAAACTTAAGTGCATTTAGGTTTTACTGTTTATGTAAGAGACGATTTTTTTTTCCACAAAAATGTAGCGAGGCGTGGTAATATTTACCTCTTCCACTGATATAAAAATGGGGATTAAAATGACTGCTCATTAGCACTACTAAAAACAATCCAGTGCTAAAATCATCATAAGCAGTGATCACTGTTTATCTTGAAGCTAAGACTCAGTTGAAGCGTTCATACATTTCTGGCACTACTTTAAAGATAGTGACTATTATTTGTGTTTTATTGCTTTACATTTGAAATAACGGAGAATGCAGGTCATCACAGCAAAGCAAGCAATTGTTACTTATAATTGTTCCTTAAAACCAGTAACCTCTTTTTGCATAAAATGGGGAACAACGCTGACAGGCCGGTGCAGACCAGCTGCCAAGGGCCGTTATTTTGTTTTTGTTGACTGCCTCGTTTTGAACCTTTCCTATCCACATGCATTTGGACAACCGTTGGTAGTAATTTAAACTTTACTGTTCTGAAACAAAAGAAATTGATAAAGGTCTGATCAGCTTCAAACTGAAGAGCCTGCTTCATCATCATCAGCCGAATTATACTCA
This sequence comes from Amblyomma maculatum, assembly GCF_055883805.1. Taxonomy (NCBI): domain Eukaryota; kingdom Metazoa; phylum Arthropoda; class Arachnida; order Ixodida; family Ixodidae; genus Amblyomma; species Amblyomma maculatum. The sequence continues at coordinate 461,754,561 of NC_139344.1, read as the reverse complement.
CTGGTGGGCGAAGACCTGACCCATATTGCTCCAACTAACCCAGTACTGTGCTAGCTGCATCCACTTGCCCACTGAGAACTTAACCTCATCTGTCCACCTAACTTCCTGCCTCCCCCTACTGCTCTTTCCTTAATTTGGAATCCAAATTCATTACCTTTCTCGACCAACGGTTATTCTTTTCGTAATACATGCCCTGGGCATGCCCACTTCTTCTTGTTGATTTCCACTACAATATCATTACTCCAGTTATTTTTAGTTATTTTGTAAGCCTTTGCGAGAGCTTTCTATCTCTTAAAGGGGTCTTGCAATGCCAAAAATGGGGTAAATCAAATCGGTCGAGAGATAGATACTCCCTTACAAGTAAATTCACCGCTGTAATTTTTTAGCTAGCTTCATTAATACCAGAGATATCGGCGATTAAAAATAACGCTCCTCCTCGCTTCCCTCAACACAACACTCGGAGACAACAGAAAAAAAAACGAAGAAAACAGCTCGGGAACTCCGCCCCGCTAGCCCCGCCCACGAAGCGTCATCGGGTGACGCTCGGTTCTCAGACTTCCGGTCATTGCGCCTGTTTTCCCCGAGCGTCGCCCATGCATTCACGGTCTTAGCCTTTCCCGTCCCGTCTGCGTTTGCATAGCTTTCAACCTTGTCTGTTGTCTTCCTCGGCCGCCGGTTTCTTGTTTCTTGACCTCTCGGAATTGTGTGCGACAGCAACCGGAACGACTCGGTTCATTCGCGAGGGCACACCTGCAGGTGGGAAGCTGCTGTCCACACATACCGGTGGCCGCCGCGGAGGGAGCACTTTCCTTCATATTCCTGTCCCATTCAGCGCAAATTAGCTTGCACTCCTGCCGAGCACGGCTTTCTACAAGACCGCTTTCTTCTCTCGCGCTGCCTGAAGCCGTGGTTACATGAATGCGACAGCTAGCGCATCGCATCAACTTTCTAGCGTATCGCATTCATGTAAACAGGGGTAATGCGTTAGGTAAGCGCATCGCATTAATGCGCCAGGAGGGGCTGGATTGAGAGGGGTAAGTCGACTTTCTCCTTGCATGTAAGCCCGGTCGCATCGCATTACGGACAAGATGGCGGCGTCCGGCGAAGCGGCGGCCGCTCGCCGCACCACCTTTTCGTCATTGCCGCTCCACTGTGTCTCGCGTTCGCAGCAAACGAGTGGTCAACGAAGCTTTTTATTTGACTGAAGATGCCTGCACCACGCAATTCTGGCGACAAAACGCCTCAGATTTAAGGATTGTTAAGGAAGGCTTAGTAAGCATTGTTGGGCGCCATGGACAGAGAGCGCGGGATAATCAAATACTTTCGGGTTGGATAAACAAAGGAGAAGTATTTAATTTCGCTTCATATGCTGTTCTGGTATTTATTACAGCGTTCCTTTCATTCTGGTATGTATAAAATAAATAATAAATGAATTTGAAAAATTTACAGCCTGGTGCCACTAATGCTTTCAAGATGCGACACCGCATGTCGCCGCCACCGCGATGGAGGTGATGCGCTACATGTGAACGCTGTCGCATCGCATTACCGTGAGGCGCTCGAAATGCGATGCGATGCGCTACTGTCGCCTTCATGTAAACACGACTTGGGTCAGTCTTTTCGGTATCGTCTTCTGCGGTTTGACCAACGGCGGCCGGTGACCCTTCGCGGAGTTGACGCGATAGCATCGACTCTGCATGGATGCTGGCAGACGATCGAGTGTGCGAGTGGCCCGCGTGCAAACATATGTCGTCGTCGCTTTTAGTCCGGAGCTGCTTTCATTATGGTCGGCGAGAGGCATCTCTTGTGCATAACGACTGCAATATATACGCGTACGTATCACCGACGAGACCATCGACTGATGATCGCTACAGAGTTTGGATATCGGATGACAGGTGAGCACGAATTATTCGTCCGCGAATCTTAAAATTGAGACAAAAAGGATAGTGTAGTGTTTTTTTTTGACGTCCTTTCGCACATCGTTTAGGAAGTGCCAATGCGTAACGTGCACGCGTGTTTTATCGCATGTGTACGCATCATCCGAGCCAGAATCGACGGCGCAAAACATCAGCAAAGCAGCTCGGCACATTCAGTTCGGCAGCGCAGGTTGTCACTGATTTTCGCAGCGACACACAAGAATCGTGCACATGAGCATGCGAGTGGCTACGCTAGAGGCGCAGCGAAGCGGGCGATTCCAAAACGCCGTCCGCCATGGCTTCGACGCAAATAAACAAGGCCTAGCGACGACCAGGGAGCAGCGCACGATCGGAGTGCCGTCGGCCGCAGCGCCCGCGGACGGCATCTCTGCGGTAACCTGGCGACATCCGGTGCAGCACATAAGTGGTGCGAATTTGTGTACTTTCGCGATGAAGCTGACGACAGACCTTTTTTGACGCACATTTCATTAACACGGAGGTTGATGCTGCCTTTTTAATCGGTACAGTGTTGAATCGGACCAGCTCGTGCTCTTTTCGCACTGCTGCACCGACGCGCACTTTAAGTCGGACGCACGTCGTTTAGGAAGCGGCAATGCGTAACGTCAACAGTATCTCTTGCTGGGCTAGTTGGTGTGACATTGTGCTTAACCAAAGGAAAAACAGCGCTAAATGTTGGACAGAATACACAGAAAGACGAACGGGACAGGCGCTGACTCCAACTAAGTTTATTAAAAGATACATGCTTACAAATATATAGCCCGTAGACGGTGAACGCCTGCGCAGTCCTGAAAGGTAGGACGAAAGAAAAAGCAAAAACGTTCTCAGGTAAAACTTGTCATAACCTCGCATCTTTCAACAATCTATGCTCACTTTCATGCAGAGATATAGAAGTGGTGCTGACAAACCTAACCCCCCCCCCCCACCCCCCTCTCTTTGATAAAAAGGCTTCTGCGAGCTCGCGAGCTAATCTGTCTTTATTTCTGGTTAGAATTTTATTCTTTCCAAATCGTGGTTCACAACTTACTTTTTTTAGTTTCATCAAAGCAGGAGCGGCAATGGCTGGGTAGGTTTTGGAACGAATCTGGTGCGTTCCCTAAAGACCTGGAATGTTCACCACGCTCGTTAACGCAGCGCCCGGTCTGACCGACATACACCTTGCCACACGTAAGGGGGATCTCGTAGACCACTCCTGTGACACCTTACGTAGGGCTTCGAGTGTTTCTTTCCTCACCCCGATGTTGCTTTATCACTGTTGGTAACCTTGGGGCACATATTGGCCAATTTGCAGCGGCGGAGAAGACCATGGCGACTCCGTACTTGTTGCCAACTCGTTTTAAATTCTGAGAAAATTTGCGGATATAAGGTATCACCACTGGCTTGGCTCCACGAAAGGTTTCTTTCCGACATTGCCCCTTTGCCTTGCCCTTGAGTTTTGAGGCGTTGCTACAAAAACTCAAGGGCAAGCCAAAGGGGCAACGTCGGAAAGAAATAGACACTGTCTATTCTGGCTAATAAAATGTGTGTCCCACTAATATAGGTAATCTTATGGCACATTCGGTTGGGGGGATGAGAGCAGAGGCGCCGAGCTGTACAGAACACTACAAGAGCACGCCAATTTAGGCTGTAACTGTCCTCCCAGAGGAACGCCCTCTGGGTATCGAGAGCAGAGCTCCACGCCAATGTGACCGCACTTCTCCCCAGCATTCTCCAACTGCCCGCAGTGGCGGCAGTTGCAACCAGAGGAGAGGCCAACGCTCCGTGTAGAACCGCTTGTTCTGTACGCCTTTGTTGTAACAGCACGGCGATCTGCCTCCTTTCGCCCTTTCGACGCCAGCAGCGACTCTCAAACATGCATACAGCACCTGAGCAATGCTTTCCGTTTGCCGAGCGCAGACGCTTTGTAGCCGCCATTTCGAGCGTCGCCGAATCAAGAGAAAAAAACGAAAAAAGGTGGAGCGGATATGGCGCTGTATGGCATGTGGCTTCCTTTACTCTCGCTTTAGACGAGGGAATAGCCGGGAGTGCACTCGAGTGCTCTCAGCGGAGGAAAAGCCATACTTCTCTACCATTAGAAGCCAGTGATTCTACTCCTGCTCTCCCACTGGAGGATGCCCGCTTGTCTGAGAGCACTTTCGAAGTGTTTTATAGTACGCCTGCTCACCCACTCGAATTCGCTATTAATAATGTATAATGCGTTTGATGGTAGTGCGGCTCAACGGTAGAGGAATACGTATGTATTATGTTTGGTGATAGTCATGGCAGAATAATTTCATCGATATCTCGTGTTTTGTGAACGTTATAATTTACTGCACACTCCCTTGTGTTAAATTCACAGGATATGCAATAATATTGTTCAAACTTATGTTCATACTTTGGCAAACGTATTCTACTATAATTTTTACAAACACCTCATTGCGTACAATGACCTAAAGTGAAATATACGGTTCACAAGGCACGTGGAGCAAGTCGTCAGATATCTCACTGATGTATTGTTCATATATATTGTGAGCCTTCCACGGATCTTCTTTCATTTGTACATACCATCGTCATCGTCCCGCGGCGCCGGCTCCAGAATGCGCCTGGGTTCACCATCAGATTAAAACGCTGACAGGGCGTACATTGCCTGCCGTCACGACTTTGGCGTATCGACCTGGCCTTCTTTCGCAAGTGGTGGAGGTGAAATTTGATCCCCTTGCTGCCTTGTGCCCTGCCTCTCGCTGGAGCTACGTTCCGGTCGCCGTTTGGCAACAACCACCATCGTTATGTCAACCGAGAGCAGTCCCGACCTGGCCGGACCCTCTACCTCGGCTACACAGCCGCCTCCCACTGTGCCCACTGTGCCTACACAACAACGCGACCCGCCGCTGTTCACCGGTCGTCGCGACGAGCACGTGGATGACTGGCTTGACACTTATGAACGCTGCAGTGCCTACAACCGGTGGGATGACGCTTTAAAATTCCTCAACGTTTCCTTCTACCTTATTGAGGTCGCCAGGAATTGGTTTATCAACCGCGAGCCCCACACCACTAACTGGCCCACCTTCAAACAGCAGTTCCGCCAATACTTCGCCGACCCGGCAGTTCGGACTGAGATCGCGAGGAACAAGCTCGCTTCCCGTCTTCAAGGTCCCGATGAGTCGTATGCGTCTTACATAGAGGCCATACTTGCACTTTGCCGGCGTATTAGTCCCACCATGCCTGAACCTGAACGCGTGCGCCATGTCATGAAAGGAATCAATTCTGTGGCTTATAGCAGCATACTCGCCCAGAATCCATCAAGTGTTGATTCCATTATTACGACCTGTCAGCGCCTCGAACAGCTGCAGTCCACCCGATTGCAGCGTGGCTTCGTTACTGGCCCCCCTCTACTGACTTCGATCTACGAGCCCTAATTCGAGCGATAATCCACGAGGAGCTCCAAGCCTTGAGCCCTTTCTGTCGGCACGCGTGTGATCACTCTTCTTCTAATGACGCCAGCCTCCGCACCATCATTAAAGAAGAATTGGCAGCTATTACCCACCCTGTCGCACCTGACCCTCCTGCACCTCGTACAGCCACGACTTATGCTCACGTTGCTGCATCCCCTCCTCCTTTTGTCCCCCCCCCCCACGACAAGCACCTCTCTACAACAACATCAACGCCGTGACGACGGCTCAGCCTACGCCGCCCTATTACGCACCTTGATGCCCCTCTCGCCCAGTGTGCTACTACTGTGGAATCAGAGGACACATTTCCCGCTTCTGTCGTCGACGCATTCAGAACGAGCGGCGTGGTTACGACGCCTTCGAAAGTGACTAACCCTCATATTATCAGCGACGACCTATTCCCAGCCCACCTCGTCGATCCTCTCCACCGCCGGTATCCTCGTCTGAACCTAGTGGCGCCCATGTATCCCGACGCCGGTCCCTTTCCCCATACCGCCGCTCTGTTTCTCCACTTCGACCAGCAGCAACTGTTCCTGTCCGTCATTCAGAAAACTAAGCGATGCAGTTTCCGGAGGTGAAACTGCACTCTGCGAACTTACCAAAAGTCCTCCTCATCACCCGTACAATATGATTTCCGTTTTAGCTGAAGGATTACCGGTCGAAGCTTTGATTGACCCAGGGGCTGCAATTTCTATTATTCGCGCTGATTTGTGCCACCGTTTGCGGAAAGTAACGACACCATATGATGGACCTGAACTTCGTGGAGCAAATGACGTCCCTCTACATCCTTCAGCAAAGTGTGCAGTTCAAATTGTTATAGACGGCGTCCGCCATCATGTGCAGTTTGCTGTGCTTTCACCGTGTGCGTATCAGATGATTTTTGGATGGGATTTTTTGTCGACCGCGTCAGCGTTAATTTCTTGTGACGACCGTGTCATTCACAAGAGAGACAGTGATTTTTCATCTGACATGTCTGGAGGACGTCATTCCCTCATTGCCGCAGTTGACACTGTATTGCCTCCACAGTGCGAAAAACTTGTTACCGTTGTTTCGAAACACATCACTGACGGGGATGTACTTATCGCACCATCTCATCGTCATCTTGCTCGTGGAATCGCCTAACCATCAAGTCTTGTGCGATTCCGCAGCGGCTCAGCGATAGTAGCTGCCACGAACACATCCCGTGAATCCCTCGTGCTGACTAAAGGAACTTCCCTGCCATGCATAGCGGATGTTCACCCTAAGTCCATGATGGTGCTTACCGCCCCGCTACCTTAGCAACGTGATTCATCGCACGTCTCTCTTCCGATGCTGTCGGAGACAATCAGTCCGGACCTCATGCCGCACCAACGCAAAGAATTGCTGGAATTGCTTCAAGCTCATCAAGTCATTTTGATGCCACTTCCCCTCCACTGGGACGGACTAGTGTTGCACACCACCGCATCATTACTGAAGGTAACTCGATCGTACGCCTTCAACCCTATTGGGTTTCTCTCTCGGAACGAAAAGTAATCGAAGAAAATGTGAATGACATGCTCCGTCGCGATATTATTCGTCCATCAGCAAGCCCATGGTCCTCCCCAGTAGTATTAGTTAAAAACAAGGACGGATCGGTGCGATTTTGTGTTGATTATCGCGCACTCAACAAAATTACCCGTAAAGATGTCTACCCGATGCCGCGAATAGATGACGCCCTTGACTCTCTCCAAGGCGCCGAATATTTCTCGACCTTGGATCTCCGCTCAGGTTATTGGCAAATACCAATGCATGAGGGCGACAAAGAAAAAACCGCTTTCGCAACTCCCGATGGACTTTACGAGTTTAATGTTATGCCCTTCGGCCTGTGTAACGCACCAGCATGATTGATACGGTGCTTCGGGGCCTAAAATAGAGAACCTGTTTATGTTACTTGGACGACATTGGTATCTTTTCGGCAACTTTTAACGACCATCTCACGCGCCTGAATGAAGTCGTGACGTGTCTTTCTTCAGCGGGCCTTCAGCTCAACACCAAGAAGTGCCACTTTGCACAGAAGGAAATTAAAATATTGGGACATCTGGTTAGCCGTGACGGCATTCGTCCAGACCCAGGTAAAATCAGCGCGGTTTTGAACTTTCCTCGTCCGCAACGGACTGCAGATTTGCGCAGTTTCCTCGGCCTGGCGTCATATTTCCGGCGTTTCATAAGGCATTTTGCAACTATTGCTGCGCCACTTCATGAACTACTTAAAGCGCTCAGCTCTTTCGTGTGGACTGAACAGTGCAACACTGCTTTTACCGAACTAAAGCACGCCCTCACATCAGATCCCGTTCTTGGCCACTTCAGCGACAACGCTCTTACCATCCTGCACACTGATGCCAGTGGTCACGGTCTTGGCGCTGTCCTTCTGCAGCGCGATGCAACTTCGCGTGAGAAAGTCACTGCCTTCGCCAGTCGGACCTTGACTCCAGCTGAGAAAAACTACACCATTACCGAGCAGGAATGTCTTGCCGTCGTCTGGGCTGCTCAAAAGTTTCGCCCCTACCTCTATGGTCGGCACTTAACAGTTTAGACCGATCACCATGCTCTTTGCTGGTTGTCTTCACTGAAATATTTGACAGGCCGACTTGGCCGCTGGATTCTGAGCCTGCAAGAATACAATTTCGACGTCGTTTATAAATCGGGTCGCCAACACCAAGACGGCGACGCACTCTCTCGCTGTCCCCTTTCGGAATCAACTTGCAGTTTTTCTTCCCAATGCATTTCCACCTCTCACCAGAGCCGACCGTCTCTTTGCCCGACGTATATCACAACCGTTTGTTTTGACGACTCTGAAAACAAGCACGCTCTCTGCTCACAGTAATTAGCCGATGCCTACTGCCGTCCTATCATCGACCGCCTTATCGGCGCTTCGGACCCGCCCAATGCAAGGCTTCGCCGACAGCTTCGCAATTTCAAGCTCGAAGATGGCATCCTACTTCGCTATGTGTGTTGCCCTGATGGAACTCGCTGGATCCCAGTCGTTCCGCGTGTGCTTCGCCCACGTATACTGGCGGCTCTCCACGATGACGCTACTGCAGGTCACCTTGGTTTTGACAAAACCTACGACCGCGTGAGAAAACGATTCTTTTGGCCTGGCTTATCTTCCACCGTTGCCAAATACGTCGCATCCTGCCCTCTGTGCCAACGTCGCAAACGGCTGACTTCTTCGCCCGCTGGCCTCCTACAACCTCTTCCTTGTCCCGCCACGTCATTCGACGTAGTTGGCATCGACTTATATGGTTCCCTACCTCTCTCCGATGGGGGTAACCATTGGATTATAACGGCTGTCGACCACCTCACATGCTACGCTGAGACAGCACCTGTACCGACTGGTTCCCCTGAAGAAGTAGCAAATTTCTTTTTGCGATCAATTGTATTGCGTCATGGCGCTCCTCGGGTTGCTCCTAAGTGACCGCGGTACAGCCTTCTTATCGAAAGTCGTTGCCGAAGTTCTTCACGCGTCATCCACCCTTCATAAGACAACCTCAAGCTACCATCCCTAGACTAACGGTCTCACTGAACGATTTCATCGCACCTTGTCGGTCATGATATCCATGTACATCACACCAGATCATCGAAATTGCGATACTGTTCTACCATCCGTCACATTCGCCTATAATACAGCAGTACCGAACTACCGGTTGCTCTCCATCTTTCCTTGTTTATGGCCGTCCTCCCACTACAATTCTCGACGCTTCCTCCTTCTCTATGCCCGACTACTCCACATCAGTACCTGGCCATTTTTTATCTCGTGTGGCCAGATGCCGTCATCTTGCCCGTCTCAACACGGCAGCGTGCCAGGAAGACCGCAAGACTCGCTATGATTCTACACATCGAGTGGTCTCTTTTCGTCCTGGTGACGAAGTACTGCTTTATACACCATTGCGCACCCCTGGCCTTAGTTGTAAATTCCACCACCGCTAAGTCCCTATGAGGTCATAAGCCAAAGTTCCCCAGTGAACTACAAAGTGATGCCTGTTAATCCCCCAGCTGATCGACGCCACCATGGAACTGAAATTGTTCATGTGTCTCGCTTGAAACCGTTTGTGCGCCGCGATGCATCGGTTAGTTAGGAGCGGCCAGGCTGGCCGCTTTCGACCCCCCGGGCAGATTGTGTGAGCCTTCTGTGGACGTTCTGTAATTTGAACATGCCATCATCTTCCTTTCATTTGTACATACCATCATCATCGTCCCGCGGCGCCAGCTCCGGCACGCGCCTGGGCTTTGTCATCGGAGTAAAACGCCAGACACGGCATCCGTTACCTTGCCGTCTCGACCTGGCCTTCTTCCACAATATATATATATATATATATATATATATATATATATATATATATATATATATATATATATATATATATATATATATATATATATATATTTATTTATTCATTTATTTATTTATTGTGAGCCACCGCTGGAACAAACGTCTTTATTCCAGCCACAGTCTGAAACGCTGAGCGTGATCTTGCGAACACTGGGGAATAATGACGATGCTGCGTATGTACAGGTGAAAGAGGAGAACGTTCTGGCACCGTGCTCAAACAAATCCCCCCCGGGAAGGAAGCGGCTACCCAGGTCGCTGTTTAGATGGAAGCGGGTCGGCGGGTGTACGGCTTCATGCGCGAAGCATGAACAACTTCTGAGCGCCGACGCCGATCGGCGACGCTATGCGATGGGACATGTTTGCTGGAGCACGGTGTAAGGACCGATATAGCGATTGAGGAACTTCTGGCCCAATCCAGGCGTGCGGATCGGCGTCCAGAGTAGCACGTCATCCCCAGTTGAGTATGAGGCAGTGCGGTGGCGCTGGTCTTAGCGGTGCTTCCGTTCTTGCTGGGCGGCTTCATTGTTGCGGCGAGCAATTTGCCGGTAATGTGTCATACATGTAGAAACCTGGTCGCCCAACAATGAAGATGGGGAGGCAGGAGCAGAGAAGAAGGTGGAGTCGAATAGAGTTGTTGGTTGACGGCCATAAACTAAGAAGAAAGGGCTGTAGCCAGTGGTGCGCTGAACAGCGGAATTATAGGCATAGGTAACGAAAGACATACTGGTGTCCTGTTCTTATGGTCAGGACTAACGTACATGGATATCATGTCGGACAAGGTGCGGTGAAAGCGTTCGATGAGGTCATTGGTCTGAGGATGATAACTAGAAGATGTCTTATGGACGGTGTTAGCAGCGTGGAGTACTTCCGCCAGGACTTGGGAAAGAAATGTTTTCCCACGGTCGCTAATAAAGATACGGGGGAGCACCATGACGCAAGACGATCGCTCGCAGGAAAAACTCGCCAACTTCAGAAGCGGCGCCGAAGCAAATAGGGGTTGTTTCGGCGTAGCGCGTCAGATGGTAATGGCGGTTACAACCCATCGATGACCGGCGGCCGTGAAAGGTAGGGGGCCGAATAAATCAATCGCGACAGAATCGAAAAGCACGGATGGGCAAGGAACAGTTTGCAAGGGACCGACACTAAGAGATGTTGACCGCTTACGATGTTCGGAAGGCGCACATGCAGATATGTATTTGGCGACGCTGATAGAAAGCCCGGGCTAAAAGTAGGAGCTTTTTATACTGTCGTACATCTTGCGTTGTCCTAAATGACCGGCAGTGGCATCGTCATGGTAAGCCTTCTACACTCAATGGTGGAGAGAGCGAGGAACAACGGGAACTCACCGGTGATCAGTCGTGATGTATAAGCTGTAAAACGTTCCGTGTTGAATCCAGAGAAGGTAAAGCTGACGATGCAGGCGATTGTTGGGTGCCGGTGATTGACCGCGGAGGCAAGCGGTAATTGTGCTGCAGTAAGGACCAGCCTGCTGCAATGTCGGGAAGTTGTGCTTGGGTCAAGCGGAGAGGCCTCGATGGGTGCGACATCTAGATCACCGGAAGGTTGACGTGAGGGGCAAAGTGTAGTGGCCGCATGGGAGTTGTTTTGAGTTGAAGAGAGTGAGCAACGAGAGAGGGCGTCAGCATCGAGGTGTTTTCTACCGCATTCGTACGTGATGCTAAAGGTATACTCTTGCAAATGTAGCACCCAGCGACCGAGCCGACCTGATAGTCATTTAACGACGACAGTCAACAGAGAGCATGATGGTCGGTGATGATTGCGAAGTGGCGGCCATACAAATAGGGTCGAAATGTTTAGACAGACCAAACAACAGCAAGACATTTTTGTTCCGTAATGCTGTAGTTACGCTCAGCTGCTGTGAGAGAGTGGCTAGCGTATGCCACAACCTCCTATTCGGACGAAGTGTTGCGTTACAAAGTAACGGCACCGATGTCTTGTCCACTGGCGTCAGTGTGAAGAATGGTGGGAGCTGTCTCATCAAAATGTCGAAGCACAGGAGTTGAGGTGAGTGCTTGCTTGAGGGATTGGAAGGCGTGTTCACATTCATTGGACCATATGAAAAGCGCGTCAGACTTCAGGAGGCTGCGTAAAGGGGCCGCAATAGAAGCAAAGTTTCGGATCAAACGTCGGAAATACGATGCCAACCCAAGAAAGCTACGTTCTCTCTGGTGTTCGGGCTGAGGAAAATTATTTACAGCTGAAATGTTGTCGGGATCCGGCTGTATGCCCGCCTTGCTAACGACATGGCCGAGGATTTTGATGGTTTTGCTGAAGAAGTGGCATTTTTTAGTGTTAATCTGGATACTGGCTCGTGTCAGACATGTGAGAACTTCTGTGAGACGGTGCAAATGCTGGACGAAGTCCGACGAAAAGATGATAATATCGTCTAGATAACACAAGCACGTCTTCCATTCAGTTCAATAAACCGAAAGGCATCACACTGAGATTTGAGAAATACTCTGCTCCCAGTATTTCTCAGTCGAGACTTGAGAAATACTCTGCTCCCTGAAGGCAGTCCAGTGCGTCATCGATGCGTGGTAGCGGGTAAGCATCTTTGCGGGTTATCTTAATAAGGGCCCGGTAATCCACGCAGCAGTATGTGCGGGAGCTTCCGGACGTGCAAGCTGGGTTTCGCAAGGGCAGAGGAACTAGAGACCAAATTGCCAACCTTCGCTGGATCATGGAAAAAGCAAGAGAGTTCCAGAAACCCATTTACTTCTGCTTTATTGATTATGCGAAAGCGTTTGACTGCGTAGATCACAGCAGATTGTGGCAAGCTCTCCGAGAGATGGGAGTTCCAATTCACCTCATCTGTCTCCTCAGGAACCTGTATGAAGGGCAAGAGGCCACAGTCAGAACTGGGCATGGTCTTACTGATTGGTTTCCGATTGAGAAAGGGGTGAGGCAAGGCTGCATACTGTCGCCCTGCCTATTTAACCTATATGCAGAGTGCATCATGAGGAAGGCCGGTCTGGACGAGTCTTCAGCTGGAGTGAAGATTGCTGGAAAACGTATCAACAACCTTAGATATGCGGATGATACCACTTTAATGGCAGAAAGTGAAGTGGAACTCAAGAGACTTCTGATGCGCGTACAAGAAGAGAGTGAGAAGTTTGGGCTTAAACTGAACATTAAAAAGACGAAGATCATGGCGTCTTGCCCTATCAAGTCCTGGAGCATCAATGGACAAGAAGTGGAAGCTGTGACAGATTTTCTGTTCTTGGGCGCCAAGATTACCTCGGAAGGAGACTGCAGCCATGAAATTAGGAGACGCCTGCTTCTGGGAAAGAGAGCAATGGTTAGCCTTGACCGCCTAGTAAAGAGCAGAGACATTAGTCTGCCAACCAAGATCCGTATAACCCGTGCTATGGTCTTTCCAGTTGTGATGTATGGATGCGAGAGTTGGACTGTGAAAAAGGCTGACCGCCGAAGAATTGACGCGTTTGAATTGTGGTGCTGGCGAAGACTCTTAAGAGTTCCTTGGACTGCCAGAAGATCAAATCAGTCGATATTGTCGACCATAAACCCTGACTGCTCATTGGAGGGTCAAATTCTAAAGTTAAAGCTCAGCTACTTTGGTCATCTGATGAGAAGAGAGGAGTCGCTGGAGAAAGATTTGATGTTGAGAAAGGTTGAGGGTCGCCGGAGAAGCGGTAGGCAGCGAACGCGATGGTTAGATGGCATTCTCGAGGCATTGCAGATGAAGCTATGTGATGTTAAGAAGATAGTGAGAGACCGGAAAGCGTGGCGTGACATGGTCCATAGGGTCACGAAGAGTCGGACACGACTGAACGCCTGAACTGAACTGAATCCACGCAAAACCGCACAGAACGGTCTTTTTTCCTGAGAACAACAGGAGAGGAACAGAGGATGCTTGATGGCCGGATGATGTACGGATGTTTCGCGCGAGCATGTCGGCAACTTCGTCCTCAATGATATTGCGTTCTGACGAGGAAACGCGATATGGGCGGCAACGAACAATGGTTCATCCCTCAGTTTCTATACGGGTGGGGGGGGGGGGGGAGGTGACACATGTTTGGCTTAAATTTGACGTACACTCATCAAAAGAGTCTTTGTATTTCAAAAGGACTGCGAGTAAGGCCGCTGACTGTTAAGAAGTTAGGTCAGTGCTGATGGTTGCCGCGAGTGCGGCGGAAGGTCGCTGAGGTAGAGCATCAGATGTTGGAAAAGCACAGAAAACGTGGCGAGGTAACAGGATATCCTTCAAAAAGAAAACCAACAGTTCCTCCTTTCGGTAAAAATAAAGGCTGGGTACAAGTGTTCATCGCCACGACAACCGTGCAACCGCGGTTGAAACAGGTGACGCAGGAGGCAAACGCTATGCCGTCAGAGGTCCACCGTGGTGCTGGCATCACTAAAGTATCGCCGCCATGTCCATAATCCAGGTTAACAATGATGAGGTGCTTACGGCCCGGGCTCAAAACGTAGTCAAGGGCAGCGAGCACACCTTGTGTGGAGGAGGCAGATTCTGGTTCGAACTTAGTGTCAGCAATGTGAATGAGGCGGTCACGGCAGGAGATAAGGGCAGACGCCGACGATAGTCCCAACCTAAAAATAGTTCATGAATGCATGACGGAATCAGCACAAACTCAATATGATGCGGCTGATTATCGATGAGAACGCGCGCTGTGCATTGCCCTATGGGTGTGATGGTAGTACTGTTGGCCCCATGGAGTAGGGGATCCAATATACGGAGCTATTACTTTGCGGAGACGATAACAAAAGTTGCTATTAATGACGGAATAAGCAGCACCCGTATCGATTAGGGTTTCAATGTATACTCCTTCGAGCAGTACTCTCAGCATGTTAGACGAGTGTCCGGCAGGAATTCCTTCCCGAGTTCGTTTGTGAAGCAGCTCTCCCTCCAAAAACTGCATCTGTTAGCCCTCGCAATATATATATATATATATATATATATATATATATTATATACTCCTACAGATTCAGACTGAACGGTGTAGTGCCTGTATATATATATATTGCCGCGAACTGTTTAAATCTCTATTTGTTCCTGTTCGACAACCGCTGGCATTCGGCCTTATCATTGTTATTATGGCGCGCTTATCAATTCTGTATCCCGTGTTTGTTCATGCTCGTTGTCGCGATCAACACGTTATCATTTCCTTTGTCGAGAAGGATTCGCCGAGATCGTCTTGAAGATTCCCATCACTCGCGTATGTTTCTACAATGTTCCAGGTTGTGCTACTAGCAGTTTGCGAAGTTATCTAGATTGTTCTGAGCAGCTTTTAAAGGGAGCGTTGACGAGTGCGACGGGCATTCTTAGTTCGACGATCGACGAGCACATTTGTTGCTATCGCCACCGCCGAGTTTCTTCCCTGTGTCATCTTTTGTTGTGTACTGCCTTTTTACCACTACCACAAAATATAGATGGAACGTTTGGCAAACATTTTCTAGCTAAGTGGATCCTGAGGTGGAGCCCGAGTAAGAGTTTGGTGGGATCTACCACCATCACATCTCAAAAGGAAAAGGAGTTGTCCTTTCGGAGGACGCCTTTCAGCGCTTGCCAACAATTTCAGACCTTGTAATTTATTTGTAGTTTTAAATTCCATAATTTGGGGTTTTGCACACCCTATGTGTGGCTATGTTACAGTCGCGCTAAAGAGCTTTTGGGTTCAGATTTCGCCACGAATTTATTTCAGCATGGTACGTGATGGCCAAAACTTGTCCAAAAGGCGCTTTATCGCGACGACAGCCTAGACAGAGGTCGGGGGAAGGGGGGGGGGGGACGTTTGAATAAAAAATTAAAAACCTACTGATTAACACGTTATGCAACACAAGAATAATAAACATTTGATATTGTTTTTCACAAGGCAACCTATTTTAACAAAACGGTTTTTTTGTTCATTTAGTTTTGCAACACGCTTGTTGCACCACCTCTTAATGTGGCACCGGCATTCGCGGAACTTTCCCGACTTTGTTAGGTGCTTGCGAAGGAGGAAACCAAGCGGTTTTTATTGCTGCCGCCATAATCTCTGCACTGGTGCTCCCGAGAATGGTACGACGTTATCTCAATTCTCCAAAATGTGCAGTTAGAAAAGTTTTTGTCTTGCATGCAAGTTACTTCTCAATCATATGTTTTGACCAGGATGATTCCTAGTTTGTCAAGACCGTCGTTTTCAGATTCTTATTCTACCTGCGACCAGCGCTAAATCTGCTGTCTTATTGAGCTGGTGTGGCGCGCTTTTCATTCCTTTTAAAGCTTTTGGAGCTAATAATATTCAGCTCGCGGCATGCAAATTACTGATTCCACGTGGAATAGATAGGAATCTACCGTCGGTATTCCACTTAGATAGATTGCTTCGCTCAGGACATTCACAGGTTATCTCCTGTCTGCGCATTGGTCACTTATACCGGGTCCCAGCTAACTTGAACCAAGGGGTACAAAATAATATATTTGAGGTAGGTCAGAGAAACCAATTGCATACAACCGCCAGCCTCCTTGCGCACTACAGGCAATTTTTGTTTTGCAATTACTTGATTAGCTAATTGTGTTAATTTCTCTAATTTATTCAATATCGACTTTAGACCAAAAATGTGAATTGGAAAGTTGTAGAGCACCTTCAGAAATCCCCATTTCATTCATTGTGATAAAGAAAGTCTCACGTGTATCTTTTTTCCGGGCTCAGAAGAAAGCCCGCGAAATACAAATAATACACGTGACTAGTACATTTGTGCGCCGCGATTTTGGTGCTCTCAGTCGTGGATTGAGCGAACAAAATTAGCTGCGGCCGTGTCTTCTTGGCCCCGTTAAAGCGGCAGGCCGATATGCCGGTGATGGCTTCTTCGCCCGCGTCAGACAGCCGGCCCACGTGACGGTGCACTAGCAGCGAGGGCGGTGAGCCGACACCACCGAGATTCTAACAAGGCCTCTTTTTCTCCCATCAGCAAACTTCACGACAAACGGATGAGCGATAAGGTATCAGCCACCGAATCTGCGCATACATGCTTGGGTGAAGGGGCGAGATGACATCATGTGATTCGACTAAAATTAGCGCTGCACCTTCATTTCCCGGTTCTTTATCGTCATTCGCCTGTCGTGATGTAGGCTCCTGCGGTGCGCAGGTCTGGCCAAAATCGCGGTGGCGACGGGCGAGCTCGAGCTCGCTCGAGCCATCGCCAACATTTCTGTCTGCCGCTGCAACGGGACCTTCGGGTCACGGCCGCAGCTGATTTCGTTCGCTCAAACCCCGACTGAAAGCACTACAATCGCGGCGCACAAATGCGCTAGTCACGTGGTATTATTTGTATTTCGCGGGTTTCTTCTGAGCCCGGAAAAAAAGATACACGTGAGACTTTATCGCAATTAATGGAATGGTGGTTTCTGAAGGTGCTCTACAGCTTTCCAATTCACATTTTTGGTCTAAAGTCGATATTTAATAAATTAGAGAAATTAACATAATTAGCTAATTAAGTAATTGCAAAACAAAAAATTTCCTGTAGTGCGCAAGGAGGCTGGCAGTTGTATGCAATTGGTTTCACTGACCTACCTGAAATATATTATTTTGTAACCCTTGGTTCAAGTTAGTTGGGACACCCGGTATATGTTGGCCGGTGCTGGCTTTGTTGTACATTTTGATTGTATGCTTTATCATTGTATTTATGCAGTTGATATAATAAAGCACGAATATAAATACGAGGCATACTTATTCAACATAATAATGCAAATTGTGCTTTCAGTTGGGGCTTTACAGGCAACGCTGTAATCAGTAGCCGGAGCGTGATCCTTTAAATAGGTGCGGATTAGCTCCCTTTCTGTACCGCCTCCTTTACCAGGTTTGATTGTCCACTGCTCTCAAATAGAAAGATTTGAACATATATGAAAAGGATGGCCTCGAAAAAAAGGCAGGATGCATCTGCAAAAATGCCACTTCATAATTCCGCAAATATTGCATGTCGGCGTAACGTCAATTCAATGTCATAAATTTAATTGCCACCCCTTCCTATTTTTTGAACGTATAGGCTTCTATGAAGTCTTCGCTATCAGTACATCAGCCTTGCTAAGACTGTTTTCGTTGCCCAGGAACACATCTTGTTTCATTCCCAGAGCTCGCGGCAGTTTAGTCGTCAATATTGTACTATGGCTTACCAACCTAACTCTAGAAAGAGTGTCCTATCGCATATGTACTGACCGTCGTACATTACCACATTTTTTGCAAGACTACTCGCAACATACACCATAATCATCGTCATCATCATCAATAGTCGGGCTATAACGGCCGCAGGACGAAGGCCTCTCCATATTCCTTCCATTAAGTCGGTCCTGCTAGTTGCATCGGCGTGACCACGCCGAACTTTTTAACCTCATCCGCCAGCTGACATTCAGCTACTACTTTATACGCATTTCTACCCCTGAATTCCAGTGTGGTATCCTTAGCGGCCATCGGTTATCCTCTCTTCGGCCTACATGCTCTGCCCATATCTCATTCTTGTATTCCACTAGAATGTAACTCGATGGAATGAACGGCGGCGCAACAAGGGAACAAACAAGAAAGAGACACCACTCTTTCTTGTTTGTGTCCTTGTTGCCTTCATTTCATTTTATCATGCACCAACTCGCCCCTAACGCTGATATTCTGAATGTAACTCGATTTCCTTCTCTGGCCCACTCTGCATGCTTCCTGCTTCTTAACATTACACCAACACTTTTCCGTTCCATACTCTGCTTTGCCTAAACTTGAGTACTACCATTTTCGGTAGCCTCCACATTTCAGCCCCATAGGTTAGTATAGGTAAGATGCAAGTGTTATACACTTTCGTACTGAGTGACACCAGGCAGCAGCTAGTCATAATCTCCGAGTACTTCCCATAGGCACTAAATCCTAAACTTACTCTCCTGGGTACTTCCTTTTTATCATCCAGATCTGAGGTCACTACCAGTCCTAAGGAGACAATATTTGTCAACCATTTCCAGTGCTTCGTATACCTAATGTAGTGTATACCTAATGTAATGACGGAAGTGTCGACCTAGCATACGAGTGTTTTCATGTTTGCAAGTTGCTTCTTTGTGGGGATATTGAGGCTAACCCTGGTCCAACGCAGAAAGAGCTGTTTGAGCAGTTGCTTGAAGGTCAAACTGCTATTTGTAATGACATTTCCGAAATGAAAGCTCAGTTAACTAATGCCGAAAAAATTATAAGTAACCTTCAACAGATGTTCACTAAAATTGAAGAAAAGCTATCAGAAGCTTCTCCTTCTCACGACGATCAGGTTGAAACTACCCTTAAATCATTGGAACACGTCATTGGCTTCCAGACAAAAAAGTTAACAGATCTGGCGGACCGAAACAGGCGGTCAAATATAGTTATTCATGGCATAACTGACATCCCCGATGAAACAGAAGAGCTGCTCAAGGAAAAGGTTATAACGGAGGTAATGAAGGATAAGTTGAATGTGGAGTGCAATTCTATCGGCCGCATTCACAGGCTTGGCCGAGAAAGCACTAACCGTCCAGTGATCCTCTATCTCCAGGATTTGAATGAAAAGAAATTGATATTTGAAAACTGCAAAAGACTTAAAGGCTCGAACATAAGTATTAGGAATCACTACTCTCAAGCTGCACTAAAAAAAGGAAGCTTCTGTGGGACAGCGCACAAGCTGATAAACTTAAGGGTAAAAAATATACCTAGTTCATGACAAACTCAAGATTGATAAAGAACTTTTTTTCTGGGATGAGGCCAAGAACATGCGTGTAAAGATTAACAGCAAACCCTCCCCTCAGTCAGAAACTTGACGCTTTTTACAAAAGTGCGACAAGCAACTGCGTATTATTAACCTAAACACTCGCAGCGTGCTAAACAAAACAGAAAATCTTGAAGTTACTTTATTAGAGCACGATCCACATATAGCAGTGATAACGGAGACGTGGCTGCGGTCTGAAATAAGTGACCAGGATGTGTTCCCTCAGTGCTATCAAGTTTTCCGCAAGGATCGGAATTCTAGGAGAGGCGGCGTTGCAGTCCTTATTAAGAACCATATAGAAGCTGTTGTCCTTGATGACGACCCAAGTTTCGAAAGCTTAGGCATAAAAATCCCGTGTTGGGGGCACAAATTTATTTTGTTCGCATTTACAGACCTCCCGATGCGCCGCCTGAGTATTTAGTCAAGCTACAAAGAAACATGTCTCAATTCCAATCAAATAAATTGTTACTAGTAGGTGACCTAAGTTTACCTGACATCAATTGGGAACGTTTGCAAGCATTTTCGCGGACAAGTAAACATTTAAACATCATGCTTGACACAATGCTAACGCACGATTTAATTAAAATAGTTCAGGAGCCACCACGTGTGCAAGGACCCTGCGAATCTGTGCTTGATCTGGTATTTCTGCCCAGAATGTTAACTGAGTATAATGTTGCAGTTGTAGAAGGTATATCTGATCACCGTCTTGTCAGTATCGGTGTACCCATAGTCTCTTCCTCCTCATATGAAAAACCTGTAAAGCGATCCTTCAAGGACTACTCACGCGCAAATGATGCAGCCATAATAGAACATATGGAAACCTGCCTCACAGACTTTAACAACAGTGACGTGACAACACTTTGGCGCCGTTTTAAAGACATTTGTCAGTTCTGTATTGATAACTTTGTGCCTGATAAATGCAAAGTAATTCGCAAACAAAACCTGTGGATGACACGTGACATTAGTCACATGAGCCGCAAGATAAAAAGGTTAAAGAAAAAACCCCTACAACTCGATCACGTTAAAGAAATGAAAGAAACGCTTGCGCGTGCAGTCCGGACCTCGAAGGAACGCTACTCTTTTGTAATCATATGAGCGAAAAAAAAAAGAAACCAGTATCCCAGATTTGCATTGATGGTTCAATCATTACCGATCACCGGGTTATTGCGAGTCATTTCAATTGTTATTTTCATAGCGTATTTTCTAATTCTGGTATTTGTTCACCCAATGAAAAAATCTTTCACCCATCTGAGACAAATGTTATTTCGCACCCTGGCATAGTTTCGATGCTATTAAACTTAAAAACTAAAGCTTCATGTGGTCTGACAATCTTGGAAACATTTTTTTGAAACGATATGCTGAATCCATTGCAAAGTTTTTTGTTATTATATTTTGTGCTTCATTAATCCCTGCAAAATTACCGGATGACTGGAAGATAGCCAGAGTTGTGCCGGTGTTCAAGAAGGGCGACCGTTCATTGTTAGAAAATTACCGTCCGATATCACTGACATCCTCATGTTGTAAGCTAATTGAACGGACGACAAGGAAGAAGAAGCGGGCAGTGGCGCGGGCAGGAGCGCTCGCGCTAGGCCCGCGAACATTCATTAAACGTCATCTACCATCGTCATCGGTCATGTTCTGTCTCCTGTCTTCATCGGCTTGCCGCTTCGTAACATTTGGTGGAGGTGCGGCGTACGGCATCCCCATCCTCGCCTTGGAGCATCGAAGCCATCTTCATGCCGGGACCATCACCGAGGGCCCAGGGACATCGCCGAGCAGCTTCGCCCCAGCCCTCCAAGCCCAGACCTGAACAAGTACCACCGCCCAGCCCCCAGCCCGGACCTGAAGACAAGGAGAACAGACATACCGATCAGAACCGAGATGAAGGACCCGAAAGACCCGAATGACCCGAAGGAACCGATGGACACGAACACGCAACCCCCACCCAAGCTGCCCGACGTGACCTCGAGCCATCGGTCCCATGGACTCTGGTGACGGATGGTTGACAGCTCCAAGGGAGGCGGATCACCCACGCATCAGACATCGTACCGGCAAGCCGTTCTATTCTTCCTTCTTCCTCTTCTTCTTCAAGCATCCAGACACGCCCATCATCATGCCATAAAATCATTAACATCGCTAAACTTCCTCGTCCACGATCGGGACGATCGCTCGGTGGCCCCGGGTCATGTTACGGACGACAAGGAAGAAGAAGCGGGCAGTGGCGCGGGCAGGAGCGCTCGCGCTAGGCCCGCGAACATTCATTAAACGTCATCTACCATCGTCATCGGTCATGTTCTGTCTCCTGTCTTCATCGGATTGCCGCTTCGTAACAATATTGTTGCCAATCAGATTAATGAATTTCTGGATAAACACTCAATACTGTCTCATTTTCAGCACGGATTCAGAAAAGGCTATTCGACAGTTACACAACTAGTCACCGTAATACATTCACTCGCCTCAAGCCTTGATAAAAATGGCCAAATTGATGCGCTGTTTCTTGATTTCAGTAAAGCCTTCGATACTGTTCCACATGACAAACTGATACTAAAACTGCGACATCTTGAGCTTCCTGAAATTTTGATCGCATGGATAACGAACTATTTAACAAATCGCCACCTGTTCGTATCTGTTAATGAGCAACAATCTGGCTATCTTCCGGTCACATCAGGAGTTCCTCAAGGAAGTGTCCTAGGCCCATTGATTTTTTAATTTACATAAATGACATTGCCACTGTAATCAACTCCACTGTGAAAATCTGTTCGCGGACGATTGTGTGCTCTTTCGCGAAATCATGTCACCAAACGATCAAATTGATTTAAATGCTTCTCTTGCTGGCATTTCTGATTGGTGCAAAATCTGGGGAATGAGGGTTAACACTGAAAAAACTGTCTTTCTTCGCTTCTCTCGTCAAAAAGCTCCATTATCCTTTACTTACACGTTAGATTCGTTGCCTTTGCAGGAACAAACCAATTATAAGTACTTGGGTGTCACAATTGCTAACAATTTCTCATAGAATTTACACATTGAAAATATCTGTTCTTCGGCCCTGCGTAAATTATATTTTTTGCGGCACAAGCTTAAAAGTGCTCCACCTAACGTAAAATTGCTTGCCTATTATTCCTTAATTAGACCTAAACTTGAATATGCGTGTGTAGTTTGGGACCCGTTTACAAAACAAAATATTAAATGTCTCGAAAGGGTACACAGAAAAGCCGTACGATTTACCTATTCCAAATTCTCTCGATACCACTCTCCCTCAGAAATAATGCGCGATAATTGTATTGAACTTCTTGAACATAGAAGGAAAGACTGCGGTTACTTTCCATGCTTTGTAAAGGAAATTTAGCATTTGGCTCTTCATCTTATCTATCTCTTTCAACATCTAGGCTTACTCGACACCATCATCCGAAATCACTAACACCTTATTTTGCAAGGACGGATGTCTTCAAATTTTCGTTTTTCCCCCGAACAATTGCAGATTGGAATGACTCGCTGTTGCCTGTTTCCATTGATTGATGTATTGTTAACTTGTAATATTGTTGTATTTTACTACCCTGCTTGGACCTGAGCAAGGTCTGCAGTATCTAATAAATAAAATAAATAAAATAAATAATGTAAATTGCTATTCCTAGGCCGGATTTCGAACATCGTCCATGTTGTGCATATTACTTTTTAGCCCTGTGTTTTTTATTTTACTGCCTAGGGCCTTAACTATTCGTGTCAACTTATCCCGGGACATGGCAAAGTAATTCCATCACCGAGTCGCAGATTATTGAGGTATTCTAGGTCAATCCTCATCCCTAAGTGCTTCCATCCAAATTTCTGAATACTTCCTCTAGGCAAACTATGAATAGTGCCGGGAAGAGCGTGTCCCCTTGCTTAACACCCGTCATTGTGATAATTTTAATACTTAATTTATGAAGTCAAATTACCTTTATTCAGCATTTTTTTTATCCGATCAGCAGAAAAGAAAAGCTAGGGTATGAACAAAAAGCAACAAACGCAGTAGCTTGGCGATGCCCCTACCCCGGTTTGACATGGCCGACAGCCTGTCAAATTATTTCATATATTTGAGCGTAGAAGCATACGACAAAATATGCACAATAATGTACAGTATAGACAAGTGCTATGCCTTAAACTATATTATTGCAAGAAATGCACATGTATCTAAATTAACTCGCCACAGACTCTTATATACAATTTATATATATTTTCTACTCACAGAAAAAAAAGGAAACATATTTGACAAGAAAACAAAATCTCGCAAGCAGTTCCAAAGTGCCATATAGAATCGATTGTACACAGGTTCACGTATTAGAAATAGGAAAGTAGAGAATTACAAAAGATTACGATACATAGCTGCAGAAAAGCAATTGGTGTCGGAGAAATGAACATGAATAAAACCATGTGTCTTCTAAAATAAAGTATTTTTGCGGGTTGTATAAATTTGCTTAGCTCGTTTTAATCTACATTTTTCATTTATAGGATATTCATATAAGCAGGCATATGGTACTGCAGTATGTGTCGGCCGTGATTAGTGCTGGACGAGGATATAGACCAGTATTCTCTGTTCCTAATTATGTAGCCTTCTTCTAAGGGCCTTCTTAAATTACATAGGTTGAGTAAAGCGTCATTGTTAGTTTAGAGACTGTGTTTGTACATCAAAACAAAATAAAATTTTGTAAATGGTGTTCGGGGAGTACATTAAATGAAGCAAACATTTCTCATGTATGAGTGCCATTTGAGCATTTTCAGCATGAGTCTTGTGTTGTGTTGGATTTAATGACGCATAAGCAATTAAGGCTGTTATGCGCCAAGCTGGAGGTTAAGTACCAGTTTGGTGTATTTCATCATCATCATAATCATCCTGAGCCTGACTATACCCACTGCAGGGCGAAGGCCTCTCCTACATTCCTCCAATTAACCCGATCCTGCGCGAGCTGCTGTACCAGAAGAGCCGTACGTGAAAGTGCTGGAAGATACATGTAGTGGTTGCACAGCAACCATAGTTCTGCATAAAGAAAGTAACAAAATTACCATAAAGAAAGGTGTTAGGCAAGGAGACACGATCTCCACAGTACTATTCATAGCTTGCTTAGAGGAAGTATTCAGAGACTTGGAATGGGAGCAGTTAGGGATAAGGGTAGATGGAGAATACCTCAGTAATCTGCGATTTGCTGATGACATTGCCTTGCTAAGCAACTCGGGGGATGAACTGCAAATAATGATTGATGACCTAGGCAGAAAAAGTAAAAAGGTAGGCTTAAAAAT
Organism: Amblyomma maculatum; assembly: GCF_055883805.1. Taxonomy (NCBI): domain Eukaryota; kingdom Metazoa; phylum Arthropoda; class Arachnida; order Ixodida; family Ixodidae; genus Amblyomma; species Amblyomma maculatum. Next base: position 461,729,842 of record NC_139344.1, on the reverse strand, counting down.
TAATATGCAGAAGACACAGGTTATGTTCAACAGCCTCGGGAAGGAACAGCAGTTTACGTTAGGTAGCGAAGAACTGGAAGTAGTAGGCGAGTATGTCTACTTAGGACAGGTAGTAACCGCAGGTCCGGACCATGAAGAGGAAATAAGATGAAGAATAGGATTGGGATGGAGCGCATTTGGTAAGCACTCGCAGATTAGGACTAGCAGCTTACCGGTATCACTCAAGAGGAAAGTATGCAATAGCTGCGTCTTACCTGTACTCACCTATGGGGCTGAAAGGTTAACCAAAAGGGTTCTACTTAAGTTGAGGACAACTCAGAGGGCTATGGAACGAAAATTCGTAGGGGTAACATTAAGAGATGGGAAGCGTGTAGACTGGGTCAGAGAAATAACTCACGTTACTGACATTCTAGTGGAAATTAAGAAGAAGTAACCGGCATGGGGAGGACATGTAGTGGGAAGTGAGGATAACCGATGCTCGCTCAGGGTAACAAACTGAATTTCAAGGGAAGGAAAGCGTAGCAGGGGGCGACAGAAAGTTAGGTGGGCGGATGAGGTTAAGTTCGCAGGGGTCAAGTGAATGCAGCTGGTACAAAACCGGGTTAATTGGAGAAATATGGGAGAGGCCTTCGCCCAGCAGTGGGTATAGTCAGGCTGATGATGATGATGATGAGCGAGCTGCATCCACTTGACCCCTGCAAACTTCTTAATCTCATCCGCCCACCTAACTTTCTGCCGCCCCCTGCTAAGCTTTCCTTCCCTTGGAATCCAGTAAGTTACCCTCAGCGACCATCGGTTATCCTCTCTTCGCACTACATGTCCTGCCTATGTCCATTTCTTCGTGATTTTCACAAGAATGTCAGTTACTTGAATTAATTTCTTTGAACAACTCTGCAAATTTCCTATTTCTTAACGTTATCCCTACCACTTTTCTGTCCAAAGCTCCCTGCGTTGTCGTCAACTTAAGTAGAACCCTGTTCTATACTTTCGTCTTGAGCGATACGGGTAAGCTGCCAGTCATAATCTGGGAGTACTTGCCAAATGCACTCCATCCCAGTGTTATTCTTCTTGTTATTTCCCTGTGTAATAGGGCGTTTATTGACGCTCAGATGGAGAGCTGTGAGGACAGGACCTTGCAACGGCGAGCCCATCGTACTTCTTCTTTGTCTTCGTCGCACAACGCACAGGTGCATGTCGATGGCTGAAGTGCTATTACAGTACATTTTCCCCCCGGGTAAAAAAAAGGAGCCATCCTGGCGACTTATGGCGCGGAAAGCACAGCGGGGTCATAGAATGGCTTCAATCGGTTCACGTGAACTCTTTCACGACCACGGCGACACAAGTCCACAGAGGGCGTGACGGGCTCAACTACGTAGTTGACTGCAGACGTTTGCTGGAGGACTCTATATGGCCCGTGGTAGCGAGCAAGAAACTTCTTTGAAAGGCCAGGGGTTGTGGAGGGCACCCAGAGCCACACCAGTGTGTCCGGGAGAGATGACGAAGCTTCGCCGGTATCACGGAGGTATTTTTGTTGCCACTGATTTTCTGTTGTGAGAGAGCGGGCGAGCTGACGGCATTCTTCTGCGTACGTGACGGCATCGGATAGCGGGGAAGATTCGGAAACGTCAGGGCGGTAGGGAAGAAGTGTGTCCATAGTACAGGGTGGCTCGCGCCCGTAAAGGAGAAAGAATGGAGAGAATCCAGTAGTGGCCTGTGTCGCGGTGTTATATGCGTAAGTAACAAACGGTAGAACTTGGTCCCAATTGGAATGGTCGGTGTTCACGTACATAGCCAGCATGTCACCGAGAGTGCGGTTAAAACGTTCTGTCAGTCCATTCGTCTGAGGGTGGTACGAGGTAGCGGTGCGGTGTACGATGCGGCATTCTTTCAGGAGAGCCTCAACAGCGTCTGATAAGAAAACGCGTCCGCGGTCACTGAGCAGTTCGCGAGGGGCACCATGGCGAAGAACCAGGTTTTTCAGAATAAAGGCAGCCACGTCGCGTGCGGAAGCAGAGGGCAATGATGATGTTTCAGTGTAGCGGGTTAGATGATCCACTGCCACGATAATCCAGCGGTTACCAGCTGAAGTTGTAGGAAGGGGACCGTATAGATCTATGCCGACACGATCAAACGGACGGGCAGGACAGGGCAACGGCTGCAACGAAGCAGAGGACTTGAGAGGAGTTTTTCGGCGTTGGCAAGACTGGCAGGAGCGGACGAAATGGCGGACAAAGCGGTACATTCCACGCCAGAAGAAGCGTAGACGCAAGCGCGTGTAGGTTTTCAACACTCCGCCGTGGGCGCACTGGGGATCAGTATGGAAAGCAGCACAAATTTCGGCGCGGAGATGACGGGGGATGACTAAAAGCCACTTCCTTCCGTCGTGAAGATAATTGCGGCGGTAGAGCAGCCCGTCACGAATTGAAAAATGGTGAGCTTGGCGGGCAAGCGCCCGAGACAGACGACCTGGAGAGTGACTTGAAAGAAATTCCAGAAGGGTAGATATCCACGGGTCGCGCCGCTGTTCCGTGGCCATGTCAATAGTGGCAAGCGAAGACAAATCGTAGGCGCAGATCTCATCAGGCAACGAAGAGGGAGGCAGCGGTGAGCGCGAAAGAGCGTTCGCGTCAGTATGCTTGAGGCCTGAGCGATATATGACACGAATGTCATACTCTTGGAGGCGAAGAGCCAAGCGAGCAAGGCGGCCGGACGGGTCCTTGAGGGACGCCAGCCAGCACAGAGCGTGATGATCAGTGACCACATAAAATGGTCGGCCATAGACATACGGACGGAATTTGCCGATGGCCCAAATAATGGCCAAGCATTCTCTTTCCGTAACAGAATAATTGGACTCTGCCTTGGTCAAGGTGCGGCTTGCGTACGCCACCACATAGTCTCGGATACCAGGTTTGCGTTGGGTGAGAACGGCGCCTATCCCAATACCGCTAGCGTCAGTGTGAATCTCAGTTGGCGCATTCGGGTCGAAGTGGCGGAGGATGGGAGGCGAAACTAAAAGACGGCGTAAAGTGTTGAAGGCGTCATCACAAGCAGGTGTCCATGCGCAGAGGTCGGAGCTGCCGGAGAGGAGCTGGATGAGAGGAGCAATAATAGAGGCGAAATTTAAGATGAAGCGGCGAAAGTAGGAGCATAGGCCAATGAAACTTCGTAGCTGCTTCAGTGATTTTGGGCGTGGGAATTCGGCAACTGCACGAAGTTTGGTGGGATCGGGAAGAATGCCATCCTTAGAAACGACATGACCTAGAATTATTAGTCGGCGAGCAGCAAAGCGGCACTTCTTCAGATTTAGTTGGAGGCCGGCGGTAGCGAGACAAGTGAGAACGTCCTTCAGTCGGAGCAGGTGGGATTGAAAATCGGTAGAAAAGACTACGATATCATCGAGATAGCAAAGACAGGTTCGCCACTTGAATCCACGAAGCACAGTGTCCATGAGGCGTTCAAAGGTGGCCGGGGCGTTGCAAAGCCCAAAGGGCATGACGTTGAATTCATATAATCCATCTGGTGTGATGAAGGCAGTTTTAGAGCGGTCAGCGTCAGCCATTGGCACCTGCCAGTAGCCAGATGGTAAATCCAACGAGGAGAAAAACTCGGCGCCCTGCAAGCAGTCTAGTGCGTCATCGATGCGTGGCAGAGGATAGACGTCCTTGCGCGTGATCTTGTTGAGCCGGCGGTAGTCGACACAAAACCGGAAGGAGCCATCTTTCTTAGGTACCAACACAACTGGAGACGCCCAGGGACTGTGGGATGGCCGAATGACACCCCGACGGAGCATGTCGTCCACATGATCAGCAATTACTTGGCGCTCCGAAGCCGACACGCGATAGGGGCGCTGGCGCAAAGGTGCAGTTTTACCGGTGTCGATGGTGTGCTCTACGACAGACGTGCGGCCCAAGTCAGTTTGAGGAAAGTCGAATGAAGAAGCGAAGTTCTGCAAGAGGGCGACAAGTTGATCACGTTGCGCAAGTGGAAGATCAGCATCAATAGCATGTTGGAAAACGTCGGAGGGCGTCGAAGCGGTCGCAACATCGCAAGAGCACAGACTAACGTCGAAGGAGGGGGTTGAGTCAGCAAGAGTGGTGATATGACTGGGATCAAGCTCTTCAAGACGTCCAATGCATTCGCCACGGAGCAGGACTGCTGGGCAAGAAAATGGGTTCGAGGCGTAAAGTGCACTCTTGCCGTCTTGAATTTCGAGAACTGCGAACGGAAAAAGGAGGCAGGGATGACGGGAGGTGGCTTCGGAAGGTGTAAAAATCGCAGTCAAAGGAGTTACCCACTCACAAGACAGTGGTATGAGGGCAGCAGAGAACGGAGGAATGTCGGTGTCATGGGCGACGAGAAGTTTTGCAGTGCGGGGAGGGGTATCACAGAAGGGGGCATCACAGAGGGGGGCGAAGGCAATTTGTGCACGAGCACAGTCAATAACGGCTTGATGAGTCGATAGAAAATCGTATCCGAGGATGATATCATGCGAGCAGTTCGGCAGAACAATAAACTCGATGGGGTACAAGACGTCTTGAATGAGCACACGGGCTGTGCAAGATGCGGAGGGGTGAATGTGCTGTGATGAGGCGGTGCGGAGCGAAAAGTCGGAAATCGGAGTGGTCACTTTGCGAATTCGACGGCAGAGCGCTTCACTGATGACGGAGACGGCTGCACCGGTATCGACGAGAGCGAGAACTGTGGCGCCTTCTACAGAAACTTTGATAACATTAGCGGGACGACATGGAGGACTTGAGGAATTCGAAACAAGCGCAGTTCTTGCCCCCGGAACTGCGACTGTTAGTTTCCCTCAACGGTGCTGGTAGAACGTCGCAGCATTGGAGAAAGCGATCGGCGCCGAGGAGAATGTGATCGACGAGTGGTATAGGTTTGGCGATCTTGTGGGACAAATTGAGAACCGGGCGGAATCATTTGCGAGCGTGAGTCGGTATCGTACGGGTAAAATCGAATGTCAGGCTGTGAAGGTTGGAGGCGCTGGCGACAAAGGCGCGCAACATGGCCCGGCCGACCGCAGGCATAGCAAATCGGAAGGTTGTCCGTAGTACGCCAAGGTTTCATAGGATGTGGGCGGAACCTTGAGGGTGGGGCTTGAAACGAAGGCTCAGCATGCGGCGGTGAACGGTAGGCAGGGACCTGCACATAGGAGCCAGACGTGGGCGAAGGTGGTGGCCTAGCCGTTACTTGGGCATACGTGAGAGGTGCCGTTACAGGCGGCACCACGGGGTTGGACGGCAAGGCATCAGCGACGTGTTCTTGCACAACACGGCGTATAGCAGGGGCCAAAGATGGAGCCAGTTCAGGAACGAGGCGGCCCGAGTCTTGAAAATGGGGAAGGAGTGAGATTTGACGTGCGACCTCTTCACGAATAAAATCTTTGATCTTTTGATTCAGCGGGCTCCCTTCAGAAGTTGGCGAACCACCCAGGGCTAATGCGGATACGCCTTCGTCGCACACACTGGAGCGGCGCCTAGAAGCGCGCCGCTTGCGCAGCTCGTCGTAGCTCTGGCAAAGCTTCACGAGTTCACTAACGCTGGTGGGATCTTTCGCTACCAGCATCTGGAAGGCGTCCTCAGAAATGCCCTCGAGGATGTAGCGGATTTTGTTTGCTTCCGGCATGGCCGGGTCGACTCGTTTGCAGAGATCAACGACGTCTTCTATGTAACTGGTAAAGGTCTCATCAGCGCGCTGAAAACGATCGTGTAAACGTTGTTCGGCACGAAGCTTACGCACTGCCGGGCGGCCGAACACTTCCGCGAAATTCTTTTTAAATGTCGACCAAGATGACAGGTCAGCCTCATGGTTGCGAAACCAGAGGTTCGCCACGTCCGTCAGATAGAATATGACGTTACTGAGCTTGTATGAGTCATCCCACTTGTTGTAGCTGCTTACTCTTTCATGGGATGACAGCCAGTCGTCGACATCTTGATCGGCCGTGCCGCTAAACAGGCAAGGGTCACGCTGGCGCACGACGCCAGCACACATGATTGTGGGTGGAACGGCCGGCAGCGTCGAAGTGTCTTGCATGGCGGTCGTAGAGGGTAGTGTACGGCTTCGCAGTTCCAGTTTTGGTGGGATCGTTTCCGGCACCTCCGCCAATTGTAATAGGGCGTTTATTGACGCTCAGATGGAGAGCTGTGAGGACAGGACCTTGCAACGGCGAGCCCAGCGTACTTCTTCTTTGTCTTCGTCGCACAACGCACAGGTGCATGTCGATGGCTGAAGTGCTATCACAGTACACCTGTCATGGTCCGTATCAGCGGTTACTATCTGTCCTAAATAGACATATTTGCCTACTACTTCCAGTACTTCGCAACCTAAAGTAAATTGCTGTTCTTTCCCTAGGCTATTGAACATTACATTAGTCTTCTGCATATTGATTTTCAAGCCTACCCTTTTATATTTCCTGTATAGGTCCTCAATCATTCTTTGCAATCTGCCCCTGAGTTACTTAGGAAGGCAATGTCACCAGCAAATCGCAGATTACTGAGGTATTCTCCATCTACTCTTATCTCTAACTGCTCCCATTCCAAGTCTCTGAATACTTGTTCTAAGAAAGCTGTGAATAGTACTGGGGATATCATGTATCTTTGCCTAGTACCTTTCTTTATAGGAATTTTGTTACTTTCATTATGCAGAGCTATGGTTGCTGTCCGCCCTCATTATACATCTTCCATCACTTTCACGTAAGGCTCATCTATACCCTGATTTCGCAATGCCTGTATGACCGCCGAGGTTTTTTCTTAGTCAGATGCTTTTTCGTAATCAATGAATGCTGCGTATAAAGGCTGATTATATTCCGAGCATTTTACTGTCACCCGGTTGTTAATACGGATATGATCGATAGTAGAGCATCCTTTCCTTGAACCTGCTTGATGTTTTGTTTGGTTGCAGTCTAGAGTTGCCCTGGTTTTATTAGCGATTACTTTGGTATACACCTTATACGTAACAGAAAGTTACCTGATTTTTCTGTAATTTTTCTAGTTCTTAGCTTTCCCTTTTTTATGAATTAAGATAATGTTTGCATTCTTCCATGGTTCCGGTATCGTCGATGACACCGGACATTGCGTATACAGGGTGACCACTTTTGCTGGCACGATATCTCCAATCGTCCTTCAAGAAATCTATAGTTACCTGATCCACTCGAGCTGCTTTCCCCATTTTCATAGCTTCTAATGCTTTCTTAACTACATCCTTCGTCACTGGCGGAACGTCTGACTGAATTTCCCTACCGCCAATCTCGTTATTGTCATGACTTCGTTGGCTCCTGTAGAGATCAGTATAGAACTCCTCGGGAACTTTGACTATCTTGTCCATATTGGTGATGACATTGCCCGCCTTGTCCCTTAGCGCATTCATCTGATTTTCGCCTATGCCCAATTTCTTCTTATCGCAACACAGCTGCGCGCCAGATGTCTGGTCGTAATACGTGGCGCCTATTCCGCGCGCTCATCGATCCAACACAAACACGCACGGAAACCCAACGCCACTTACATAAAGTCATGCACAACTTCACAGGAACGACAACACAGCTAGCGCACACACTCAGGGATCGATACCTGTGCACCACCAAGGACCCCCGGGCGGTCACCTACTCGTATGCAGGCAAAGAGAACACGGAGCTGGACACTCTGTTCCAGCTCCACGACCTCCGGGCGGCCTTAAGCAAGATGAAACGCGGCACTGCACCCGGGCGCGACAAGGTTACGGTCAAACTTTTGGCCAACCTTTCCGATGCAGCATATGTTGTGCTTCTAAAATACATCAATAGTATTTGGGACGGAGACACTCCTCTCCCTCTCGATTGGAAGTCGGCTCACGTCACCTTTATCCCGAAAACCGGCAAACCTATTGATGTAGAGAACCTTCGCCCCATCTCTCTCACGTCTTGTGTCGGCAAGCTGATGGAGACAATGGTGCGCGACAGACTCTCCAAATTTCTCGAAACACAGCACATTTTCGCGGACACCATGGTCGGTTTCCGCCCTCAAAAATCAGCACAGGATATACTCCTTCAGCTCCACCACGACATATTAGATCCTGTCGAATGCCCCCATAATGACAAGGTGGTCCTGGCATTGGACCTTAAAGGCGCATTTGACAATGTGAAGCACGAAGTAATCCTCGATGTGGTAACAAAACTTTCAATTACATAAAACAATTCCGTACAGACCGCCAAGCCTACATACACATACAAGATGCGGAACACGGGCCATACGCCATCGGCTCGAGGGGAACACCTCAAGGCGCTGTCTTGTCTCCCCTCCTCATCAATTTAGCCATGCTTCATCTTCCCTCCAAATTGGCTTCTCTTCCCGGGATACATCACGCACTTTACGCGGATGATATCACAATCTGGGCCACGCAAGGTAACCTGGGCCACATGGATTCCTGCCTGCAGGCAGCGGCGACCGTAGTCGACGACTACGCGAGCTACTGCTGACTCCAGTGCGCCCCAGCTAAATCTGAATTTGTGCACGTACGTCCATCCCCTCGAGACACAACTCAGCTTCGCATCAGTCTCCCCTCGGGACCGATCCGGGAGGCCAAAGAGATCCGCGTCCTTGGCCTCTTCATACACCATCAACGCAGAGTTGACACCACTCTGGCCAAACTTCGCATGATGGGAGACCAGGTGGGCCGTATGGTCCGCCGGGTCTCCAACAAGCGGGGCGGATTACGAAGCAAGGATGCACTGCGGCTTGCCCATGCTTTTGTAACGAGCAGAGTCCTCTACTCGACACCCTACTTGTACCTGCGTAAACACGACGAGGATCAATTGGAGGCCATCCACCGGAAAGTCATCAAGCGGGCTCTCGACCTTCCGGTCAGCACGTCCAACCAGAGACTTCTGGCTCTGGGCGTGGTGAACACGTTCCGGGAGCTACGAGAAGCCCACTTACTAAGCCAATACACGCGTCTTACACAGACCACGTCCGGCCGCCGCCTCTTGGACCGGCTACACATCAAACACGATTACCACGTTGAGGAAAGGGTGAGAGTGCCAGAACTCTGGAGACGCGCCCTCCAGGTCCGACCCCTTCCCCGCAACATGTCCAAAGAAGACCATAACGGTCGTCGCCAGGCGCGCGCGGAAGCGTTGGAGCGATACTATGGTAACCAGCAACACGTGTATTATGTGGATGTTGCCGGCCCTTACCATGGGGGGTGGTATACGGCTGCAGTCGTACACAACACAAACACGGTTAACGGGCTAACTTTGAAAGCCTACAGCACAACTTACGCGGAGGAGATTGCTATCGCTCTGGCTCTCAGTATTCCCAATTCGAAACACATCATCACCGACTCGCGAGGGGCCTGTCGGAATTATAGGCTGGGATGGGCTCCCCCGCTTGCCCGGCGTATATTGCAATATAGCTCCCGATACATAGACCCAACTCCGCATAATCTCATTTGGGCACCCGGTCACCAGGGACTCAGGGGAAACGAACAGGCCGATCAGGCCGCCCGCGCACTCTCTCCCCGGGCTATCTCCTTGTCCTTGGAAGCCTACTCCCAATCAGACAATCTGGCCCTTACATTCAAAGACATCACCGATTACTACAAGGAGGAGCACAGGCGCTACCCGGCCCCTTGTAAGGGACTGGATCGCGCTGACGAGCGCCTCCTCATCAAAATTTTTACCAATACAGTACTGTGCCCGGCGGTGCTTAAACATTTCAACCCGTCCTTTGATGGTGCGTGCCAGTACTGTGGGAAGGTGGCTGACACCTTTCACATGGTCTGGGCGTGCCAGTCAAACCCATCCATTCCCCCCAACCCCAATCCAACTAGAGAGGACTGGGAGGCGGCCGTGCTCGGCTGTCAAGACCTCAAGGCTCAAAAGACCTTGGTTCAACGGACGCGGGCGGCGTTGCTTGCCAATGGGGCCCCGGAATAGGGGCTCCACCTAGTATTGTGAGGGGGAGACCGATACGTCTCTAACCCAAACACCTCTGTAATCATTTAATTGTTATTTATAAATGTTTTAACCACCACCACTCCATCGCTTTAAGGCTTTCCCCGTTCTTTACAGCATGCTAAATTTTCTCCATGTTATACTTCCTTGTATCGGCCACTTCGCTCTTGTTGATTAGCTTTGATATCTCTGCCAATTCTATCTGGTCTGTTAGATTGGAAACTTTCATACTTTCGCGTTTATAACGTGCTAACGTTATTAACGCCGTTATAACGTTATAACGTTTTAATTTTTGTATTCTTCGCTAAGGGCGGAGAACTCCTGCAGCAAGTGTTCATGTAGTTGGTTTTGTTGAGTTCCATAAATGTGAAGTCGAACACACTTGGGAAATTGTACCGACGTGGCAGACGGTAGAGACAATGTAGAACATCACACAGTATTTCAAGTATGTTGAAATCTGAACATATTTTTTTTTAACGAAGCAGGAGTGACCTGACTACTCGGGCCTTTTATTGAACAGTGTCCTGAATGAGCATTTTATCACTATCGTGTAGAAAAGATGTTTCGGTAGTTTACTAATTTTCAGTATGTAAGATAGCGTGATCATGGTTCTTCTGCCTGAAAGTGACGGCTTGTGTGTTTCCACGTAAAGGCTTTGTACGGGTGGTATCCTGTAGGTATATTTTGATAAGCAGAAAGCTAAGTTGTGTACTGGGTTAAGTTTTCAGGCATGAGAATTTTGCAGACCCTTGCACTGTACATGAGTGGCAGAGAGAACGATAAATCTGTAAAATGCATGTGCTATCAGATCTGCAGCATTGATGCCGCACTTTAAGTATGTTCGAAGATCAGGAGGCATTTTTTTTACTGCGTTTATGTCCGGGAAGATAGTCAGCTTTCCTTCGAATGTAATGGCGAGAAAAGTGTGTTCAAAAATATTTTTTTTTTGCCAGAGCAACTTCACTGAGATAAACTGTGGGATTCGTTTGGAAACCTTGTCTGAGAAAGCAAAGCAGCTACTGACTTCTGTGTGAAGAACCTGAAACCATTTCTATCTACCCATTTCGCTATCGTTAATTTATTGTTAACTTGATTTGTCTCTTGTAGGTCGGCGACATGGAATTAGTACATGATGAACTTCGGGATCATTGGATTATTAGTGCTATGGATATCAGTTACTGAAAAAAGAGTAGTACTTAAGATGCACCCCTGAGGCACAGCATTTTCTTGAGTAAAGTATTTACGTAGAGTGGAATCAAGACGTACTTGAAAGGATCGGTTAGATAGAAAGTCAACGAGACATTTTAGCATCCTGTTGCTTATCCCAAGCTCTCCCAAGTCGCTCAAGGTCCCAAACCTTCATGTGCTGTCTTGACTTTTTCGAGGCCAAAAATGACTGAAAGACTGTGTTGCCCATGTATAAAGACTTCTTAAACTGTATTTTCGAGGCGTGTAAATGTGCTTTTTTCGAACCAAACGGGTCAATGTGAAGCAGCTCTCGGAATTCGAGAATAAACATCAGTCTTATATTCAGAATGCTTTCAAATGACTTTGCGAGGCAGCTTGGGTTATTTGGAGACTCCACGCTTCAGGAGTGGCACTACACTGCCTTTTTTCAGGCCTTTCGAATTATTGCCGAAATCCATATTTCATTAAAGGCTTTCAGTAGTGTTTCTACTGATTATTCACATAAATGGGTTAATACTTCATAATGATTTTAATCAGCGCCTGATGCAGTGTGCTTGCCAATTAACAATATTATCTTAATTTCAACAAATGTCATCAAACAGTTAAAAGGTTCAGTTTGCTTTGACCATCATTGGAAGTTTTTGTTCTTCAGCTGTTGATTGTATGATAGAAAGGAATGTGCATGGTGTGCAGAACTTGAAACTGCGGCAAAATGCTCACCCAAAGAGTCTGCTTGTTTTTCTATTTTCGTTTGCCAACAGGGGTTATTAGAAGTGGAATCGTAAAGGGGGAGTACTTTCCATCAAGTTCATTGAATGCTCCCACATGTTTTTTGACAGAGTGGCGTTGTTTGTTGATGACACATATTTCCGCCACGATGGTTTTTCACTGTTGCGGTGAGTGTATTGTGCACTTGTTCTTGCTTTTGCTTTTTAATTTTCAAGGTTTTCGTGCGTTGGATATAGCTGGAATACACTCCCGGCTTTATTCTGTTTCTTTTTTGCTAATTTACACTCTTGTGTGTACCAGATGATTGTTTTTGATATACAACCTTCGACGACTGAGGAATAGCTGAGTGTGCCACAGAAAGAATGCAAGTGGTAAACTTTTCATTTATCTCATCCACGCTGAGGTCATCTGAGAAAACTTATCTGAGGTTTTCTTCGGAGCAAAACAGCTGCCATTTAGTAAGATCAAGCTTCTACCGCCGTGGATTTGTTAATATGATGGATGGTGAGGATGTTACACTTATTACGACAGGTATACAATCAGTGCCATATGGATTGTCGAGGACGTCCCAGTAAGAATCGATAAAAAAAGAGGGTGAACAAAAATGTAAATCCAAGTAACTCATCTTTCAACTGGTAGGAGAGAGTTATGCGTGTTCGCCTGTATTTAAAAGACAGATATCGTTTTAGAGGACCAAATATTCTAAAATATGTCCTCTGGTGTCTCTTTGTTGTCTTCCCCAAAAGGAGCAATGGGTAATAAAATCTTCACTTAACAGATAAACGTCTGGTAGCTGGTCTAAATGTTGCTCCAAGTCATGAAGGGTTACGGTTAAATGAGGTTGAAGATAATCAGAACACATAGTGATTGTTTTGAAATGAAGAACAGTGACTGCCACAGCTTCAAGCTTTGTTTTCAGTTGGATTTCTCGGGTTGCAACACTGCCCTGCACAATACTTGTGACGCCTCCAGAAAGCCTACCTGCTTGCCTTCCTTCACGTCAGAAAAATTTATATTTATGTTAAATGTCCTCTTTATGTTTTTTTTTTTTTTTTGAAGTCCTAAGATCATCTCTTGGAAATAGGACCACAGGGAGGAAGTAAATTTAAAATATCTGATCTGAAAGAACAGCCTTTTAAATTTCCTCGGCAATTCCACCGAATCAGAAATTCCATGTTTACGGGCTGCTGGAAATGAAGTTTAAGGTAAAAGAATTAGTTTGTTCGGTCTTTTGTACCGCATTATAGGGATTTTATTCCTTATTTGGGTCAAGGGAGTTTTGCCATCTTGGAAGCGGGGATAGAGGAGCTCTATCCATCACATCCTCTGATCTGGTGGACGAATGTGCAAAAGGCACAGATAGGTTAGCTTTAGACCTCCCAACTTGGCCAAGCCTTCGGGCCGGCTGACCGAGCGGTCCGCGTGCAGCTAGCTTTGTGGGAGGTGCTATCTCCCCTAGTGGCGCAGATGGCGCTGGCCTAGTCACTGTGTGTTTCCTGAGGAGGCACCAACGACCGCTGTGATGCTGCGCCTTGCTGCTCCATAACGGGGTAATGTGGCTTTTGAGGTAATCATAGCCTCTTACGTGCTTCTCCGTAAGTTATGTTTTCAGTGACTTTCAGTCTATTTCATTTCTTTTTCCGGGATGAACAGAAAAGGAAAGCGAAGCGGCTGATCCTTACAGGTGTTTGTAGGATGTTTATGGGAAGCACTTTTGCAAACATGAGTTTTACACGGCAACTCTAATAGCCACGGCCGTAACTTTGAGAACCCTATCAACGGCGTGATGGGGATGTATGGCCTGAATGAGTATTCTATAGCCTGCATCGATGATTTTGGGAGGGTGCTGACACAAATGTAAGTACAATATATTTGGTTCGCCCGATTTTGATCCTATAGATGTTTGTTACACTTTACCCTTTCCTTCCATATAACAGTTCTTCTTCAATAAGGTACTTCCTTATCGGATACTACACCATGGACCGGATTCAGTTATTGAAATGGGCTTATTGTCAAGGGGGTCTCTGCGAAGGATATGATGGCTTACAGGTTCTCATATTTATGGTTGTTGGGTACATTGAGGAGGAAGTTCCCACTCGCTCGCTTTTTTTTTATCTTTACCCTTGTCGTATAAAGTGTGTGAGGGTCTCTGCAACTAGAAAAGGTTAGATTAGTCTTACGCTTTTCTCTGTGTTTTCAGTGGATTACATGGAATCGTGGGAATATTGTTGCATATTCTGGAAAAAAACATAGAGGTCATCTTGGTGTGTCCTCTTTTGGTGGCAGGGCGATCAGTTGAAGAGTAAGAGAAGGCCATAAAGATTGTTTATTGTCAAGTCATGGTGTTAGCCACCCACCATGAAGTCTAATAAGGGGACGCGACAAGTACATAAACTTAGGGTTGCCTACGGCATCTGTGCACCTTACTATAACTAAATATGGCATAACACAGGGTGGGTAGCTACACAAGGTTAACACTCGCCGCCTATAAGTAGGAAGAAACAAAGAAGATAGGAGAGGACAGGACAATTATAAAAAAATTGGAAAGCAAAAGATGGTCGGGAGAATAGGAAAAGGCAACTGCCAATTTTTCCGGGTGGTGCTGTCTACGGGAAGCGTGGGCCGAAGTAGTGTGTTGCCTCCGCCGAGGGGCCTTAAAAGTCCAAACATTCGGCATTGGCTCAACCACCAGGATCCCCTTTTCCACAGAAACGGCGATGCCACCCACAGCTAAGCGTTGGTGCTCGGGGTCCGTGGTGTCACCAAGGGTGTGACAGTAGCGTAAAGCCGTTTTTTCGACGCTTTTTTGAAGGCAATGGTGGCGGTGCCTGGGAGCAGCGGTAAACGAATTGATTGGTAAAAATGCACAAGCCACCGTAGCCGACGAGCTCAGACAAGCCAATGCAGAAATTCAGTATGGCCGCGCCCGTCTAGCGCCTGGTTCGCGTTGGTAGCGCCCGTTCGCGGCGCAGATCGGCTGCTAGCTCGATTCAAGCAATTCAAGTTCAGTAGATACTGATGTAAACTGCTCCCGCTTTATTTTACCGCATGGTTGTCTTAAGTACTATACGTAATATCTGTGTTTGTTCTTCTTTTTTGATGTGGCTGTTGAGGTTGTCTGGTGGAGGGCAGCGGCCGCCGGGACTCATAGCAGCCGCTCATGCCGCTTGTTCGAGAGAGAGAAGTGCAAATAATTCTCAAAGCACACTTTACTCAAGGAAACAGCAGTATCGACAACGGATGAGCAATACCGGCAATTTTAGGCATCACTGGCGTGGCAATATCATTTACAGCCTTCCCAAATAACCAATATTATAAATAATATGGTAAACTGGAAGACAGGAACGCGCAAAAGAGGGCGCATACAATATAGATTCAATACAAAAACGCACAGCACGATCAAGATGAGAATGGTATATGGTATAAGCAATAAACATAAGCAAATGTAAACACAATTACTCTGTGTAGATTCAGATGAATATCAGGGAAGTAAAACGTGACTTGCTTGGAATATATGACAAGTGTGGCTGTGAATGTATATATAGAGAAAGAGCCAGAGGATAGCCCCAGCTTTAGCCCATGCAGAGTCAACCACCGTACATAAGTAGGACAACCAGAGCATTGTATGTTGTAGTGCTGTAGCATAGCATACAAACACCAGGAGAATTTTACAGTCTGACTTAGCTGCTACATAGTTGTCATAGTCTCCTCTAAATGATTACTCGCAGGATGACATGCATTGCGCAAGATATCTGTGATACCTTATATTGTTTTCGTATATACCAAGAGGAGGAAAATGTGGTCAACTGCAGTTTAGGGTCGGGTGGTTATGCAACCTTTGGACATTCACACAAGCAGTGTGATTGTGGTCGTTGTGCAGCAGGAATAATCGGAGGTTATTCGAAGCGGTGGCGTAGCGGTAGAACATCCGCCTCACATGCAAGAGGACCGGGGTTCAAATCCCGGTGCGGCGCAATTCTCCACCAGATGAAACAAAGAAAAAAAAATCTGCGTGTCGATGGAATTGCATAAACAGGTTTGGGGTGCAACCTGATGCCGGTGAACACCTCCAGCAACGCACTCCCTCACCAGAACAGGAGCTGGCCACCCTGGTGCAGTAATTGGCCGCAACCTCTCACGATGAGCTCCACAAAACCCCGGCCCTCAGTCACCAGCGGCTGCGGAACAACTGACCACGGCGGCGGTCAGACCTGTGACGCAGCAGGGGGTGCACAGAATCTCTGGCTCCGCTGGACAGGCCGCCATTGGAAACTGACTCTGGCAACGTTTAATGCTAGAACCCTAGCTAGTGAAGCTAGTTTAGCAGTCCTGTTAGAGGAACTAGAGGGTATGAAATGGGATGTCATAGGGCTTAGTAAGGTTAGGAGGCCAAATGAGGCATATACTGTACTGAAGGATGGGCATGTACAGTGTTATCAAGGTTTACCAGAGAGGCGACAACTAGGAGTAGGTTTCCTTGTCAATAAGTATATAGCGGGTAATATAGATAAATTCTATAGTATTAATGAGAGGGTGGCAGGCATCGTAATTAGGCTTAATAAGCGGTATAAACTGAATGTTGTACTGGCCTATGCACCTACACGTAGTTGTGATGACCAGGCAGTTGAAAGCTTCTACGAGGAGGTAGAATCGGCAATGCTAAAAGTAAAGACGCAGTATACTGTACTAACGGGCGACTTCAACGCCAAGGTAGGGAAAAAGCAGGCAGGAGACAAGGCAGTAGGTGACTATGGCATTGGTTCTAGGAATAGCAGGGGGGAGTTAATAGTTGAGTTTGCAGAGCGCAATCACTTACGAATCATGAATACCTTCTTCAGCAAACGGAAGAACCGGAAATGGACATGGAAACGTCCTGACGGAGAGACTAAAAATGAAATCGACTTCATAATGTGCTCAACCCCCGCCATTATGCAAGATGTAGAGGTTATCGGGAAAGTTCGATGCAGTGACTACAGGATGGTGAGGTCCCGAATTAGCCTAGATCTGAAGAAGGAACGCAACAGATTAGTAAGAAAGAAACCCATCAACGAATTAGCGGTGAGGGGGAGGGCAGAAGAGTTCAGGATCTCGTTACAGAATAAGTATTCACCTCTAACAGAGGATGGCGACATTACCCTAGAAGAGATGAACAATAATTTCAGAGATATCATTACTGAGTGCGCGGTAGAGGTAGGAAGTAGGATAGTTAGAGAGGGTACCGTTAAACTGTCTAAGGAGACGAAAGATTTGATTAAGAAACGCCAGAGCATGAAAGCTTCCAATCCAACAGACCAGATCGAATTGGCCGAGATAGTGCCGCATAGAAGACGACGCCAAAGATGATGACTGGGCCCCACAAGCGCGAGCCTGGAAGAGAAGGAAGTTGGAGCGCAAGACTCGTCCAGGTTGATTTATTAAACCCGTCCTATCTTTGGGTCCTCCTTGGCGTTCAATCGAGACGTGACACTGGTGGAGCGCGCTGGGGTATGCATAAGACTCCTTCCGGCAGTCCACAGCGAATCCCAGACATCGACACGCCTGTACATCGCGCTAGCCGCCGCCTTCTAGGCCTAGCCCCGGAGTACAACCATCTGCCAAGCTACTCTTCAAACGACCAAGTCCATCAGGTCTCCAAAGCCATGGCACATCCCAACCCTACGCCGGTGACTCTTCAGAACACCAAGGTGCCAGAGTGCTTTCGCGGGGAAGCGTTTGAAGATGTCGAGGACTGGCTTGACCAGTTTGAGCGAGTGGCCAAGATTAATCAGTGGAGCGAAGATCACAAGCTTTGCAATGTTTATTTTGCCCTTCAGGATAATGCTAGAACGTGGTTTGAAAACCACGAGGCCAGCTTATCCACATGGAACGACTTCCGCCGCCAGCTTGTAGACACCTTTGCGAGAACTGATCGACGCGACAATGCGCTGCGCCTGCTTGAAGTGCGTGTCCAGAAGCCGAATGAGAGCGTGGCTATGTTTGCGGAAGACATGGCTCGCCTTTTTCGCCGTGCCGACCCTGATATGAGTGAGCCAAAGAAGTTACGGCATCTCATGCACGGTGTCAAAGAACAGGTGTTTGCCGGCTTAGTACGCAACCCACCTAAAACCGTGAGTGAGTTCATTAAGGACGCTACGGCTATAGAGCGAGCCCTCCAAGATCGGTGCCGCCAGTACAACCGACCAGTCAGCTGTGCCCCGACGACTGCGGCGGCGCTGACTGCAACAGATCAGACCACTCTTCGAGACATGATTAGAGAAATTGTCCTTGAGGAGTTGCAGCGAATTTCGGTTACGAAAGCTCAGTCGTCAGAGGCCCTCGTGCAGGCTGTAAGGAATGAAATTCGGTGCTCCCTAACACCGTCTGCCCAGTGCAACGAGTTTCATCCAGTCGACAACGCGGCAGTCATTTCCGAACCACCATACCGCGTTCCACAACCGGTCAACTACCCGGCCAACATTCCTGCACCTTATCACGAGCCGCAATCTGAGAGCTACGCCGCGGTCCTACGTCGCCCGCCTCCAGACCACGCCTCACCGAGCGCACCAAGCCGTCAGGAGACGCGATTCTCCCAGGGGCCTCAGTGGGCGCCTTCCAGGTGCTCTCAACTACGCCGAACGGACAGGTGGCGCAGTTATGACAGCCGGCCACTCTGTTTCTACTGCGGACAACCTGGCCACGTATATCGGTACTGCCGTTACCGCGAAGAGGGGCAGGCCTTTCCGTCTGCTTCTGCTCGCCGCCGCTTCGACGCTGACACTGCCCAAACCGACGACGGCCTTCCGGTCAGCAGGGAAACCGAATCCCCGGGCTTCCGCCGCCGCTCCTCCCCATCGCCACAGCGTTATTCTCCGCCGATGCGTCGTGGCAATGCTGACGTTGGCGGACGGCGGTCCCCTAGCCCTCACCGGGGAAACTAACAGCCGCAACCTCACGAGGGGAGGTTGCACACAGTCTAAATGTGTCAAAACCCTCACCACCGCCGCAACAGCCGACAGCCCGTGCTTCTGACGCTGCCGTTAGTATTGACATTGCCGCACTACCGCCGAAAATGCCGCCTACATTACCACCGAAAATGCCGCATCAGATGAGAAGCCCCGACGACGAAGCTGATACCGCTGACCTTGCCGCACTTCCGCCGAAAATGCCGAAAGAGACGAGCAACCCAGATAACGTTGTTAGCGCTGACCTCGCCGTTTCCATTGATGGGCTGGAGGTACATGATCTGGTGGATACCGGGGCGGATTTTTCAATTATTAGCCAGAAACTGGCTGACACGCTGCGCAAAGTAAAAACCGAATGGACTGGGCCAGTAATAAGAAGTGCTGGGGGCCAGCTACTGGCACCGACAGGGAAGTGCACTGCCCGGATAGGAATACGAAACGCGGTGTTTGTTGGCAGCTTCGTTATTTTCCCTGACTGTTGCAAAGATCTCATCTTGGGCATGGACTTTCTGCGTCTTCATGGGGCTGTAATCAGCATTCGTGACAGCGTCGTTGCCTTCACCAACAATCATGAAGACCTTGGTTGTGCGGAAGTACCACTGATGCCCTTACGCGTCGCCAATGAGACAGTGACATTACCTCCGCGATCATGCTCTCTTGTTGAAGTGAAGTGCGACATGGCGCATACCGGCGATGGTATCGCCGAAAGGGCAGTCGCCCTGGTACTAAGCCGAGGTGTTTCTATAGCTCGAGGGCTGGTCAACTTGACCAATGGACAGACCGAAGTGCTGCTGACAAACTTCAGCGACGAGCGTCAGCAAATTCCGAAAGGCACAACTGTGGCCTTTTTCGACAGCATCCCAAAGGCGCAGCACTGCTTCTCACTGCAACAGGAAGGATCAATGTGCAAGACGCCCGTAACCATCGTCGATGTGAGTAAAAATTTGTCTTCTTCAGAACGGGACCGTCTTTTGGATCTCATAGATCAATTTCGAGACTGCTTTGCTTCCGAATCGCGGATCGGCCAAACGCCTTTGACAAAACATCGAATCATCACGGATGACTCGATTCGCCCGATTCGACAAAATCCTTACCGTGTAGCTCCGAAAGAACGTGCAGCCATTCAGCGCCAGGTGGCCGAAATGCTTAGAGACGACGTTATCCAGCCGTCACAGAGCCCCTGGGCTTCCCCCGTGGTACTTGTTAAAAAGAAGGACGGCAGCTTACGATTTTGCATAGATTACCGCAAGCTCAACCAAGTAACTAAAAAAGACGTGTACCCTCTTCCTCGCATCGACGATTCCCTTGATCGCCTACGAAATGCACGTTACTTCTCATCAATGGACTTGAAAAGTGGATATTGGCAGATAGAAGTAGACGAGAGAGATCGGGAGAAGACAGCATTCGTCACTCCCGATGGATTGTACGAGTTTAAGGTCCTTCCGTTCGGTTTATGCTCAGCACCAGCAACATTTCAGAGGTTGATGGATACTGTGCTCTCGGGACTTAAGTGGCAAACATGCCTGGTGTATCTTGACGACGTGATTGTGTTTTCGGCCACATTTGAAGAGCATCTACGCCGTCTGCTAGCTGTATTTCAGGCCATACGATCTGCGGGCCTCACACTAAAACTCGAGAAGTGCCACTTCGGGTACGAGGAGCTGCAATTCTTAGGTCACGTCGTTAGCCAAGAAGGTGTCCGGCCTGATCCTGAAAAGCTCTCCGCAGTCGCCAAGTTCCCGACACCTACGGACAAAAAGACATTGCGGCGTTTCCTGGGTCTTTGCGCCTATTACCGCCGGTTTATTGCTGGTTTCTCACGAATTGCCTGGCCATTAACTTCGCTGACGCGTGACAATGCTGTCTTTCACTGGGGTGAAGAACAGGAACAAGCGTTTAATGAGCTGCGGAGACGTTTACAGACACCACCTGTCCTGGCGCACTTTGATGACGACGCCCCTACACTGCTTCATACGGATGCCAGCAACGTGGGCTTAGGTGCTGTGCTGGTGCAGCGCCAGGGTGGTGTGGAAAAAGTAATTGCTTACGCCAGCAGGACCCTATCTAAAGCAGAAGCGAACTACTCGGCAACCGAAAAAGAATACCTTGCAGTGGTATGGGCGGTTATGAAGTTCCGCCCTTATTTGTACGCTCGCCCCTTTCAAGTCGTTAGCGACCAACACTCGCTCTGTTGGCTGACGAATCTAAAGGACCCTTCAGGGAGACTCGCGCGTTGGAGCCTTCGATTACAAGAATTCGACATGGCAGTTATTTACAAATCTGGAAAAAAGCACGCGGATGCTGACTGCCTTTCGCGAGCGCAGGTCGAACCTTTCACTATGACCGATGAGGACACTGCATTTTTAGGTGTCATAGATGACGCAACGCTTTCCCAACAGCAGCGACAAGACCAGGAATTGCTCCCTCTTATTGATTTCTTGGAAAAACGAACTACCGTTGTGCCTAAGATTTTCACCCGAGTAATCTCTTCATTCTTTATTCGCAACAACGTGCTTTACAAGAAGAATTTCCGCCCTGGGGGAAACAGTCATCTACTCGTCGTCCCATCTGTTCTCCGCAGTGAAGTTCTGCAAGCGTGTCACGACGAGCCAACCGCCGGTCACCTAGGCTACACCCGCACGTTGGCTAGAGTCCAGCACGGATACTACTGGCCAAAACTGCCTGCGACAGTGAAACACTATGTACGTACGTGCATAGACTGCCAGCGCCGTAAGTCACCCCCTGTAAAACCAGCTGGCCTACTTCATCCTCTTCAAGTGCCAACAACACCTTTTAAGCAAATCGGCATGGACCTCCTGGGACCATTTCCGACGTCGACAGCCGGAAATAAATGGATAATTGTCGCCACCGATTATCTAACCCGCTACGCGGAGACCAAGGCTCTGCCAAGGGGTACCGCCGCCGAAGCAGCTCGGTTCTTCGTGGAGAACATTGTCCTGAGGCATGGCGCTCCGGCGCTCATTATAACTGACCGAGGAACTGCATTTACGGCCGAACTTTTGGAGACCGTTCTCCGCCTCAGTGGTACCAGTCACCGTAAAACTACAGCCTATCACCCCCAAACCAATGGGTTGACGGAACGCCTCAATAAAACCATTGCAGACATGCTTTGCATGTACGTTGACGTGAACCACAAGAATTGGGACGAAATTCTTCCCTACGTCACGTTCGCCTACAATACGGCACGCCAAGACACCACTCGTATGACACCATTCAGCCTCCTTCACGGGCGACCAGTAACAACTATGCTGGATGCAATGTTGCTCCCGAATGCCGACACCGACGATCTCGATCAGGACGCCGAGGAAATCGCTCAGCGTGCAGAGGAAGCCCGCCAACTAGCGCGTGTGCGGATCAAGAATCAGCAAGAGCATGATGCACGACGCTACAATCATAGACGCCGACATGTCATGTACGAACCTGGCGACAAAGTGTGGGTCTGGACGCCT
Organism: Amblyomma maculatum; assembly: GCF_055883805.1. NCBI lineage: Eukaryota > Metazoa > Arthropoda > Arachnida > Ixodida > Ixodidae > Amblyomma > Amblyomma maculatum. Next base: position 461,707,577 of record NC_139344.1, on the reverse strand, counting down.
ATTCGCCGCCGTGGACTCCCCGAAAAACTATTGCGGCGATATTTCGGGCCATATGTTGTTCAGCGACGTTTAACCGACGTCACTTATGAGGTGGTGCCAGACGGGGTGTCGACCTCGAAGCGACGCCAGCAACAAGCCGACGTCGTCCACGTTGTACGCATGAAGCCGTACAACTCGGACTGACCTTGACCCCCTACTCCCTTTTATGCTCATCGGGACGATGCTTCCTGAGGAGGGGGGCAAATGCCGCATAGAAGACGACGCCAAAGATGATGACTGGGCCCCACAAGCGCGAGCCTGGAAGAGAAGGAAGTTGGAGCGCAAGACTCGTCCAGGTTGATTTATTAAACCCGTCTTATCTTTGGGTCCTCCTTGGCGTTCAATCGAGACGTGACAATATCATAGATAATCAATAAGCTCAAGGTGGCCGATATAAGGAAGTATAACATGGAGAAACTTGAGCATGCTGTGAAGAACGGAGGAAGCCTTAAAGCGGTAAAGAAGAAATGGGGCATAGGCAAAAACCAGATGTATGCGATAAGGGACAAGGCGGGCAACGTCATCACGAAAATGGACAAGATAGTCAAAGTAGCCGAGGAGTTCTATACAGATATCTACAGTAGCCAAAGTAGTCAGGACCGTAATGAGATTGGCGGTAGGGAGAAACAGTCAGACGTTCCATCAGTGACGAAGGACGAGGTCAAGAAAGCACTAGAAACTATAAAAAAGGGGAAATCAGCTGGAGAGGATCAGACAACTACAGATTTGCTGAAGGACGGGGGGGGGGGGGGGGATATCGTGCTAGTGCCTAGTGTCATCGACGGTACCGGAACCATGCAAGAATGCAAACATTATCCTCATTCATAAGAAAAGGGACTTTAAGGACCTTGAAGCTCAGTTCAGTCGTTCAGTCGTGTCCGACTCTTCGTGACCCTATGCACCATGCCACGCCACGCTTTCCGGTCTCTCACCATCTTTCTAACATCACATAACTTCATCTGCAGTGCCTCGAGGATGCCATCTAACCATCGCGTTCGCTGCCTACACTTTCTCCGGCGACCCTCAACCTTTCCCAACATCAAATCTTTCTCCAGCGACTCCTCTCTTCTCATCAGATGACCAAAGTAGCTGAACTCTAACTTTAGAATTTGACCCTACAATGAGCAGTCAGGGTTTATGGTCGACAATATGGACTGATTTGATCTTCTGGCAGTCCAAGGAACTCTCAAGAGTTCGCCAGCACCACAATTCAAAAGCGTCAATTCTTCGGCGGTCAACCTTTTTCACAGTCCAACTCTCGCATCCATACATCACAACCGGAAAGACCATAGCACGAGTTATACGGATCTTGGTTGGCAGACTAATGTCTCTGCCTTTTACTAGGCGGTCAAGGCTAACCATTGCTCTCTTTCCCAGAGGCAGGCATCTCTTAATTTCATGGCTGCAGTCTCCTTCCGAGGTAATCTTGGAGCCCAAGAAGAGAAAATCTGTCACAGCTTCCACTTCTTGTCCCTTGATGCTCCAGGACTTGATAGGGCAAGACGCCATGATCTTTTTCTTTTTATTGTTCAGTTTAAGCCCAAACTTCTCACTCTCTCCTTGTACGCGCATCAGAAGTCTCTTAAGTTCCAGTTCACTTTCTGCCATTAAAGTGGTATCATTCGCATATCTAAGGTTTTTGATACGTTTTCCAGCAATCTTCACTCCAGCTGAAGACTCGTCCAGACCGGCCTTCCTCATGATGCACTCTGCATATAGGTCAAATAGGGAGGGCGACAGTATGCAGCCTTGCCTCACTCCTTTTTCAATTGGAAACCAATCAGTAAGACCATGCCCGTTTTAACTGTGGCCTCTTGTCCTTCATACAGGTTCCTGAGGAGACAGATGAGGTGAATTGGAACTCCCATCTCTTGGAGAACTTGCCACAATCTGCTGTGATCTACGCAGTCAAACGCTTTCGCATAATCAATAAAGCAGAAGTAGATGGGTTTCTGGAACTCTCTTGCTTTTTCCATGACCCAGCGAAGGTTGGCAATTTGGTCTCTATTTCCTCTGCCCTAGCGAAACCCAGCTTGCACGTCCGGAAGCTCCCGATCCACATACTGCTGCAGCCTAACTTGGAGGATTTTCAACATCACCTTGCTAGCATGTGAAATAAGCGCGATCGTGCGGTAGTTGGAACAATCTTTGGCACTGCCTCTCTTTGGAATGGGGATGTAAACTGACCTCCTCCAATCCTGTGGCCACTGCAGGGTTGTCCAAATCTTCTGACATAATGTATGCAGAATGTTAACAGCGTCATGGTTGAGGTTTTGAAGCAACTCAGCTGGAATGCCATCAATTCCGCTAGTTTCTTCTTAGCAAGGCTGGCTAAGGCCCATTCAACTTCACTCTTTAGGATGCCCGGCTCGAGATCAGTAATCACAACCGTCTTATGTTGGGTTTGCACATTCGGGTCCTTCTTGTACAGTTCTTCTGTGTATTCCTGCCACCTCCTCTTTATCTCTGAGGCTTCAGTGAGGTCCTTGCCTCGTTCGACCTTTATCACGCCCAGCTTAGCACAGAAGCTTCCTTTGATATCTTTGATTGTCTTATAAAGAGCTCTTGTGTTCCTTAATTGGCTGTTGTCCTCAACTGCTTGGCACTGTATGTTCAGGAAGGCATTCTTATCTCTCCTTACTATTTCCTGAAAATCCGCATTGAGAACCTTGTATCTTTCTCTTTCCCCCATAACTTTTGTCATCCTCCTTTCCTCAGCTGTTTGCAAAGCCTCTTCAGATAACCAGTTTGCTTTCTTGCATTTCTTTTGCTTTGGAACTACCTTAGTAGCAACTTGTATTATACCACGAACATCAGTCCACATCTCTTCGGGCTCTGTGTCTTCTAGACCTAATTCTAGAAATCTATTCCTCACTTCCACAGCATATTCTAATGGAATTTGATCCAGATCATACCTGAAAGGCCTTCCAGTTTTCTGCGTTTTCCTCAATCGAAGCTTAATTTTGACAACATGAAGCTGATGATCGGTGCCACAATCGGCCCCAGGCATTGTTTTTACTGCTTGTATAGCGCTTCTTAATCTAATCGATCTGATTCCTTTACAGACCGTCCGCTGAAGTCCATGTGTACAGGCGCCTCTTGTGCTGTTGAAAATGAGTATTTGCAATGGTCAGGTTGTTTTCTTGACAAAACTAAACTAGCCTCTGTCCAGCTTCATTTGGCTCGCCAAGACCGAACTTGCCTATAATTCCGGATATTTCTTCACTCTCGCCCTTAGCATTCCAGTCTCCTATGAGAAAAACGACCTCTGATGATGGGGTGCGGTCTAAAAGGCATTGTAGGTCCGCATAAAATCTCTCAAACTCAACTTCTTCAGCAGTAGTGGTCGGTGCATAGACTTGGATAACTGTTATGTTGAAAGGGTGACCTTGGATCCGAAGTGAAATCATTCGGTCGTTTTTGGGGTTGTACCCCAGCACTGCTTTGCCCATTCTTCTGTTTACTATGAGAGCGACCCCATTCCTTCTCTTGGATTCGTCCCCACAATAAAAGACATAATGGTCGCCGGAGTTAAATTTTCCCATTCCGGTTCACTTGAGCTCGCTGATACCCAAGATATCAATGTTCAATCTGTCCATTTCTCGCTTGAAGACATCCAGTTTACCTTGCGTCATAGGTCTTACATTCCATGTTGCTATGTGATGTATCTCCTGGCAACATCGGACTTTCCGGTCGCTTCCCGACACATCCACAACAGAGCGTCCTTTTGGCTTTAGCCCAGCCGCTTCATTCGTCCTGTAGCTACTAGGAATCGCCCTTTGTTCATCCCAAGTAACATGTGGGACGCCTTCCAACCTGGGGGGCTCACCTTCCGGCGCCATATCATTAATGGTATTGTGACTGGCCATAGGGTTTTCTTGGCAGGAAATACTGGACTGGGTTGCCATTACCTTCTCCATTGAATCACATTTTGTCAGAACTCTCTGCCGGGACCTGTCTATCTTGGGTGGCCCTACAGAGCAGAGCTCACGACTTCATCGAGTTTCGCAAGCCCCTCCGCCACGACAAGGCAGTGATCCATGAAGGGGAAGGACCTTAAAAATTACAGACAAATCAGCTTACTGTCTGTTACGTATAAGGTATTTACTAAAGTAATCGCTAATAGAATCAGGACAACCTTAGACTGCAATCAGGCAAAGGATCAAGCAGGATTTCGGAAACGGTACTATACTATCGATCATATCTATACCATCAATCAGGTGATAGAAAATGCTCGGAATATAACCAGCCCTTATACATAGCATTCATTGATTACGAAAAAGCATTTGATTAAGTTGAAACCTCGGCGGTGATGCAGGCATAGCAAAATCAGGGGGTAGACGAGCCGTACGTGAAAGTGCTGGAAGATATATATAGTGGCTACACAGCAAGCATAGTTCTGCATAAAGAAAGTAACAAAGTTTCGATAAAGAAAGGTGTTAGGCAAGGAGACACAATCTCCCAGTACTATTCACATCTTGCTTAGAGGAAGTATTTAGAGACTCGGACTGGGAGCAGTTAGGCATAAGGGTAGAGGGCGAATACCTCATTAATCTGCGATTTGCTGATGACATTGCCTTCCTAAGTAACTCAGGGGATGATTGCAAAGAATGATTGAGGACCTATACAGGTAATATAAAAGGGTAGGCTTGAAAATCAATATGCAGAAGACTAATGTAATGTTCAATAGCCTAGGAAAGAACAGCAGTTTACGTTAGGTGGCGAAGTACTGGAAGCAAATATGTCTATTTAGGACTGGTAGCAACCGCTGATACGGACCATGACAGGGAAATAACAAGAAGAATAACACCGGGATGGAGTGCATTTGGCAAGTGCTCCAAGATTATGACTGGCAGCTTACCGGTATCGCTCAAGACGAAAGTATAGAAGAGGGTTCTACTTAAGTTGACGACAACGCAGAGAGCTTTGGACAGAAAAATGTTAGGGATAACGTTAAGAAATAGGACATTTGCAGAGTTGTTCAAAAGATAATTCAAGTAACTGACATTCATGTGAAAATCAAGAATAAATGGAAATGGGCAGGACACGTAGTGTGAAGAGAGGATAGCCGATGGTCGCTGAGGGCAACTTACTGGATTCCAAGGGAAGGAAAGCGTAGCAGGGGGCGGCAGAAAGTTAGGTGGGCGGATGAGATTAAGAAGTTCGCAGGGGTCAAGTGGATGCAGCTCGCGCATCATCATCATCAGCCTGACTATACCCACTGCAGGGCGAAGGCCTGTCCCATATTTCTCCAATTAACCCGGTTCTATACTAGCTGCATTCACTTGACCCCTGCGAACTTAACCTCATCCGCCCACCTAACTTTCTGCCGCCCCCTGCTACGCTTTCCTTCCCTTGAAATTCAGTTTGTTACCCTAAGCGACCATCGGTTATCCTCTCTTCCCACTACATGTCCTCCCCATGCCCGTTTCTTCTTCTTAATTTCCACTAGAATGTCAGTAACGTGAGTTATTTCTCTGACCCAGTCTACACGCTTCCCATCTCTTCATGTTACCCCTACCAATTTTCGTTCCATAGCCCTCTGAGTTGTCCTCAACTTAAGTAGAACCGTCTTGGTTAGGCTCCACGTTTCAGCCCCATAGGTGAGTACAGATACGACGCAACTATTGCATACTTTCCTCTTCAGTGATACCGGTAAGCTGCTAGTCCTAATCTAGTGCTTACCATATGCCCTCCATCCCAATCCTATTCTTCATCTTATTTCATCTTCATGGTCCGGACTGCGGTTACTACCTGTCCTAAGTAAACATATTCGCCTACTACTTCCAGTTCTTCGCTACCTAAAGTAAGCTTCTGTTCCTTCCCGAGGCTGTTGAACATTTCCTTTGTGTTCTGCATATTAATTTTTAAGCCTACCTTTTTACTTTTCCTGTCTAGGTCGTCAATCATTATTTGCAGTTCATCCACCGAGTTACTTAGCAAGGTAATGTCATCAGCAAATCGCAAATTACTGAGGTATCCATCTACCCTTATTCCTAACTGCTCCCATTCCAAGTCTCTGAATACTTCCTGTAAGCAATCTATGAATAGTACTGGGGAGATCGTGTCTTCTTGCCTAACACCTTTCTTTATGGGATTTTTGTTACTTTCTTTATGCAGAACTATGGTTGCTGTGCAACCACTATATGTATCTTCCAGCACTTTCACGTACGGGTCGTCTGCTACAGCAGCTCGCATAGGATCGGGTTAATTGGAGGAATGTAGGAGAGGCCTTCGCCCTGCAGTGGGTATAGTCAGGCTGATGATGATGATGATGATGATGATGATGATGATGATGATGATGATGATGATGATGATGATGAAATACACCAAACTGGTACTTAACCTCCAGCTTGGCGCATAATAGCCTTAATTGCTTATGCGTCATTAAATCCAACACAACACAAGACTCATGCTGAAAATGCTCAAATGGCACTCATACATGAGAAAAGTTTGCTTCATTTATTGTACTCCCCGAACGCCATTTACAGAATTTTAATTTTGTTTTGATGTACAAACACAGTCTCTAAACTAACAATGATGGGGCTAAAACGGAGGCTAATCAAGAGAGTTCTACTTAAGTTGAGGACAACCCAGAGGGCTTTGGAACAAACAATGGTAGGGGTAACATTAAGAGATAGGAAACGTGCACAGGGGATCAGAGAAATAACTCAAGTTACCGACATTCTAGTGGAAATTAAGAAGAAATGGACATGGGCAGCACATGTAGTGCGAAGAGAGGATAACCGATGATCGCTGAGTGTAACAAACTGGATTCCAAGGGAAGGAAATCGTAGCAGGGGCGGCAGAAAGTTATGTGGGCGAATGAGATTAAGTGGCAGGGGTTAAGTGGATGCAACTTGCACAGAACCGGGTGAAGTGGAGACATATGGGAGAGGCCTTCGCCCTGCAGTGGGTATAGTAACGCTGATGATGATGACCACAACACCCTGAGGAGTGACTCAAAATATACATATATATATTTTGTAGTGTGGTAATCTTCATCGTGATGGCAACTAACACGCATCGCGTGCTGGCGCTCTCGAGGACGAAGAAGTTCGTTGTCTTCGTGATTCAGCACGCCTGACGCTCCGCTGCGAATTCATCCTGAGCAGCTGAATCCCTCTGCGTAGACTGAATAAACACACCCCCTACAATTGGTGCAGGTGCTCCTGGTTACGTTCCCGTCCACCCTTGAACTAAGAAGTCGCACATTGCCATCTGCGTCCACCATGCCGGATGATACCGCCTCGACATCACCGCCTCTCCCAACCACGGTCCTCTGTTCTGGAGCTCTACGGCAACGTGACCTATGCCTCTTCAGCGGCACGGCCGATCAAGACGTCGATGATTGGTTGTCGACGTACGAGCGTGTCAGTAGCTACAACAGATGGGACGACACTACCAAACTAAGTAACGTGATCTTTTATCTGACTGACGTGGCGAACCTCTGGTTTCGCAACCATGGGGCAGACCTGCCATCTTGGTCTGCACTTAAGAATTTTTCGGAAGTGTTCGGCCGCCCTGCAGTTCGCAAGCTCCGAGCAGAACAACGCTTGCGCGAGCGAGCTCGCTCAGCAGGCCGAAGAGTCGTTCGCCAGTTATATAGAAGACATCGTTGACCTCTCCAAGCGTGTCGACCCCCTAATGTCCGAAGCGGATAAGATCAAAAACATCCTAAAGGGCATCCGTCAGGACGCGTGCCAGATGCTGTGGGTGAAACGTCCTGCCACGGTCAGTGACGTGATCAAACATTCTCAGAGCTATGACGAGCTTCGTAAAAAGCGCGCTTCTACTCGGCGATCCAGTGGTAGAGACGACGCCATCTCTGCACTAGCGCTGGGCAGTTCTACTCCATCAGAGGACAGTCCTTTGCTTCAACAAATCAAAGCGTTCGTTCGCGAGGATTTCGCCCGCCAGCTATCACTGACCCTTCAGTTACAGGATACTGGCCGCCTTGTTCCTGACATGGCTCCATCTTTGGTCCCTACCATACGGCGTGCCGTGCAAGATCACATCGCTGATGTTCTTCCGGCCAGCTCCATGCTCCCGCCCAGCTCTGTGCTGCCGCACAGCCCCGTGCCGGCGCAAGTAACGGCACCACTGACTTACGCCCAAGTTGCGGCCAGGCCGCTAATGCCATCAGCATCTCTTTCCTACCAGGCCGCTCCTCCCAACCTTCCTTCGCCTTTGCCTAGGTCTGCATTCCATGTCCCTATTCCAAGGGTACGCCAACGCCCTACGAACCCTTGGCGAACCGCCGACAACCGGCCAATTTGCTACTCTTGCGGGCTGCCGGGCCATGTCGCACGCCTTTGCCGCCAACGCCTTCCACCTTCTCGAGCTGGCCTCTGGAACTACTCCTGCGATACGGACCAGCCCTCGCCGAAAACTCCGCTCGGTTCCAACTTTGTATTTCGTGACAGTCAAACGTATACAACTCGCCCATCACCTTCCCCTCGTCGCCGTTCCCCGTCCCCACTTCAACGTTCTACGGCACTGTTGAGGGAAACTAACAGTCGCAGTTCCCGGGGCAAGAACTGCGCTTGGTTCGAACTCTTCAAGTCCTCGGTGTTCTCCCACTAACGTGATACAAGTGTTTGTCGACGGCGTCGCAATACTCGCTCTTGTCGACACGGGCGCTGCCGTATCTGTCATCAGTGAAGCTCTTTGCGGTCGTCTTCGTAAGGTGACCACCCCGCTTTCCGACTTTTCGCTTCGCACCGCCTCATCACAGCACATTCATCCCTCAGCGGCGTGCACGGCCCGTGTTCTCATCGAAGACGTCTTATACACCATCGAGTTTATTGTACTGTCTCGCTGCTCACACGACATCATCCTGGGCTACGATTTCCTTTCCACTCATCATGCCGTTATTGACTGCGCCCGCGCGGAAGTTTCCTTTTTACCTCTTTGTGATACCGTCTTGTGTGACGTCCCTACTCGGCCTGCAAACCTCCTCGTCGCCAATGACACAGACATTCCTCCATTTTCTGCTGCCCTCGTTCCACTCTCCTGTGAAAGCGTTATTAGTTCGACTGTCTTCTTCACACCTTCCGACGCCGCTTCACGCCATCCCTGCCTCCTGCTTCCATTTGCTGTCCTCAAATTCGAAGATGGCCTTAGTGCAATGTACGTCTCAAATCCATTTTCGTGCCCGTCCGTCCAGCTACGCGGCGAGTGTCTCGGTCGTATTGAAGAACTTGATCCGCGCTTGTAAATACTCTTCCTGCCACGCCTACTTCATTAGACGTTAATGTTCTCAGCTCTTGCGATATAGCGACCGATCCGACACCACCCGATGTTCTTCAACAAGCTATTGACGCAGATCTTCCACCCGCACAACGCGATCAGCTCGCTGCTCTTCTACAGAACTTCACTTCTACCTTCGACCTTCCTCACACTGCCCTGGGTCGCACGTCTGTAGTTACGCACACAATCGACACTGGTACAAACGCACCTATACGACAGCGTCCTTATCGCGTGTCAGCCTCTGAGCGCCAAGTCATTCTCCGGTTGTTTTGGTCACCAAGAAAGATGGTTCCATCCGATTTTGTGTCGATTACCGTAGACTAAACAAGATCACGCGCAAAGATGTCTGTCCTCTACCGCGAATCGACGACGCCTTGGACTGTTTACAGGGAGCTGAATATTTCTCCTCATTGGATTTGCGCTCTGGCTACTGGCAGGTACCGATGGCTGATGATGACCGCTCGAAAACTGCCTTTTTAACACCGGACGGCTCATACGAGTTCAACGTTATGCCCTTTGGCCTTTGCAATGCCCCAGCTACTTTCGAGCGCCTGATGGACACTGTTCTTCGTGAACTCAAGTGGCAGACCTGTCTTTGTTATCTGGATGACATCTTAGTTTTTTCTACCGACTGTTCTTCGCACCTTCTCCGCCTAAAGCATGTCCTCACGTGTCTCGCCGACGCTGGGCTTCAGTTGAATTATAAGAAGTGAAACTTTGCCGCTCGAAAACTCACAATTCTAGGCCACGTAGTCTCTAAGAACGGCATTCTTCCTGATCCCACCAAACTTCGCGCAGTTGCAGAGTTTCCGAAGCCAGCCTCCCTGAAGCAGCTCCGGAGCTTTATCGGCCTCTGTTCCTACTTTCGACGCTTCATCTTGAACTTCGCCTCTATCATCGCTCCTCTGACCCAGCTCCTTGCCGGCAGCTCCGACCTTTCCTCCTGGACTCCAGCCGGCGGCAAAGCCTTTAACACTTTACGCCGCATTTTGGTTTCGCCTGCCATTCTACGCCACTTTGATCCGACTACGCCTACGGAAATCCACACTGACGCCAGCGGTATTGGGCTTAGTGCCATCCTTACCCAACGTAAGCCTGGTCTCAGCGAGTATGTTGTGGCATACGCCAGCCGAATATTAACGAAAGCAGAGTCTAGTTATTCAGTCACAGAAAGGAAATGTTTGGCCATTATTTGGGCCATCGGGAAATTTCGTCCCTATGTGTATGGCCGACCGTTTTATATTGTGACCGATCTCCACGCTTTGTGCTGGCTCGCCTCTCTGAAAGACCCATGTGATCGCCTTGCTCGCTAGGCTCTCCGTCTCCAGGAGTATGACATTCATGTCATTTATCGGTCCGGTCTGAAGCATACGGACGCGGATGCCCTTTCCCGCTCGCCATTGCCAAGTGATACCTCGTTTGACCACGTCTGTGCTTACGATTTGTCTACTCTTGCCACTATCGACATGGCTACCGAACAGCGGAATGACCCCTGGATCAGGGTACTTTTGGATTTTCTCTCAAGTCCTACTCCTGGTCATTCATTCAAAGCGCTCGTCCGGCAAACCCACCACTTCTCCATTCGTGACGGTCTTCTCTATCGCCGCAATTATTTGCTTGATGGAAGGAAGTGGCTTCTAGTCATCCTGCGTCATCTCCGCGCCGAAATTTGTGCTGTGTACCATGAAGACCCACAGTGTGCTCGCGGTGGCGTATTGAAAACCTACACGCGCCTACGTCTGCGATTTTACTGGCGTGGAATGTACCGCTTTGTACGACACTTCGTGCGCGCTTGCGAATCTTGTCAACGCCGAAACACTCCTCAGAAGTCCCGTGTTTCGTTGCAGCCGTTACCCTGTGCTGCTCGTCCGTTTGACCGCGTTGGCATAGATCTCTAAGGCCCTCTTCCTACTACTGCCGCTGAAAACCGGTGGATTATCGTGGCAGTAGACCATCTTACTCGCTACACTGAAACATCACCGTCGCCCTCTGCCTCAGCAAGAGACGTTGCTTGTTCCTTCTCCACAACTTGATTCTTCGCCACGGGACTCCGAAGGAGCTGCTCAGTGACCGCGGACGCGTTTTCTTGTCCGACGCTCTTGAGGCCGTACTGAAAGAATGCCGCATCATTCATCGCGCCGCTACTTCTTACCACCCTCTGGCGAATGGCCTGACAGAACGTTTCAACCATACTCTGAGTGACATGCTGGCCATGTACGTTAACGACGCTCATTCCAACTGGGACCAGGTTCTTCCATTCGTAACCTACACGTATAACACTGTGATACAAACCACCACTGGATTCTTTCCCTTCTTTCTTCTTTACGGGCGCGAGCTAACCTGCACAATGGACGCGCTTTTGGCCTACCGCCCTGATGTTTCTAAAACAACGCCACTCTCGGACGCCGCCCAGTACGCAGAAGAATGCCGCCAGCTAGCTTTCTCGCTTACAAAGGAAAACCAGTGGCAACAAAAACACCATCCTGACACTGGCGAGGCTCCTTCTTATGCACCCAACTCCTTGGTGTGGCTCTGGGTTCTTGCCACAACCGCCGGCCTTTCAAAGAAGCTTCTTGCTCGGTATCACGGTCCATACCGAGTCCTTGAAAAAACATCTGTCAACTACGTTGTTGAGCCTGTTACGACCTCTGGGGACTTGCGTCGCCGTGGACGCGAAATAGTTGATGTGGACCGAATCAAGTCATACTATGATCCGTCTTTTCTTTTGGCTCCATGAGTCGCCAGGATGGCTCCTTCTCTACCCGGGGGGAAACTGTAGTGTGGTAATCTTCATCGTTATGGCCACTGGCGCTCTGGCGTGCTGGCGCTCTCGAGGACGAAGAAGTTGTCCGTTGTCTTCGTGATTCGGCACTCCTGACGCTCCGCTGCGAATTCATCCTGAGCAGCTGAATCCCTCTGCGTGGACTGAATAAACACACCCCCTACAATGTGTGTATATATATATATATACATGTATAGCTTATAAGAAAAATTACAATGTGGCTTCTAACCTATATCCGATGTCGTGTTTTGGGGACGTGAAAACACACAGTGTACAGCTTCGCAAAAATAAAAGACTGGTAACACAGTCAACACGGATGGCACTTAATCACAGTTTGAACTTGCATGAACGGATGCTTCTATTCTACATTAACATACATGCTAAACAAGGTACACAAGCGCACATTCCTATCAAATTGTTACAATTCCAAGGCCTTAATAACTTCCCTGTCAAATAATGATACGGCTTGAGCTGCAGACCCTGACAGCCAGCGGAAACACGCATTTATAAACATGGATAAATATTTACACACGAAAAAGGATAAGATACGTAAGTTTGAGAAGGAAAACAAAGGGAGACACAAATTGTATGAAACCCCATTCGAGAACGAATGCTTTTCATATACTACTGCACGCCAAAAAAATCACAGATCGTATTACACGCATATTATTAAACTTAAAACATCTTCCACCATTTCAGAACCTCTGTAAAGTATCAACACGGGCAATAAATGCATTTCTTCGTATTCGTATTGCTGGATGACACATGAACCGCGAAGATGTTATGTGTAAAACGTAAAATTGTAGAAAAGCCAATAACATGCTGTTCGATCGTGTATTCCAACATCTCTTTCAGTTTATGTTTTGTTTTAGCCAGAGGAATTATAGGGGCTAAGTTGTTAAAGAAAAATAAAATGTAGTAATTCTATCTCTTTTAAAATAACTTCTAGGCCATACAAGTATGCAGTATCTTGTCATATATCATAATGTCATATATCATAATGTCATATATCATAATAAAAATTTTAAGGGCGACAGTTTTCATCAGAACCTGATCAAAATTTGGTAATGAAAGGGCTTTACAAACGTCAGAATTGGAACCAAAGTCTAGGTCATAACCTATATTTTTAACGATGAGCGCCAAACGGCACTGATTCTCATCTTTCAGCCAACCACGTAGTGTCCATAAACAGTAATGCAATAGCGCACAATGCTCTACTCTAAAGTATTGACAGGTATTTTACGCACTGAAAGTGCCATATAGTATCTGATACTATATAGTACTCACGAGATGGTACGTAACCTTTTGTGCACATATTAGAGGTGCTCATTCGACAAAAGGGCACAGTCAAATATAATCCCAGATATTTTACATTAGTTACAAATTTCAGATGCTTGAAATTGCAGTGAGAAGTGATTGTTAAGACTGACTTTTTGAATGGGCTATGAAAGCAGATTCATTTAATTTTTTATTGGTTCATCATCACCATCATCATCAGCCTGAATATACCCACTGAAGGGCGAAGGCCTCTTCCATATTTCTCCAATTAGCGTGGTTCTGTGCTAGCTGCATCCACTTGACCCCTGCGAACTTCCTAACCTCATCCGCCCACCTGATTTTCTGCCACCCCCTGCTACGCTTTCCTTCCCGTGGAATCCAGTTTGTTACCCTAAGCGACCATCGATTATCCTCTCTTCGCACTACATGTACTGCCCATGCCCATTTCTTTGTCTTAATTTCCACTTGATTTCTTCTTGATTTCATTCGTTACTTTATTCAATTTCTTTAAAACCAGTCCATAGCTCACACTGATGCTTTTTAAAGAGAAAAAAGGGCATCCGAGTAATTAGTCGACTGGGCTTTAAGAACGGTGTCATACGCGTATTGGTACAAGCCTTCGGGTACAGTACTAGAGAGGTCATTCGTGAAGATGTTGAGCAAAAGTGAGCTTAGTAGGGGCCCTTGTGGGACGCCAGCTTTTATTATCAAAACGTACTTATGGTTCACCCTATCGCAACCCATTGGGTTCTCTGTTGCCTGTGGCGCAATGGCTTCTCCCATCCCCTGACAGGCTGCTTGCCTGGCGGGGTGCCGCTGTCACCCTCTGAGCCCTCTGAGGAAATATAGCCTATTGCTCGAGCATCAGACACGTGCTGACAACATCCCAGTTTCTATGCCAAGGTTGGTATTAATGCGTCAATAACAGCAATTGTCTACGAATGAGGCGTTATTGCATTTTTATTGTCTGTTCTTTGTAGCGTGAATACAGCTCGACGTCTAGGATCTTGAGGTGTGCATTTGAAAGAAATCTTTGGCGAGGCATTTAGTAATAAGTGGTGAGAAAGAGACACCTTGTCATTACTATGGGTGGCTGAGGATGAACGTTTCCAGTGACATGGTTTGTTTTTGTAATTCTTAAACCCAAGGCTATTTCTACACATATTGTGAAACTGATGTGGCCCCTTGTGGAAAGGCGAAGAGACCGAAGTGGGCTAATTATCACTGGCTGCCTAGTGAGCTGTTCCTGCTCCTCTATTTTCACCCGTGACAATGTATTCTAAAAATTTTCTTTAAAATTTGCATTGAGAAAAGTATAGAATGGCTGTTCCTTGGAGTGACGTCTTTAGATGCATCTGAACTCGTAATAATGATTACAGTGCGGGGTCCCCTTTTCTACTTAGGGGAGAGTAAATACAGAGTTGCAAGGAAATGAGACAGAGAGCTCGGTGGCATGAAACAAATTGTATTTTCTCTTCGATTCAGGCAGAGAGACGTTTTTCCTAACATCTCGCGTAAGCAGTACGACAGTCATGTTCAACCACAGTAGACTCCTGGCTTGGCTCTCGCTGGAAGGAGAGGTGGGGCCTACCAAGCCCCGCTTATCTCATGAAGCGACGATTTTATGGATCTCCTTGCCCAATCGAGACAAATCTATGGCGTCCATCGCCGAAACTCGTACCGTCACCTTTGCAATGTTGTAGACTGAAGAGTGACTCTCCTGCGCAGGGCAGTTTGTCGTGTATTTAGTTGCCTAAGCAACGACTACTGATCTTTTGCTTTGCTACTGAATTTAAAGCTGAATAATTTTTTATGATGGTCCCTACACCACCCGAGACATCATTACTTTTACAAAGTGCAAGCCCATACAACTTTCCCGACAAACTGTTCTACTTATATTGCAGCGCGGCAAAAAAATTGTGTTTGAGAAGGGCGGTAGGATGCAGCATTTCGGCTGACAGGGAAAATATACATTGAGTCCTTTTAATGCAGCTTTCATTTCTTATAAGGTGTTGACATGGCAGCATGACGGCCTGTTCAGGAGCGTTGCCCGATAGGATACCTACAGCTATAAGACAAAAATCGAAACCCATTTTCTGCTGCTGGCGGGCGAACTTCCAATAAGATGCTTTTCAGCTTCCTAAGTTTTAACCAGGAAAGAAAAGTATGCTGACCGAATCATGGCGCCTTGATAAATAAAATAGAGCGAGAAACCAGTTAATACTGTGCTTTCTACCAATTAGCATTATTACCAGTCGACACTCAGACCACGCACCCGCGCCTTCACTCCACTCAAAGTGTTCTCCAAAGCACAAAGTTTATCAACGTTCACCAACGAGGCACATGCACCGTAATAAGGGTTTTCAATCCAGTACCAGGGCTCGGAGTCGCTGTTGTGCTGTCGGGACAATTCTTGCAGAGCTGGGAGGGTGAGGCCTCTAACGAGCTGTGTCTCCGACCGAGGCATTGACCTTGTTTGATAAGCCATCAGATGGAAATCTGGAGGTGCACCGACACCGAGTTTAGAGAGGAAAGATCCCCGCTCATCTAGATCTCTTCGACTGGACGCTCGCATGAGGGCTACCTGCGACCTCGTGAAGCGTAGAATATCGGTTTTGATTGCTTGTTTTCCTCCCCTGCAAGAAGAACCAAAAACACCAAGTAAGAATTCGTATCTTGGGGCTGTAGCGCCAAAGCGTTCTCTTTAACAGCTGCATCAGTAGCCAATGACGAAAATGAAACGAATTCACTAGCATATGACTTCTTTCCCGTAATGTTTGCTGTACTTCAGATCATATCAGGAGTGATTTTCATTTGTCTCCAGTGTCCTTGATAGTTATGCACTTGGTACTACCCGTTCCAATGTGCGACTAGACGTGAGCACACCCGTTTTTGTGTTAAAATCTACTGCAACGGGTCGTCTGCGGACAACGGGAACACCATGGACTGGACAAACGTTCCGATTAACAGGAACGTATGGGTCAAGTAATGAATGTTAGCGGAGCCGAGCACAAAAGAAATGTCAGTTTTAAGCGAAATTCGTGCCTAAAGTCGCAAGAGGTGCTGGTGCAGCGTAGAATTCTGGTTTTAAATTGGCTTATTAAACAAGGAATCTACTCCGAATAAGAAGCAACTTTTTGGGCTCTTCATCACTGATGCTAGGATGCGTTCAATATCCCTGCTTCGGGTACTCAGGCAGCGCACTGTTTCTCTCCAGCCACTGTGAAATAAAGTGCACATGAGAAGGGCCTCACTCGTGTAGTGCTGTTTATTTTATAGGATTACAATAAATAGGGGGTAAAGAAGTCATTAGAAACTCCACCTTTTTTGCCTTGCATGAACAAAATGTTACTTAAGTGTACACCTCCGCTACTTGTGTACTGCGTTAAGTACCAGAAAAAATGAAAACACGCCAACTAATGGTGAACTACATGCCAATGAATGGTGAATGGTGAAACCTACTCCACTTTGGAGGATTCCACTACATATTAAACCATTTACCAGCTCGAGACAAGTTGACAAGTTGCACTGAATAAACTTTCTGGCCGCTCTGCGACGACAAAATCTCTCCAATTCGTCCAGACTGATGTAAGTGCTTCTAACTCTCCTAACGTTTTTCAATCAACTACGTTTTTCAATCAATTCTAACTCTCCTTTGTATTTACTCCTATTTGCTTCGCAGCGCTTATAGTGCACCCCACTATGCACAGGGCTGATGTACCAAAGAAGAGGCATCCCAAAAGAGGCCGCCGAATTGCAGCCGCCAACGCGAGATCATTTAACACCTTCGCAGCACTCGGGGACTGATCTTGCCGCTCAATTCTCATGTCATGCAGTAAAAAAAAGAAAAAAAAAGTGTGAAAACGAAACGGCAAACTATAAAGCTCAATGAAGTTTAGCTAGGACACTCAGCAGAAACATTACAGTACACTGTATACGGTAGTCTACTCAAAACGGGAGAAATGGCATTCAACTGGGTAAAAAAAAAAAAGACGGTGACAACACTTTGCCTTTGGTAGGTTCCATTTGCAACCGAAAACGTTTTAAAAATGGGCCTTCGTTTTCAAGCACTCACGGCTCCATTCCGCCGCGTGATCTCGTAGCGTACGCAATGAATATGAATCAAACCAGACAGTCCGTTAGGCTTTTAGAGTACGCGTTTTTATAAAGAGAGTCCCCGGATATCAGGCGGTCCGGTGGGTGATTTTCATGGTCCACAAAACCCACTCCTACAAAAAAAATATCAAGGTCGCGCGATAGCTGCAGCGTCGAACAGAAAGGTTCAAAGCCGATTTTTAGTTTCGGAAAGAGAAAGAAACGCGAGAGCAGTAGAACCGCGAGCGCGTGCTAGGGAGAGGGCGATGGTGTCTACAGCCTTTGTTGATAGAGGCCAGTGACCGGGAAACCAGCGACCACGATGACAAGTGAGCGAGACGTAGTCGTAAAATAAATGAAAGTTCCGTTCAATTCATTGACTACTTCAAATTACAATTTTAATAATTTTCAGTTGGCTCGCATCACGGCTCGCATTCGACGGATATCCCTAATGCATACCACTGGGCTGTCCATTCAGCCTGAAAGCCACTGTCTTGCAACCAGTCATTCTGCGATGCGTCTTTATCCTGCAGATTCTAGTCACATAATAGCGTCGTCTTTCGGCGGACATTCCAACACCCGTTATCTCCTATACACCGCTTCCCAGCGCCATGCCAAGTGACCTAAATTGGTTGTAATTTATTTTTCTAGGGCTGGCGGGAAGCTTTCCAGTGTATGATTAGAATTCAGCCCAGCCTATAGGTCGGAATAAATACTATTTAAACCTAATCTAAAAACACTGTTATGTGCACCGAGCGAGATAGACGCTAGGATAACAAGGAAACCGCTAGAAGTCCGTTATACACTGTTCTGGTTCTGGGCCCGCAGCCAGTAAATCAAGCCTGCATACCCTATTATACCACTCTGTATTAATTCGCTCGCCATATCGTAACAATATATAGACTTGAAATTTATCTTGCAAAGACGATCTTCGTACTTTAAATTAACAAACTAAAGGCTCGAGACATTCCATTCCACTCATCGGACACGGACCTCACATCATCTGTGCAAATTACTTTTCTTCCTTTCAACGCAAGTAAGGTCACTACCTAAAATATAGACCACATTGCTGCCCTGAAAACGACTGCTGCCACGGCATTACAGCACTGCTTACCTCCATGTCACAGCATTAGTATTGTTATATTATGCATTCATTCAATCACATATAAATAATGCAGTGGTCATGGCTCAGGAAACATATAATTCCCGCATTATATGATTATTATCTGTGCAATTTTAGGCTGTCGTCGTTGTCCTCCACTGCCCAGTTCATTAAAATGCTGCGCACACTACTTCCAAAAGAGAAGGTTTTCTCAATAACTGAAGTGGTCAGCGTTTATAGTGCCATTTCCTTGCAAACTACATATTCTGCAAAGTATTAAATTATTCCTCCGTTGTTTTCCATGAATTTGAATAATATGGGGTTTACGGGGATGTTACTGGGGAAATGTTGCGTACGGTGAGCATTATAACTCCGCATGAACTATGGACAGCACAGACAACATAGCTATTGAACTATGCATGCGGAAGTATTCATAATTAGTATGCTCATACGAAATATATATGGAAGTTATATAAACCCTTTATATAAATCATATGAATAAGATGTAATAATGTATTCCCATAAATTTCTCATGTCATATAAACACTTTAATCCCATAATTCCGCATGGTCGGCTCATGCGGCAAGTTTCAGCAGGCTTTAGCAATTATTAGACACTGAAACGTAAATATAAATGGTAAGCAAATTCATAATTGTTCTTTACGTTTTTTTTTTTCAATTACCATCCAATTTAAAAAACATTAAACCTCTTCACACATATAGAACTGATCTCCGGAGTGTTTTCTCTCACGGCCATTTCTATCGATTTCCCCTTATTCCGCCATCCGTTATTTAAGGGAGGAATATCTTCATTTCCTACTACAGTAAGCTGAACACTGTTTCTCGTAATATGATCCTTTATTTTGATGCTAAACTGCGCTTTGTCTGTGACATTTCCTTGCATTTTTAACTTTAAGATGTCTCGCTCCAAAATTTTCAGTATGTATTTTAACCTAAGGATTCTTATCTGAAACGTTTCACCTGAGAAAACGTTTCGCTTATTTAGGTTTATCTTCTGACAAACTCTAAGAACGGCTGTTAAATACGTAGTGGCTCAATTCCAAATCTAACAGTAAAGAAAAAAAAAAGTTCTTAAACTTGCAAGTAACTTTGGTGAACAGATGGGGAAGGCAATGTTGCTTTTTCAAGGTTTGCTTTTAGATTTTTCAGCTTCCATTCTGGGTTGTGCGAGAGAAAACGAATTTCAAAAGGCGATAATGCGTGAACTTGATAAGGCCGGTTGTAAGTGACGACTTAAGTGCTGTGAAAGGCTTGCAGGTGAAATAGGGTAAAGTGTGATGCCCAAAGCCTGTGAAATTTGTTAAATGGGGGAATGCTGCTAGTGCAACGACAGCAAGAAAAGAGTGATTGCCAAGATTTCCTCTTCAGTACACAACCACTAATATCTGAGACCAAGATGTATTTAATTGAATGAGTAGCGCGACTTTGAACAGATTCGAAAAAAATAAGATATCGTTTAAAGAGTGACAAATGGACGACGCAGATTCGAGTTTCAGTCTAAGACTGATTTGAAGCCTGATAGCGCAGTCTATCGGGGATCAAGTTACAGACTGTGTTTAAATGTGCAGTGTTTTCTTCGCTTACGGCAGATTGCTAAGGTGCCAGCCCCAAGAAATATTTCTGCAATCTGGTACTGGACTTCAGAAGGAACTTGTGAAACAAATTTAGACTTGAATGGCTAGGGTATTTGTACACACTCTTAACAATAGTCTTACACCCGAACGTAAAATTTCCGAAAAGTTCCACTTTTGTGTGCTGTTCTTTCTATTTCCACAGGCTGTAGAACAATTAACGTATGTAAACCGCCTATTTTTTATCACATGTGGCTTGCGAGTACAGCCTCCAGCATCAGTTTCTCTTATACATTAGAGGTGGCAGGAGAGAAGTTTGGACAATGACTTAATTCTGAGAATAATGGATAAGAGTCTACTCACGCCTCTTGTCGGGAGGCTGCGTAACGCGCTGTCGCTGGCGCTTCAGATGCCGCCGCTTGGCGATGGAAGAGTCGACACTGCCGGTTGGAAACATGGTCCGCATAGCGTGTAAGGCTCCCTTCCCTGCATCAAACACGCCCTCGTAGTCGCCCCACGCAATCTGCAACTCTTGAGTCCTTCTTCCCAGCTCCAATAACTGCCAGTTGCCGCCGCGGGGCTGCTGACCCTGCGTAACACAGGAGTAAGATGGCTGCAGCGATAAAGTGAGCGGTCCCGGGGACACAGTGCGATAAGTGCATCTTGGGAGAGAATGGGAACAGACAAAAAAGTTATTTTGTTTAATTTTGTTTTTATAGTCCCAAAGCGTCTCAGCCTATGAGGCTATAAGTTCCCTAGTGGAGTGGAGGGCTTCGGATATTTCGACCATGTGTGGTACTTTAACGTGCACTAACATCGCACAGCACACAAGCGCCTTGGTTTTCGGTACATCGAAAAGCGGCCGCCGTAGCAGGGACAATATTTGCGTTCGTAATGTGCAACTTTTTGGCCAGCTGTAAAATGAGCCTCGTGCGAACAGGTAACTAGGGCGTGCAGCCGCTGAATTGTCGTTAATCACATTCATGCAGCTTCTGCTGACGCTGGTTTTCCGTTTGGCTACAGACGACGAAGTGTGCCTGGACTCTTCGTTTCCGGAAGACGGCCTCGAATATCATCATAATGGCAGCAAAGTTTGCCCGGTAGTTTATTCTGACAAATTTTGCTGTGCTTGCTACAAACACTTGACTGTCTTCCCTGTGGATGTGTTTGATGACCGACTAGAAATGCCGGTCAGCGTCACACCAACATCGGGGCATTCAACCGGCGAAATGTCAATACTAAGATTCACACAAATTCTTCGGTTGACACAGATTGTTTTTCCTTGTGTGTTTGCATTCTCTGGCGGTTTCGTCTCACGTGCAATTTCAGCGCACGCATGGTACTCGCGAAATTAGACACCGCGTGAAGCGACGTTTAGTATTTAAAAACAATCTATTTTCGTGCTGATTTCTGCTGCTGTGCAGTCAAATAGAATTTAATGTCGGCTTAACAATTACAGATACGTTACAAAAACTGGTTACCGGCAAGCAAAGCATAATGGTACAATTAAGTTCAAGTGAGACCAATCAACGTTTTGTGAAAACACAATTTGGGAACCTATTCAATCGATTGCGGGCCATAAAAGACAAGTATTAGCAGTTGGATAATCTGGATCTAATGCTGCAAAAGCAGAATGAAAAGTGCGACCCCCAACAATACCAAATATAAGAGCTGCATTCTCGCTTAAAAATACCTGACAACCTTTCTCGAGGAAATTATTTACTCTTTTTTTTATTCAGTGAGTGGAAGGAGAGGAAACGGCTATTGACTGCTAAAAAGTTGTCGTTAGCCTGTGTCGTGCTCAACCTGGAATTGCAAACGCTAATTTCGTGAGAACAAACAGCCTGGGTAAACCTTCCACGAATCGCAATAGACCAGCAATTGTAAATTTACACACCGCAAAAGCTCAGATGGCTGTCTTTTCTAATGTTAGAATACTTAAAGGCTCAAATGTGTGTATCTAAAGAATTTACCATATCAGTTCAGGATAAAATAAAATATTTGAGGGAATACGCGAACGCAAGTAATCACTTAAGGAGAAATGGTACAATTGCAATACGATTCCGTATGCGATATATAGATGAAGTAAGTCGCACCTAGGATGAAGGTAAAGCTCAAGTTATTGAGCAATGATTACATAATACACCTAAAGCCTGTTCATTACCATTTATGCATGGTTATGAACTGCAAGAGTAACAATGACAAGCATGATTAAGGTGCATATCGTAGTTGGAACGGAATTGCGGATTTCAAATCACGAAGTATTTGCTGCAGACTGGAAAGTCGAAACTGCCACGCAGCCGACGTTTACAGGCCTGTTCATTTCAACATAACTTCTTCAAATATTCAGACAGAAAAATCATTGTTGAAAATATCTGGCGTGAAATTTGCGTTGGAAATGGTGAACGACTCGCAGTCGAAACTTTCTACGTACCTACAGAGTGACATCATTCAGGGTTATTGTTTCTACAATTAGGCGCACAACGCTACTTTTAGCTGGTGATTTATCCTGGCAGACATTCGTTGGAGCGCCGCTAATTTCATGTCAAAGGTTGGTGGTCAAGCACAAACCAAATTTGTTAACCTCATTGATTTGTACAATTTCACCAATATGTTTTAGAAACTGCCCGTGGCAAGCACGCATAAGATTTCCTTCTGTGCATTACACCCGAGATGATTTCGTATGCGCATGTCATACCCGACATCAGCAATCCGGTGTTGTCGTTTCCAATGCTCACTTTGTAAATAATAATTCTAGTCATCATAAGCCAAGCGAGGTATTATTTACAGCAAAGCAGATTCCTGCAGTATGATACCGCCCTTGAATTATACTTTTCAGCTTTTGAAACCGCAGCAGATGATTCAAACATTGAAGATCATCGATGCACTTTGAAGGAAAAAATCGTCTAATTAATCAATAGCTTTGCTCTCCCCCGTGTTCTTACTCCGTAACATGCTCGTGATAAGCCACAGATCACTTGCATGTTGGGCGCTTCTTAACCAAAATAAACGAGAAGCTTGCCGAAAATATCGCGCTACAGGATTACTAGCGGATAAGGCCAAACTTGGTGGCATAGCTGTGTAGTTAGAATTAAACAGGCTAAAGATTCCGTTCTTTAAGTGCTTAAGGAAAATTTAAAAGTAATCCTCTGCAAATTTGTAAATACGCGCGCAGTAAGACAAACAGTAATTTTTCAATACTTTCCTTCACAACGCCATAATCAATATAGTAACGTTGGCCATAATACTACGATACGCGACGACGCCTAAATAGCCGAAATACTGAACTCTCTCTTTTTCCCGTCTCCCATCCGCCATCGCAATGTCACATCTCTTCACAGACCATCTGCTAACGAGGTCATGCCTCTGTTTAATTTTTCCGTTCAAGGTATGTTAAGATTATTATGTGAACTTAATGTTAGTAGATCAGTCGGTTAAAATGATATCTCTGACTTTATAGGCTCCCAAAGCAAAAAGCGGCGGCGCTAATGGATGGATGGATGGATGGATGGATGGATGGATGGATGGATGGATGGATGGATGGATGGATGGATGGATGGATGGATGGATGGATGGATGGATGGATGGATGGATGGATGGATGGATGGATGGATGGATGGATGGATGGATGGATGGATGGATGGATGGATGGATGGATGGATGGATGGATGGATGGATGGATGGATGGATGGATGGATGGATGGATGGATGGATGGATGGATGGATGGATGGATGGATGGATGGATGGATGGATGGATGGATGGATGGATGGATGGATGGATGGATGGATGGATGGATGGATGGATGGATGGATGGATGGATGGATGGATGGATGGATGGATGGATGGATGGATGGATGGATGGATGGATGGATGGATGGATGGATGGATGGATGGATGGATGGATGGATGGATGGATGGATGGATGGATGGATGGATGGATGGATGGATGGATGGATGGATGGATGGATGGATGGATGGATGGATGGATGGATGGATGGATGGATGGATGGATGGATGGATGGATGGATGGATGGATGGATGGATGGATGGATGGATGGATGGATGGATGGATGGATGGATGGATGGATGGATGGATGGATGGATGGATGGATGGATGGATGGATGGATGGATGGATGGATGGATGGATGGATGGATGGATGGATGGATGGATGGATGGATGGATGGATGGATGGATGGATGGATGGATGGATGGATGGATGGATGGATGGTTAAATAGGTAGGTGGGTGGGTGGAAGGAGAGGCGGAAGATGCATGGAATATAGGAGCATCTCCTTTGACACGGGGTGGTAGCAGTTGCTATCATGCTCGTTTTTTTCCCTATATCTTAATTATTGTTTTATGTTGTCTAACTATACCATCCTTTTATTTATTAATTTCTTGTTTCTACAATACTAACATTATGTTACTTTTCTGCTTTTAAGCCTTCAATCTTCCAATCATTTTTTGCTAGCTTCCACCGCAGGTTCAATAACCCGGCCACTAGTATCTCTAAACCCCAGGGCCTCAGGAAGAGTTACTGCGCCTGCATCGACTTCCGGATGGATACCATCACATCCGAGTATTAGATGGTTACTTGTTTCTGTGGATTTACCACCAACTACATATGTGTTATCTTCATGGTTAAATTTCTTTTTGTAGGGGCGTGTTCTAAGGCACTCTGACCTAGCTGCAAAAAGTAGGGCACTGAATCTTGAGTTATCT
Source organism: Amblyomma maculatum (assembly GCF_055883805.1). Lineage (NCBI taxonomy): Eukaryota > Metazoa > Arthropoda > Arachnida > Ixodida > Ixodidae > Amblyomma > Amblyomma maculatum. The sequence goes on along the minus strand of NC_139344.1, from coordinate 461,682,713 downwards.
GCCTTTTCCACTTTCGGTATAGCCCCACACTGTTTCTTTTTTATAGAATATATACAGTTTTTAATTTTTGTGTTTTTCACATTTTGCTTAACGCTATTTATATCTTCGTTCTTGTGGCCAGCTTACTTACTAGTTATTTTGCTAGTTCTTTTCCTCCATTGTGCGTCAACGATTTTTCTGTATAGGTATTTAAATACTTTAGCTGCCCACCAATTACTGCTCAATTTCCTCAGGCGTTCCTCATATAATTATTTAATCTGAGCTTCCCGTACTTCGAAAGATGCCCAGCCAATGTCACCCTTTACCACCTCATTTGTGACTCTGATTTATTTCTAATCTCGACTGTACCTCTGCTTTTAGGCTCAAAACCGTATATACGAAAGTAAGCCCGGGCACCACAATTCCTTTCCAAATGCCTTTGAACCCCTGATACCTGTTGCATCTCCACATTGTCCTATGCTTCATTATCATGGCTGATGTTCGCCCTTTTGCCCTGAGGGATTGCGCATGGTTTTCAATGTATGCCAATCCTTCGTTTACCCATACCCCGAGATATATATAATCTGCCACTCTGGGTATTCCATGGATTTGTATTTTAAAACCCTGATAAGTATCGCCGTTGAAATTCATCAGACCCGACCTAACTGCGCTAAAACTGAAGCCTAGAGCATCCCCTTCGTCTCCGCAATACTTAACTAGAGTTTGCAAGTCTTTCTAGCTATCTACTAACAGTACAATATCGTCTGCATATATTAAATGCAAAAAAATAATAAAATGACAATAACGTCAGTACAACAAAAAAAAATACAAGTAACGTATTCAGAAAAAGTAGAAACTAGGAATCAGGGCGCCCCGCCGGGGTGGTGCAGTGGTAAGACGCCCGACTACTGTGCCGGAGTACCCGGGTTCGAACCCGACCTCGGCGGCTGCGTTTCGATGGAGGCGAAACAAAGTGGTGTCCGTGTGCTGTGCGATGTCAGCGCACGTTAAAGATCCCAGGTAGTGAAATTACTCCGCAGCCCTCCACTACGGTTCCCCTTTCTCTCTTTTCATCTTCACTCCCACCTTCATCCCTTCCCTTGCGGCGCAGTTCAGGAGTCTACAGAGCAAGTGTGACAGATACTGCGTCTTTCCCTTCCTGTCAACCGATTACAAATTTTTAATATGAGGGCCGCGCCAGCCCCGCGTTCTCTTATCTGCGGCGCGTCACTGAGTACCGTCAGCGGCGCGGCTTGAGGATCTGCCTGGGAGGGAGAGGTGGTTAAGGGTGGCAGTTCCTGGCCCTAGGGGGCTGGGATGGTAGGTCAACACCGCTTGCCGCGGGAGCTAGCCAGCCACTATTATTTATTTGTCGTAGGCCGTCACTGCACCCGCCACCGCTTCGGTGGTGGCGGACGACGGCTGTTCTTGCGGCACGCGTCTTTTTCTCCCTGTTCTTTTTTCGTTCTTGTCTATTTTTCTCTTCTGTCTGCACGAGGCAGCGGAGGTGGCTCAGCGACTACAATGTTCTAGAACACTGTACAGCTACAGAGCCAGTAGCAGGCCCGTGCATTTTCTTTTCTTTCTTCCCACAGCCACAACATCAACAACAACAGAATCTGACTGCTTGAATTTTATTTTCCATGAATAACACATGATTAAATTGAAAAAGTTCGTTGACAATGTGTTTGTGATTTTAAACAATAGCTTTGTTGTGACCGTGCATGAACCGCGCTTGCACGCACTATTGTGCGCCTGTGGGCATGATATTAATATGCTCTGTTGGTGCAAGGGTTTTAAGTGAGATTGTTCAGATGAATCTTTTTGTGTGAGAATGCTTTGCTTTGCCGTGACCCTACAACTGCCAAGTTGGCCCTGTCAAGGGAACGTCAAGAAAAATACAAAGAAACGTCGCCCTGTGAGAAATACTGTTCACCCATCCCGTCGAGAGGGGCTATTGTCAAGTGAGGAATGCCTATTGTCCAAAGGAGACGATCGGAGTGACACGTCCGCTGACGTACAGGAGAAGAAAGGAGCATGAAGGCCATTAGAGGATTTTCCGGGAATGCTGGAAAGAGTTGCAGTTGCCGGAAAGGGGCAATGATGGGAGCAGTATTCGTGGCGCGCACGAGCACTTGTGTTTCTTGGAAGGAAATCCACTTGCCGGAACCAACATAGCGAATCTTTGCAGAAGAACCGAAATTTACCTCCTCGCTGTTCCCAAGCTCTACCCGCCAACAAGAGAAAACGCCCGACGAAACAATACTGGACCAGTCAGTGCATCAGACCATTAGTGCAGTGATGTGATCGATTGGTTGCCGATATCTGAGGGGCGTGCCCTGGAACTGATTGGTCAGCATCTTCAGAGAGGGGCTGGACATAGGGGGATTTAAGGACGTTGCAGAGCACGAAATGGTGCTCTGAGCCCTGGGTAAACGGCGCATCCAGACGCTTCTCGCTATAAACTCTCAACGCTTGCCATTTCGCTGATATACCCCTTTTTTCATGTAAATAAGTTTTTTCAAAGTGCCAGTAAACCTGCTAGTATATAGTTTACCAACTTCGAAGATTCAATCCTTCATCAACCCGAAGTCTCTGCACGCTACCAAGTGAAGGGCGGGTCCACTTAGTCCCAGCGTCACGACAACTAGTGACCAGCGTTGGGATCTAAATCTACAAGCCACAACACCTGGTGATTGGAGGTGGATCAAAATCTACAAGCCACAACATCTGTTGATCGGAGGTGGCATCTGAAGCTACAAGCCACAACATCTGGAGATCGGCGGTGGTATCTCAAGCAACAAGCAGAAGCAACAATCAGCCAACAAGAGAGCAGCTCGGAACGTCGATCGCATGTGTGGGAGAGTGCTCGGCTTTTCTTTTGATGTGGACTAGGTTCTAGAACAGGGTCAGAACTGGTGAAGAGTGTTGAAACGCCTTTAGGTTTGGTAGTTTTCACAGCTTGTTTTGGAAGTAGCCGACACTCGGAGCGATCATGGACCTACAAAAGCTGCAGAACCCGGAAGTGTTGCTATTGTGTGACGAATTGGGAATTGATACAAGCGGTTTCGCACGAAAACCCCTGATATTAAAGGCAATCACTGATTTCGGAACCGATGATGAGGAGCTCAGTGAAGCATGGAACCTCATCGGACAAAAAAAGGAGGTGCAGATCAGACAGCAGAAAGAGCGGGAAATAGAGGAAAAGAGGTGTGAACGTGAAATTGAGAGAGAAGCAAAAAGGCTGGAGCAAGAAATTGAGGTCTGGAAATTAGAAGTAGAGTTGAGCAAGAGGTCTGGCAATTGTCCCCAGCTAGCGGTACCTCTTCTCAACAAGGAGGCAGATTTCAAGATGTCAAAGTACGTGCAGCCACTTGTAATATCAGGGGATATCAGTCTGCACCTGGCTAACTTTGAACGAACCTGCGAAAAACTGTCCTTCCAGCGGGACACTTGGTCTCAGAGATTATTGACGGTTCTGTCCTGCGAGGCAGCGGAGGTTGTCGCGCGGCTAAGCAAGGAGGACGTGGACAACTACGAGAAGGTCAAGGCTTGCTTTCTGAGAAAGTATAGGCTTAGCGCCGAGGCGTTCAAACAACGTTTTCGAAGCGCTACTAAGTCCAGGGACGAGAGTTACTCTGAATTCCTGTACATTAAGAGTGAACTTGGGCAAGTGGCTAAAGAGCACTCATTCCTACAGTGATAGGGACGCTGTAGTCGAACGAATTCTTTTCGAGCAGTTTTATAACTGCCTCCAGAAAAAGAAAGAAATTGGTTACAGTACCGAGGCGACATTAAATTGGCAACTAAAGCTGCAGAACCCATTGAGGAGTACGCCTCGCGCCGACAATTCAGCAACCAAGCAGTGGTCGGCCTCGCAATCCCAAGTTGAGTGTGAATAACCGTCAGGAAAGGCACTTTGCTAGAGTTGCAAACAAAGAAAGAAAGGCTTCTTCAGGCAAACTCCCTTGAAAGGACGGCAGTGAGAAAAGTGGGGAAGTGACCAACGCTGAGAACACAAAGAACAAGCTTGAGGCTAAAAAGCCGCTCACATGCTTTAGGTGTAATCAGCAGGGTCACATTGCCGTCAAATACCGCAAAGAAAAGATTGCTTTCTCGTATGTCAGTGACTGCGATGAAAGCATGAAGCTTTTGGGACCCTACATGCATGACCTATTAGTCAACGGGAGGCCGTGCTAGGTACTGCGCGATTCGGTCGCAACAATGGATGTTGTCCATCCGGCGTATGTGTCGCCTTCCACTATACAGGACAGTGTACATGGATCAGCCAGGTAGTGGAGAAACCGAGTGTGTGCTTGCCATTCACGAACGTGGTCACCGAAGGCCCTTTCGGCGAATTAACAACCGAGGCTGAAGTTTCAGGAAAGCTTCCAAAGTGCTATCCGTATTTCGTTTCCAACAAATCGGACATGCTGCTGCGAAAGAGGGGCATCATTTTCGGAGACAGAGTTGTGCAAGCCTTAACACGTTCGAAGGCGCGAGAACTAGCTACACTGCTCAGTCCAGAAAATTCCACAGCAGAGGAAATGGCAGTTAAAACAGTGATCGATGCGGAAGATAGCGGGTCAGAAAACTTTGAGAGCGAGGCATCTCAGACAAGTCAACTTGAAAGTGAGCTTGATGAGAAGCGGAATGTGGACATTCTTTAGAGTAACCTCTTGCCGCCATTGTCTAGTAATCTCAGGAGGCTTCTAAGTGGAACCCGAGAGGACTTAGCTATGGAGCAAGCCAATGATCCCAAGATACAGGAGATAAGGGAGCGCCACCGCGCCACTAAGACAGCAAAGAATATTTCTTTCGAGATGAGAAAAGGAGTGCTGTATCGCTTATTCAAGCATAAGCGCGGAGTAGAGCGGGATCAATTAGTCGTTCCCCAAAAGTACCGCGAAGACTTACTCGACTTTCCCATGGCAGCTCGTGGTCATGTCACCCTGAAATAAGAAAAACAAAGCAGAGGCTGTTGCAAGAATACTATTGGCCTGGATGTTTTAAGGACAGGGAAACTTTTGTACGGTCATGCGACACGTGCCAGCGGGCTGGAAAGGCTCAAGATAAGTGGAAAGCTCCGATGGTGTTAGTACCAATCATTACCGAGCCATTTCACCGGTTAGTAATGGATGTAGTTGGGCCACTTCCTGTGACAGAGTCAGGGTACCGCTATATCCTAACTATGTTATGCCCAGCCACAAGGTTTCCAGAGGCTGTGCGGCGCGAGGTAACCTCCGAGAGTGTGGTGGATTCGCTGCTTTCAGTGTTTGCACGAGTTGGATTCCCTTCCTAGGTCCAAAGAGATCAGGGTACCGTTTTCACAAGTGTCCTCACCACCTCATTTCTCCAGCGATGCGGCATTAAGGTAGTGCACAGCTCGATCCACCATCCGCAGAGCAACAGCGTAGAAAGATGGCATTCTGTTCTCAAACGCGTTCTGAGGGGACTGTGCTATGAAAACAAGCGCGAATGGGATACCTGCCTGCCTGCAGCACTTTTTGCTTCGCGGTCAGTGCCGCACGAATAAACTGGATTTAGCCAAGCCGAGTTGGTGTACGGAAGGTCACTGTGCTCACCTTTACGAATGGTGCGCGAAGACTGGGAGGGGCGCGCAGAAGACCTAACAGTAGTAGACTTCATTCTGAACCTCCTGAATCGCTTACATAACACTAAGGAACTCGTTCAGGCCAGAATGAAGTCAGCCCAGGCTCGTTCCAAAATGTACTCTGATAAGTCAGCCCGTCAAATGACGTTTCGTATCGGGGACCAGATGATGTTGCTCAGAGGTTCAAGGCAGAATAAGCTCGACGTACAGTGGGAAGGACATGCTGAAGTCGTTGCAAAGCTTTCTGACACTAACTACGCAGTAAAAATTCCCGGCACGTGTAAAGAAGTGCGCATTTTTCATTGCAATCTTATGAAGCCTTATGTCCAGAGGGATGACGACGGTAATGAGCACCCCGTGCTCTACCTGAGCAGAAACCTGAGCTCTAGAGAGAGGTCTTATTGCGCGTCAGAGAAAGAGTGCGCTAGCATTCTATGGGCTATTCAAAAATTGCAGTGCTATCTTGGAGGGGCCAAATTCACCGTAGAGACAGACCATTGTCCCCTGGATTGGCCGCAAACTACGACATCGAAGAACAGTCGCCTTCTGAGGTGGAGCTTGATTTTACAGCAGTACAATTTTGAAATAAGATACAAAAAGGGGAAGTTAAATGGGAGTGCGGACGCGCTGAGCCGCTGTTTCTAAGCGGTCCGAGGTGCTCCTCACCATGTATCCAAATTGATACTCAGGTTCTTTTTTTTTTTCGTACGCTTGTATATATGTGACTATGCAAAGCAGCACGTTTGGTTTTCTAGGCATACGTGGGTCCTGAGCGTCCTGAGTGAGGCTTTTCTCGGACAACGATGGCAGTTTTCTTTTGACCTGGTCTCTTCATACGGGAGCAGAGTTCTTGCTTGGACATGTGGTTGAGTTTCAGAGACAGCTCAAGCAATTTGGCCTAAGACAAGACAACGCGACAAGCGACAGCGAGCTTCAAGCGTTCATGTCCAGGCCATTAAGTCGTCTCTTCATGCAGCAGCTGCGACTGCTGCCCTCCGTGACTCTTCTGGCGGAGGTGGAGGCTGTTGTGACCGTGCATGGTCCGCGCTTGCGCTCACTATTGTGCGCCTGTGGGCATGGTATTGATATGTGCTGTTGGTGCAAGGGCACTAAGTGAGCCTGTTAACATCAATCTTTTTGTGTGAGCATGTTTTGCTTTGTCGTGACCCTACAACTGCCAAGTTAGCCCTGTCAAAGGAATGTCAACAAAAATACAAGGAAACGTCGCCCTGTTAGAAATAGCCGGAAGTGCTTTTGTTCAACTGTTCACCCTTCCCGTCGAGAGGCGATATTGTCAAGTGAGGAATGCCTATTGTCCAAAGGAGACGATCGGAGTGACACGTCCGCTGACGTACAGGAGAAGAACGGAGCACCAGGATTACGGCCATTAGAGGATTTTCCGGGAATGCTGGAAAGAGTTGCAGTTGCCGGAAAGGGGCAATGATGGGAGCAGTATTCGTGGCGCGCACGAGCACTTGTGTTTCTTGGAAGGAAATCCACTTGCCGGAACCAACATAGCGAATCTTTGCAGAAGAACCGAAATTTACCTCCTCGCTGTTCCCAAGCTCTACCCGCCAACAAGAGAAAACGCCCGACGAAACAATACTGAACCAGTCAGTGCATCAGACCATTAGTGCAGTGATGTGATCGATTGGTTGCTGATATCTGAGGGGCGTGCCCTGGAACTGATTGGTCAGCATCTTCAGAGAGGGGCTGGACATAGGGGGATTTAAGGACGTTGCAGAGCACGAAATGGTGCTCTGAGCCCTGGGTAAACGGCGCATCCAGACGCTTCTCGCTATAAACTCTCAACGCTTGCCATTTCGCTGATATACCCCTTTTTTCATGTACATAAGTTTTTTCAAAGTGCCAGTAAACCTGCTAGTATATAGTTTACCAACTTCGAAGATTCAATCCTTCATCAACCCGAAGTCTCTGCACGCTACCAAGTGAAGGGCGGGTCCACTTAGTCCCAGCGTCACGACAACTGGTGACCAGCGTTGGGATCTAAATATACAAGCCACAACACCTGGTGATTGGAGGTGGATCAAAATCTACAAGCCACAACATCTGTTGATCGGAGGTGGCATCTGAAGCTACAAGCCACAACATCTGGAGATCGGCGGTGGTATCTCAAGCAACAAGCAGAAGCAACAATCAGCCAACAAGAGAGCAGCTCGGAACATCGATCGCATGTGTGGGAGAGTGCTCGGCTTTTCTTTTGATGTGGACTAGGTTCTAGAACAGGGTCAGAACTGGTGAAGAGTGTTGAAACGCCTTTAGGTTTGGTAGTTTTCACAGCTTGTTTTGGAAGTAGCCGACACTCGGAGCGATCATGGACCTACAAAAGCTGCAGAACCCGGAAGTGTTGCTATTGTGTGACGAATTGGGAATTGATACAAGCGGTTTCGCACGAAAACCCCTGATATTAAAGGCAATCACTGATTTCGGAACCGATGATGAGGAGCTCAGTGAAGCATGGAACCTCATCGGACAAAAAAAGGAGGTGCAGATCAGACAGCAGAAAGAGCGGGAAATAGAGGAAAAGAGGTGTGAACGTGAAATTGAGAGAGAAGCAAAAAGGCTGGAGCAAGAAATTGAGGTCTGGAAATTAGAAGTAGAGTTGAGCAAGAGGTCTGGCAATTGTCCCCAGCTAGCGGTACCTCTTCTCAACAAGGAGGCAGATTTCAAGATGTCAAAGTACGTGCAGCCACTTGTAATATCAGGGGATATCAGTCTGCACCTGGCTAACTTTGAACGAACCTGCGAAAAACTGTCCTTCCAGCGGGACACTTGGTCTCAGAGATTATTGACGGTTCTGTCCTGCGAGGCAGCGGAGGTTGTCGCGCGGCTAAGCAAGGAGGACGTGGACAACTACGAGAAGGTCAAGGCTTGCTTTCTGAGAAAGTATAGGCTTAGCGCCGAGGCGTTCAAACAACGTTTTCGAAGCGCTACTAAGTCCAGGGACGAGAGTTACTCTGAATTCCTGTACATTAAGAGTGAACTTGGGCAAGTGGCTAAAGAGCACTCATTCCTACAGTGATAGGGACGCTGTAGTCGAACGAATTCTTTTCGAGCAGTTTTATAACTGCCTCCAGAAAAAGAAAGAAATTGGTTACAGTACCGAGGCGACATTAAATTGGCAACTAAAGCTGCAGAACCCATTGAGGAGTACGCCTCGCGCCGACAATTCAGCAACCAAGCAGTGGTCGGCCTCGCAATCCCAAGTTGAGTGTGAATAACCGTCAGGAAAGGCACTTTGCTAGAGTTGCAAACAAAGAAAGAAAGGCTTCTTCAGGCAAACTTCCTTGAAAGGACGGCAGTGAGAAAAGTGGGGAAGTGACCAACTCTGAGAACACAAAGAACAAGCTTGAGGCTAAAAAGCCGCTCACATGCTTTAGGTGTAATCAGCAGGGTCACATTGCCGTCAAATACCGGAAAGAAAAGATTGGTTTCTCGTATGTCAGTGACTGCGATGAAAGCATGAAGCTTTTGGGACCCTACATGCATGACCTATTAGTCAACGGGAGGCCGTGCTAGGTACTGCGCGATTCGGTCGCAACAATGGATGTTGTCCATCCGGCGTATGTGTCGCCTTCCACTATACAGGACAGTGTACATGGATCAGCCAGGTAGTGGAGAAACCGAGTGTGTGCTTGCCATTCACGAACGTGGTCACCGAAGGCCCTTTCGGCGAATTAACAACCGAGGCTGAAGTTTCAGGAAAGCTTCCAAAGTGCTATCCGTATTTCGTTTCCAACAAATCGGACATGCTGCTGCGAAAGAGGGGCATCATTTTCGGAGACAGAGTTGTGCAAGCCTTAACACGTTCGAAGGCGCGAGAACTAGCTACACTGCTCAGTCCAGAAAATTCCACAGCAGAGGAAACGGCAGTTAAAACAGTGATCGATGCGGAAGATAGCGGGTCAGAAAACTTTGAGAGCGAGGCATCTCAGACAAGTCAACTTGAAAGTGAGCTTGATGAGAAGCGGAATGTGGACATTCTTTAGAGTAACCTCTTGCCGCCATTGTCTAGTAATCTCAGGAGGCTTCTAAGTGGAACCCGAGAGGACTTAGCTATGGAGCAAGCCAATGATCCCAAGATACAGGAGATAAGGGAGCGCCACCGCGCCACTAAGACAGCAAAGAATATTTCTTTCGAGATGAGAAAAGGAGTGCTGTATCGCTTATTCAAGCATAAGCGCGGAGTAGAGCGGGATCAATTAGTCGTTCCCCAAAAGTACCGCGAAGACTTACTCGACTTTCCCATGGCAGCTCGTGGTCATGTCACCCTGGAATAAGAAAAACAAAGCAGAGGCTGTTGCAAGAATACTATTGGCCTGGATGTTTTAAGGACAGGGAAACTTTTGTACGGTCATGCGACACGTGCCAGCGGGCTGGAAAGGCTCAAGATAAGTGGAAAGCTCCGATGGTGTTAGTACCAATCATTACCGAGCCATTTCACCGGTTAGTAATGGATGTAGTTGGCCCACTTCCTGTGACAGAGTCAGGGTACCGCTATATCCTAACTATGTTATGCCCAGCCACAAGGTTTCCAGAGGCTGTGCGGCGCGAGGTAACGTCCGAGAGTGTGGTGGATTCGCTGCTTTCAGTGTTTGCACGAGTTGGATTCCCTTCCTAGGTCCAAAGAGATCAGGGTACCGTTTTCACAAGTGTCCTCACCACCTCATTTCTCCAGCGATGCGGCATTAAGGTAGTGCACAGCTCGATCCACCATCCGCAGAGCAACAGCGTAGAAAGATGGCATTCTGTTCTCAAACGCGTTCTGAGGGGACTGTGCTATGAAAACAAGCGCGAATGGGATACCTGCCTGCCTGCAGCACTTTTTGCTTCGCGGTCAGTGCCGCACGAATAAACTGGATTTAGCCAAGCCGAGTTGGTGTACGGAAGGTCACTGTGCTCACCTTTACGAATGGTGCGCGAAGACTGGGAGGGGCGCGCAGAAGACCTAACAGTAGTAGACTTCATTCTGAACCTCCTGAATCGCTTACATAACACTAAGGAACTCGTTCAGGCCAGAATGAAGTCAGCCCAGGCTCGTTCCAAAATGTACTCTGATAAGTCAGCCCGTCAAATGACGTTTCGTATCGGGGACCAGATGATGTTGCTCAGAGGTTCAAGGCAGAATAAGCTCGACGTACAGTGGGAAGGACATGCTGAAGTCGTTGCAAAGCTTTCTGACACTAACTACGCAGTAAAAATTCCCGGCACGTGTAAAGAAGTGCGCATTTTTCATTGCAATCTTATGAAGCCTTATGTCCAGAGGGATGACGACGGTAATGAGCACCCCGTGCTCTACCTGAGCAGAAACCTGAGCTCTAGAGAGAGGTCTTATTGCGCGTTAGAGAAAGAGTGCGCTAGCATTCTATGGGCTATTCAAAAATTGCAGTGCTATCTTGGAGGGGCCAAATTCACCGTAGAGACAGACCATTGTCCCCTGGATTGGCCGCAAACTACGACATCGAAGAACAGTCGCCTTCTGAGGTGGAGCTTGATTTTACAGCAGTACAATTTTGAAATAAGATACAAAAAGGGGAAGTTAAATGGGAGTGCGGACGCGCTGAGCCGCTGTTTCTAAGCGGTCCGAGGTGCTCCTCACCATGTATCCAAATTGATACTCAGGTTCTTTTTTTTTTTCGTACGCTTGTATATATGTGACTATGCAAAGCAGCACGTTTGGTTTTCTAGGCATACGTGGGTCCTGAGCGTCCTGAGTGAGGCTTTTCTCGGACAACGATGGCAGTTTTCTTTTGACCTGGTCTCTTCATACGGGAGCAGAGTTCTTGCTTGGACATGTGGTTGAGTTTCAGAGACAGCTCAAGCAATTTGGCCTAAGACAAGACAACGCGACAAGCGACAGCGAGCTTCAAGCGTTCATGTCCAGGCCATTAAGTCGTCTCTTCATGCAGCAGCTGCGACTGCTGCCCTCCGTGACTCTTCTGGCGGAGGTGGAGGCTGTTGTGACCGTGCATGGTCCGCGCTTGCGCTCACTATTGTGCGCCTGTGGGCATGGTATTGATATGTGCTGTTGGTGCAAGGGCACTAAGTGAGCCTGTTAACATCAATCTTTTTGTGTGAGCATGTTTTGCTTTGTCGTGACCCTACAACTGCCAAGTTAGCCCTGTCAAAGGAATGTCAACAAAAATACAAGGAAACGTCGCCCTGTTAGAAATAGCCGGAAGTGCTTTTGTTCAACTGTTCACCCTTCCCGTCGAGAGGCGATATTGTCAAGTGAGGAATGCCTATTGTCCAAAGGAGACGATCGGAGTGACACGTCCGCTGACGTACAGGAGAAGAACGGAGCACCAGGATTACGGCCATTAGAGGATTTTCCGGGAATGCTGGAAAGAGTTGCAGTTGCCGGAAAGGGGCAATGATGGGAGCAGTATTCGTGGCGCGCACGAGCACTTGTGTTTCTTGGAAGGAAATCCACTTGCCGGAACCAACATAGCGAATCTTTGCAGAAGAACCGAAATTTACCTCCTCGCTGTTCCCAAGCTCTACCCGCCAACAAGAGAAAACGCCCGACGAAACAATACTGGACCAGTCAGTGCATCAGACCATTAGTGCAGTGATGTGATCGATTGGTTGCTGATATCTGAGGGGCGTGCCCTGGAACTGATTGGTCAGCATCTTCAGAGAGGGGCTGGACATAGGGGGATTTAAGGACGTTGCAGAGCACGAAATGGTGCTCTGAGCCCTGGGTAAACGGCGCATCCAGACGCTTCTCGCTATAAACTCTCAACGCTTGCCATTTCGCTGATATACCCCTTTTTTCATGTACATAAGTTTTTTCAAAGTGCCAGTAAACCTGCTAGTATATAGTTTACCAACTTCGAAGATTCAATCCTTCATCAACCCGAAGTCTCTGCACGCTACCAAGTGAAGGGCGGGTCCACTTAGTCCCAGCGTCACGACAACTAGTGACCAGCGTTGGGATCTAAATCTACAAGCCACAACACCTGGTGATTGGAGGTGGATCAAAATCTACAAGCCACAACATCTGTTGATCGGAGGTGGCATCTGAAGCTACAAGCCACAACATCTGGAGATCGGCGGTGGTATCTCAAGCAACAAGCAGAAGCAACAATCAGCCAACAAGAGAGCAGCTCGGAACGTCGATCGCATGTGTGGGAGAGTGCTCGGCTTTTCTTTTGATGTGGACTAGGTTCTAGAACAGGGTCAGAACTGGTGAAGAGTGTTGAAACGCCTTTAGGTTTGGTAGTTTTCACAGCTTGTTTTGGAAGTAGCCGACACTCGGAGCGATCATGGACCTACAAAAGCTGCAGAACCCGGAAGTGTTGCTATTGTGTGACGAATTGGGAATTGATACAAGCGGTTTCGCACGAAAACCCCTGATATTAAAGGCAATCACTGATTTCGGAACCGATGATGAGGAGCTCAGTGAAGCATGGAACCTCATCGGACAAAAAAAGGAGGAGCAGATCAGACAGTAGAAAGAGCGGGAAATAGAGGAAAAGAGGTGTGAACGTGAAATTGAGAGAGAAGCAAAAAGGCTGCAGCAAGAAATTGAGGTCCGGAAATTAGAAGTAGAGTTGAGCAAGAGGTCTGGCAATTGTCCCCAGCTAGCGGTACCTCTTCTCAACAAGGAGGCAGATTTCAAGATGTCAAAGTACGTGCAGCCACTTGTAATATCAGGGGATATCAGTCTGCACCTGGCTAACTTTGAACGAACCTGCGAAAAACTGTCCTTCCAGCGGGACACTTGGTCTCAGAGATTATTGACGGTTCTGTCCTGCGAGGCAGCGGAGGTTGTCGCGCGGCTAAGCAAGGAGGACGTGGACAACTACGAGAAGGTCAAGGCTTGCTTTCTGAGAAAGTATAGGCTTAGCGCCGAGGCGTTCAAACAACGTTTTCGAAGCGCTACTAAGTCCAGGGACGAGAGTTACCCTGAATTCCTGTACATTAAGAGTGAACTTGGGCAAGTGGCTAAAGAGCACTCATTCCTACAGTGATAGGGACGCTGTAGTCGAACGAATTCTTTTCGAGCAGTTTTATAACTGCCTCCAGAAAAAGAAAGAAATTGGTTACAGTACCGAGGCGACATTAAATTGGCAACTATAGCTGCAGAACCCATTGAGGAGTACGCCTCGCGCCGACAATTCAGCAACCAAGCAGTGGTCGGCCTCGCAATCCCAAGTTGAGTGTGAATAACCGTCAGGAAAGGCACTTTGCTAGAGTTGCAAACAAAGAAAGAAAGGCTTCTTCAGGCAAACTCCCTTGAAAGGACGGCAGTGAGAAAAGTGGGGAAGTGACCAACGCTGAGAACACAAAGAACAAGCTTGAGGCTAAAAAGCCGCTCACATGCTTTAGGTGTAATCAGCAGGGTCACATTGCCGTCAAATACCGCAAAGAAAAGATTGCTTTCTCGTATGTCAGTGACTGCGATGAAAGCATGAAGCTTTTGGGACCCTACATGCATGACCTATTAGTCAACGGGAGGCCGTGCTAGGTACTGCGCGATTCGGTCGCAACAATGGATGTTGTCCATCCGGCGTATGTGTCGCCTTCCACTATACAGGACAGTGTACATGGATCAGCCAGGTAGTGGAGAAACCGAGTGTGTGCTTGCCATTCACGAACGTGGTCACCGAAGGCCCTTTCGGCGAATTAACAACCGAGGCTGAAGTTTCAGGAAAGCTTCCAAAGTGCTATCCGTATTTCGTTTCCAACAAATCGGACATGCTGCTGCGAAAGAGGGGCATCATTTTCGGAGACAGAGTTGTGCAAGCCTTAACACGTTCGAAGGCGCGAGAACTAGCTACACTGCTCAGTCCAGAAAATTCCACAGCAGAGGAAACGGCAGTTAAAACAGTGATCGATGCGGAAGATAGTGGGTCAGAAAGCTTTGAGAGCGAGGCATCTCAGACAAGTCAACTTGAAAGTGAGCTTGATGAGAAGCGGAATGTGGACATTCTTTAGAGTAACCTCTTGCCGCCATTGTCTAGTAATCTCAGGAGGCTTCTAAGTGGAACCCGAGAGGACTTAGCTATGGAGCAAGCCAATGATCCCAAGATACAGGAGATAAGGGAGCGCCACCGCGCCACTAAGACAGCAAAGAATATTTCTTTCGAGATGAGAAAAGGAGTGCTGTATCGCTTATTCAAGCATAAGCGCGGAGTAGAGCGGGATCAATTAGTCGTTCCCCAAAAGTACCGCGAAGACTTACTCGACTTTCCCATGGCAGCTCGTGGTCATGTCACCCTGGAATAAGAAAAACAAAGCAGAGGCTGTTGCAAGAATACTATTGGCCTGGATGTTTTAAGGACAGGGAAACTTTTGTAGGGTCATGCGACACGTGCCAGCGGGCTGGAAAGGCTCAAGATAAGTGGAAAGCTCCGATGGTGTTAGTACCAATCATTACCGAGCCATTTCACCGGTTAGTAATGGATGTAGTTGGGCCACTTCCTGTGACAGAGTCAGGGTACCGCTATATCCTAACTATGTTATGCCCAGCCACAAGGTTTTCAGAGGCTGTGCGGCGCGAGGTAACGTCCGAGAGTGTGGTGGATTCGCTGCTTTCAGTGTTTGCACGAGTTGGATTCCCTTCCGAGGTCCAAAGTGATCAGGGTAGCGTTTTCACAAGTGTCCTCACCACCTCATTTCTCCAGCGATGCGGCATTAAGGTAGTGCACAGCTCGATCCACCATCCGCAGAGCAACAGCGTAGAAAGATGGCATTCTGTTCTCAAACGCGTTCTGAGGGGACTGTGCTATGAAAACAAGCGCGAATGGGATACCTGCCTGCCTGCAGCACTTTTTGCTTCGCGGTCAGTGCCGCACGAATAAACTGGATTTAGCCAAGCCGAGTTGGTGTACGGAAGGTCACTGTGCTCACCTTTACGAATGGTGCGCGAAGACTGGGAGGGGCGCGCAGAAGACCTAACAGTAGTAGAATTCATTCTGAACCTCCTGAATCGCTTACATAACACTAAGGAACTCGTTCAGGCCAGAATGAAGTCAGCCCAGGCTCGTTCCAAAATGTACTCTGATAAGTCAGCCCGTCAAATGACGTTTCGTATCGGGGACCAGATGATGTTGCTCAGAGGTTCAAGGCAGAATAAGCTCGACGTACAGTGGGAAGGACATGCTGAAGTCGTTGCAAAGCTTTCTGACACTAACTACGCAGTAAAAATTCCCGGCACGTGTAAAGAAGTGCGCATTTTTCATTGCAATCTTATGAAGCCTTATGTCCAGAGGGATGACGACGGTAATGAGCACCCCGTGCTCTACCTGAGCAGAAACCTGAGCTCTAGAGAGAGGTCTTATTGCGCGTCAGAGAAAGGGTGCGCTAGCATTCTATGGGCTATTCAAAAATTGCAGTGCTATCTTGGAGGGGCCAAATTCACCGTAGAGACAGACCATTGTCCCCTGGATTGGCCGCAAACTGCGACATCGAAGAACAGTCGCCTTCTGAGGTGGAGCTTGATTTTACAGCAGTACAATTTTGAAATAAGATACAAAAAGGGGAAGTTAAATGGGAGTGCGGACGCGCTGAGCCGCTGTTTCTAAGCGGTCCGAGGTGCTCCTCACCATGTATCCAAATTGATACTCAGGTTCTTTTTTTTTCGTACGCTTGTATATATGTGACTATGCAAAGCAGCACGTTTGGTTTTCTAGGCATACGTGGGTCCTGAGCGTCCTGAGTGAGGCTTTTCTCGGACAACGATGGCAGTTTTCTTTTGACCTGGTCTCTTCATACGGGAGCAGAGTTCTTGCTTGGACATGTGGTTGAGTTTCAGAGACAGCTCAAGCAATTTGGCCTAAAACAAGACAACGCGACAAGCGACAGCGAGCTTCAAGCGTTCATGTCCAGGCCATTAAGTCGTCTCTTCCTGCAGCAGCTGCGACTGCTGCCCTCCGTGACTCTTCTGGTGGAGGTGGAGGCTGTTGTGACCGTGCATGGTCCGCGCTTGCGCTCACTATTGTGCGCCTGTGGGCATGGTATTGATATGTGCTGTTGGTGCAAGGGCACTAAGTGAGCCTGTTAACATGAATCTTTTTGTGTGAGCATGTTTTGCTTTGTCGTGACCCTACAACTGCCAAGTTAGCCCTGTCAAAGGAATGTCAAGAAAAATACAAGGAAACGTCGCCCTGTTAGAAATAGCCGGAAGTGCTTTTGTTCAACTGTTCACCCTTCCCGTCGAGAGGCGATATTGTCAAGTGAGGAATGCCTATTGTCCAAAGGAGACGATCGGAGTGACACGTCCTCTGACGTACAGGAGAAGAACGGAGCACCAGGATTACGGCCATTAGAGGATTTTCCGGGAATGCTGGAAAGAGTTGCAGTTGCCGGAAAGGGGCAATGATGGGAGCAGTATTCGTGGCGCGCACGAGCACTTGTGTTTCTTGGAAGGAAATCCACTTGCCTAAACCAACATAGCGAATCTTTGCAGAAGAACCGAAATTTACCTCCTCGCTGTTCCCAAGCTCTACCCGCCAACAAGAGAAAACGCCCGACGAAACAATACTGGACCAGTCAGTGCATCCGACCATTAGTGCAGTGACGTGATCGATTGGTTGCCGATATCTGAGGGGCGTGCCCTGGAACTGATTGGTCAGCATCTTCAGAGAGGGGCTGGACATAGGGGATTTTATGAACGTTGCAGAGCACGAAATGAGGCTCTGAGCCCTGGGTAAACGGCTCATCCAGACGCTTCTCGCTACGAACTCTTAACGCTTGCCATTTTGCTGATATACCCCTTTTTTTCTTGTAAATAACTTTTCTCAAAGTGTCATTAAACCTGCTAGTATATATTTTACCAACTTCGAAGATTCAATCCTTCATCAACCCGGAGTCTCCACGCTACCAAGTGAAGGCCGGGTCAACTTAGTCCCAGCGTCACGACAACTGGTGACCAGCGTTGGGATCTGAATTTACAAGCCACAACACCTGGTGATTGGAGGTGGATCAGAATCTTCAATCCACAACATCTTGTGATCGGAGGTGGCATCAAGCTACAGGCCACAACATCTGGTGATCGGAGGTGGTATCTCAAGCAACAAGCAGGAGCAACAATCGGCCAACAAGAGAGCAGCTCAGAACATCGATCGCATGTGTGGGTGAGTGCTTGGCTTTTCTTTTGATTTGGACCAGGTTCTAGAACAAGGTCAGATTTTAGAACTGGTAAAGTGTGTTGAAACGCTTTTAGGTTTGGTAGTTTGCACAACTTGTTTTGAAAGTAGGCGACACTCGGAGCGATCATGGACCTACAAAAGATGCAGAAACCGGAACTGTTGCTATTGCGTGAGGAATTGTGAATTGATACAAGTGGTTTGGCACGAAAACCCTTGATTTTAAAGGCAATCACTGATTTGGGAACCGATGATGAGGAGCTCAGTGAAGCATGGAACCTTATCGGGCAAAAAAGGGAGGAGCAGATCAGACAGCAGAAAGAGCGGGAAAGAGAGGAAAGGAGGCGTGAGCATGAAATTGAGAGAGAAGCAAAAAGGCTGGAGCAAGAAATTCAGGTCTGGAAATTAGAAGTAGAGTTGAGCAAGAGCTCGGGCAATTGTCCCCAGCTAGCGGTACCTCTTCTCAACAAGCAGGCAGATTTCAAGATGTCAAAGTACGTGCAGCCATATGTGATATCAGGGAATGAAGATATCGGTCTGTACCTGCCTAACTTTGGAGCGAACGTGCGGAAAACTGTCCTTCCAGCGGGACACTTGGTCTGAGAGATTAATAACGGTTCTGCCCTGCGATGCAGCGGAGGTTGTCGCGCAGCTAAGCAGGGAGGACGCGGACAACTACAAGAAGGTCAAGGCTTGCCTTCTGAGAAAGTATAGGCTTAGCGCCGAGGCGTTCAGACAACGTTTTCTGAACGCTACTAAGTCCAGGGACGAGAGTTACCCTGAATTCCTGTACATTAAGAGCCAATTTGGGCAAGTGGCTAAAGAGCACTGATTCCAACAGTGATAGGGACGCTGTAGTCGAACGAATTCTTTTCGCGCAGTTTTATAACTGCCTCCCAGAAAAAGAAAGAAATTGGTTACAGGACCGAGGCGACATTAAGTCGGCAACTGAAGTTGCCCAACTCATTGAGGAGTATGCTTCTCGCCGACAATTCAGCAACCCAGCAGTGGATCGGCCTCGCAATCCTAAGTTGAGTGTGAATAACCGTCAGGAAAGGCACTTTGCTAGAGTTGCAAACAAAGAAAGGAAGGCTTCTTCAGGCAAACTCCCTTGAAAGGACGGCAGTGAGAAAAGTGGGTAAGTGACCAACGCGCAGAACACAAAGAACAAGCTTGAGGCTAGGAAGCCGCTCACATGCTTTAGGTGTAATGAGCAGGGTCAGATTGCCGTCAACTACCGAAAAGAAAAGATTGCCTTCTCGTATGTCAGTGACTGCGATGAAAACATGAAGCTTTTGGAACCCTATATGCATGACCGGGAACGGGAATCCTTGCAAGGTACTGCAAGATTTGGCCGCAACGATGGATTTTGTCCATCCGGCGTATGTGTCGCCTTCCGACTATACAGGACAGTGTGCATGGATCCTCCAGGTAGTGGCGAAACAGAGTGTGTGCTTGCCAATCACGAACGTGGTCACCGAGGGCCCTTTCGGCGAATTAACAACCGAAGCTGCCGTTTCAGGAAATCTTCCTAAGTGCTATCTGTATTTGTTTTCCAACAAATCGGACATGCTGCTGCGAAAGAGGGGCATCCTTTTCGGAGACAGAGTTGTGCAAGCCTTAACACGCTTGAAGGCGCGAGAACTAGCTACACTGCTCTGTGCAGAAAATTCCACAGCGGAGGAAACGGCAGTTAAAACAGTGGTCGATGCGGAAGATAGCGGTTCAGAAAACTTTGAGAGCAAGGCATCTCAGATAAGTCAACTTGAAAGTGAGCTTGATGAGACGCGGAATGAGGACATTCTTGAGAGTAACCTCTTGCCGCCAGTGTCTAGTAGTCTCAGGAGACTTCTAAGTGGAACCCGAGAAGACTTAGCTATGGAGCAAGCCAATGATCCAAAGATACAGGAAATAAGGGAGCGCCACCGCGCCCCTAAGACAGCAAAGAATATTTCTTTCGAGATGAGAAAGGGAGTGCTGTATCGCTTATTCATGGATAAGCGCGGAGTAGACCGGGATCAATTAGTCGTTCCCCAAAAGTACCGCGAAGACTTACTGCGACTTTCCCATGGCAGCTCGTGGTCATGTCACCTTGGAATAAGGAAAACAAAGCAGAGGCTGTTGCAAGAATACTATTGGCCTGGATGTTTTAAGGACACGGAAATTTTTGTACGGTCATGCGACACGTGCCAGCGGGCTGGAAAGGCGCAAGATAAGTGGAAAGCTCCGATGGTGTTAGTACAAATTATTACCGAGCAGTTTCACCGATTAGTAATGGATGTAGTTGGGCCACTTCCTGTGACAGAGTCAGGGTACCGCTATATCCTCACTATGTTATGCCCAGCCACAAAGTTTCCAGAGGCTATTCCGCTGCGCGAGGTGACGTCCGAGAGTGTAGTGGATTCGCTGCTGTCAGTGTTTGCACGAGTTGGATTCCCTTCCGAGGTCGAAAGTGATCAGGGTAGCGTTTTCACAAGTGTCCTCACCAACTCATTTTTTGAGCGATGCGGGATTAAGGTAGTGCACAGCTCGATCCCCCATCTGCAGAGCAACAGCATAGAAAGATGGCATTCTGTTCTCAAACACGTCCTGAGAGGACTATGCTATGAAAATACGCGCGAATGGGATACCTGCCTGCCTGCAGCACTTTTGGCTTTGCGGTCAGTGCCGCACGAATCGACTGGATTTGGCCCAGCCGAGTTTTTGTATGGAAGGTCACTGCGCTCACCTTTGCGAATGATGCGCTAAGCCTGGGAGGGGCACGGAGAAGACCCAACAGTAGTAGAATTCATTCTGAACCTGTTGAATTGCTTACATAACCCGTTGAGGCCAGCATGAAGTCAGCCCAAGCTCGTTCCAAAGTGTACTATGATAAGTCAGCCCGTCAAAGGGCGTTTAGGGCATTTCGTATGGAGACGAGGTGATGTTGCTGAGAGGTTCAAGGCAGAATAAGCTCGAAGTACAGTGGGAAGGACCTGCTGAAGTCGTTGCAAAGCTTTCTAACACTAACTACGCAGTGAAAATCCCCGGTAGGCGTAAAGAAGTGCGCTTGCATTGTATGTGCCATTCAAAAATTGCAGTGCTATCTTGGAGGGGCCAAATTCACCGTAGAGAGGGACCATTGTCCCCTGGCTTGGCTGCAAACTGCGGCATCGAAGAGCAGTCGCCTTCTGAGGTGGAGCTTGATTTTACAGCAGTACAATTTTGAAATATGATACAAAAAGGGGAAGTTAAATGGGAATGCGGACGCGCATAGCCGCTGTTTCTAAGCGATCCGAGGTGCTCCTCACCATGTATCCAAATTGATATTCAGGTTCCCTTTTTTTATATACGCTGAGCCAAACCAGTGTACACTGAGCCAAACTAGTGTACGCGATGCACACGCGTAAAGAGCTCTAGCACAAACACATGCGCAACGATGTTAAAAAAATTTATAACACGTTCTAGTTCTGTATGTTCCTTTCTCCCCGCTCCCTGAGGATTGAACAGGGATGTTAACAAAGTTATAATTTGCTGGGAAAAGTTTGGGAAGCTAATAGCACCTTTGAGAGAGCATTAAAACTCAACGCTACCGCACATTTGCTTAATCATAGCAGGCATGTTCGTCCCATGAAAAGTGAGTTTTTTTTTTCTAGGCGGAAGATTGGTCCTTGCAAAGCTAGAACTAGCGCTTATATTAAGACGCAGTTGCGGTGGGCTTCATTTATAACAATACGAAAAAATTCATGCACCATGTGGGGCAATAGGCAAGGTTTCTACCTCTTCGCCCGCGAATTAGAAAAATATTCATGCAATAAATTCAGTTGTGCTTTCCAGCGAGCAACAGCTTTTTTTAATTTAATGGGCAGCTTCCACTCTCTGAATGAATCGTTAGCCTGTTCGCCTCTCATCTCACCTTTCATAGCTGGCAAGGAGACCAACATTCTTGAAGGGATACCTATATTGAATCAAATCTTTGTATCTTTTCGTACAAAGGCTTCGACTGCGAGATCGTGCGTGCCAGGCCCCACTGTTTCCTTTGGGCCGTTTCTGCAATCGCGGAAAATCCGTTTCTACGCAGCTGTCGAAGCAGCACGCCAAACTACACATGCAGAGACTCCGCTGTGCCCCAGCTGGACAGAAGAGTACGTGTGGACGCACGCCGCCTCCAGTGTCAAAGATGCCGCGCCGGCGGCGCCTGCGCCAGCTATTCCCAGCCACGCCGCTGCGCCCTCTCGGCTCTGTACTCACAGGCCGAAACTTCAGCTCGGGTTCCCTATACTGAAATCATTTGCAAGAGTAATATGATGTACTTTCACGTGCTGTTTGCAAGAACGCTTAGTACTTCTTTGCCTGTAGACTGGAAAAGTGTTCGGGTTGTTACAACACATAAAAGCTGTCTCAGGAATGCTAAATCTAATCATCGGCCAATCTTATTGACAACTGCTGAATTTAAACACTTTAAACACGTTTACATGCGACATCATAGCGCACATCACCAGATGCAATCTTCTGAATTACTGCCAACAATTTCTAACAATTACTACCAATTACTACCTCCGCGTCTTCTTCTACTGCTTCTGCTGCTTCTCAGTGCGCCGGTATACGCCGCGTAACAATTCCCCCCCCCCCCCCCCCCCCCCCCCGGGGCAAACGATTCTCGTCCTCGAGAAAATTAGGTAGATCGAAGATGGCAGCGCTTCATGCGAGCCACGTGAACAACTTGTGTCTTGCGGGATCTTGAATTCCCGCAACACACAAGTTCTTGCGGGAATTCACATGTTCTTGAATTATCTTGCGCTCTGCCGAGGAGACTCTAAGGTTTTTGGCGAATAGGGGGTGCGCTTCCTGTGTTAATTTTGTGCTGTAGCCGAGAAGCTGGGAAATGGCTACTCGATCCATTTGATGCAAAGTCGAGCACTTGGGCATGAGTTGTCAAAATGTCTTGCATAATACGACGTTCACTAGATGGGAGCGATTTGTTGACCATGCCCTCAAACTCAGCAAAACATTCAGACTTGTCTTTCGCGGCTCCTCTGAAATCGGAAATAATTCCAACGGTATGAGTCACATAATTCTCAAATCTCGCGAGTCTCAAACCAGAAGGAAGACGAACAGGCTCTACTGACACGTTCACAGCGCAGAGTTATGTGCGACCATTCTCCGCCTTCACGACCGGAGCGTGGCACCAAAATATTATTTTTTGCCCATTCGAGAAATCTGGCTCGACGACTATTGATTGTTTACCCATGAAGAATTCAGATGACTTCAAGGGGAGAAACTTCGCCGTCATCACAGGCAGCAGCACATTTTCCTTCAAGGCGAGAACTCCTTGATGACTCTGTGACATGTTATCTACTAATGCGGGGATAATGTCCGGCTGCAAACAAATTTCACTGGCACTAAATTCTAAAGTCGCACCACACTCGCGCAAAAAGTCAACACCCAAGATAACGTCATGCGTGGAATGACGTTATCTAAATACAACGAATTCTGTCCTATAGCACTCGTCACCAATTACAACTGAAACAGTGCACAGGCCAACCGGGACTAAAGTTTCACCCCCAACTCCACAAAACGTAGTGTTTTTGTCCCACACAAACATAACTTTCTGTCGAAGGCGGTTCTTAAATGAAAGGCTCATAACTGACACAGCGGCATTAGTGCCAACCAAAGCATCCGTTTTAACATTATCTACACACACTGACACTTTGTTCTTTAACATGACGATAGGTAGAGGTATGCGTGAAATTGACCGGCCGGCGACCTTATCTCCATCGGTCGCACCACCTTGTTTCCCACCGGTGAAGAAACAAAGCGGCGACGTGGGGATGGCGAACGGGGTTGTCGCTGCGGTGGGGGAGTGATGCTGCGATAGGACACAGGGGAGTCATTCCGTGCGTGGCATTGAGGGGAAGAGGGCCGATAGAAGGGAGCGGGTGGCTGCTGCTCCCACTGGGCATCATTCGTGAAGCGCGGTGCTCGTAGAACAGGGGGTCGAGTAAATTGACGACGCGGGCAAAAGCGGAAGATATGTCCGCCGCCCCCACGGAGGCCAAGATGGGGCGACAGAAGCGCGACGAGGGGCACCACGAGGCACTTCATCCGGATGGGCTGGACGCTGCTGGAAATAAGGATGCGATGTTGGTTGCAGGGTCCGCTCCACGCCGTTGTTGTAAGATGGTTGGCCGCTATTTTGTGCAGCCCATGGCGTGCGTTGTTCCCATACGGACCTCGATGCCGGGTCGTAGGGTACATCGAAATTTGTACTTGCCACTGAATATCCAGCTACTCTCGTATAATCCTCCTGACCATAGTAGCGATATCTTCAGCCTCCGGAATGTCGATACCAGCAACAGTTGTTGTCACATTTGAAAGACGGCCAAATTTGGGCGCTATGCGACGTGCCTTTAACGCCTGAAATGCCCGGCACTGCTTCAGGACATCTGCAACTGTGACAAGGGTGTCCCGCAAAATAAGGAAGTTGTACACATCCTCTGCAATCCC
The DNA here is from genome assembly GCF_055883805.1 of Amblyomma maculatum. Taxonomy (NCBI): domain Eukaryota; kingdom Metazoa; phylum Arthropoda; class Arachnida; order Ixodida; family Ixodidae; genus Amblyomma; species Amblyomma maculatum. The sequence continues at coordinate 461,658,518 of NC_139344.1, read as the reverse complement.
CTTGAGAAGGTGCCCTACCTTGTCTTCTTCTGACACCTGCCGGTTTACAATGCGACACAGTTTCAATAGTTCTTCGATATAACATGTGAATGTCTCACCGGGCAGCTGGGCTCTCCGGTCAGCGCATTCCTTCTTGGCAAGGGTATCCCCAAAGGACTTCGTAATTTCTTCAACAAATCGGTCCCAGGTCGTTAGGATTCCTTCGTTGTTATATCAAACCACATCAGGGCAGTGCCAGTGAGGAAGACAACATTGTACAGACGTGCGATCGAGTTCCAGCGGTTGCCCTTGCTGCATCTTTCATAATGTCGGAGCCATTCCTCAACGTCATCTTCGGGCTCACCATAGAACGTACGCGGCTCTCGCTGGTGGGGAAAGGCCGTCGTCTCTTCAGGTCGCTGTTCATGAGTCTGCGTGGTGTGGGTGGTAGCCATTGAAATGTACTGTTCAGGAGATAAAGGTGGCAAACCTGCTACACGACGGCTGCGACGAGGTACTGGTGGATTCAGAACGTTTTTACCCAGCGCCTAGCACCAAACGTAACGGATGGGGATGAAATTGTTTTAATACAGGTGAACGGACAATATTATTAACACAGTGACCGGCACTATGCGTCGTTTTGCTGATAATTTTATGTTATATAGGGCAGTACGAAACAGTGATGATTCCAACATTCCACAAAAGGTTGTTGATTTATAGTCGACTGATGCCAGATATGTAAAATGGGTTTTAACTGACCGGAAACCTTACAGATGCCTTTTCAATACATGTGCAACCACCTGACTGCTTACACCATTGACGGTCTGCTAATGAAACTGTATGGGTTAAAATACCTGAGTAAAATGCCTAAATCAAATTTAACTTTGAGCAAACGCGCTGACTACCCAGTATCGAAAAGTGCAACAATGGCTGGGTTCATTTAACGCAATATGTTAAAACCATTCCCCTTTCTCTGAAACAAAAACTTTACTTCTCAAACTTTCGCTTCATTTTGGAACGCGCGTGTACTGTATAAGATCCTAGCATTGCAACGTTAAGAGCGAAACGTGAACTTCTCCAAAACCTAGCTGCCCGTTTTGTTTTAACAATTATGATAGCAATGTAACTGTTACTCGTACTGAAGAATAAGCGCCTGAGGCTTCGGAAGACGAAAAGGAAGAAGCGCAAGAGCGTGGGGCTCGAGGAGCAGTGTGAGCACCATGTTGGGGCCTCAGTAAAGATGAGATAGCAACGGCTGATGTGCCTTTCTATTTCTGCAATTTATGCATGGTGGAAACCCGGGAGGCTATCCTGAGCTCCGCCATCGATCCTGACTAGAGGTTACCAGGAACAAAGCATTGACCCTCCAGGAAGGTTACCAAGAGCTCTTCCTGAAAACCTACAAGGGTAGAGGAGCGCTCATCTGATTCCAGATGGAGCGCGTCAAAGCTAAGCGTACAACCCAGCATGCTTTGTACATTCGTCTGCGGAATGATATAGCTCTATTCATCGAATCGGGCGTTGGCACTCTGCTCACCTTCAGGCAGTTGCAGGAGCGCCTCAGAGTATGCAAAGAGGGCCTGCGATCCCTCAACGAACAGCTAGAGACATTTATTTCGGAAGAAGAGGTGGGAGAAGCATTCCCTTTAGGTTCACAGTAGGAGGACTCAGCCGCAGAAACTTACACTCTACTCTATCACCACATCGAGGGTTCGCAAGCGCCACCACCTGCTGTGCATGCTCCTAGTCATACTACCGACCCTGCTAGAGAGATCCCGACGACAGACAGTCAACCTATTGCCAAGGGGGCTGCTGAACAATCAGGCCTAGTTGGATCTCGCCTACCAAAAATCGACTTCTCCCGCTTTTGCCGACTGCTGTTCAGTGTTGTTTGGTTGGATGCTTCGCCGCTTGTAGTAGTCTATCACGACTTCACTCGGTATTACTTTTACAATAATCTCTACTAGCATAGCAGAGTAAAATAACTCAGGCACACCGAGCGTATGTAACATCTCTGATGTCGATGGTAACGTAGTCCAGACGACTGCGTAAACAACCACATCGACAGTGGGCTTGAAGGCCTTAAGTGTTCGGAGGTTGGCGAAGTATCGCTGATCGTAAAGTTCTTACGAGAGACGCTGATCAGTTGGTACGGGCACCCGGAAGAATATTTATGGATCGATTCTTTAGACGCACTTTGTTAAATAAATGGTGTGGGAACTAAATGGAAACAGTTTGTATGTAATCGAGTCCCCGAAGTACAGGCTCTAAGTGCGCCATTTCGTTAGAGCTGCTTCCCCTAGTCATCAAACCCCGGTGGGTCTTTTCACACGAGGAATATCCGCGAGGGATCTGATAGAAAAAGACTTCTGGTAGAAAGGTCCTGAGTGGCTGTCCCACTCTTGCGACGCTTGGCCAGAAAGTATTGCAGGATGCACTGATGAGTTTAGTTATATCAGAGCTGAAGCGTGACGTAATGACTCTGCTCAGCGTGGCCAAGGAGCCATTTTTTGCAGTTAAGCGGTTCAGCACTTGAAGCACAGCTATAGGAGTGACAGCGTGGATAGCACGCTACATATATAATTATAAGGGTCACGGCACCGTCTTCGTGGCACAACGCTCAATCGTCATGTACTTTCAGGTTTTGCTGATCCCTGTCCTGGGTGGCCTGTCGCCTGCTGACCCTTTCTGGCTCGCCGAGCCACGTCCCGAAGAACCGGCTGCCTTTCTGGACCAGCTATCAGCAAACTACAGCCTCTCATCAAGTCCGCCGCCACAGCTCCCGCCAAGTCTGGCCAAACTGCTCACTTTCGGCAGGCAACTTGGGAGAGCATCGGCTCGCCCTTTCCCGCCTCCATATAAGCGCGCTCACTTCAACGCCCCTTCGGGTCACAGCACCGTCTTCGTGGCACAACGCTCAATCGTCATGTACTTCCAGGTTAGTTACAATGATGCTCAATGTTATCGAGACGACGACGTTTGTTTTGTAGCGGTGTCGTGCCCCCCCCCCCCCCCCCCCCATTGTTTCAAGCTCTTCCGTGCTGTACTTGGGTAGTACCTTCGGCGTCTCTTGCAACTTGGCGGTGATATTAAGGCTAACCCCGGACCTATGACTAAAGCTCAGGAATACAAGCTTGACTATCTGGCGGAGATAGTTACGCGTATAGAGGCTGGTCATGCAAGCATCCTCGAAACTGTTAACAAAGCTCTAAGTATTCACATTACGCTTAAAACCGAGATGGAAGCCCTAAGCAAACGAGTCTAGGAACTTGAGTAAAAGATCGAATAATATCCCTGCCGCCAGGAATGTTGATCAAGGAATTTGTAAAATACAGGACAAAACTGACGACCTTGAAAACCGCTCTCGTAGGTCAAACATACTTTTCTTTGGTATCGAGGATTCTGATGAGTCTGAAAATTGGGAAGACTCGGAACGTCTCGTTAGCATCTTTTGTACCGAGATGCTTGGTGTCACTGCTTTTTCCATCGCTAGAGCTCATCGGCTGGGTCGTTTTTCGACTGACAAATGTCCTATAACTGCTAAATTTTATAACGATAAGGATCTAGAAGCAGTCACAAGTGTGGGCTTCAAACTAAAAGGCAAAAATTTCAGCCTTTCGCGGGACTATTCCGAGGCCGTCCGTGTCAAACGTCGCAAGCTGCTGCAGTTTTTTAAAACGGTTAAAAAAGTAGGCGACAAAGGGCGTCTGAGTTTCAACAAGCTTTTTATCAATTTTGACATGTATGAATGAGACACTTATGCTAATCATGCTGTGTGCGTCTCGCGGCGCAGTACAGATTGACATTGCTCACGTAGTCAGTTGCTCGGCAGTTCACTACATTCTTCAAGCCAACGTCCACCTACAGGTGTGAACACTGTGTGCTTTCTGTACACTAACATCCGAAGTGTTTTGCCGAAGAGCGTTGCGCTGTCATCACTCATTGATTCATGCTCTGCATCACTGGTAGCTCTTACCGAAACGTGGCTTAATGATACTGTTCATGATGATTGTATTTTAGTACAGGGGTCATTCTTTAATTTTTTCAGGTGCGATAGGAACTCTCGTAGGGGAGGCGGCGTCCCTCTCGCTATCAGAAAAAAATTTATGTTTGGTCCCGTCACTGTTACTTCATTTCTCGAGATCGTTTTAGTCTCAGTGCGGTGCGGAGCAACTAACACTATAATCGGTGTTTTAACGCGGTAGCGTTAAGGAGCTCGTGTCGCAGAAAAGCCGGTGTCGTGGGCGGCGTTGGCCGTGAGCGATAAATCCCGGCATGCACTTCATAAATAAAAAGCAACTTCCAAGATGGGCTGGGTGGGAATCGAACCAGGGTCTCCGGAGTGTGAGACGGAGACGCTACAACTCAGCCACGAGCTTTTTTTTTTTTTCTTTATTTCCGAGGTATACATGAACAACATTGTCACACTTAATAAAACACTTCAGCTGCCCTTGAGCTGACGCGTGTGAGGTTAAAATTTCTTCAATTTTCCCAGGTCATCCAGAACTTCTGCCCACTGTGGTGGGTCGGGGAGCGCGCAGATACATTCCCGTAGATAAACAGCACTTTCAACAAAATTTTCACGTACACTGCGAATGTTAATATCTTCATGCCTTACTTGCATCTGTGTTTTCCACAAGCTGTGGAGGCCCAGAAGCATTATTAAATCATAGGGTACGTCTTCGTTCTCCACCGGTAAAAACCGGATGCCATAAGGGTTTAGTGGTAGCTCTTTTTTAATTGTTCTTTGTAGCACGTTCCAATGAAATACTGCATCCCAGCAGTCTAAGAATATGTGTTCAATTGTCTCTGGCTTCTTGCAAAGCAGGCAGTTTGTCATCCAAGGGACATAGATTCCTTTTTCGTGAAGCCAGGTTTTGACGGGTAGAGTGTTCGAGTGCAACTTAAGAAAGAACGTTTTGGCAGCCGGTTGAACTGGCATCCTCTTCACTCGTTTTAAAATATCCTGCCCTGGGCCTCCACGGTAGGGCTCTCGATACAAAGGTGCCGGCAGCATTATTTCCACTAGGTCCTTATACAGCTTTTTCTTGCCAACACTGTACAAATATTCACGGGAAAAACGCACTTCTAACAACAGCACCACGCATGTTTTCACTTGAGGAGACAACAAATCCGGGTAACAGCTTTTGCAGCCGCACTTGCATGATTGTTCTTAAAAAGGTGTCATTTTGGTCGCGAAGAAAAAAAAAACGAGATACCACTTGGCGCAGAAACAAATGAATCAAACCGATTCCTCCGCTTTTTAAAGAAAAAAATAAATTCGTTCGCCTCGTCTTTTCCCAGGTCGGAGTCCAAAGAAAAACCACAAACACACGATGAATTTTTTGAATGGCAGTTCGTGACGCACATAGAACATTCATTACATACCATATCTTTGAAATGAAAAAAACATTGCAGATGAACGCGCGTGAAAAGATTGACAGTTGCCTTCCCTGCCATGCTTCCGCTTTCTCTCGCACTCTATTTGTTTCTTCCTTCCAATGTAAGCTAGGATCGCGATAACATTGTAGGGGCACACCCAGTTACTGCATTGGCACGGAAGACCATTGCAATCGGGAGAAAGAAGCCGGTTCAGCATCCCATAAGCCGTGCCAAAATCCGGAGCTTTTTTCCCAGTTAACCCGACATCCAGTCTGGTCACAAAACTTTTCAACAACGTTAACCAATTCACAAATGCTCTCTCTGTTTTCACAAAATACTGCAATGTCGTCCGCGTATGCAAGTAGCTTCACATGCGCCGATTGAAGCTTGAAACCCGAGATGCATTCATTATTGAGGATGGCCAAGCATAATGGCTCGAGATAGGCTGCAAAAAGCAGAGGAGAGAGTGGGCATCCTTGCCTCACCGAAGAACGCACTGCGAGACTGTCAGTGAGATCGCCATTCACTATAATACGCGTCGCGCAGTTTGCGTACGCCATTCTCACTCCCTCCACGATTACCGAGCCCAGGTTACAATGCTCTAGAATGGAGAAAAGGATGTCGTGTGATACGCGATCGAACGCTTTTTCCAAATCCAGCTGAATCATGGCAACCTGACTTCCAAGCGTGTCTACACATTCCAGTACGGTTCGTGCCACATGTATATTTGTGGCGATGCTGCGACCTCTTATGCCGCACGTTTGGTGCGGTCCGACTAATTTGGCTATTACACTCTGCAATCTCTTCGCTAAAACCTTCATGAAGATTTTGTAATCAACATTTGTCAGGCTTATTGGCCTATAGGACTTCACCAACAGGCGTTTCTCCGGATCATCAGTTTTTGAAATAAGTACGATGTGTGACGTAGTAAATGATAATGGCACTTGTTTGCGTTCGTAGGCTTCTCTTATCACTTCCAACATAAGGCTGGAAACATGGTTTTTAAATGCTTTGTAAAAGGAGGCGCTCAGCCCAACTGGTCCAGGGGCTTTCCCATATGGGAGGTCATCTATGGCCTTTTCTATATCTTGCAATGTAATAGGCATTTCAAGGCTCTCTTTCACATGATCTTCGAGCGTTGGCATTAGCCGTAAATATTCTTTTGGAAACCCTTCACTATGTTCGCGCGTATTACTCAGAAGCTCAGCAAAATGTTTCAGAATCGCACACTTTATATCTTTAGCATCGTTTATAATCCGCCCTTCATGTCTTATTTGCCTGATTTCCTTCTGGCAAGCATACCTTTTTTCATCTGATAGCGCTCGCTTTGTCGGCGCCTCGCCAGCCCACAGTTTATCGCTTCTTGCACGTATAACCGCGGCTCTGTACTTCTCAGCGTCGATTCTTTCTAAATGAGATTTCACATCTCTTATTTGCTTCGTGAACTTTCCTGGCGCACAGCTTTCCATGCACAACAGGCACTCAAGTGGTCCATGAAGTTCCTTTTCTGTTTCTTTCTGTTTGTACCGAATAACACTGCTCTTTTCTATTGCTTTTATCTTCACCTGCTCTTTAAATCTTTCCCATTTATCTGCATGGCTTTCTTCATGCACCTTAAGTAAACATTCCAAATCGTTCGTGATTGCCTTAACAAACTCTTCGTCCTCCAAAATTTTCTCGTTCAGTTTCCATAGATGCCAGTTGAAAACATATTTCTTAACCTTCATTCCAAAAGTCGCACTAACAAGGCAATGATCACTTTTACATTATACAGGTTTTACATTATAGTCGGTACAGATTGGAACGAGATCAATATATACATACAGCCTGTCTAGTCTCGCATGACTATCGCGTTGAAAGTGCGTGTATTCCGGACGGGTTCCAGCAGAAAACACATTTCCAATGTCTTCCAAGCAATAGTCATGCACCAATACATTCAACAGTTCAGCGCTCTTGTCTTTCACTGGTCTAATCTTCACTCGATCAGTAGCAGCACAAACACACTTAAAATCGCCCAATACAAGCAAAATTTTGTCACATTTCAAGTACGGCTCGACTGAATAAAAGAAATTTTGACGATCAGTTTCAACATTGGGGGCGTACATACAGACAGCACGCCAAAATAAATTTGAGAACAAAAAGTCAACAACCAAGAGTCGGCCACTTTCGCATGCAAATACGCAGTGTACGCTTATACCCAAAGTATTGCGAATGAAAAGAAGGCATCCGCCTGATGCCCCCACAGAGTGAAAAACACACACATCAAAGTTTGCATGGAAAACAGACACCATGCGGTCTGCATGGTCCTGAGATTCTATCTTCGACTCTTGAACGGCTAATAAGTCGATTTCATTATCTAGCAGCAGGCGATTCAACTGGCATTGCCGCCTTCGGGCTCCAAGCCCTCTAACATTCAAGGTTGCTACACGTAATCGGACATCTAGCTTAATTGCCATGCATCTAGAGAAAAAGGCGCCCGATCCATGTGATGCCTACCTCAATCGTCCATGTTGCTCTGCTTGTCCGAGGTTCCAAAGCGTACGTGCTCGTATCCGGCCTCCCAAAGGGATGTCTGAATACGTACTGAGGCGTGCCTGACCACCGCACTTGCCACCTTCCATAAACACAGTCAAAGAGCCACAGCCGAAAACAGGCTATGACGGCTGACGCACCCCCTGCACTCACATGCATTAGGTCACGTCCAAACTACGGAGGCGGTTTCCCCGCCTGACGCGTGTCGGACGAAACGTTCAGCCGAGGCCTCAACGTCGAACGTCGAACCCCCGGTGCTTTCGATGGCGGCTCGTCACTGCCACCACCAGGCTGCAGATCCTCACCGGCGCTCTCATCATGGGGCCGCTTCCCAACGGGTAGGCCGCTTACTCCTGCGTTGAAGTCCATAACTTCGGAGTTGGGAGACTCCGCGCTGCCTTGGCTTTCGAGCACAGGTTCTCTGGCGTCCGCCACGCTGTTACTTGCGTCCAGTTGGGAACCATTCTCCACTGGTGCAGAATCCGCTGTCGCAACGGCCGTGGACGTCCTCCTCATTGTCAAAGGGGTCAACACCGGCCCATCATTCCTTGCCGGTTGCCCGGTTGTTTTGGCTGCCTCTTCCGCGTCCGCCTCATCCATGAGATGCTCGGAAAAATCTTCGCTGTTCCCAGGTCTAGCGATGCTCGCGTAGCTGCGAGAACACTGCCCTTCTTCGTGGCCAAAACGACGGCATGCACCACAACGCGGAACCTTACACTCTCGGCGAATGTGGCCGGTACTTCGACACCGGAGACATAACGGAGGCCTTCCAGGTACTACGACGAGCGCCAACTCACCGCCGACGTTCAGCTGGTGCGGCAAGTCGTCCAGTTTGACCCCCACTTTCATCTTCAAGGTGACAATCCTGCTAGTTGAACCCTTATCCGACATGCCATGCACGCGCCAGCGCTCCCTGGCCTTTTCGGAAACCTTTCCATACGGCGCGAAGGCCACACGCACATCTTCATCCGGAACGTTGTGAAGCAACCAGTGAAGCTTCAGCCTCACATCCTGGTTAGCGGGATCAATAACGAGGCAGCGACGTTGCTTCACACACAACTCACCCACTCCAGCAATCTTCTTCACAGCATCCGCGTCTTTCATAGTGATGGCCCAGACGTGGCTCATGCGATACGCCCCCATGGCGATAACGTCGGGGAGCAGCGAACGCTGAGCCAACGCGTCTCGGAAATCTTCCACCCGGTACGGGCGGGCCCTGATATCCGCTTGCAAAAAAACTGTGTTTAATACAAAACGCCCTGTTGGAAGACTTTGCAGAACAACCTGGTAGCCATTACCCTGTTCCATAGCCCTGTTACCGCGGCCCGACATGGCCGCTGAAGCCGCTCCTGCGGAGCCTTGCATCCTGCGTCCGTTCACTAGCGTGGCCGGAAGCAGAATCACTCAGCCACGAGTTTGATGCTTGAAAGCGGTACAAAAGCGCTTCTAGTGAATGCGGTGTTGCCTTAGAAACGTGCCGTAGAACGTTATACTGCGGTGTATATCGGTAATTATGAGCATGTTACTTACAGAATTCGCAGTTACACGAGTAGCGAAGTACGTTTCCGCTACATTTCTTCTGTGCTCTGTGCACATGCAGAGCCATCTTGCAGCAAACACAGAACCCCTCCTCGCAATGTGCGGCGCTGCCCCGACACGCCACTCGCCCCTGACGTTTCGCCGTGCACCCTCACGGGTTGTAGAATCAAGCGTCTTTTCTTTCTTTAGATCCCTATCTTCGCTCACCCGCTTCTCCCCTTCGGGCCGCGCGGGTACCGGTGCGAGGATGCCCCAATAATTTCCTTGCGTTTAATAAGTTTTCTCGCTCTCTCCCGAGGTGCAATAACGCTATCACGTTCCACTCTTGAAGGCGAAGCTTAAGCGTCCTCCAAATTGTTTTATCGCCCCCTTGACCTAGTGACTGGCTTTTCCCAAGAATTTTTTCGAGTTCTGAGTGAGATTTGTACGCGCTTTCAAAACAGTAAGTTGATCCCCCTCGGCGACTTTAACTTTCCAAGCATCAACTGGAGCTCATTAGCCGTCCCTCCCAGTAACACTGAAGCTCATGCTTTTCTCCACTCCTGTCTTGATTTTTCGTTAACGCAGCTCATTCACTTGCCTACGCAATCCTCAACTAGTTCTGCTAACATTTTGGACCATGTGTTGTCAACCGATCCCGACATCTGCTCCGACCTAAATCACCTGGATGGGCTTTCTGACCATGCCATTATAGCTGGCAATCTTTCTTGCTCTTTCAACGAAAAGAACATAAGAACAAAGCAAATCCGATGCTACAATAAAGGCGACTATGTGTCTATTAATAACAAACTGCATCTTTTTTCCCTGGAGTTACTGGATGATTTGTTACCTCGCTCTGTTGAAGAAACTTGAACACTTTTCATAGAAACCCTCACTGACCTTATCAATACCTTCATCCCAATAGTTACAATCAAAGAGAATAAATGTGCGCCTTGGTTCAACCAACAGCTTCGTCGACTAAGTAATAAAAAGGAGCGCCTTTACAGGCAAGCAGATAAGAACCATCTTTCGAGTGCGTGGAATAATTACAAGGATTGCGATAAGTTTTACCAAACGTCTCTCAAGTCAACCAGGCGCCGCTTTTTCATTAAGGACTTCTCATCTATGTTAGCAAATATCACTCGCCGTTTCCGGAAAGTGATAAACCCAAAAGGCAATCCCGATATAATTCTTACTGATTATGATGGAATTCCAGTTCCTGAAGCCCACTGTGTTCAGTTATTTAACGACGCGTTCTCTTCCGTTTTCACTACTGAAGACGCCGCGTCAGCGCTTTGCTTAAAAGTTTTCCTAACATATCAATGTCCGAAATATTAGTCCGTCAAACTGGTATATTTTGCCTACTTAATAATCGTAAGATTTCTACCAGTTCTGACCAACATGGCTTCAATCATAAAATACTCAAAAACACGGAAAGTTGAGCTAGTTGGTACATATTTTTAAGGAATAACCGTCTCCGCGCTGTTATTCCTTAGAAATACTCAAAAGCACATCGCACTCCATTTGTTCAATAATAACTGCTCTGTTCTCTCAGTCATTATCATCTGGTCTCATACCTCATGACTGGCGGGTTGCCAAAGTAATACCGATCTTCAAAACCGGTGATCGTTCTTCTCCGCATAATTATCGCCCTATCTCACTAACGAATATTTTCTGCAAACTTCCTGAATACGTCATTCACAGTCAAATTTTTAAGTGTCTGGAAAATAACAACAAAATTTTCAAATACCAGCACGGTTTCCGCAAGGGCTTCTCTTGTGACACACAACTCACCGGATTCGTTCATGATTTGCATTCATCCATTGATGCTGGTGGTCAAATTGATGCCGTTTTTCTCGATTTTTCAAAAGCTTTCGACCGTGTTCCTCACCATATGCTTATACTCAAACTAACTCAGTTGAATATTCGCCCTACTGCTATTACTTGGATTGCGGACTTCCTCAGCGCTAGACTTCAGTTCACCTGCATTAATAATTACAACTGCACTCACTCTAAAGTCACTTCTGGGGTAACACAGGGGAGCGTTCTTGGCCCACTCCTTTTTTTTAATATACATCATTGATGTACCCAACTCTGTGTCTTCTCGAATTAGGCTCTTTGCCGATTACTCCGTAATGTACCGAAATATTTATTCTATCACTGACCAACAATGTTTGCAAACTGACCTTGATGCAGTAACCGTATGGTGCACAGCTTGGCTTATGCCACTTCATACTTCAAAAACTAAGCTTTTGCCTTTCACTAGCAGCACTCGCATTCCCCCTCCCCCCCCCCCCCCCACTACTCTTTTTCTAAATAACAACTCTGTCGAACTTGCTACTACCTACAAGTACCTTGGAGCTCATCTGCAATCTGACTTAACATGGCACGACCACATTAATATAACTTTAGCAGCCGCCAACCGCTCACTCGGCCTTCTAAAGCACAACCTCAGACAGGCTCCCCCCCAGCTGAAGAAACTAGCCTTCCTCACGCTCATTCGTCCGAAGATTGAATATGCATCAGCCATCTGGGATCCTGAACAAGCCTATCTCATAGCTAACAGTGAGTCCTTGCAGAACCGTGCTGCGCGTCTTATTTATTCTGACTACTCACATACTACCAGTGTCACTGCAATAAAAACTCGCACCGAATTAGAAGACTTGTCTTTCCGTCGCAAACTATCACGACTAGCACTTTTCCATAAACTGTATCCCCATACATAGCTCCACAACAATTTTTTCCTATCACCATCAGCCTTCTTTCCACGGCTTGACCATCCGCACAAAGTTAAGCGCATCGCGTGTCGTTCATCTGCATTTGCGAATTCATTCATACCACGCACTATCATAGAGTGGAACGATCTACCAGCACACATCGCCATTGAATCCAACGCCTCCACATTTCACGATCTCATCCGCAGCGACGTTCACATTTGAAATGTACTTTTTCTTGGCAATATGTAGTACGTTCATTTCTGTTATGCCTTATTGTTTTCTTAAACCTATACTTTGTATTCTATTGCTTTCTATAACCTGTTTCTTTATTCTCTGGTGCTTAATTATTTTCCCATGTTATATATAGCCTGTTTATTTTTCATTTGCTGTTTAATAATGTTTCTGTTACATGTTTTTTATACACGGACCCCATCCCCCTCCCCCCCCCTATGTAATACCCTCGAAAGAGGGCCTTTAGTGGTATGTTGAATAAATATATTAATAAGTAACTATCGTTCCATATAGTCACTCAAGGTACCGGTCCTCTTGGTACGCAAAAACTGCGAGAGGCAGAGACCATTTGGTTCAAGCAAATTCAGAACGACGCTTTTGCTACGGAGATTTCCCAGCTCATAAGGGGAACAAGCCTTCACCCATCCTCAAAAACACTAGATCTTCACTCTTTCATCGAGGACGGCGATGTGCAAAGAATCAGGACCCGGCTTCAGAATGCTGCAATGACGTCCATCAGAAAAGCACCTATGTTGCTTCCCGGTGACAACCCATCAACACGCTCTATGGTGTTTGTATGCACATCGCAATGTTCTCCATAACGGTGTAAGCGACACACTAACCGAGTTGTGAGGAAGGTTTTGGATGACACGAGCCCGTCAGTGTGTCAAAAGTGCCCTGCCAAAGTGTGTGCTGTGTGTGCGCTTTCGGCTAAACGCAGCTACTGCTCCGACAGCACCTCTTCCATGCAAAATGCTTCTGAGCGTTCAACCTTTCGAAGTGACAGGTGTTGACTTTGACGGACCACATTTCGCTAAACATAACCACACGAGGAAAGTGTACATCGTATCGTTTATTTGTGCCGCAGTAAGAGCAATTCATCTTACGCTTGTCCTCAACCTTACCGCAGAGTCCTTCCTCATGGCTTTCACGAGAATCCGTGATAGACGGGGAATCCCACAGGTCGTCTATTTCGATACTGCGACGACCTAGCAAAGCTTCACATTTCTGTTAGGCAGCAACGTGTGAAAGACTACTGTGCTAGCAGAGTCATAGCATAACATGGACATTTATTGCCGGGATAACTCCCTGATGGGGACAATTAGGGAACGATTGATAACAATCATAAAGATATGCCTGCAGAAAATGCTTGGAAAAGGATATCTTGATTCGCAGAAGCTGGGTACAATAATATCTGAAACTGTTATTTCAAGGTCAAACACATTCATTTACTGCAGTCCTAATGAGCCAGGTGTGTTAACTCCGTCACATTTGTTGCTAGGATGTCGTCATTTGTCTACGCCAGAAAGTAGTGATAAATCACGGCAAACGGATGTTATAAATCTGTGAGTGCACAGGCAGCGGGTCATAATCCATCTCTGAAAACGATGGCACCATGAGTGCTTTCTTGCTCTTCATAGTTTGCATGCCCGCCAAGTGCACAACGCGCGCACTCTCCAGGCTAGTGATGTAATTTTTCATGTGGGCAATGCGCCAAAACTCTTTTGGCGGACAGGTGTTATTATAGAATGTATAAGGAGCAAGGACGGAATAGGGCGCACATGCCAAATTCGATTACCGCAAGGATCGAAACTAGTTAGGCTAGTTCAACGTCTGTTTCCATTAGAGGTTGTAACCAGGGGCCCCCAGTGTATTAAAGATTGGCGCCTGAGACTTCAGAAAACGAACAAGAAAAAGAACCGCGAAAGCATGGGGCTCGAGGAGTAGTGTGAGCGCCATGTTGGGATCCTCAGTAAAAATCGGGTAGCAACGGCTGGTGGGCCTTTCTTCTTCTACAACTCGTACTAAGCAACACTTGGGATAGAGAAAGCTGAGCCACAGAAGAAAATGTGTCCTTCCTAAGTTACAGCAAAATATATTTCACGATTCCACTGGCATCATCAAAGGCATCAAGCAAAGTAGAGACCACCCAGTGAAAGTTAAACCATACTTCAATGTAAAACTTCTTCTTTTAAACATTCTTTGTTTTTGAAAACGGTGGAAGATTGGAATAATTTGCCAGATTTTATAACTTCTATTTTATGATATGATGGTTCTTTAGCTACAAAGTTTTGAGGTTTCAGTTTCATTGAAGTCCCCATTCCTCTGTTATTTCTTTTTAAGCAGAGGGTAAGGTCAATGGCTGCCCTGTGTGCCGAAATTTGTGTTGAAAATTGTGTATTGCTGACATATATTGTGAACGCTGATTGTGACATTTACTACAGGTATAATTGTACCTTGCTTTGTTATATATCCCTGTCCTCCCCCTTACTGTAATGCCTCATGCGCTGTAGGTTCATGCATAAATTAAAAAGTACAATATAATACACACGGTGGCCAGTGTGAAAAATGTGTCACGAAATAGGGCTCAATATAAGCGATGTCCATTCCATTTGGGCCCTGAGTGCTCCAGAACTAAGAGTTAATCCGTAAATCGCATACCGAGAAGAAGGAATATACTCTTACCTCATACGTGGCACCCTTCACAGTTAAGAACATGAAGACCAGGAAAAGAGAAAAGGGAGCCTCCATGCCCGTGGGTTGCGCTGTTACAAGTGAAAAACTACAAAATTGAAACCAAAATCCCCAATAATACCCGACTCTAGATTTGCAAACGAAAAAAATAAATTTGTGTAAGGTTTATTCTAACGAACACTGGCTACAATATATGCATCGTGGCTTTCCAGCAGCAATATATATATATATATATATATATATATATATATATATATATATATCATCATCATCAGCCTGACTATACCCACTGCAGGGCGAAAGCCTCTCCCATATTTCTCCACTTAACCCGGTTCTGTGCTAGCTGCATCCACTTGACCCCTGCGAACTTCTTAATCTCATCCGCCCACCTAACTTTCTGCCGCCCCCTGCTGCGCTTTCCTTCCCTTGGAATCCAGTTTGTTACCCTAAGCGACCATCGGTTATCCTCTCTTCTCACTACATGTCCTGCCCATGTCCATTTCTTCTTAATTTCCACTAGAATGTCGGTAACTTGAGTTATTTCTCTGACCCACTCTGCACGCTTCCTATCTCTTAATGTTACCCCTACCATTTTTCGTTCCATAGCCCTGTGAGTAGTCCTCAACTTAAGTAGAACTCTCTTGGTTAGCCTCCACGTTTCAGCTCCATAGGTGAGTACAGGTAAGATGCAACTGTTATATACTTTCCTCTTTAGCGATACCGGTAAGCTGCTAGACATAATCTGCGAGTGCCTGCCAAATGCGCTCCATCCCAATCTTATTCTTCTTGTTAATATATATATATATATATATATATATATATATATATATATATATATATATATATATATATATATATCGCAGCGCACAAATGCGCTAGTCACGTGGTATTATTTATATTTCGCGGGCTTTCTTCTGAGCCCGGAAAAAAAGATACACGTGAGACTTTCTTTATCGCAATTAATGAAATGGGTGTTTCTGAAGATGCTCTACAACTTTCCAATTTGCATGTTTAGTCTAAAGTCAATATTTAATAAATTGGATAAATTAACATAATTAGCTAATTAAGTAATTGCAAAACGAAAAATTGCCTGTAGTGCGCAAAGAGGCTGGCAGTTGAATGCAATTAGTTTCACTGACCTGCCTCAAATATATTATTTTGTACCCCTTGGTTCAAGTTAGCTGGGACACCCGGTATATATATATATATATATATATATATATATATATATATATATATATTAAAAGCATTGTATTTTTAATTCTTTTCATCGCTCTGCTTGAAGGAATAGGTGACAAGTTTCACAGGTGGCCCGAGCGAGACTTGGCTACTGAAAACTCGCCCTTACAATATCCATACCTTATGCGAAGACAGGAAAACATATTAGAAACTCCTAAATACACTTTTTGCACGTACAAACGTACACTCGAGCGTTGTCCAGTAACATCTAGACTATCTGCAATTAAACACTACTCATTGTGTCGTTGGCCAACCGTAGTAAGGTGCAAAAGTCATATTTGCGGCCCACGTATTGTGGAAGAAAAGTGTACGTTCTCAGCAAAACGTTAGCCACCGTGGGCGTACCCCCGAACGTCTCTAGCACGTCTATGCTGCCCAGATGTTTATTTGGAAATATGCAGGAATTTAGCGCCTTATTAAGAGAGGTGCATAAATATGATAGACCATACCGCATCGTAGGAAAACGAATATTTGTGTATTTTTACACATAGAAAAGTGATTGCTGCCAAAAAGGCCCTTCCTTCTTTGATGCATTTAGCATGAAAATGGTTTCTCACATATACAACTTCACCGGGTATTTGTTAACGACACTGGGAAGCCTAAAAGCTCTATTTTGCTTTTTTGTGTAATATTTATATGCCTAACTATTGCCTCTATATATTTTTCGGGTCAGAATATATATGCTAAGATATTAAAAAAGCTAGAAATGATGAGCAGTGGCAGAGAAACCAAGAATTTTAAAACATGTGTTGAGCCAATAATGCCACCAATCTGTACCACTAATTTTTAATACTAACCAATTTTCTTAATCGTACTATTGAAGAAAGCAAACTGTGCATCAATATCATGCCAGTAATGTTACATAAAGCCCTCCATAGGTCTTCTCGGGCATTAGGCGTGCAGTAAACAAAGTCGCCATCCTTGACCGACCGCTCAGTGATCAGACGTAAGCAATTAGTGTACTTTGTTTTCAATTAAACATAGCGCAAAGAAGTAAGTCTGAGTCGACACCACTTTCTTATCTACATCGCCAAAATCGCTGCGCCAGTAATTTCTCGTTATTCTACCTTATCAGCGCGTATTTTGAAAGTTTACGTTTACGGGAGATTTCTATCTCACTCTAGATCTTCTCCTTCACATTAATCAAGTGGAGAATATGTATTCCGACCATATTTTCCCCTTTGGGTTGAGTTTTTCCGCTGGCTTAGTTTTAATGGTATGATGTCCAAAAATATTTTAAATTTTTCCCTACGCCTCCCCTTGTGTGTGATTAAATGACACTCTGCAATACGCAAGGCCTCGCGAGAATGGTATGTGCGCCAGCTAAAGTTATCTCATATGCTGCTTTTATAAAGCCGCTCCTCAACTGTAATTCTTCCTCGTTCAATAAAACAAACGCATGGGCAATATTGCGTAATACGCCGATATACATCAGTAAAATTGCAAGGGCAGCCTCCTACATTCCTAGTTGAGCACAAACGCTTTGTTTCCAACAGGGAATTTATGAACGTCGTCTCTTTGATTTTGCACCATTCGCTACACAATACATACACCGCAGAGCTTCCTTCGCGAAGCTCGTAGGTTCTCGCCTTTACCACTTTCCTGATGCTAAAATTTCCTCATCAGTTTTTCTTAGCATACTTAACTACTTGTTCTGAGCGAAGAATACTTAAAAACTCCTTACTTTCTTTGAATATAAAAAGCTGACATGGAATACGATATTAACTACGCGAGATCAAGTGGTGGAGTAAGGTTCCATATTGTAATTTAAGAAATATATTAGCAATCGCCGACAGTGCTTTGAGAAAGACTATGAGACCACTGCTTGATGATACGACGCCCCATTTTTCGGAAACAAATTTCAGCAGATCGCCACTGTTATAGCTTCGTTCCTTCGCCAAAGAGAGACCTATGTTTTTCATCTTGAAAGAATGGTGTTCTAGCGCTTCGGAAGAATATCTACAAAGCTGGGTATTTATCATAGGCCACTACTCACAGTAATAATGCTTACAATGCGCATAAAATGAAAAGTAAAGCATTATCTTCATTAAGATAACATATCGCAAGTGTCCCAGTATAAACTGCTCACAGAAGCACTACTCCATGACAATTACATTTACTTCAGCTAAACGTTCTACCAATATATTGAGCAACAAATTTATCAGATGTTCTTTTAAATTAAATTTACGCTTTTCATCAAATTTTGTCGCTTTTATTAGGATCCGACGAAAAACCATCGAATAAATTCACCTGGTGTAGCATCTTTGGCCAATTTCTTACTCCTATTCGGGTGCTCATAATGTTCACTATAATATTTTTACTAAATATTTTCCAGTTGGATTTTGTAATGTTTTCTTGTGAAATACTCCGTATTTTAATTCAGTTCCAGCATTTCATTGTAGAATTCCTAATATGAACCGGCGAAAGTTCCGTAGAGGGCAGAACATTTATTTCTGATCTGTTTCTAATTAGCAACATAATATTATGACTAATTATGTGGTCTGCACAAAGACGCTTCATTCCGAAACAGAAATCCTCATTCCTGCTGTGGATAAACACCGCCTATTAGATGCACGAAAATGGCGAACTCATGTGCAATGACAGCTACAGAGGCTTATTTGCAGCAGAACATGAACAAAAACATTATGGGGTACACTTAAGCTCCGCCTATAAGGGTATGACACAAGAACGTAGGCTACCAGGCCGCTTATAATAGAGCCGTTTCGGGGTAGCTCGGCTGGAAACGCTGATTGGTGCACACGCAGCGGCCTGGCGTGACGTTTTTCGTATCGCGCTTGACGCTTAACCGGACGTGGCGTAGTTCAAAACTGGGTTTGCTTGTTTGTTTTTTCGTCCCTAGACGCTCTAGGGAATCCCTAGGCGCCCCCCGCTCTGGCAGCGCGCGATTCTGGCATTCGGTTCGTCGATCTCTCTGCGGCATGGCTGCGGCGCGTGCGGTCACCGAGCAGAGGTGGGCATTTGACCTCAAAAACCTCGACCTCACCTCAAACTCAAAAAATATTTGGCGACCTCACTCAACCTCAACCTCATCAATTGAGGTTGAAGTCCCCCAGGCGACCTCACCTCACTTTTCAGGTGACCATTGGCGACCTCACTCAACCTCACCTCAAACTCAAAATGTGAGGTTGAGGTCGGGCGCTCGACCTCAAAAAAAAAAAAGGATTATTAAATTAAACCGTAACTTAAAGCAAATTTACATTTCTCAGTAATCCTGGGGTATATATAGGCTAGCCAGAATTTTGTCGTATGAAGGCTGTATTTTACTCCTAATTTTATAATACAATTAATATCCTGGATAAAAGCAGAGAAACTCGGGACACTACATGTCCAACTCTGCACTAAAGTGGCAATCCTCTCCCCCTCCTCGCCTACCCTTTTGTGGTCGGCTTCAATCTAAGGCCTACATGGGTACCACGTTACTGCGCATAGGCCCATAATGCAATACAGAGTTTATCCCATCTGACCCACGTGAATAAGATTCGTATTAGAAATAAAACAAGCCAGTTCTTACTATAAACTGAAAAGACAAATGCTGTTGACCCTAGTGACGACGACAACAATGACGATATGCTCTTTTTCTTTTCTTGCCACATAGCGCTAAACAGACAGGGACACAGCGAGACACACGGGACGGGCGCTTTTTTTTTATCGCCCGTCCCGTATGTGTGGCTGTGTCCCTGTTTGTTTAGCGCTATGAGGCAAGAAAACCGACACCAACTCGCCCAAGTTTCCATCCTTGCTCTTTTTCTTAATTCGAAAAAAAAAAAACTGATGATTGCCGAGCTTTTTTTTTAATACACTGTACATTGTTTTGCGACAGAATACATTAAATTAGGAAAAAATAGGAATTCGTGCCTCGTTAGTACGGACGCTTTGGTTTCCGACCAAAGCTGTCCATAAAGCGAGTCATCCATAATGACGAGTCATCAATAAAAACGAAAAGTGTATAATTGAGAAAAAAATTATAATTAATGGCTGCTGTTTTAATTAATTTGGGTATATAAACACAGCCGAGATTTCGATGCTACCCTCTTCTCCACAAAACCGTCGACCCAAAACGTCATGTCTGTTCTTAAACCTTGTCAGCCATCCTCTTGAGTAGCTGAAGTCAGTAACGCCTAGACAGAGCGTGGAATAATATTTCTCAGTAAATATCCCCCTGTTTTACTGAACAAAAATTCCTTAAGTCATCAAAGGTAAAACCTATCAAGACGGAGGAGAAGAAGCACCCATAATGTTGCCGAGACAGCGAGCCTTCTCTTGAAGCATTTCGTCGCTCACGACAGCACCATTCGCGTGCACATTCCCGAACCACATTAACAAGGCTGACTCCATTTCTTCGAACTGTGCTGGGCGCTGTCGGACTGTGGCTTACGCTGTGATGCCGACGTTGAGCCATTTATCGGAGTCCGGTAGTATATATAGATGGTATACCGTCGACCTGGCGAGGCTGAGGCCTAGTTGAACTTGGGTCCAGTCTTTCACGGCTTGGATTGACTGAGATTGCTTTTGCCGCTTGTATTCACAGATTTCCCGCTTCGCGCCTAAGTTCAGCTCCTTTGCGTTTAACTCCAACCATGCCAAAAGTCAGACTAAAGTTGAGAGTTACAGGCTCCTGCTTATTTGCACTCTTTTTCCCCAGTTAGCCTAACTGACTTTCCGTTCTTCTGATTCTTTCTTGCCTTGTACTGTTTTTGTAAGGAAGCGAGGGAGTCAACTTGGCAGGCTACTATACAGAGGGCTATCAAACAACCCTTTCCTGTGCCGTTTGTATGTGTTCATATGAAACAAACACTGCAAGCTGAAGTACAGTTTAGAACGACGGCTAGCCGACTACGAAGAGCTCATACCTTGTCAAGGCCGCATCGTTGACTCAAGGCGAAGGCGACATGCGGATCGCTGTGGTGCAAAATGTGGTAGTTCGGCAGCGCAACAGTGACGAAAACCAGGAGCATGAGAAGGAAGGGCGTCCAGGACGGGACGCCCGGTCCTGGTTACGTGGTCGTCGCGTTTCTTTTGTCTCTCTACTTCGTGAGTGTGTCTTAACCCTGACCGAAAAGCGTGAACGGCTTCATGGAACACACTTAGTGTTCTGGGATAAAAAAACTTCAGTTCCCACCCCCAATTTTGGCGCTTGTCTTTCTTCTTATTGTTTCTTTCTTACGCTTTTACCGGCCTCTCTGCTGTTCTGCGACCACATGTTGCTGTTTTCCCGACTGCGGCCTCTAGTTGCGGCGCTGCCGCTGCACCCAGAAATCTCCCGGTTCCCTCCATTTGGGTTCTTTCTTAGTTAGCTGACCCTCGGTTTGCTGTGTACGATCCCTGTTATCCACCCTCCTTTTCTCCTCCTCCTCCCTTCCTTTCCGCTCTTGCCCCCCCCCCCCCTCTCCTAAAACGACGACACGCCCGCTTTGGTTCTTTCCAATTCCACAGGACTCGTTCAGGCATCCGACCGTATCAGCTGTCGCATAGGCTCTCGGCCTGCGCACCCTTGTTTAACTTGCGTTCGGACTCCCCTGCTTTTTTCAAACGATGTCCATATTAACGAGACACAAATACATGGGCCGAATAGGCTGTGTGCATTCATCCCATCTCCATTGTTCAGAGAGCGAGTTTCTATATTAACGAGACATAAATACATTGAAAAATCTTCGCCCCTAGAAAAACTGTCCATAATTCGGGTCCTCCATATTAACGGATGTCATATTAACGGGGCACAAATTTTCCGTAAAAGCCACTCATGAAACGACTTGTGAAGACTAAATCCCCAACAAAACAAACAAAAGAGGAAAAGACAGCAAAACACCAATTAATCATAAAACTCAGCCAACGCCGAATAAACCTTCAGAAAATTTCGAAGAGGAATGCTGTTTATCTTATGAGGTCCCAACCGGCCACTCCTGGGCGTTAGTTTATAATTCTGTGATCCCGTAGCGTATTGCAAGAATTGGCGAAATTGCTTCTTCGAACACCACGCTTACATTAAAAATTACAAGGGTCGGAACTGCAAGGAAAAAGGGTTAAACGTGAACCACTTTGCTGTCGCGAACATCGGCTCGCCCGTCAAATTTCGCCGGAGCAAAATGTCCAAGTCCCACCCGCCTAAAAAACCAACACACACACACACACACACACACACACACACACACACACACACACACACACACACACACACACACACACACACACACACACACACACACACACACACACACACACACACACACACACACACACACACACACACACACACACACACACACACACACACACACACACACACACACACACACACACACACACACACACACACACACACACACACACACACACACACACACACACACACACACACACACACACACACACACACACACACACACACACACACACACACACACACACACACACACACACACACACACACACACACACACACACACACACACACACACACACACACACACACACACACACACACACACACACACACACACACACACACACACACACACACACACACACACACACACACACACACACACACACACACACACACACACACACACACACACACACACACACACACACACACACACACACACACACACACACACACACACACACACACACACACACACACACACACACACACACACACACACACACACACACACACACACACACACACACACACACACACACACACACACACACACACACACACACACACACACACACACACACACACACACACACACACACACACACACACACACACACACACGCGCACGCACGCACGCACGCACGCACGCGCACACACACACACACACACACACACACACACACACACACACACACGCGCGATATAAATACTTGTACGTCCGAACCGAATACTGGATGCCATTTCGCCAACAATTCCGAGACGAGCTTATTTGTGGTATTCACATGTTTTCCTTTGAAGACTGAACTAATAAATTGCACGGTGGTGTCTCCGAAGCTGCTTCGCCGCGTGCACCGTAGGCGAATCTAGAGAAACCGTTTCTTCGTTAGTGTCGTATAGTTACAGCACATAAACGTAAAATAAAGACAAGAACAACAGAAAGGAGGCGAGCAAGCAGCCCGGAGGGACCGCGCCCCCCGCTGTGCACACGCTCCTCCCTTCACCGTCCGTCTGTAGGTATCTGGTTTTGCTCATGCGGTGAATGCCGAACTGTCACCAATACACACCAAAAGGCAGTGGCGTATGTGTGCCAGCTCCGCTTTCAGAGACTATAGATCGCGCTTTCCAATACTTGCAAAAGAATAAGAAAAAAACTAAATGACCGCGCGGGCAAGTGGAAAGGAGGGTTGTGCTATGGGCCTATGAAAAGATGCCAAAGAAAGAGCCTAATGTGAGGGAAGAACTTGTTCTCTTTTCGGCAGTGTACGAACTTAATTGACATACAAGAAAATATATATAAATAAATACCATGTTGACGAAAGTAATAACAAATATCGCACACTAAAACAAGAAACCTGCGCTTCCCAGAGCGTATAGAAGGTTTGAGACATCGACTTAATACTGCATTCCTCAGTGCTAACATGTAATTGGCTTCATATGACGTACATCTAAATTGATTATTAAAGAAAAAAAACAAATATCTGAAAAAATTATTCCGACATCTGGCCACAAAAATTTTCATCCGATTGATTTGTACGTCTCGAGCAGACGGGAGCACAAAAGAGACACGTTCAGTTCGCCACACGTATTCGTCCGTCTAGACACCAAAATGTCGAGCCGGAAACCATCTCAATACTTTCTAGCTCATAAAAACATGTAGGAGAACGCTTTTCTCTTTTTTTTTTCTGCGCCTGAATAAGAGATTTCAAGAGAAACCTGATATTATGAAGTTAATAATCCCTGACTCTCGTCCTTCCTCCTGCATTGCTTGATTTCACCAGAATTTGAAAGAGAAATAAAGGGCCTTAGCGGAGCGAAATCATTTTTTTTTCATTGCGCTTTACTGCATACAAGGCCCATATATTTTTTTGTCTCTTCTATCTCGGCAAATGGTTAACATGCGCAGGCTTCTTTCCTGTGTACCAGTTGCGTCTTACAAGCTGTGCCGTCCGTTTCATCCTGCTGCAGGTTTTACCGCTACACTAGCACCTTCATCCCATCGCAGTTGTTCGGGGCCACCTGTGAATCTGTTAGAAGAAACAAGCAGCACAAGACCAAAGAGAGGTTGTTCTGGAGAATACAAGAATATAAATTTATAGGACCGGAATATAGAACGATGACGTACAATTCGAAAGGGAGGACTTCGATAAAATGCCCAGATGGTATTGTGCCGGTTTTTCTGGTTTGTTCACGTTTTATTTTTTTTTTATCCGTCAGTATCACGTCCCCTAACAATTTCGCTGCACCATTTTCTGTGAAGTTTCCGTGTTGTGTATAGCGGGGTCCTTTATCGAATGTAAGGCAGCAGCCGTGACGTTAGCGCCTGGAAACGGGCATGCACAAGACACAGTTCTGCTCCGCGCCGTCTGCGCAAAGACAATTTGCTTCGCTTTTTAGTTTGCTGGTTTCTTCGCGGCATCCGACAAAAGCACCGCAGGTCAACGTGAGTTATATGCTTTGCGCGCTCCTGGGTGTTTGAGCCTGCGGCAAGCATCGGCACAAAGACGTCAGAGGAAACGAGGGTGGCGTGCGGGGGCATGAGGAGTTCGTGAAGTAAAAAAAAAATATATCTCCTTCCAAGTAGACCAGAGGGAAGCGTCCTCGGGCTGCGGACGTTACGGCGGAATGCCGAAAGCTGGGCAGGGGCTGCGGCATCCGGTCGTCCGATTGGGGGGTAACCAAACACCGAGAGTCGGCGGGCACACCGCGGCAGTACGCTCGAGCTCCGCGTCAAAAGGGGCGCTCTTCGAAGAAAGCCGCGGCAACAGCAAAAAGCCTGGACCTCACAATGTCGACCTCACACAATGACGACCTCACTCAACCTCAAACTCACGCGTGAGGTTGAGGTCCAATTTCGTGACCTCACTCAAAACATTTCGAGCTGTCCCCGACCTCACCTCAACCTCACCTCACTCCGTGAGGTTGAGGTCATTTTGAAGTTGAGGTCGACCTCATGAGGTCGAAACCTCATGAGGTTGCCCACCTCTGTCACCGAGGCGCTCGACGCTGGTGGGTCTGCGCGTTTACGTGGATACGCTTTCGGCACGCCGATCCGTGCTGTACGTTGGGCGGAATGCGTTCGATAATAGGGACTACCTGTTGAAAATTGGTCGCGCAAGGTAAGTATAAATTGCGCAAAATTGTCTCGCATTTTGCTTTAAAAGTGCTGTGCCGCTGGTCGCGCCCCATGTGCTTTCAGAATTTCGTGCACTTGCAGCTTGTGGCATGGACGCCCCTCGTGCTCAAAAAAAAAAAAAAAGTACGGCAGCTTGATATGAAAGACCTCGCATGTCCTGCGCATTCTCAACCCTGATCGAGGTAAGAACGCAGATTTCTTTGTCGAAATTAAGTTTTGTCATATGTTGCGCATTCGTCGAATCGCTATGTTCAGAGTGCAACTTTTTTCTCACCCTTTTAAAGCGCCGTTTTCTGTATGCTTAGAAAAGGCCGAGGATTTTCTTGTACGCAGCAGCCAATGTGGTGAGGGATTGATGCATCGATCAGCTATCCAAGAACATCGTCTGTCTACAGTAGGAGCATTGCTACAGCATCCAGGGCAGCAGAACCGGGCGCTGTACGACGTAGTGCGTCACTGTTTACCACGGCTAAGAGTCAAGGACGAATGCAGTGCGTTCTGTTCACCACGCCCTCACGTCGCTGCAAGCCGCCGATAGACCGCGGCGCATCCTAACGGCTCTTTTCAGGGCCGCCTCAATATTTTTCCTGGCAGACCGCCAGCCTACATATGCCGGACTCCTCTTTCTTATCTGTATAGGTTACAGAGAACTTACGTCGTGCTTCGTATCAATCACCGCGGCCACCAAAACTTGCGCGCTAAGCCTTTTCGCCAGGTTAACGTATAAGACACGCATGCGTAATCGTGTCAAATTTCGTTTCATGAAGTGCTACACTGCTTATTACCTGCTTCCCTCACGCATTCTTCTGAGACTTCATGCAGCAGCTGCAGAACACGTGGCAAGTGTCACTTGCTGCCGCGGCGAATGCTAAGCCTATGCAACAGGGTTAACAGTGCTCTCAGTGTGGTGCGGCTTTGTTCAGTTACGTTTGTTAACGGAAGCATCGACATTTTATATAAAAATTGCATAATCGCCTCGAATATCGCTTCATTAAGTACCGTAGGGCTTGTGTCCCACTTACCTCCTGCATTCCACAGCTGCTGCAGCTATAGCACGTGGCCAGCGTCGTTCTCTCCAGTTCTGCAGTGACGACTAACTACGTTTTGCGATAGGCTTCCATCGCGTATTTTTTTTTTTTATATATGCATAACATTTCGAAGGTTATGGTCGCCATCCAAGGGTCACTTAATTCGAGAGCATAAGAAAAGGCAGGAGAAGTGAACGCGCCTGATTTCAGTTCCATGTACGGCGCCGTTTGTTGGTTTTTTTACGAAAGCATCTGATGCGCTAGGCGTCATAGAAAAGATTCAAGTGCAGTGTGGCTTTGTATTGTAACTATGCATGAGGTGAGCGGTGCCATGTTTTTAGTTCACTTTTCTTGGCTGTTTCTTAAATAAATGTTATATCTACATTGGTCACTGTGTCTTTCTCTGTATCTAAAGAGCCGGCAGTATGGTTTTGTTCCAAGTTTAACAAAACAGTTGAGGCCAAATCAAAATCATAAATGTACATTTGCAATTTAGATATTGACCCCCAGTCAATAATTTGGAGTCCAAAATAATGGAAACAGTTTGAGCTTTGTTCAGCTATGTGCCAACAATACTTTCAAGGGAGTCGAAATCCTGGGAATGGCATGCATTTGTGAAAGTCGAAAAACATGCTTCAAATCGAATGAACACCATGTCACGCAATGCTAATAACATAAAGAGCTCAATGTTCTATCGGAGAGCACTCTATGGAATCTCCTGCTAGAGCAATGAGCACGCGTTCAAATATATTTTCTTCCATTGCGCACACTTGTAAAGGTATTCAAAATGGTCAGCTGAGCTGATGCTGATATCTTCCGAAGAATCTAAAGCTCACTGTCTTGTGTTTGATGAAATATATTCAAGTCCATTCAAGGAATCAGACGAACAAAAACAATCATCCTTATATAGTTTGTTGAGTACCTCAGGGAACAGTATTAGGCACACTTTAGTTGAATTTGTACACAAATGACAATTTATATTGATAACAGCGTTCAGCTCATCATGTGTGCTGAGGATAGTAGTATGTTTGTTACTGGCTTTTATATCAATGAGACTGTTTTAGATTGAAATGATTTACTTGAAAACTCGCCCGCACCACTAATGTATCGCGGGTTCTCGGCAGGACAGTCAATGTTTTCTTCGCTCGATGGCACTGCTGGAATTTAAAGCCACTAGTTTTAAACTCAAATTTCTGACCTCTGATTTCTCCCGCACTTTCACACTCTGTGCAATCTGCAATGAATAAAATACAATCTAATGGTATTCACCTATGGGGCTGAAACGTGGAGGCTAACCAAGAGGGTTCTGCTTACGATGAGGACACCTCAGAGGGCTATGGATCGAAAAATGGTAGGAGTAACATTAAGAGATAGGAAGCGTGCAAAGTGGGTCAGAGAAATAACTCAAATAATGATATTGTAATAGAAATTAAGAAGAAGAAATGGGAATGGGCAGGTGTCACGAAATCGGCTCACATGTTTATTAAGCCGGCTCAGTGCGAAGCCTGTGCGGCGCCGCACCGAAATTTCCACAAGGTTCGAGAATAACCTCCTTCCCCTCGCGAGAGAGCGCGTAGCTTTGTCACCCTCTTTCTCATACCCGGCGATGAGGGTAATTCATCCGTCCAGAAGATGCCAGACGTCTCCAGAAAATTCTACCGGACCTAGCCAATGACGACCCGCGGCTCGACGGGAGGAAAAGGCAGCGCTCTAACCAGCGAAGCTAAGTGTGTGTGTGCGCTAGCCTTAGCGCGCCTTAACAGACAGACGCGGCACGTCTGATTTATGGAGGCCGCGCCGCTTGTGTATTTAGTGATGGCGGCGTGGTCGCTAGTGCTTCGACTGGACTCCCGGGAATCACCCGCTGCTGGCAAGCCCACGGACCTGCGAGGGAGCGGCGCTCATCTTGTATGGCGGCCACATCGTGACTCTCGAGGCGTCGGACTGCAACAGTGCACGGTGAACAATTTGGTGTTTGTTTATGGGACACTCACGTGTTTGATCTGTGTTGTAAAGCGTCTGTGTTATCGAATACATCTGTAGTTGCATGCTTAGCGTTGTTTTTGTGAACCTCTCATCTGTGTATTTTAAGAGTTCTTGTATTACTCTGTATCGTCTCTTGCTGTGTTTGTTACTTCTGAGTCCGACCCTTACTCTGGCTTGAACCGGCGAAAGCTGGACACCAAACGACCACTCCCTTCTGTTGCTACAAGGTAGTTGAATTCCGGACGAGCTTGCCACGCAGGTCGAGGGCATCTCCACTGCGACTGGAAGCCCTACCCCCCCCCCCCCCCTCATTCTAAGGGTGTCTGGAAGTGTGCGCACCGTTAGGGCGCATCGTTAATAATCCTTTTAAATATTAACGGGCGACAATTAGTCTGGTGTCCGCGACAGGACGTTTGGTGCACTCAAACTCAGACGATGGAGAACGAGTTGGAAGAGTTTACGAAGAGGTCGTAAACTGTGTAGCAGCAGAGCGATAGCAAGAGGTGCTGCGCGAAAGCGGTTGTGAAGGACCATTGAACAGTGCTATGTGTTAGCATTAGGCAGTTCAGACTGAAGATGAATCTCAGGGAGATTATTCGTTTGGCCTAAATAAAGGTGTTAAAGGAGCTGAACTGCGAGAATGGGTGGACCGAAAAGAATGGGAGTTTCTAGAACAGGCTAAGAGGGAAAGAGAAGAGGCTGAGAAAGAAAGAGACAACAAGAAGAACGAGAGAAAGAATGGCTCAGCAAACGAGCAGAAAGAGAGACTTATTGGCTCCAAAAGCAGGCCGAAAAAAAAAAGAGAATGAAACAAACGTAGGTTAGAGAAAGAAAGCGAATTCATAAAAGAGATAGATATTCTTCTGAAGAAGCTGGCTGAGGTTCAGCATTTGAAGGGTTTCACCGAGCCTCCAGAGGTTTCCTTTCCTTACATTACGAGGTACAGCGAAACAACCGATTCGTTGGCAGCCATTGTGCTGTAGAAACTAGCTCCAGATGACAGAGAAAGGTTGTGGAGCAGTCCATTACGGCAACAAAAAATTCAGAAATAGAGGACCTAACTGGTGGTAAGGCTTCTAAGGAAAGTGAGAATGTGCCCTCCGAAACGACAGGTTGCACAGAAGCTGCAAAGGTATTAATCGAGTCGGAAGACTCCTGCACGCGATCTTCGCCCGAGGGCAAAGACGGGCAGGACTCGAGCTCCACTATTAATTGCACAATCTCTAAGTGCATGGATGACCTAGAGGAGAGGCTGTCATTATAACAGCGAGCACGAAAGCTCAGTTGGAGCTGAAACTGAAGACAGTACTCTTCAAAAACTTCAAGAGCCAGTTTCGAGCGACGGCTCGACTACCGAAGAGGTTCTTCCTGCTGGGGAAAATGAGAAAACCTTTTTCGCAGAGGACAGCCGAACTGCAGATTCTAGACTGGATGATTCAGAAATGGAGGAAATCGAGGTCTTCAGTGCGATGAAAAATTTGAAGGAAAATTTTAATGAACAAGAAGCAATTCAAATTGAGGAGAATGAGTCTCTAGTAGAAAATGAGCCCTGCTCTAAGAAGGCACTGCTGAAGGCCGCAAAGAAAAGGAAAAAAATTTAGCAAATTAAGGGAAAACAAATTTTCGATGGTCGCTGAGGGTAAAAAACTGGATTCCAAGGGAAGGGAAGCGTAGCAGGGGCGGAGAAAGTTAGGTGGGCTGATGAGGTTAAGAAGTTCGTAGGGGTCAAGTGGATGCAGCTAGCACAGAACCGGGTTAAGTGGAAAAATATGGGAGAGGCCTTCGCCCTGCAGTGGGTATAGTCAGGCAGATGATGATGATGATGGTGACATTTTTCTCAACGAGATGCTCCGTCAAGACAACAATGTCCTAACTATGTGAGGGAAACCGGAGCAAACCTGCCACTGCCAGCAGTGTGAAAAAAGAAGTCGAAAATGAAGAGAAAAGAATCAAAACTTGCCAAGGCACATGAAGTCAAGCAGAAAGCTCGCGAAGACAAGCAACGAAGAAGTTCCTGAAGTACTGCAAGCGCAAGCGCAAAGAGCGTATCACAGGAATGAGACTGCATACAAGAAGCGGTTCTAGGCATGCTAGCGCTTATTCTGCTTTAACTTCCGCTCAGAAATCGGAGTTTTAGAAGAGAGAGAAGAGAGATCGGAGCGCGAATGAGAAAAAAGAGCAGTACACGCGTGAGAAAGAAAAGTCACTGCTTTGTCGAAAAGAAAACTCGCGTTCCTGGAAGGTGGAGAGGAACTGAAATGTTCCCAGCAGCAGCCGCAATCCGCGTTTGGAAATATAGGCGAAAGTATGCGTTTAGTCTTTACGCATCTGATTTGAAAAGTTTTGTGTTTCTGTGTTCTTAATTTTCATGTGTATCGTGACAACAGTGTGTTGTTGTGTTTGTGAACATCATGGTATTGATGTGTGAACTGTAATTTGTGATTCCAATTTGTGAAATTGTGCAATGTGATGTGGACATTTGCCCAATGTAGTTTGTGAGCGTATGCATGTGCGCGCAATGTTCGTGTGTATTGAGAATATTGTAGGACAATATTCTTTAAGGGAGGGGCAGTATCACGAAATCGGCGCACATTTTTATTAAGCCGGTGCGGCGGGAAGCCCGTGCGGAACCGCATCGAAATTTCCTCAAGGTTCGCGAAAAGCCTCCTTCCCCACGCGAGAGAGCGCGCAGCTTTGTACGCGTCGCCGTCACCCTCTTTCTCATACCCGGCGATGAGGGTGACTTATCAGTCTGGAAGATGCCAGACGTCTCCAGAAAATTCTACGGAGCCCTAGCCAATGACGTAGCGCGGCTCGGCGAGAGTGAAAGGGAGCACTCAAACCAGCGAAGCTAAGTGTGTGTGTGCGCTAGCCTTGGCGCGCCTTAACAGACAGACGCGGCGCGCCCTATTTAAAGGGACCGCGCCGCTTGTGTAGTCAGTCAGTCAGTGATTGCGGCGTGTTCGCTAGTGCTTCGGCTGGACACCCGGAGATCACCCGCTTCTGGGAAGCCCACGGACCTGCGAGGAAGCGGCGCTCGTCTTGCATGGCGGCCACATCGTGAATCTCGAGGCGTCGGACTGCAACAGTGCTCGGTGAACAATTTGGTGTTTGTTTATGTGAGTCTCTCGTGTTTGATCTGTGTTGTAAAGCCTCTGTGTTATTGATTACCTCTAGTTGCATGAGTGTTGCTTTTGTGAACCTCTCGTCTGTGTATTTTTAAGAGTTCTTGTGTATTCCTCTGCATAGTCTCTTGCTGTGTACAAAGTTTGTTTTGCTTGTCACTTCTGGCTCCGACCCTTACTCTAGCTTGAACCGGCGAATGCTGGGCATCAAACGATCACCCCTTCTGTCACTCCAAGGTAGTTGAATTCTGGCTGAGCTTGCCATGCAGGTCGAGGGCATCTCCACTGCGACCGGAACAGCTGCCCCCCCCCCCCCCCTTCACTCTAAGGGTGTCTGGAAGTGTGCGCACCGTTAGGGCGCATTGTTAATAGTCCTACTAATTATTAACGGGTGGCTGCAGGACATGTAGTGCGAAGAGAGGATAACCGATAGTGGCTTAAGGTAACAAACTGGATTCCAAGGGAGGGAAAGCGTAGCAGGGGTCGGCAGAAATTTAGGTGGACGGATGTGGTTAAGAAGTTCGCAGGGGTCAAGTGGATGCAGCTAGCACAGAACAGGGTCAATTGGATAATAATGGAAGAGGCCTTCACCCTGCAGTGGGTATATTCAGGCTGATGATGATGATGAACAGTTTTACTGAATTAAATTAAACAGGTGTTCCGGAAATTGCGGAAACAGCTATTATTACACATTTTAGGGTTTTAAAATGAGAAATATTGATTGCTGCAATATTTCTTATTTTACAACCCTAAAAAGTGTGTTCATAGCTGGCTCCGCCATATTTATTTGAGCTATGAAGGCATTATGCTCTAAAGGCTGGTTCACACTGGCGACTCGCGGATGTCGCGCGGCTCGATTCGTCACTGAGGGGGCGACCCGCGACAAGCGCCGATCGACAACGTGTGTTCACATCGGCATGCGATTCGCTTCACGACAACCCCTTCACCGAACGAGATTTGAACGAAGAGCCGACTTTCGCGCCTTTACGGACTCTGCTACTGCATTAGTGGTAGATCAATTCAGACTCATTTCGGGTATGAATATGTGCAATTATCAGCGAGGAAGTAGATTTTATGCTCATGACTAGGGCTGTTTCGACAGTCAAAAGCACTCTAGTTCAACGAAGACGGAAGCGGCGGTGGTGTGCGCGCTGTTGTTTGCGGTCTCGCGCAATACCAGATCACGAAATCACTTCATGCCAGAGCGTCGAGCACGTGATAAAGAGTGCGACTACAAACACGAATTAGTACGTTTCATCCTCGCAGTGATCCTTGACATGTGTGCCCAACAACAGCGGGCGCATTAATTCGTCCACATGCGCGCATGCACACTTAAATTTTCCCGCCCAAAGAAGAAGGCAGAAGCGCTGCGGGTTGGCTGAGGAGTTCTGCGACCTCAAGTCGCGTCGCAAGAAATCGGTCAGCGAGCGACTCTTTCAAACTACCTGAAACGGGTCGCTGGCGACTTGTTCAGGTCTCCCCCTCCGTGACTAATCGCCCCCTCCGTGACGAATCGTGTCGCGCGACCTCCGCGAGTCGCCAATGTGAACCAGCCTTAAGTGGAAGATGATGATTTGCTTTATTAAGCCTAATCTAAAACAAGCCCTGATCAATGTGAAATGACTTAAATAGTGTTATAATAATCATAGCCCAATTAAGAATAGGATACTCATCAGGCACGTAATTGTTTCTGGCAATAGGGTAACTGAAACAGCGAGAGGTCATCCTTTAATACTACAGCTTATTTAATTTTTTTTTTTGCTAATCATCACTCCAGCGTCGCAATTCTGACCTGAAATATTTGCAGAGTTGAATTACCTAGTACTGTATCTCTATTCCCTTTGTCTTCAAGGCTTTTTTTAGCCCTCTGGAGTCATCGACTAGCTAGCTATTGCAGCTACACGCTGCGCATATAATGACCACGAAACGCCCGCGCGCAGCGGTGTTGCCGGCCGGCATCAGATGCATCCGCCGGCGCGTCACTTTGAAGTGAGGAAATTGGGCTGTTTTAGCCGATTAGAGCGGTCAACGGGCGCATTTCTGGTTAAAACAATTTATGATGAACTATTTTGCTTAGAAAAAGACCGAATTATATCGGGACGCGTGTCAACCGTTGCCGGGAGCCCGCGCGCCTGAAAGACGTCACACCGAGAAAGATACATTTTGCAATGGAAACGTTTTGCAAATAATACAATTGCAAGTATGAAATGTACCGAAGAGCGGAATCACCGCAAGTATGGTGTACAGTTGTAACTGGAAAATTCGCCCTACCGGCCTACGAACAGGTCAAACCGCGTTGGCGAACCTTGATTGTTTTTGTCGCCGAAAGGTCTCACACAGATCTAGACAAAGGAAGAGCAATTACACTGTGATTTCCCCGGTAATTCACGCGGTGTGACAAGCTGATTCGGAGACTTCATTTTAACGTCGCTGTGGCTTGCGCGATGTCCGCACCGCGCGCAAGCTAGGCCTCTCGGCTCGCCACCCGCAGCCCATTCAGCTGGGCAGCTGTCGTGTGCTTGCGGCGCTCCGCGGGCCGGGAGCTCTCAAAAGCATGGGGAATTCAAGGACAGTCTAGGGAAAACACGTGCGCCTTAGATCCGAACTTTACCTCAGCAAATATCACGCGACGCATGACGTTGTTTGTGACGTCATTTTAAGGTCACATATTTCGGGCCAATCAGCGTTTCCAGCCGAGCTACGCCGAAATGCTTGGCTTATAATGACCCGCTTTAGCCAAGCCGTATGACCGTGTCAGCGTGGCACAGAGGTAACGTTAATACAACGGTCCTAGCAGGCTGATTCTGATATTGTACACGGTTGTTCTTGTGCAGCGCATACGACGAGAGCCCCTAGTTTGCAGCTACTGCCAAAGGTAACGTCAGGCAACCCAGCGTCCAGTCAGTGCACGGCCATGTCAGCTGCCAGTTATTGCCTGCCTGCGCCATGCTCGCGATTGTTCGCTCACAACACGGGTTGCTGACGGCAAATTGTTGGCAAACAGGGCGTTTAACGCTGTCGTGTTAAATGCACTCTATCATGTGTCAGTTTGCCTTTCTTCGGCAATGTATGCTCGCTGCATAATATCTGGATGTCATATATACTGAAAGAGGTACGAAAGGAGGGCTGGCACAAAATAAAGCTTTCAGCACACTTGCATTGAGTCACTTAAAGGACATATTACCACGTGCCTCTCTGCAACCGTGATAGACGAGGACTACGTGTGGCGTAGTCTAGTGCGATATTGACCGCATCAGCGTCTTCGACCGGATTCATTGCCGAGTGCTGATTACCGCTGCTTGTACTGGTTACATTTTCTAATACAACCACAAAATGGCTATTCCAGGAAATCTAATCATTACAAGGCGGCGGTGGTTAGCACTAGCCAATGACCCCTGCAGAAGACACTCATAGGGGGTATTGCCGTTCCCCGAAAACTTCAGCATCGGGAGTACCGGGTACGTCACTAAAAAATAAAACACAACCAAAAGCAAGTTGGTAAAGCCTACAAGCATTGGTCGAGTACAAAGCGCAGTACGCAGACTGAAATGCATTATGAATAAAATAGTTTCCTGGATTACAATTACAGTAGAGAGCTTAATACATCGGTTGCGTCCATCACGCCATCTTTGCTAGTTTGAATAAGTTAACTTGGATATCGGCGCGGCGTACACACGCGCATCAGGGAGCTTGGCAGATTCGCTCTACTCCCACAAGTGGATGCACTTACTGCTACGCATCGAGCCAATCATGAAACTGCTTGCGACACACATCCAATGGGCACCACCTCCTTACTGGAATTTTTAACGAAGCAAACCTTCACTTGCCAATATCGGACTACCTTACAGCACCATGGATAGAAACATCGGCAATGGATCCAAAACCCCTTCCGAACAACACCAAAGGGCCAGTAAGAGATCACCGACAATACAAGATAATTGATATGCAAGGCCAGCACACTGGTATCCTCATTTAGACCGACACCGCCCTATATACATGACGACGACACCGACATCACGTTTGCAACCACCGCCTACTACCAGGAGAGTTCGCAACTGCACGTCACGGGGCACAGGGGTTGCGGGTACTGCTCCACAACTGAATTCGAGTTAACGGCCATCAACGAGGCCCATTAACTCTACACCAAGAAAGAGATTGTATCATCCACATCTACACCGGCACTCAAGAGGCGGTAAAAACTCTGAAAGCCCGTTCTGACAAGACCACCGTGCAACACCACATAAAACAACACTGCCGCTACTTACAAGAGACTTCGCAAGTCTCCGTACGGATTCACAGGACATCTGGACAAATACCTGAACAGGAATGCCCACGAGGCCGCTGCCGCGCAGCTAGAAGACCGCCGGCATAGCCTTAATGTAGGTGCGTCCAACTCGCACCACCCTTACCGTTCTCCATCCCCCCCCCCCCCCACCCATCATACAGGACTCTGTCATCGCACGGCTTAAACATGAGTGGAGGAGTTTGTTGCGGGACCTTCTCCCCGATATTACTCCTCCGATCCCTTCTGGCCTCTCTTGTCCTGCCCAAGTTCTAATTCACAAGGCGCGAGCCGGTGCAGCGTACACACCGGGCATCCTGAGTCAATGGCGCCGAACCAGCATCGGCTGCCTCAACTGTCCTACTGACTCCGTTGACCTGCAGCACTTGGTCTGGACCTGTCCTGGCATGGCGAGCCTGCACGCCCTCTCTCCATCTGCTCACCACATCCAGACATACGAAGACAGGACAGCCCCCAGTAGTACCCTGCTAGACTTCAAGTCGGAGTCTGGCACCCTCAAGCTCACCTAACCCACCCGATTCCTTTCTAGGCCTCAGATCAATCTTATGAATAAAGATTTCTGAATGAATTAATGGCGTGGTTCCGGTTTCTAAATGGTAGAGTCCTTTACTTCTTTCTCGTCTCTGGTTGTCTACCAGCAGGTTAAACTACGGTTGTTGCATAGATGTCTCTCAACGCAACATAAAAGTAACATACATTTCTTGAAGGCAAGAATTGATTACGGTAAAGGTAATTGGATAGTGTAATCGTTGTCATACCGTCTCCTCCTGGCTTTGTTCACGGCTGTGTTTGCGGCTATTAAATATAAAAAACATCACATTATGCAACCCAAAGGGGAACACATCCCTGGAAAGATGTTAGTAATCGTGAATTTAAAAAAAATAAAAAAATTGCGCTCACAGGATTCGTACACATGTTTTAGTACTGACCAAGAAGTTTTAATTCATTTCGCAAGAGAAGCTTTTTTTTCTTTAGCATGGGTATTTATTACACGCCTTTGAATGCAGGAAAGAACCATATAAATTATGTGCAAAGTAATCAGCCTATAGAGGAACTAGTCTAATTAAAGTACACAACGTAACCCCACACAACTACAACCCGTCGTAGCACAACTTCATTAAAAAGGCGGCAAGGAAAAACAACACATCAATAATGGGAGCCAGTCTGGTTGATAGTCAGCATTTTCGTAAGTGTCTCTCATCTGGTGCGAGACCTCGCCGAGATGAGTACTAGGGGAAACAAGAGGCTCAGCATACATGTCCAAAATGCGCATTTTCCACACATTATGCTGTCCAAAAAGGAAAATCATATCAAAGGGTTCATGATCACGTTTGGTGCCATTTAGTTAACGCATGCTGTTGAGTATTGAAAATAAAATCTTTCTTCAGTGTTCTTTGTGGAACCGCCCAAAATAAATATCACCCTTGCAGGCAAAAACACAGTGTTGAATGGTTTCAGATGTATCACTTAGCCAACAATTACCAGGAGAAACAAAACTATTTTTTGTGGAGCCACGCTTTAACCGGCAGAACTTCGGTATGAAAATTAAAGAAAAACGTTTTAGTACAAGGCGAGGTCGGCATTTTACGTACTCTTTTCAACACATCATGTCCCATACAATTAGAATAGAGAGAAGAATATAATGGAAGCGGAAACAACATAGATATCAATGCTTTGTATAAAATTTTCCTTGAAACCCAGAAAAAGTACTCATAAAAAAGCGAACTGCCAGAAAACATTGAATCGTAAATTGCTTTAATAAAACCGAATAACAAAAGCCGAACGATAAAATTCAAACAGACCACTAAGTTGGGAAGAAGGTGCAGAAAGTTAGTTTACAGGGATGCTCTGATAATTGGATGGGAGCTATTACTGAAAAGGAAGACACGGGCAACTAACTGCCTGACAGCGGTGTGTCAAACCTAGACCGCGAGCGGAAACAGGCCTGAATAGGTAATTGCGCCGCATTGGCTCAAAACTGGAGGCCCATATGAACGTCGCATACGTTCGGTGAAAACTTTTCATGTAAATCCTCTGCGCAATTGAGTACCTGCAAAAAAAGAAAATAAATTCTTGTTGCCAGGAACATGTTACAGGCCTGCGCTCGACCGAAAATTGATACGCGGTGTGGAAAAAAAGTCTGAGCATAGCCTTGAAGAGCCGGGACCCACTCTTTCCAGTAACGCCCACTAGACTAGGGGGATACGAGACCATTCAATTCCAGCATAATGAGTCGACATTTCTCCTCGTCAACCCAACCACAGACTCGAACTTTTAGAGCTATTCATTTCACCGCCACAGGCAGTGCCACTCTGCTCAATAGTGGTTATATTTTGTCAATGATGGGTTTATCAGTGTAGAAAAACACCAAATCATCGGCGTATGCAATCACTTTGACTTCCTTGCTAAAGGCAACATAACCACGGATATTATTGTTTCCCAGTACACTCAACGTCGCTCTAGGTAGAGGGCAAAGTGTAGCGGTGACAGGAAAGCCTTGCTTCACGGATGATCGAAATGGCACAGGCTCTGAGAGGTAACCATTAACAATCAAGTGAGTCGAACAGTTGTCGCAACAACGTTGCACCCTTTTACGTACGGTTGATCCAACATTTACACGCTCGAGAAGAGAAAACAGGAAGGAATATTGGACGCGATCAAATGTCTTCGCAAAGTCAGAATGGAGAAGAGCAAGCTTCTCATAAGAACCAGAACATGATTATCAAATTGTACGTGCAAGTAGTATGTTATTTCTTTGCGCGAAATTACAGCATGAATTAGCAAGCCGTGCAGCCGAGAGACGCACAATAATGACGTACTCACCGTCATTAAAAATTGTAGAGGGCATATACCTAATGTGAACGCCATATATCGGAACTATACATGTCGGCGGTACGAATCACTAACGGTTATCCTCAAGCTTAAGTAACAGCTGAATGCCAAATAAGAAGCGTAATGGCAAAATCGCCTCTAGTTCATATAGAGAGACACGCTTTCGTGATCGTTCCTCTGTCACATCATGAGCATTTTTTCCGACAAGTTTTTCCAAATCTGGGTTACGGCGACGCTTTTCCCACAAAACGTACATACGCCATCGTGTAATACGCATTGCAGGTATTGTAATACGCATTGCGAAACCTAACCAGGGGGTTAGGTTTCGAAGACACTGCCCAGGTAGCACAGAATGTGGGCCCCAGTAGGTCCGATGTAGGCAAGTGGGGCTGGGGCAACCATCATAAAACCTGCATCGGTCCCCGATGGGGCAAATGTGGGCAAGCCCCATTTGGGCTTGCCCCTGCTCCTCCTGCATGGGTCCCATAGCGGCGTTTCTTGGGCTAATGCAGAGCACAGTCCTGCATCCAGACTACAAGGGTCCCTTGCCGGATATTTGAGGGCAATCCAACCTAAATGTGGGCTTTTTATGGGAGAGCCCTCATAGATCCGAAGTGAGGCCGCCCCCATTAAATCTTTGTGGGACCAACATCGGCCGTAGTGGGGCAAGAAAACGGACATACCCACATGCTGCCCAAATCGGCCCCTTGTAGGTTACTTGAGGGCAGGTGAAATATGAATAAGGGCTCAATTTGGGCAAGCCCTCGTGAAGCCCAAATGAGGCAGCCTTAGCTAAACCGCTTTAGGTCCCACATAGGCTGTAATGGGGCTGGAAGGCGGGCGTGCCCGCATGGTACTAAAATCGGTCCTTTGGGGGGGCTTTTTGAAGGCCCGTGCAACAGCAGGTGGGCTCTAGGTTCAAAAACAACGTCCAGCCCAATTGGGGCTGCCCACATAAAACTGCTTTATATCCCACATGGGCCGTAATGAGGCTGGAAGGCGGGAGGGCCCGCATGATACCAAAATTGGTCCCTTGTGGGGAATTCGAAGGCACGTGCAATAGCAAGTGGGCTTAGGTTCAAAACCAACACCCAGCCCAATTGGGGCTGCCCACACAAAACCGCTGTAGGTCCCACATCGGCCCTAATGGGGCTAGAAGGCGTACGTGCAATTGCGTAATCATTGTTTCTAACTTTTATTTGCATTAGATGTTGCCCTAAATTACCGTTATAGATGATTTGTATAACAGTTGTGGCCATGTTTAGTCGATTAGAAATTTACATGGCTTTAGTTCTCGCGCTCGTGCAAATTGCGCTACAAATACTAAAACAAACTGATTGCTAACTGTTCCCTCTTATGTGGTTGCTTTGGACCGCCTGCAACTCGCAGTACAATATTACTGTTCAGAACACACATCTCCATAGCCTGAACAAGATGTACATGAAGTCATTTCGGCTAGATGAATGTTATGAATTATTGTAAAATTTAATATTGCGGCTGTTTAGAAAGTGCAGACATGTATGAAGTAATTACTTAATTATGTGCCTAAATATTGATTGGGAAAACTTGGACTAGGGCTTTCCATTAATTTCCTACGTCGGACCCCTATGAGAATAATATGGGCAAGCCCAAGTGTGGCTACCGCTATAGAACCCACATTGGTCCTATGTCATTTTCTGAGGGGCTAACTGAAATAAAAAAAAAATGTTCCTCCAAAGCGGCTGCCCAAATCGGTCCAAAGTAGGACCATCGCGGGGAGTTGGCGGGATGTGCCTTTTTAACAATGCCGGAAAAATGTGGGCAGCCCCGCAAGGGCTGCCTGCATCGGCCCCTAGTGGGGCCAATTGGGGCTTTGTCGACAGCCCGCTTCGGGCCTACGTCGGCCCCTCTTGCAGCACCCACATTGAGCCCACCGGGGCTGTCCTGCATTGCCTACATCGGGCCCACCGGGGCCCACCCTTCATAGCCCACTTTGTGCTACCTGGGTGCTGAGAGTTCCCAATTCCCAGTTTTCCGAATTTCATGCGATAAAGACGATTTTATCTTCTTGCCTTTCAAGGTACAGGCTTTCGATTAATTATAAAGGAGCCTCACAAAGCAGCATCGAAGCAAATTTTGTAAATATTGCGTTTTCCATGCAGTGAAGGTATTGGCCATGGTGTAATTACTGCCTGAGTGAAAGCCGTTTTATAGGCGAACAAGGTGTTGGAACCTGTTGAAGAGTAGTGCATAAAGCGCTTTCCTAACCATGTCTAGTGCA
Source organism: Amblyomma maculatum (assembly GCF_055883805.1). Classification (NCBI taxonomy): domain Eukaryota; kingdom Metazoa; phylum Arthropoda; class Arachnida; order Ixodida; family Ixodidae; genus Amblyomma; species Amblyomma maculatum. Next base: position 461,617,591 of record NC_139344.1, on the reverse strand, counting down.
TCACTTTTAACGCAAACACACGCTTTTTCGATTACAAATGCGCAGTAATCTTCTATGTATTTGTAAGGCGCCGGTTGTGTACGATTCGTGAAAGGCTGCGGACATAGATCAAATACAATTTAAAAAATTGAACATCATGAAAACTTCCACTTACGAAGCCGATGAAAATTCCTCTGCACTATTTTTGCTGTTCTTTTTACAGAAACTCCTAGCAAACGGCTCGAAACCTCTTTACTGTGCGTGATTAAGTTCAGATATCTTCCTGTTTTCACGATAACCGGTTCTGTTATGCTTTGCCTGGGAAAGACGACCAAGTAAGCCAAGAACGTCCTTTTATACGCGTTCTGAAGACGCCAGGCTGTCTGCTGCTTTCTAGATTAACTCGAGGGCACGCACCAAAGCTCGGATCACGTTCCCAAGTTTTTTGGTTGAACGTGTTTCACTACCATACGCGATTATGAACGTATGCACGTGTACTCAAGCCCCTGACACTAAAATAGACACGCAGCCACCGTTTGATAACTCCATCCGCGTTATGCTGCGAGGAGCTCGTTGAGTCACCGACAACACAACTAGGCGTAAGAAGTTGCGTCTGAAAAGAAAACCGCTATGCAGCACCATGTTGCTACCACCGTGTAGCGAATTAGCTTCCCGTCGCGAGCACGCTGACACGCACGCGACTAGCATGTGGCAAACAACGTGGGCTTCCCCGTTTATCAGTCTCTTGTGCTCGTGCTCCGAAAGGGCTCCATTGCAGCGCCTTGCCCTTAGGGGTTAGCGGCGTCACCCCTATGAACGGAGCTGATTTTTGGCATCTGCTTTGAGTCACGTCAAGAGAGCGTATGCCTTTCTAGATTGCATAATTATCCAGCCATTACATCATTCGTTGAAACGGATGCGCAAACAAGACTGTGTTTCTGTTGAAGGCTTCGGGTGTTCACCAGAGTTGCGCCAGAGATACCGTTCTTGGAGATCGGCCCCACTGCAGAGAAGTCCGGAAGCTGCGTACGTACTCTCAGGAAGGAAAACGAGCTTAAAGGACACTGGCAGAGTTAAGAATGAAAGACGGTCGAGGTTGAGTTTTTATCGAATTAAATTTTAATGACGTTCACATATTAAATCTCGAGAGATGACTCGACATATGCCTAACAACTCGACAATATCACGAAGTAAAACTCCTTATTAAATGGGACAAGGTGAAAGAAATGCGTTTGTCTTGCGTTTGTGATAGCCATCGGCGACCACTAACAAAAGCCTTAAAACCTATTATTTTATCGAACTAGTTGACTGGTGTATTCAATAAAGCCTTATTCTGCAATTAGGTAACAAGGTGCAAGGAATTGATTTTTAGGCGGTAAATTAATTTCTTTTGCTTCTGATCGGAATTACGTGCCCTTTAAATGCCGAGTGTTTTTTTCTGCGTTCCGTGGGAAATTTTGTCAGATTATCGCTCCTTCATCAGAAGATAGTAAGCATTCAATCTGATCGAGCAGGGTACTACAACATTCTGTCTCGCCGAAGTGCAGTTTACTGAAACAAAATATACTACAATAACATACATGCGACACCTAAAATGACGTGCTCGACTTACTACTTGTAGGTGACTGCGGTTATTGATATTGCTGCGTAGTTTATATGGGTCAAAAGAACTTTCTTCAAAGCTTTAGTTCCTGGGGACCTTATGACGTGCTGAAAGTCCGTATGTTGTGTTTGACCACAATCTAATTTTCGCTCCTTTAACAGCCTGCTCCGAACGTCTTCCTTATGGCATAGCTTTCTATGAAAGTTGTTCAGAAAAAGAAGTCGTCATGTGCTTTGGAAATTCCGCTGCCTTGAGACTTTCTTCTCGTTGTATAAAGCTCCCAACCAGAAATGGCAAGTTCCTTATTAAAGGCAGCATGCTTCTTAAAGGAAGTATATTGCTTTCGTTTCGAGCATATTGTGGTATTTCTTTTGTTTACAAGCTTTGAATTGCAGCAGCTGTAAGACAGCAATACCTCCTTAGCTTAGGGGCGCACTTCTTAAAAAGTGTTAAGCGATGCCGAACCATTTATCGAGACGACCATATTTTAGCTAAGAGCGCAATAGTTTCAGAAATATATATTGTTACGGACGAACGAGGAAGAAGAGCACAGTGACTGGGCAGGAGCGCGCGTGCTAGGCCCGCTCACAGATTCTATAAACGTCATCTCACGATCATCGACCATCTTCTTTCCTCCCTCTGTTTTCCTGTTGTCATCGCTTGCCGCCACGTAACATTTGGTTGGAGGTGCGGCGCACGTTATGCACATCCTCGCCTTGGAGCGTCGACGCCATCATCTGTAAACCGGGACCATCAACCGAGGGCCCATGGACATCATCGAGCAGCTTCGCCCAGCCCTTCAAGCCCAGACCTGATCAACTACCATCGCCCAGCCCGGACCTGAAGACAAGGAGAAAAGTCAGACCAATCAGAACCGAGACGAAGGACCCGAATGACCCGAAGGAACCGATTGACACGAACACTCAACCCCCGCCCAAGCTGCCCGACGTGACCTCGAGCCATCGGTCCCATGGACTCTGGTGGCGGATGGTTGACAGCTCCAGGATCAGACATCATACCGGCAAGCCGTTCTATTCTTACTTCTTCCTCTTCTTCAAGCATCTAGACACGCCCATCATCAAGCCATGGAATCATCATCGGTAAACTTCCTCGACTACGATTGGGACGATCGCTCGGTGGCCCGGGTCATGTTATTGACGAAGGAGGAAGAAGAGGGCAGTGGCGTGGGCAGGAGCGCGCGCACTAGGCCCGCTCACAGATTCATTAAACGTCATTTCACGACCATCGAGCATCTTCTTTCTGTCCTCTGTTCTCCTGTTGTCATCGCTTGCTGCCACGTAACAATATATATAAATGGTAGTCCGCAGATAATAACGGTAATCCGGTTAACTGTAATACCTTGACCTAGCGTCGATTGTAGTTGGTAGTACGCTTAGTTTTTGCCACCCGATAAAACGCCTTTGAAAAATCTAATATTATTCGGTCTGTTTGTTTCGCACGCAGAAGGAACCCACCGCCAAGGATCAGCCATGGCACACAGGCTACCGGAATTCGAAGACGAAAAAGATAAGTGGCAGCCGTACCTTGTCAAGGTTCAAGCTTATTTCGAAAGAATGATCTGATAGACGATGCTAAGAAAAGAGCCCTGCTGGTAGCGGCGCTTGGAACAAGGACAATAGAAATTTTGAACGCGAAGGTAGCACCGCGAAAGCTTAACGACCTTACCTGCAAAGAAGTTGTGGAGACGCTAAGCAGCTACTACGACCCGGTACCGAATGAAATCTCTGAAAGTTTCAAGTTTTTTCATCGCTGCCAGCAAGAAGGGGAATCTGTACATGCATTCATTGTGGCAATACGGCATATGGCACACAATTGCAATTTTGGAACGATGCTAGACAGAATGATAAGGGACCGTATTGTGTGTGGTGTCAGATCCAAGAATCTGCAGAAGCAGCTGTTAGCGAAGAAAAATCTGAATCTCGAAGAAGCCGAGGCTCTTGCCCTCGCCGCAGAGAACGCTGAACGCGATTCGCAAGGGATTGTTACTGACCAAGAACAAGCGAGATTGCTAAAGCTCTCTGGCCAATACGAATCGCGCACGAAGTCACAGGGCGTGCAACAATGCAAATGTTGCGGTAAGCATGGTCATAATACAAAGGCTTGTCGACTAATCAAGCGCAAATATTTTAAGTGTGCACGGCCAGGGCATTTAGCGCGAATGTGGGCGGCAAATGAGACAAGCAGGACGCTAGCACTAACAGCACAGACGCCAGAAACCGAAGAGAGTGATAGTAGCGCGTCCCAAATCTGGTCCTTGACCACCACGCGCTCTCTTTTACCCTCCCATCAGAAAATCGTTTACATGGAATGGCATCGAAATAATGATGGATATTGATACCGGCTCCCCTGTTTGCGTCATTCCCAAAAGCATTTACCAAGTGCACTCCCATCAATGGCCGCAGCTGCAAAAGTCGGAAGTACAGCTTTCATGCTATCTCGGAAAGTTGCCACTCCTCGGTACACTGGCCATGCCAGTTTCCTATGAAGGTACCACAGTACAATGCAGTCTGACGGTTTTAGACTGCAATGGCCCCAGTCTTTGCGGTCGGGACCTGCTGAAAAAATTGACAGAAGAACGCATTCAGGTGCTGACCATGTATTCGAAGCCTTCCGTATCAAAGCAAGCCAGGGAGGACGTGCCGATGCTGCTCCAGAAAAACTGCGACCTGTTCACTGAAAGCGCTGGTCTCATGAAAGGTCCGCCAGCCCGACTGCACATCAAGGCCGGAGCAAACCCCAAGTTCTTTAAGGCAAGGAAAATTCCTTTTGCACCTCGTGATAAAGTGTCTAAAGAGCTTGACAGATTTGTCTCGGCTGGCATAATATCACCAGTTCCTCATTCTGAATGGGCAACGCCCATCGTGCCAGTCTTGAAGAAGGACGGAACTCCTATTTGGGTTTGCTCGGTACGGTGGCTCCGCAAGGGACAAAACGACAGAAGAGATTAAGAAAGCGGGCTGTTCTGACTAGCATCTACCGCCCCCAGGAGCCGAGCAGCCTAGCGATTAGCGGCGCATGCTTTTTCAATGGGCGTCATGTTGAACGCGGCACTAGCTTGAGAGAGCCTATGATACTATTACTACTACTACTACTACTGCTAAATAATAATAATAATAAATCAATCAATCTTCATTTATAGTGCGCAGGAACAACCATGGGCTCTTCGGGCTGCAGCACAAAATAAAAAAAGAAACAAAAATGAAACTGAGACGAAACGTATCACGGAAAGTAAGCAATCAATGAGTAGCATCACGTATATACACAGTGAGAGAATTTCTGAGCACACCAGGAAAGAAAATAATAATAATAATAATAATAATATAATCACACAGTAATGTTTCTTTGCTAAATTAAAACTGCGAAGATAATATTTAGATAGTTAATTCGGCCGTTACCCACAGACAATTCAGTGCCAACTTCGTGAAACGAGTCTTCCTTTATACTACTACTACTACTAATAATAATAATGTCGCTTTGGGACGTTAAACCCCGCAAACCAAACCAATAATAATAATAATAATAATAATAATAATAATGATGATGCTGATGACGATGATGATACTAATAATAATAATAGTAATAGTAGTAGTAGTATTATAGGCTCTCTCAAGGTAGTGCCGCGTTCAACATGACGCCCATTGAAAAAGCATGCGCCGCTAATCGCTAGGCTGCTCGGCTCCTGGGGGCGGTAAATGCTAGTCGGAACAGCCCGCTTTCTTCGTCTCTTCTCTCTCTTTGTCCCTTGCGGAGCCACCGTACCGAGCAAACCCATATACGCGGACGGAACAGCGCGCATTTGCGGGGACTTTAAGATTACACTAAACCCTGTGTGCGAGGTTGAGCAGTACCCCTCGTCTGTCATAGACGACATTTTTGCAAATCTATGTGGAGGAAAAAAATTCACTACTTTAGACCTTCGCGATGCTTACAATCAGGTTGAGCTAGATGAAGACTCGCGGAAATTAGCAGTGATAAACACACACAAGGGGCTCTTTTGCTACAACAGGTTACCGTTTGGCATCGCATCAGCGCCAGCGATATTCCAGCGAAAGATTGAATCGGTGCTGCAAGGACTAAAAGGAACTCAGGCTTATCTAGACGATGTCCTGGTAGCCGAGAGCAGCGATGCTGATAACGCAAATTTGCAAGCGGTGTTACAGCGTTTCCGCGAGAACGGTATCAAACTTCGTTATGACAAGTGCAAGTTTGGCGAACACTCGGTGACGTATCTTGGTCATAGTATTGATGTTGAAGGGCTACACCCCCTCGAGAAGCACGTGGATGCAATCAGGCTAGCCCCTTTACCGCGAAATGTTGCCGAGTTGCAATCCTTTGTGGGAATGGTTACATTTTACAAGTTTTTGCCAAATCTTTCCACTATGCTTGCACCCCTGTACAGCCTTCTTGAAAAAGGTGCGAAATGGGTTTGGCACGAAAAAGAAGACGCGGCATTTAAGAAGGCCAAGGACGCTTTGTGTTCAGCCCCAGTGCTAATGTACTTTAATCCGCAGCTGGAGTTGATGTTGGAATGCGATGCTTCACCTTACGGTGTCGGTGCTGCCCTTTTCCACCGAATAAATGGTGAAGACAGGCCAATTGGCTTCCGATCACGGACGCTCACCTCAGCTGAGAGAAACTACTCCCAAATTGAGCGAGAGGCTTTAGCCCTGGTGTTTGGCGTGACACGGTTTCGCGATTACCTGTTCGGCCGGGAGTTCACGCTTGTAACGGACCACCGCCCCTTATTAGGTCTACTCCGACAGGATCGTCAAACTTCTATCATGGCTGCCGCCCGAATTCAGCGCTGGGCGCTTTTGCTAGGGGCATACAAGTACAAGCTAATTTGTAAACCTGGAAAACACATGCTAATTTCTGACGCTCTAAGCCGTTTGCCTCAATCGCTGCAGGAGCCGCAAGCGGAAACAGAAGATCTGTCGGAAATGGTGCTTATAATCGACGAATGGGACCCACCAGCGGTTTCCCACCAAGAGATTCAAGCGCTCACAGCAGCTGACGGGCTTTTGCAAGAGGTATGCAGGTACGTGACAAGCGGATGGCCCTCCGTCGTAGAAGGTGACAGCAGGGAAGTGGCGGAATTCCGGAAAAGGAGACAGGAGTGTCTGTGGAGAAGGGGCTGTTGTACTGGGGGCATCGTGTGGTGATACCAAGTGCGGCGCGTGAGAAACTGTTGACGATGCTACACGAGTCTCATCAGGGTGCGTCAACCATGAAGACAAGGGCGAGGGCTAAGTTTTGGTGGCCCGGTTTAGATCAAGATATTTGTAGATTGGTCTCTAATTGTCGAAGCTGTGTGCAGGCTTTGCCCATGCCCCCTAGGAATCCTGTCAGCTGGCCGATTTCAAGAGAGAGGTGGTCACGCCTGCATGCAGACTATGCAGGGCCTATTGGAAACAAAATGTTGTAGGTAATTGTCAATGCACACAGCAATTGGATAGAAGCTATTCCAGTATCTCGAGCAACCGCTAAAGCCACTGCCGATTGCATGAGAACTTTGTTTAGCAGGTTTGGATTGCCCCGCACCATAGTTACCTACAACGGTACACCCTTTACTGGGTTAGAGTTTGCGGTATTCCTACAGAAAAATGGAATCGAGCATATTTGTACCCCGCCTTATCACCCCCAGAGCAATGGTCTTGCGGAACGGGCCGTAAGAACAGTCAAGAAGGGCTTGAAGAAAATGCCGGGCGTGGAGTTGACAACTGCTCCGGCGAGAATTCTTTGTAACTACAGAAATTCGCCACAAGCTTCAGGCTCTACTCTGTCCGAACTTCTTCTGGGATATCGTTTGCGTTCAAAATAAGATATGTGTTTTCCTCTCAGGATCTACAAAATGCCCAAGCATTCAGAGACTGATTCCGCCAGTTGGTACTTCACCCCGGGAGACGCAGTCCACGTGCGCAACTACGGCGTAGGAGAAAAGTGGACACCAGGCAAAGTGAAATCGACGAGTGGTGTCCATCTAGTCACTGTGGCTACTGACGACGGATTCGTCCGACGTCATGTCGACCAGATCCGAAAACGCTCATCAGACACCGACGGAAGCAGTGAAGTATCAAGTCCTGCAGAATCGCCTCCTGCGACCTTAGGGGCCCCGACAAACGAGGCTCACGACCTTCCCGAAGGGCCTGTTCCTGAGCTACGCCGGTCCACAAGAACTAGAAAGCCAGAGGAGCGCTATGGCTATTAGGGGAAGGAAATGCTGCTGACAACAATGCTGCAGATAACCAGCGCATGCGTTGATAGTCTCTCTTTCCTTGTTCCCCTCCTTTCTTTCCTTCTCTATATATTTCCGAGCCGGAAATAAAGCGTTGTCCTTTCGCTCTGTGAATCTGCCTGGTTTTCATCGCGTAGCTGCCGGCCTTTGGCCGGTAGATCGCAACACTCACCAAGACCGAACTTGCCTGTAATTCCGGATATTTCTTCACTCCCCTCCTTAGCATTCCAGTCTCCTATGAAAAAAGGACGTCTGATGATGGACTGCGGTCTAAAAGGCATTGCCGGTCAGCATAAAATCTCTCAACATCAACTTCGTCAGCAGTAGTGGTTTGTGCATATACTTGGATAACTGTTATGTTGAAAGGGTGACCTTGGATACGACGTGAAATCATTTGGTCGTTTTTTTGGATGTACCCTAGAACTGCTTTGCCCATTCTTCTGTTTACTATAAGAGCGACCCTCATTCCTTTTCTTGGATTCGTGCCCACAATAAAAGACATAATGGTCGCCGCAATTAAATTCTCCCATTCTGGTCCACTTGAGCTCGCTGATTCCCACGATATCAATGTTCAATCTGTCCATTTCTCGCTTGACGACATCCAGTTTACCTTGCGTCACAGATCTTACATTCCATGTTGCTATGTGATATATCTCCTTGCAACATCGGACTTTCCGGTCGCTTCCCGACACATCAAGAACTGAGCATCCTTTTGGCTTTAGCCCAGCCGCTGCATTCCTTCCTGGAGCTACTAGTAATCGCCCTTTGTTCATCCCCAGTAACATGTGGGGCGCCTTCCAACCTGGGAGGCTCATCTTGCGGCACCATATCATTAATGCTAATGTGACTGGTCATAGGGTTTTCTTGGAAGGAAATACTGGAGTGCGTTGCCATTACCTTCTCCAGTGAATCACATTTTGTCAGAACTCTCTGTCGTAACTTGTCTATCTTGGGTGGCCCTACACAGCAGAGCTCACGACTTCATCGAGTTTCGCAAGCCCCTCCGCCACGACAAGGCAGTGATCCATGAAAGGGAATTTGAAAGTACCAAAGGCTGAAAGGGGTAAACAAGAAGTGAATTAAGCAACTAGAAACAACCAATAGCAGCATCCGTGCTATCGCATTACTCCAATGCAGATTCTGCAGCGCTCTTTAATTTTATGCCAGTGGTGTAGATTGTGCGTATGGCATGTGTGTACAGTGTCTTCTGCGGCAGTGTAGCTCATGTCAAGTAAACAGCCACACGTGTTCTGTATTGTTGGACAGCCTGTGAATTATAAATTGCACTGGCCTAAGAGCACGCCCTAATTGATTATAGTAATTAGGCAATTGTGATTAAAGATACAATTTACACCCCGACTGCAAGTAATATATCGTTAGATAAATTACGTAGGGTATAATTGCACTGTACTATTTGCATATCTTACTTAAGCCACCTTTAATTAGTTATTACTGATTAAAATTTGAAATTTACACTACATGAATTAAGATATCGTTGGTTAGCTTATATCGGCTATATATACACTGAACTAGATGCAGATTTCAATTGTTTACCGTTACCGTTAATCAGATAAAGAAATAAAAATGAACTTTATGTTAGAACGTCGATATATCAGGATAGCTTATATCCTATTAGGTTTGAGGCTCGTGCCCGGGTATCACACCGCTAACGCCAGTTGTTACATGCGGCTCGCGGCCCCTCGGTAGCGTTTGCCTGACGGCTCCGTGGCTCGGCAGACGGCATCAACGGTCCCAGCAAAGACGAGGCGTCTTCTAACGAAACAACCTTTACTACAACATCATGAAGGAACGGACAGAGAAGCTGACCCGGAGAAAATACAGACACTCTCACACAGCTGGTGTCTAGCGTCGTGCCAACGGCGCGTCAAAGTAGTCTGTCTCAGCGGAGTCGGCCGCTGCTTTTTATAGGTTTGCCAGTTCACAGGGAAAGCGAGAGACCTGCATGTCCCGACACGATACGATGACTCAATCGCAGGTGGCGCGACCACATCTCCTCCACCTCCTGCAGACGGGCGAGTGCGACGCACTCTCCCTCGAGCTCCGGGCTTGGCCGGCGTTTGCACACACACGCAAGCACACACATTTGGCGCGTGGCAGGATCACGTCGAGACTTGCCCGCGGGAGGAAGCGTTGGGCAGCCGACGGCGCCGAAATGGCCGATCCGCTTCGCGGTTCTGCCTGTTGCTATGCGGTGGCCGCGTCAGCTGACACATTTTTCGGTGACGAAACGTAACAGACTGCCCCGCCAGGGAAGGGAGATCCCGAAGGGCAGGGGACTGCATCCGCTCTCCGGAGGGATTGGGATGTTGCTGCCAGCCGGGGTCGTCCGATTCTGTTTCTCTTGAGCCAGTCAGCCTGAAGAATTCCTTGGCAAGTCCTGGTTCCCAAGGCGCTCTGCACCTTGTCTTCAGGAGAGTTTTCTGATAACCCACAACGTCACAACTACGCTAAAAACTCAACCGGTCAGCCAGCAACCACGGCACAACCTTCACTAAGTTATGCCAAACTATTTCCCTCTTATGCCCCCATCTATATTAAAGGGAAGGTCAGCAGCACTTGGAAGGCGTCCACAAATTTGAAAATCGCGCTTTCAAAAACACCATTCTCAAACAAACATAATACAATGCAATCTGTTCAAAATCCTATGCCAGGAAGAAAAACATCAACTAGTGAATACAGGCTTCTACTCACGTTAGGGGCTCCGATTTAAGCCATCGGCGTTACCGTTGAGGTCACCCTTTTCACTAAAGCTTCGGCTGTCCGATTCACGGAACAACCGTACCTTCCTGTTTCTGTGCAAAGAACCACATGAGGATTAATCACTCACTTTCCTGACAACCTATCCCTCTCCTTACGGGTTGCGCACCAGTCACGCATTTTCTTTGCACGGGCGCATTTGTACCTTTGGGATAGTCGCTTTCTTTTTCGCTTCAACTTGCACCATTCTTTCTCGCGCCTGCCTTTCCGCTTTTTTCTACGGCAGTATAGGCAACCTGCAGTGGCCAGGCGGCGCTAGTGGAGCGCAGCGTTCAGCGCCGCCAACGGCGGCGCCGAGTAATCTGAGTAGGCTGGCGCGGTCGGGTTGCGTTCGCGTTGTACGGCTAGAAGCATCTCGGCTCTCATTTTCTGCAGTTTTAAGGCAATCGAATGTCTTGAGAGCTACTTCCGAAAACCAATACTGACGAAAGGACACCGCCTGTTGGAGAATGCTCATGTTTAAAACGTGAACGGTGTCGACGTCACCGCGAAGTGCGCGCCGCTCGCGACGGAACACCCGCGCGCACAGCTTTGAATGTCGCGTGAGTAGACGGAATTTTTTTTAACGAAATTTATTCTCTCAGGGCATTAGTCGGATATGTGATGATGAATTAAGAAATAATTAAATGAATGAAAAATGTTGTAAACGTAGCTTTTCATTCACCTATTGCGTTCACACCTCATACCCAAACATTGAAAGTGCAGAGAGAACCTGAGAAGAGATTGATCGCCGTTTCTTCTTTTTTTTTTTTTGTTCTTGCTGTTTGATTACAGCAGCATAATAATTTCCTCGCGGTTTTGCTTTAAAGTTTAGTACCATGACGAACACTTTTGTTCGTGGTGCACCTTTCGACAGTGCTGCGGAAGTTACAGGAGGCATGGTGCGGTACCCGCTACGGATGTCGTGGCGATTGCAAGCACTGTGCGGTTGTAGCGTGCGTCATCAACGATAACTGTGCGTGCCGGGGGCGGGGAGTAGGGGGCCTCCTACACCGTTGGAAAAATAAAGCCCTTAACAACAACAATAACTGGCATGCATTTTGTATCTTCGTACCTCAAGCTTGGGGAAAGCCGGCGGGAAATGCTGGCACTCAACGGCAAAGCTTTCGTAACGGAGGTCGTTAAGGGTTAGAATTTTTTACTGTTGTTACTAATGATGAAATATTCTATCGTCTGAGACAAGAGACTCTTGAGTAGCTTGAGCAGTCGGTGAAAGAAATATTTGGCGCGGAACAATAGAACGAAGTTCCATTCTCAGCGTCCAGTCCGGTATCACGGGCCTCTATACACTCCGCCACTTCAACTTTTTCAGCACCTTAAGAACTAATTTACAGATAAATATGCTTATTGAAATCTGTAATTGGAAGTTTTGAAGATATTTTGGCTTTGTGGTTCTGAATAGACACCGCATTAGAAATCCGGTTCACAGATCCACGAACATTTTTTTTTTTATTTCGCCTCCGTTGAAATGCGGCTGGAATACGATGCTGCGGCTGCACGGCTTTGTTGATTTTCTGGACGTATGCCACTCGATCTTGTACAGCATATGGGCCTAGTGCGCTGGTATGGAGGCGCCACTGCTCCGGAACAAGTAGCGCCACCTCCCGCCGGCGCACCCATATTGACCCTACCCATATGTGGTATGTCTGCTCGTCGAAGAGAGGCGGCCCCAAGCAAAAAAAAGTGTGTGGCAAAACGTAGGGCCGACCTTTCTCGCCGACCAAAAAGTGGCCGGCCGACCTTCGGCACCCGAATGAGGGCCGGCGTCGGGGATTGACACTGACCTAACGTCGGCCGATTTTAGGCAATCGACTACGGCCCGACCTTTTGGCCCGACGTGATCGACCACCTGCCGCACGTGGGCCTGCCGTCTGCCAGCGTTACTGAATGGTCGGCCGCTCGTCTGCCCTAGCATTTTGCTGACGAAAGACCGTATGTCAGCCGGTTGCTTCCCGACGCCGGTTTGTGGCCGGCATCGCCCCTCGTGCAGGTATCATGCCATGCATTTAATATATCGTGGCCCATGCATATATAACGGGGTAGCACATACAAATGCATCAAGAAAAGCAGTAGCTTTTCTGATGCCATGAAGAAACAAAAGCTGCAGTATTTGGTGAAAAATTTATTTGTCAACAGCGTTCAGAAAAAGCTCGCGATTTGCTTTTTAATAAGCGTGGATATATGACTGCGCGTGTGCCACATATGGAAGATGGGCTTGAGGCTTGGTCTCCTTCTTTTGGCAGCCTGTCGATCACGTGATGTCTGCGACTGGTCGGATCTGCGGCAGGTTCCATCTTGGTCAGCTGTATGAAGAAAAGTGTTTTAATTAAATATTTCCTTTTCGCCTAGACTAATAGGTAATCAGGATCCGTGAATCCGCGAGAAAGGCGCGATCACTTTGTTTTGCTGGAGTCATGATGTTGCAATTTGCAACCGTAACGCACTCAAACCTTATCCTCCCGAAGCGCGTTCTTGCATGCTAATGCTGCAATTTAATAATTCTAGCAAAACCAAGTGTCCGCGCTTGTCATAGAGCGCGTATGAGGGATTCCAACGCGGCCGAACAAACAGTTTCCGCGATATTTACATGAAACCTACAATAAGTTTATTCCGTAGAATACAGCTTAATTTTCTCAAACTAGATGGAACTTTTACAGCAAAAGCGACCGGATATTTAACGATAAGTCATCTGATTTATTTTCGTTATTTAACAACCGAGCATTATTTTAAAAATTGTCTCATCAGCCAAGGCGGCTATTTAGACAGCCCAACTCTTAGAAGCTTATAGAACCCGTTGTAAATTTTTTAAGCTTGAAACAAGTTAGCTGAACACCTCATGAGCATGTAAGCACCAGGAAATAATCCGCACGATGAAAATACAACTGCTTGCCCAGAAAGCAAGCGCACAGAGCAAAATCAATGTGAAACGGCTCAGATCTGTGTGCATCACATATATAATTCCAAAATCCACAAAATGAACGCACTGGCTCACTTACCTTGCCAGCATACCGCATCACTCAATCATCAATTTTCACGTATATACATCATTACAGCAACAACAACAAAAAAATAATAATAAACACGGCATAAATCTTGTACTCAGTCCTGGCACGAGCTTGCTTGGCAGTAGCGATGATGCTAGTACAGCTTCTGATCGCTCCTATGGCGAGGGGTGCTGCAATATTTATATCAGTGATAGCATTTGACATTTAACTGGGTTGCATGCGTCCCATCGATGTGAGTCGGATAATCGAATTTTCCGAACAAAATCAGCGCTAATACCTGTCCGGCAAGTGCACCGCCATGAAGAAGCGAAAGACCAGCGTTTTAGTGTAGAGGAGACCAAGGACTTCGGGCTTCGGCGAAACGAGCTTCCACTGTCGAAGCCAGTTTCCAGATCAGCTGATATCGCCTCCCTGCACGATCAGCGCAAGGCGCGCATACCAATTACAAAATATGCATTTACAGTAACAAGATGCGCATAAGTCTCAAAACAATACATAATTAGTTGCAGTACATTATCGTATAGAAGAAAATCAGCGATAATTTGGCTTACCTGGTCGGTATACATGTCAGTGCATACACTTCGATGTGAAGAAGTGAAAGACGGGCGCGTTTTGGGGCAGAGGCAGGAATTTGCTACCCAATTCTTGGCCGATCCCCCTCTGTGGGTATGTGCCATAAGTTATTTGGACAACAACAACAACAACAACCTCGGACTGCAGCGAAAAGAGCTAATTCCACCGCCGCAGCATTGTTTCCAAGTCGGCTCAGCACGTCTTCCTGCGCAATCAGAGCGAAATGCGCACACATCGATTATAAAAAAAAAAAATGTACGTAGTAATAAGATGCGCATATATATACGCGCTCCAAAAACAGTTGCAGTATATTGTCGTATCGAACAAAATATTGCTAATTGGACTTACCTGATCGGTATAGTGAGTGTCCCTCCATATTAAAAGGCGAGCATTTTGGGACAGGAGATACCCAAGGACCCAGACTGCAGCAAAATGAGCCAATTCTGCCACCGCAGCCAGCCGCAGCCTTGTTTCCAAACGGCTCAGCAAGTCTTCCTGCGCGATCAGCGCCCACACCAATTATATATATATATATATATATATATATATATATATATATATATATATATATATATATATATATATATATATATATATATATATATATGAAGAAAGATGCAAGGAGTATATAACAAGACGAACATATGCTCCAAAACAATACATTATTATGTTCAGTATAATATCGAATCTAGCAAAAAGCTCCTCTGATCAAGACCGAAAGATCATGTACTTACGCATGTTTTGGTGAACTTCGGCACGAAGAATCTGTACAGAGCGGCTGCAATCATCAGCTGCATATATGGGCTGTTCTTTTCAAACGCTGACTGCTGCAGGAGGTTGAGACAGATTGAATTTGCGCGAAATAAAAGCGGACGATAAATTAGGCAGTAGGCATCGCGCGCGCCCACACGGACTCACGGAGGCTGGCCGTCGACTGCGTGGCGCCGCGCATCCTAGCTCGCGCGGGATGTTTTTTCCCGCCTTTTGGCCACGCGACCGCAAGAAGGGAGGAGGGGGGGGGGGGGGGGGAGAGAAGCTTCAAAAGCAGGGAGAGTCTCCCTGTGTGCGGTGCATGCAATCCTTTTTTTTTTTTTTTTCGCCGCTATTTCTCTCTGCTTCGGCATTCCTGTCGCCCCCCGCGGTAGGGTGCCTCGATGCCTTTCGCCTCCCCGTGGTTCTTTCCGCTTTGCCGCAGGAAGAAGAGATGGACCGATGGGGGGCAGCGGGTCCCGCTCAGCGAGAAGCAGTTTTCTTTCTTTTTCACGCCCCCCCCCCCCCCCTCCTCGTCGTTCAAGAAGCGTCGAGGTAGTTTCTTTTCTTTTCTTTTCCTTTTTCTACGGCTTCTGTAGAGCCCCCGTCTTGATACCAGCGGCTGTAGTTCTTTGCATGAAAAAAATATGGCTTGGAGTGAATGTATGTAATGTTCTTTTAACCGAATATCTTCCACATAAACCAAATGTGGGGCAGTAGAACTCCTGCAGCTTCATTTAGCCAAAATAGCAAGACCTGGCTACGTATATAGTGTTCAGCAACTTTATCGGAACCGTCTTTTCCAAGACGGTTAAGTTGCAGAACACTGTATATTATGAGTGCTTTTGCAGAGATTACATAGTCCATGCGGATTTATACTTCCCAAAGCAGTACGTGGGTTATTTAGAGTCCCTCGGGCTGTCATATTAATCGCAAACCACATTTCCGTTTTCGCGTTTGGTTTCCATCATAATGCGGCTTCTGCAGCTCGACTAAAGCCCGTGACCTCGAGCTCAAGCTGGTAAATACCGATTGAACCACATAGTAACTGCTGCAAGTTTCTGACAAAAATATATTTTGTCCATTTGTTTTAGGGATGCATGAAAATCAGTAGAAGGTCGCAGGGCAAAATGCACCGGATCCGGATGAAAGCTCATGAAAGCTCACCGCCTCTTTTCTTGACCCCGTACGAAATGTAAACTCACGGAGGCTGCGAAACGAATTTAAGGGCGTTTAGGATTGATAGGTTTCGAGGGCACTGGCAAAAGTAATTGACGGTTAACATATAAACCTTAAAGGCACGTGATCTCTTCGGTTTACCGTGGGTTTGCTTAGGGTTACGTTATAGGTTAACTTTATGATGAGGTTGTTTAAATTCAGAGGTTACCATTTAACCATAAAAAAAAAATGGACAATTACATTCGTAGGTTCATAGCAGTTACCGCGCAAATCTTAGGCACTTTGCTTCAAACAGACAATCAGCGCCTACCAGTTCACAAATTCAAGCATAAGTTCATAACAACTCGCGATCAACTACAGAGTGTACCATACCCGCCGCGGCTCAATTAGCGCGCGGTTAAAGCTTTATTTCAAAATATGTATAAATAACAGTTAATTTCACCTTCTGTTGCGCAATGTATAATTCTATCAGCAGGCTCAAATGATATAGTGTCAATATATATCATGCACGCGGTATAACTCAATGTTGCATAAAAATAGCTGTTTCAATGATACGAATTTTCCACTTTTCTCCTGCTAAGCCGACTGCCTCATGGAACGTAGAGGGGAAACCTGCTGTATTGCAGGAGACTTTACTTTGATATGCACAATGTTATTTAATGATATATTATAGCAGCAGTGAATACGCGGCTGGGGAAAAGGGGATTCGAGGAACTTTATATATATTCTGGCATTTCATACCATATTTCTGCGTGTGAGGCTGACGTTGAAGAATTTAACAATGTAGACCGCCACTGGTGCAGGAGCCGATCGATCCTCGTCATGTTGCGCGGGATTCTCAAAACGCAATCCCTTTGAATTTTCTCAAAAGAACCAAAGGTTACTTCTTGCACAATGCTTGTGTTCGCAGGAAGTATACGTTCGACAGGCGAATCGTCCGGGCGATCGGCTCTTTGCGTGCCTTTCATTTTTATTTGAAAACTATCAGGACCACATTTGTGTTCTGGATAAAGACAGTCGGCCTCGGCATATTGATATATAAGGAATAAAGCTTTCCTAATCCCCGTGTTTTAACTGAGGCGGGCAAATATTTGTCCCAAGCTGTTCCATTTATCCTCATGTCGGCAATATACTCGAGTTTCGTCTATCGAGAGTGCAGCATATATGTATATATGCGAAGCGCTACAGCTCATTTGGTCCAAAAGCCACCTCGCTAACCCGGTTTTCGCTTGAGTATCGTCGGGTTTTGTCTGAAATATTCGGAATGTGGTAGTAAATATGGAGATGCGGTACAGGTTCCCACCGGGATCTGTGACAGATGCTGCGCCTTTACTTTACTATAACCAATTTACAATTAACTGCGGTTGTCCACCGAAATAGAGAGATAGAGAGAAGAATGAGAAGGCGTTGTATCCCGTCGAATGTTAAGGGGAAGCTTGAGCGTCCCCCTAATTTTTATTTCCTTCTTCCAAATATTATTAACTATTCCATCGTACCACTGTGTAAGGTCGTGGAACAATTTACTCTGTGCGACTGCAGACGTGCGTAAGTGCGTGCGTGCGTACGTGCATGCGTCACACACGGCTTCGTGCCGATGTCGGGATAGACTATTAACTCAATAATCTCGGACATCTTGTTCATCCTAAAGTTATAGCTAATTAACGTATGCGCGAAACTTCCGATAAAGCCTAGTGCACACAGGTGCCAACTTTCCCACATCTGTGTTCCTTGATTGTTTATTGATCCAGCCTCCCAATGATACGACCCTGCATGGCTTAGCACGTGTTTTCTTGTGGATTCCTCTTGCAAAGTCAATCTACTTTGATTATATTTTCACTATAGCTAGGTGGTGGCGCCTATCTGGGTTCCGCCTTGTCTTCATTATGCCCTTTGTTGTGCGCTATTGGGTATCCGAGTTAGTGGATCACATAGGTTAAGTTGGGCGGCCTTAACTTTTATACTGGCTTGGAAGTAGAAGGCAGATGTTTGTAGTGCATGGTCAGGGGAAACAGGCGCACGTGTTCGCATAGTTAGAGGAGATGTTTGTAGACGGAGCATGGATAGCCATAGCAGTATCTAATCTCTGCGAAGCGCTCTGCTATTCTGCGCCCCTATACATATGTGCCAAAGGTATGTGAAGTGGGAGAGGCCTGTTGCACCCAATCTCCTGCATGCTGTAAGAGGCTTTCGGTGGCGCACTGAGTGTGGCGTATTCGATCCCCACCAAATTAAGACAGGCTTTACAGCTGGCATATTGATCCGCACTGTATCAACTTTGGTAAGGTCGAGTCTCATACACGTCCTTAAGGAGTGCGTCGCAGCTTAAACATTCCGCTGCCTAGCGCCGTGAGCTTTTTCGTCGCACAGTGGAAGGCCGAGCGAAGCGTTCGAACAACGTGTAGTGAAGTCCGTGGGATTGATCATTTGGCAGAATAGGAACGCGGTCGATCGCATTCTTTCGGTGACCCCGTTGTCTACTGTTCCCCATGCTAGTGCGTCTCACCTAGATATAGCCAGCTGTTAGTTCTTGGAGAGCAAAGCTTTATCCCGAGGTTGTTGACGCGGCACATCCACCTCAGGAAGGTCACTTGTACATCGAAGTGATTTGAACTGGGTTCTTGTCTTGAAAGACGCAAGCCTGCGGCTCACGCGTATATGTGTGAGCACAAAGGATCGAGCAATCGACTGTCTGGAAATTTGTTAGGGGGTCAGAGCTCCCGAGGGAGTCCTGTTGCAGCTGCGCATTATTGATATACAACGTGTGACCAGAAACTCACTGCATTATATATTTCTTGCCGCTACCTTATATGTTCGGTACTGTTTGCTGTTTTACTGAAACATTATTTATTGTCCCAGTGTGCTTTGCTATTTCCATGTTTATCAATAAGATTTCTTTGGTTCCCTGCTATGTACATGGTTGAAGTTCACGCCTATGACGTCATGATCGTTTCTACTCTCTTATCCCGGTACTTTTCAAGCAGAAGTCTTAAGTTTCTGGACCTATGCAGCATTCCTTCCATATGCAGGGCTATTCTACAAGCGATCTCTCGGCTTAGTACGTACGACAGATAATTCGCTTTAATCACTTCCGATACATGTTCACGCCTTAAAACTAAAAGTTCTCCATATTATTAGTCTGCAAGCCACAACAAAAACCCGAAATTGCGGCAGCTGCTTCAGGAAAGAATTCTTTTCAATTAGCTTCTTTTATTGCGCGTACCTCGTGTAGCTCTCAAAAAATATTCTTAATTTTCAATCACTCTGTCTAACATAGGGGTCTCAAACTCATATTGATATGCAGGATGCGTTGAGAAAATATGTCTCTCGCGGACCAGGAGTGGACAGTAACAAGCAAGAAAATATAGAAGCCATAATTCAAAACAATCTGTAAAACAAAAGCGAAATACTAATAAAATAAATAAAAATCAACTGTTTCGTTCCTATGAAACCACACTCCCATTCTTTGAGCAAAAAGGAAAAAGGAACAAAAAAAAAAAACAGAAAAAGCGGAGCATCTTCGATTTTTTGTGTCCAAACGCGCCGGAGGAGCGCGTTACTTCAGGATGGCCTGGCGGAGTTACTGAAAGGATACAGCGGTTGAAAACTACTACAGTCACTTGTCCTGACAGTATATAAATGCGAATGAAAAAGAGGTCTGGTTGTCCAGCGCCTAGTTATTGAAGGTAACAAAGTTGACTGTCTTGTAATTTTAACTAATAACGCGCAACTTTGGAAAACGCGCTTACATTTCCAACATTTCGTTCGCACGTACAGCGTCCTCGCGTGCTCGAGATCGTCTCTTGGTCGCGCTCTACACTTCTGCAATGAACTTGAAAGCACGCACGCACCCACGAGCACAAGCTGCCGAGTCTTCCAAGAACTGTTGACAAGAAGCGGGGGAGGAGAGGGGGGTAGTTTCCGGTGTAGAATCGGACCGCTCGCTGCGAAAATGCGCCCCTCCGACTTCCGAAAAAAAAAAAAAAAGAAAAGAAAAGAGCCGCCCGTCCCACCCCGGCAGGTCGTAAAAGAGGATGAATGGGCCACACGCAAAGAAACAAAACCAAATGACAAGGACGCTGGCCCGTTTTCTCGCGGCTCTTAGCTTTACCAGACTGTTTTGAGAAAAAAAGTATGCGATTAATAACCTGGACAATAATCATTTTCCTTCGCTTTTTTTTTCTTCATGTATTTGATCGTAAGACAACTTTGTTCGAAAAGAGCTCCTTCAAAAATAGTATACAAATACCACAAAACTGCATGCTCTCTTCAAAGTCGGCGTGTATACATCTCTTCTCTCGCCCAGTCAGGAACGCTCGCCACCAACTTTCGAGCTGCGGGGGTGACACAGTTGCACCGCCCTTCCCACCATTTCCCCCCTCTTTTCCGCCCTTCCTTCGAAACGTCCGAACGTGAGGTCGGTTTTGTTTCGTCCGGGTCTCCCTCCCTGTACGCATTTCTCTTCTCCTGCTGCGAAGTAGTGTTTTTAGAATTTGTCTCTTTGCTTGCCTGCCGGAGCGTTCGCCGCGGCCAAGGCTTGCCAGTGCCCTACGCATAATTTCTGCCCCCGTGTGCTTTTTCTCTTCTGTCCGCTGCTTTTATTTTACACAATAGCCTTCTCCTCCCTTACAATGAGAAGTTGCGTCTACTCAAGTGCCCTGCCATATAGCGGACGCATTTCAGTGAGTGATACGGGCTAAATGGGGTGTACGGGAGCTTGTGCGCCAAAATATAACTGATGTTACAGCACCTGCAGCTGCGCTTCGTATTAAGCAAACAGTATAATGACATGATCTACACATGAAATCGCGGTCACCTTGTGGCTTGCTGTTTATCAGAACTCGGTAAATAATTTTACTAACAGCTATAAGGTTCACTAAAAATGTGAGCGACAAGTTAAACAAACAATAGCATTAATTAATGTAACAAAACATTTACACTGAATAGCATGTATCATTTTGTTCCATACTAAGCGCAAATTACATAACATCGCGAAAAACCAAAGCCAAGTAACAGGCAAATTTAAAAAAAAAAAGTAGCAGTCGTGCTCTTCATAACTTTTTTTTTCAATGTACCGCCTCAACAGTCGGGCCAACGCATTGCCGCACTCTTGCCATTAACCTGGCGCCGTGCCCGGCATTTAGTCCGCCCAAAAAGTCGGGCCAAAGGCCGCTGCGAACTACTTGCCGAAATGGCTGGCGGCTACCTCCGGGCCGACCGCTTGCCGTGGTTTACTAGCCGACTAAGTAGGCTGCCGACCATTTTCCGAACGTCGGCCACACGTAAATGGTCGGCCAAGGATGCTTGGGGCGGTGTGAACGCGAAGTCTACTCTTCTCGGCAGAAACCTTGTGAGAAGAAAACTTTTGTCGGTCGACATTTCCTGCCTCTTGTCACACACGTACATAACAGACACATGTACCATGTGTGCGTGTTGAAAAATAAACCAAAAACAAAGCGAAGAAAGCCGCTACCCATTCATGCCGTCTGGGAGACGGCAGCCGCCGGCGCTTTGGGCGCAGCGCATCGTCGGCGCGCGAGCGCTTCTGCTGGCGGCTCTACGGTTGTTTTTTTTTTTTTCCTTTGAAGTAGGAATTCGGAACCCGAACAATATGGCACTTTGAAAGTAAGGACATAAATAAAACAAAAACTAAGCCAGTGTGCAATGCGCAGCACTGGCTTTTCCCCTCGGTGGCAGTGTATGTGGAAGCGGCATGCTAGACCCCCCAGAAGCGACAGCCGAGAGCTGGGCTCCGTTGGTCAATAGAAAGGCTCTTAAAAAAAAAAAAAAAAAAGAAAAACGGGACGAGCAGGCTGTATATGGAGATGTACCCTAAGGCGTCGGGCCTTGCGTGCACGTGCTTTTTCGGCGCTCGGCAGTTCTACCGTAGTTTTTATTTTCTACTCGATGCGTCGAAATAAGTGGTGACGGTTCAGTGCGCGGAAAAACAGCCATAGCTGAGCAAGCTCCACAGCGCGTGCTGTTCGGGGGATTTTGCGTGATCGGGAATGTTGAGACTTGATTTAAGAATAACTGCTTGGTGCGCGGTCAGAAACTTTACGAAGCCAGCACGTGCGTGGAGTGCGCGGGGAACTTCACAGTGCAGAAGGGCCTTCAGAAAATGCGCTAACGAAATGAAAACCGCCTTCTACGAAGTCAGCTTGGAGGTAAGTTTTATTCGGCCCTTTCGGCGTCTTTTCACCACATATGTAATTCATTTTTTTTTATGTAGTTGTTGGCAAACCCACGCAATATGACGGGTGCCAGTTGCATCGGCAAGGCCGGGTGCCACTGTTAACGATGCGACACATCGCTCTCGTATGATTTCCAAGGAAACCGCAAAAAAAAGAAACAACTTGATTTTCGATTGCCTCTCGACGGTTTTTTTTTTTGTACCTATTATGACACCCATAAACACAACAGCAGATCGAGCTGTTAGTTTAAAAGGACGTTTTCTCTTTGCGGGGAGCCATGAACGTGTGTGAAGTCAGCAAGCGCGCACTCCTGCAATGTACTTCGCTCTCCATGTCGTGCTTCTACGTCTTTTACGTCAGGCTAGGCTTCCCAAAAGCGAGCACCGAGAACAGCTGGAAACTATCATTAGGAAGTCGTTAGAAAAAAAAAAAAAAAAAGCTCCCGTTGGGCAGGAAGGCTCCGCGCTCTCTACAACACAGGCTGTGTCCGAAGACCTGCCAGCGCTGGTTACAACAACTTTTAGTAGTTGTTACAACTTTTAGAGCTCGAGTTGGGTCCAGAAGGAAAAAAAAAAAAAAAAAAAGAAGACCCGTTTTATTTGTGTGTATTTTTCGCGTGTTGCGCGCTCGATACAAAGAAGCGATCGCTCGTGCATGCTTGAAAGAAACCTAGCGTCAAGTACTGTACAAAAAAAAAAAAAAAGTGGGAAATGCGCAGCCGAAACGAAAAGCAATGGGTGCGATATGAGATTCGAAATGACTAAGTAAGTACAGGCCCTTGTTTTAGTCGCTGTTTATTTTTTATTCTTACGGGGAACCAAAAAGAAATCGGAACACAGCGTCGGCGCTACCCCCGGTTGCGGATCCAGACAGCCGCCTTTTACAGCGGCGCCTCCCAGACGGCGCCACATGTTCGGCCAAAGCTGCAGCGCACCAGGCCCATACCAGTACACGCCAAATTTTACAGCGCGTACTGAGTAGTGTGCCCCAACCAGCGTGCGACTCCCCGAGTCAGAAGTTTATACCGTTTCCTCCGCTCACGGGCAATCGTCTTATTTTAGCTTCTTGGCGTCTGTACGCCAATGGCCCCATAACAAAACAAATTTCAGTTACATTACTCTCTCGCAGCCGATATCTCCTTCTCTCATCATTCTCTCAGCAAGCGGTACGCTTAGGTCTCCTTCGTGATTGTGGTAGTCTTTCTCGCCGCCCTTGCGCTTATCTTTATTCTTGTTCACATCCGTAGTAGTCGAAGCATCGCACGAGACCACTGAAGTCACTAAATGAGTAAATCACACTCACTGGGATAACAAAACGCGAACGCAGAAGGAACACAGCGACCGCAACATATACGGCGTCAGCTTCTGCGCCGACTCAGTATTAGCTCCCGTCGGCCGCCAGGTGGCGCCACATGTCTCAGCAAACTCCATTGCAGGTTGCCTATTGGAACACAGGTTTTCTGCTTTCTTTTCGCAATCGTTTGAGTTTGCTCTCCTTACGATAGCAGCAATCTTTCTCGTGCCTGCCCTTCCGCGTTTTTCGTTGGCAGCACTGGAATATTAGCTTTCTGCTTTCTTTCTGCAATCGTTTGAGTTCGCTCTCCTTACGACAGCAGCAATCTTTCTCGCGTCTGCCTTTCCGCGTTTTTCGGTGGCAGCACTTGAATACTCTAGTCCTACTTTCTTTCGGCGCGAGCTCTGGCAAGCTAGCGGTCAACGTTCTAGCGGTAACCGGAGCTAGTAGGGCACCAGTGTCGTCTGAGTGGTCAAAGTGCGGTACCGCGTCTGCACCGCGGCCAGCAGCGCATGACTCACTTTCAGTCAATTCCGAACAACAACGGCTGACGTAAGTCGCGTCAGTTCCCGTTCTAGGCATTTGCTCTGGCGGCTCGCCACTCAGTGTGTCATCTCGCTCAGCGCAACGATCAGGCTCTTTCGACAGCTGGGGCGCTTCGGATTGCGTGAGGGCCATATGTGCCACGTCCGCGTTCGCACTGGGGTTGCTTTCGCGAATACAACCTAGCGTGGTATAGGGGCATGAACGATTCTGACTCTGCTCTGGTCGCTCGCTGTCGCCTTCGCAAGTCTCGCTTTCTACAGCGGACGCGCACTCCTCGTCAGTCTGCCCTGGCTGATCACAACTCGCGGGCTGCGCAGTTTCCTTGATCGGCACTTTGCTTTTCTGCGTGCCCTGCTCTACGACACAGCTGATTTCGGAAACCGCAATTTTCCTAGCTCATTTCCATCTCCGGCACACTCTCCACAAGCTTCTGCTTCTGAATAGAGAGGCGGTTCCGTAATTGCCAGTTCCCTACTCTCATTTGATGGAACTGTATCTTCTATAGCTACCTGGGTCGGCGTGCAGTTCACCTCGCTGGACAGCATACCTGCAGATTTCCCGCCGTTGGAGCCGGCGCTAAACTTAGGTTGTGGCTCGACCAAGGTAACATAATACTCTTCAGTTTGAGGCTCGGTCTGCTCACTACTGCGGTCACGTTGCTCGGCCGCTTCCCCAAGCTGTTTCTCACACTCCGGTGCAAGTTCGATTTTGCTCCGAAACTTCCGCACTGTCTAGCCATTCGCTTACAGAGGCTTTCAACTGATACGCCAAATCAAAGTACGTCGTGCTACAATGTTTCGCGCTCTCATATCTTTTCCGAAAATCCTGAGTCGTTATCCGATATCGTATCAGCAATGACTTTTTTAGTGCATCGTAATTTTTCAAGCGGTCGCCAACCAATCGCTTGATTTCTTCCGACGCTTCAGCGAAGAGAAGAGCTACGAACTTCTGCGCCCAACTATCTCGCTCGAAACATTTACTTCTGCAGACATTATCAAAGTCTGCCAGATTCTCGGCCACATCCTCGGCGATGAGGAACGGTGGCGGACCATCTCGCGGTATTAAACCGTTACACTGAATGGCATTGAAAGCGTTAATCTTTTCCACGCTCATTCTAAGTGCTGATATCTCCAGCTGCATCAGTTTCCTTA
Source organism: Amblyomma maculatum (assembly GCF_055883805.1). NCBI lineage: Eukaryota > Metazoa > Arthropoda > Arachnida > Ixodida > Ixodidae > Amblyomma > Amblyomma maculatum. The sequence goes on along the minus strand of NC_139344.1, from coordinate 461,592,287 downwards.
CGCGGGTGTCCTCTTTCTCGTGACGTTCCCTACGTTCACGAATCTCTTTCTCGTGACGTACTCTACGTTCACACTCTTCTTGACGTTCGTCAATGATCTCAAGGCATTCCGAAAGCTCGTCATCTTCAGCTTCCAACGCAAGAATAGCCTTTAACACTTCTGGTTTTCGGAGTTTGACAAATTCAGACCAAACTCCTCTGCAAGCTTCAGCAATTTTGGTTTGCGCGACGACTTCAAATCCAAGCCCATGGCTGTTCCGAGTGCTGCCTTCTCTACTGCCCACTATTGCCTTGCTGCAATTAACCCAGCAACAACGACAACACAATTACCAGCTCTGTTCTCTACTCAACAAAAGCCTGGCAAAACTCAGTAGACGAAATTCCCGCACTCACCAAACCTCGCAGCCAAGAATCCAACGCAGTCGTTCCGCTGCAGGCAACCAGTCATCACACAAGGCTCGTTGCACTGCTCCCGATTTTCCGCTGAGCTGCTTATTGCACGGGTCACGCCTCGGACATATCCGCTCTTCCCACTAGATGTTGCACCTCGGTCAGGCCTGGCTCGTTTCATCGACCACGGTCACGGCTTGGTCGTCCTCGTCCCTCCGCTGTTCACCAGTTGTTGGACGATGGTATCGCCTGTCTCGTCCCTCCGACCACGGTTACGGCTTGGTCGTCCCACCGCTGCCTACCAGTTGTTACGTTTGGGTCGCGTGCGCCTGAGTATCGCACCGCTGCCAGCAGTTATTACATGCGGCGCGCGGCCCCTCGGCAGCGTTGGCCTGGTGGCTCCGTGGCTCGGCGGACGGCATCAACGGTCCCAGCAAAGACGAGGCGTCTTCTAACGAAACAACCTTTACTACAACATCATGAAGGAACGGGAAGCTGACAGAGAAGCTGACCCGGAGAGAATACAGACACTCTCACACAGCTGGTGTCTAGCGTCGTGTCAACGGCGCGTCAAAGTAGTCTCTGTCTCAGCGGAGTCGGCCGCTGCTTTTTATAGGCTTGCCAGTTCACATGGAAAGGGAGAGACCTGCATGTCCCGACACGAGACGATGACTCAATCGCAGGTGGCGCGACCACATCTCCTCCACCTCCTGCAGATGGGCGAGGGCGACGCACTCTCCCTCGAGCTCCGGGCTTGGCCGGCGTTTGCACACACACGCAAGCACACACATTTGGCGCGTGGCAATATCACGCCGAGCCTTGCCCGCGGGAGGAAGCGTTGGGCGGCCGACAGCGCCGAAATGGCCGATCCGCTCTGCCTGTTGCTATGCGGTAGCCGCGTCAGCTGACACACTTGTCGGTGGCGAAACGTAACAATCCTTAGCTTACTACCCTGATTGCTAGACTTAGTTACTAGCCGTTATTTAGTTAAATGTGATGAATCATTGATTTTTAAATTACAAATTCTAATCATATCGTTGAAAGGTCTCGACGAGTAAATCCAAAATCAAACCCTAAACCACGCCAAGCTTCGTACAACTGAAGTTTAACTCGGTCCGAAAATGCATCACAAGAACGAAACATTGCACTTAAGCGTGGTAGTCCGTATTGCTGTTTTCGGTCCCTCTCCCCCTCCTCTACCGTTTATGCTGTGTGCCGCGCGCGTGATTAATTAGCAATAATATCGCTACGCTATCCCAGGTTGTATGTGTAATTTATATATAATTATATAGTTGCAGTTGCGGCTCGAGCACAGTTATTTCTCTAGACATTACCTGTGAACTCGCGCGCGACCGGCGCAAACTTGTTTACCTTTTTGTTTTGTAAATAGTGAGATAGCTCTCTCTGCAAGCTTCTCGTGTTGCGCCCGCTTTAATGTACATCTAGCAATCCACTCCGCCTCGTTTTTATGCTCGCCGGCCGTAGCTGGGGTCCTTGATTATTAGGTAGCAATGACAGGCCAGCAGCATGCTTTCCTTCCTTTTTATTTAAGTTATGTTTACAGTCCACTGGGCGGTGGGCACACCCTGAGGTTGGGTTCGTCTATGCCTTTAACCTTTTTTTTCTAAAAGGCTCCTCGCATCCCCCCACCCCAACTGTCCTGCCCTCCCTTAATTAAGAGAGCGATTTGCTGTTTTCCAGGGGTCGTCTAGCGGTAAAGTAAAAACCGTTCAGGCAGGAAGGACTCTGGAAGGAGGCGCGCGCTCGGCGACGGTGCCTGTGTGTCGTGCGCCCCGCGCGTCGTCCGAATGCAGCGGTTGATGGCCTTTTTCGCAGAAGCTGGCCTGGGAGGTTGGAAAGTGTAGCGCGGAGGGAGGCTACGGGCGTATACCCTAGTAAAGAACACGTGCGAGCCGCAACGTGGAAATGGGATGCCTAAATGGATTTTTGGTAGCGCCTCGTCGACGGCCGGCCAGCCAAGTACAGACGCCGTATGTATCTGTTCTTCGGGCACCGCTGGTGGATGTGGCGTTTGAACATGAATTTCTTGTTTTATTTCTGTTCGGGAGATAGGGTCTCTCTGTATAGTATTCAAGGGGAATATATTGAACGAATTCTTGAAGCACGCTGTGCTCAAAGTAAACAAACTTGGGAGCACCATTGTGATATTGCTCTATTAAAATTTAAAGAATACGCTCCGACTGGCTTCAATAAACACTTTCCCGATTGGTCAATCAGATGGCCCTCAGAAATCTGGGTGAAATTATGCAAGGAAGTGTTTTGTCGCCAAAAAGGAGACTTGGTCAGAGTTGGAGGAGTGTGTGTTCAGACCAGGTGAAGGCATAAACTGAGCGCAATCTGAGAAGGTAGGAACCGCTACGAGTAGCGCGACGCAAGTTATGTCGTCGATCAGGCGGGACAAGTGCTCCTTCCAGGCGAACGTTGGCCTGGCGTTCCCGATCTTTCCAGATGGTAGTGATCACACTGGTCGTAGTGTAAAAAGTGTGTATAGTGTGAATATTCATTTGTACATTTGTACCGGGAAAAAACGTCCGGCCATGTCGTCCTTCTGCAACGTCTCGGACCCAACGAACCAACCCTTCATTGAGGACCCGAATTGCAACAACAGCAGCAGAGAAGTCTAACTCACAACTATTGTTTTTAGAGGTCTGCCCAGTCCATTTGCATGTTGTTAAGAACATACCATTCGATGCATGCGCATTAATGTCAGTGTGGCAAACGGTAAACTTGGCGAAAGAACCGTGGTTTCCGGCAATGGCACTGGACGCCTCTTTAGATATAAAAATAAAGTGCCAACTCGGAAATAAAAATGAAAATGTGTTCAAGCTAACGTTACCACGGCCTCAATTTCCTGTAGAAGAATTACGAATGCGAGTAACGTTCTCAGGTTAAAAGTTCACTGAAATGGCCACCAAGAAGCCCCTGATAAATGTGTTCAGTGTTTAGCACAAATCCTTTTGAGCATTAACCCAAAGTATAACTCCTTGGAACAAAGCCAGCGATTTATTAATTTTTAAAAACAGCATTTTTTGAAATTCGCGGGCAGAGAGGTCGCTGCTTGACTGTGTCGCATGGAACTATTTCCTTAAATCGTGACGTCACGGCTGAGTTGACTGGTAAGGCTTGCTAGAAGCTGCCATTCGCTGCGGCCACTGCAGCCATCACTTCACGGACAAACTTCCGGTAGCTGCGAAAGTCCTCTGCTCGTCCGCTGCGAGAAACTCCACAGGCGCCTCATGCGTGTGGGGCCAGCGAGCGAACGCGCGGCAACCGGAAGTTCGTCGAAGTGACGTATTTCTGGGCGGAGCTTTGAACTTGCTTGTATTCTTTATTTTTTTTATGGCTCCCTGCGGCGTACGAGTTGAGAGGGAAAATTGAAAGGGTCATTTTTAATCGCCGATATCTCTGGTGTTGCAGAAGCTAGATCGAAAATTTTTGCGAGAGAATGATGGATGGTTCAATGTCTATCAGTGTTATGGTGTTGTTTACCCTTTCTGGTGACCCATTTCAGTGGACCTTTATGCGGCAAGGCGTTGCTTAAGGATGTGGACGAAATTTGAGGAATAGGTAGTTTTCAGAAAATACGACTGTTCTGTAATGTAGCGTGATGTCCTGCTGCAGATATAATTAGATTTAAAAAATTCCCTGGTTTTTTCTACATTTTTAAAACCGACGAATAATTGTTAGCCAGGATGATAACACTTGGTTAAAACGGTTTAAGATCAGTATTTTAACATGATATCGGTAAAGGCCCCGTTCAACGAATACGTACGGTGTCGGCGGCCGTCTGCCGGCGCCGGTGTTGTGAGCGAACAGTCACAAGCATTGAGCTGGCAGCTGACATGGCTGAGTACTAACTAGACGTAGGGATGCCTGACATTACGTTTGCAGGAATTGTCAATTCTGGTCTCTCCTTTCATATGGGAGGATGATATCAGAATCAACCTGCCAGAACCGTTGAATTCACGATACCCCCGGGCCACGTAAGCACTTCATAATGCGTGGTTAAAGCGGGATTTTATAAGTGGAGTCAGGCAGGTCACCCTTGTTGGCAAATCCTTGTTACAAGAAAATTATTTACGCAACTTCGAACAGTTCATTTCGCTCAGAGTGTGGCCTCTCGTCTCGACACCAGAGTTCAGTTCCTCCATATTGCCGCCTTGTTCAGAGCCACCGCTCCCCTCCGAGTCCTCCTTGCCTTCTCTTTCACTTTTGTTTACCGCCTCCCAAGCTCCGCCGATTCCTTCATTCCCAGCCGTCCTTTCTTCGTCGCCGCTAGTGAAGTTGGCCGCGAGCGCAATTCTCCGCCAGTATCGTTCTTCTTGCGCTGGCCGTTCAAGAGGTACCAGCCAGCAGACCTCCTCAACAGTTTGAGCCGTTCAGCAGAAGGGTGCGTCTGCCATGGCCAGTCCGTTCGCGCGCAATCACTAACATGCACAAACACGCGCACACGTTCCCATATGTCAGTCCTTTTTTTCCGTTCGTGCTGCTCGCGTCGGATGGCAGCCTACGCTATCCCGTCATACCCTTAAGGGCGCAGCTTGAGTGTCCCCATAAGACGCCCGCCGGGGTGGCGCAGTGGTTACGGTGCTTGACTACTGTTCCCAAGGACGCGGGATCGAATCCCGGCCTCGGCGGCCACTTTTCGATTGAGGCGAAAAGGTGTGCTGTACGATGTCACAGGTGGTCGAAATTTCCGGAGTCCTCCATTACGGCGTCTCTCATAGCCTGAGTCGCTTTGGGACGTTAAACTCCACAAACCAACCAACCAACCATAATTATCAAGATTGCCTGACTTTGAACAGATTAGAATGAATCTGAGAGGCCTGAATACGCGATGAACTTTCCAATCGGTATAGTATAAAAAATCCAGGAGTGAGAAAAAGAACAGCAAAGGGCTGACATAGTATGCCAGGCGAGTTATTGTAAATATACTGACCTCAAAGGCAGTTGGATTTGATATTAGATAGGCTTTGGTCAAATTTTATATTTGAATCTAGGTAAACCTCCCCCCATCTCCCTTTCACAGGACAAGCTTTGTATACAATGTTATTTCCTGACGATATGAACGATAAGAGTCGAGGCAGTGTTTGATTTCACTCAGTGAGTCAATCTATCGGTCATTCAATAAACCAATCAAACTTCACTTCCCTGACTAAACGACATAGAAAAAGCGGTTTAAAAAGATCGCGGAACTAATCGACCGAGCGGACAAACGTTTAAATTTTAGAAAGCTCTAAAAAATTACAAACCTCCTACAGAGAACGTGTGTGCGGCTGAACTAAACTTGTAGATATCAGAAAATCCTGAAGAGGTTGACGGCGGTTACCGGTGCGTAGATCTGAGCCCGAGCGCTAGCTACAGGAAGGTGCGCTGCGCCCTCTTGAAGGGATTGTCCTTTGGAGGGAGAGCGTAGGCGCGCGATGAACGTTGAGTGTTTATCTTTCAAGTCGTGTGGACTGAACGCACACTATGTGTCTAAAGCGCCTTTATACTGATGTGCGCGCCAATCATCACCATTTGGCTGATGTAACCCGCATAAATTGGCAAAACATTCAGGCCAGTTCCTGCCCTCTCAGTGCTTTTGTGAATTGCAGGGCGCATAATACTCATTTCTAATCTGCCTTGGGGGCGGCTATAGGATCCGTCGTCTGCTGTTCATTATATCTTGGTTTGCACTTGTTTTTTATTGCACTTGCATTACAAGGATACTGCAAGGGCCTGAGCTGGGCTGTTTGTGTGTGGCGTCAGCTGCGTATATCAGGGGAGTTCAACTTGGATATCAGAAGGCCACCTGACAGGACAGTGGCGCTTCTCTTAACTTCTGCACCCCCTGCGCCAGGAGTGGTACGAGGACTCGTGATTTATGAGCCTGATTACGGGATTATGAACAACCTGGCCGCCGTGGCAAGGGGAAGTTAAATTAATGATCGGTAGCGAAAGCTGTGTTTGAAATACCCACCTGTATGGGCAGGGATACATGATTTAAGCGGTGCACGTGGTATGACGGTCTGCGAAGTGATACGCCAAGAGGACTCGGAGTAGAGGCCACTATGACAGCCATCAAGCCTGCCGTACTTACAGCCATACGTACAGCTATCGGTGCAGCAGACAGAAGAACCGACAGAACAGTCAGCAATTATAAGTACATTCATAAGCACTGTATACCATTGCTAGCACAATCTGGCCTGCTCTCACAGCACATGTGTCTTCTATCTTTTTTTTTTTGAACTAGAGTCTGTTGTGTACAATCTCAGTAAAATTACTCTTTCATTGGACAACGTCTCTAGTATAGTATTCCACAAAGGCTCGCGAAATGAGCGACGAGAAGTGACAGAATACCTTGTGAAGTTTTTAGAGGACACTAGGCTACATGGCAGGTGTAGACGCTTTTCACATATCATTACGGGCTACAAGCGGTGTAATCCCCACAGCTTCTAAGGACAAGACCCGCCGGTTCATCAACACCACTGCGAGTTTGTCACATTAATCTTTGGGTGTGATCGAAAGGGACCTGAGTTCATAGAAAAGGAAATAACTTTTCCCTTATTTTAAAGCTTCGTTCTTAATTAAAATTTGATTATGTATACAGAGAACCACTCAATGTCAACGTTCGCACCTTCGGCGCATAAGGCGAAAAGAAGACTCATTACATGAGTGCTCTTTTCGCCTTATGCGCCGAAGGTGCGAACGTTGACATGCGTTGCATTGTGCTGTATGAGGGCAGAAATCTAGCCATGAACTATACAGGACATAATGACGCAGGTGGCAACCTCGGGGCTTACTGTGGTGTGTAGTTACAATTCCTGCTAGAATATAGGGAATATAGGAACGATTCAACTAGATGGCAGCGTCCCATTTTAGTTTGACCCCTTTACTTTCAGCGCCCACGGCTCTGGATAGTGGTCAGCATGACCGGCCTAAAGAGCACTCGCTTTCACTTTTGAGGTGCCCTGTTCGGTTAGCCCCATCTAACATTTGTTGCGCGCTGACTGCAGGGTCAAGATGGCACGAAATGTCCTTCCTTTCGTCTGGCGCATTCCTACTCTTCGGTTGTTCGCGTATATTATGCTGCACTGCCAGTCTGATCGCTTACTGTTGTGGGAATGACAACTGAAGAAGTCTATCAATTTTACATCTTGACGAACACGCATGACGACAGCAAGCGACCGCCTTCGGTTGCCCTGTCAGTACATCCCCACATAGCATCCACTGCCGCATTAACCCCCTCTTGACAACAGGTATGTATCTTCGGTTGAGAGCGGAGCTCGTTTTACGAGCCTTCGTCGAAATGAACGAGCCACTTCGCGTCGCCTCTAGTCCGATGCGAGAATAAGTTATTGCGTGTTACGTTTTGTCCGACTTTCATGATTCAAAGCGTCTTTTCGAATTGCAGTGGTTCAATTTTTACAAGATTGCCGTTTTTTTTTTTTCTTTAAGTGTTTCGCTTCGTCGCTAACGCACATTGTCGTGTCACCTAGCAAACAGCGCGAAACGTTTTTCTCAGTCCGTTTATGACATGTCTTTCTTCCGCTGCACGGGGAGAAGCACTTTGACAAATGTCGTTCCGTCATCCGCGGATGCCTCTTTTCTGGGGAAAGTTGGCGAACCTACTGAAGTCAGAGTACAAAGCTCTTTCCTTCTTCCTTTCTCGGTGCATGCCTACTGTTCGCGCCTCCTGCTGAGATTGTTGCAGATATTCAGGCTTTGTGGTGGTGGTAGTTGTGCATTAAAATAATAATCAAAAAGTAAGGAAAAGAATTAAAGTTGCCGGCCGGGGCAACTGCTAATATCTTAAGCACCCGAGCTGCGGTCGGCGGGAAAGAAAAGGGAGAGGGAGAAGGGAGGCTAGTAAGGACCACGAAGGCATTCGTCGAAGCCTCGGGCGAAAATTGAAGCCTGGGGAGAAAAAGAGAGAATAGCTGCGAGAGAGAGAGAGGGAGGATCACTTTATATTTCAGCGCAATATTAAGCGCGAGTAGTTATATTTTCGTAATATATATTCGCTGGCAAGTGCAAGTCTCTGTCCTCAGACTGGTTGGGTGAGGGCCAGTACTTTCTTTTTATTTGTGTTCCTTTTTTAAAGTTAAGTCTCGCTTTTCAGCGGGTTCACAATGGATCGGTCAATCGGCTGCTATTTGCGATATTTGAACCTTGTTCGAATTTAGTTGTCGTCCTCTGGGCGGCCTGGGTCGGTGCCCAGAGGACGACGTAGGCCCCGTCCGGAGCGCGCGTTCTACTGCAGACCCCGAATAAACGTTTTACCAATCCAATAATTGTGAAGGCTCTCGTTGGTTTCAGTACCTTGCCCCAAAGTTTACTCGCGACCTCCGTGGTGGGCAGTGGTGTTGGACGAACTTGGTGCAATGGCTGGGTTGTGTGGCCGAAAACAATTCCGTCAGAGATATCGCAGCCCCGGCGGTGTTTTGCTGAACTTTGACACTGGTCTCCTTTATGAGCTTCTGGCTGTGCGCGAATCCGAAAGCATGCAAACTTGACTTCAGCGTTGCACCTATGAGTTGGAATGTTTAATCCTCGCTTTCAGAGTATGATCCTGTCAGGGTATTATTTTGACAATGCTGTATTATTTGAAGTGCTGGTTGCTTAATGTTTTGTAAATGTTAGCTGTAAATCAAAGTAAGTTTCTCAAGCGTTTTCAGAATCACGAACCATTTATGAGATGGAGAATGCGGACATTGTCTGTTTGAATGAAAGTGTAGACACGTGGTTAACGCTGACTGTGTGCCTTCAGCTTGCTGCGGGCCCAATTCACTCTATGTGGGAAAACGGAACTGACAACTGCGTGCGCTTTCACCATCACCATCAAGCTAGTTTACCCTCAGTCTAATAGGGCCTTGTTACTGACCTATGAGATTCGCGCAGTCGGAAAGTAGCGGATGACCGTGATGTTTTCTAAACCCGAACGGGAAAAAGAAAAGTTATAAAAAAAGGAAAGCGAAAGGCAACAAAGGACCAGAAGAACCAAACAAGAAACCCAACGCAAATGTTTTACCAGAAAGAAACAAAATATGTTTCCGGGAACGGTTCCAGGCAATGCGGTAACAATGGAGAGATTTTAGTGGGACCGCGGGAAGTTGAGCGTAGAGAAATAGTGTCAATAAGTTTCTATATTGTAAGTGGGTGCTGGGTTTCGCTCGTAATTTCGTGCTCCCTCCGCGGTAAAGGCAGCGGCAAAAGGCTGCGGCAGAACTGTGACATGTCACTTGCGACGTGTGCGCCGGCAGCCGCATTTCTATGAAGACGAAGTGTAAAAGGCCTGTATCCTGCGTGATTTCTGTGCAGCCAATCACAGAAGCGTTCGCTGTTCCATGCTACGACAATTGTCCCAGCGACGAACATACCGCCATGTCTTTCTTTCTCTCGCTATTTTAAGGCATACGTTAATTGCGGCCATGTGTCGTTGTGGCGAGCTGCAGTTCTTCACGAGCGATACAACCATGCGCGCTTGACGTGATCTGGCAACGGTAGTGTTCGGATCTGCCTCAGCAGCGAGCATGGTGTAATGCGCAGCCCCAAATATCAATACCATAATTGCTTGTTCGCTGAAGCGCGAACGAGAAGGAAAAAAAATATATAGCTTCGCTAAAAAATGAGTAAAAAAATGGCAGTAGTTTAGCTCTGGTTAAACCTGGTAAGCTGCGCAAGCAATACTGTAATGGTTGCGCTTAAGGTTCGGCATGTAGTGTAGCTGCGGGTGTAGCTTGACGTGTTTAGCCACAATTAAAAACACGATACACAATGAATGACTAGTGTTCTTCTTTGCCTTTATTAACACCGATGAAAACACATCGGTGGTCAGTAAAGTAGTGAGACTTGGTCTCGACTCGACTGACCACGTATCTATCTTCGGCTGCAGCCCTGTACATCACAAGGTCCAAACTGCTTCCCCACTGCGTTGTATTCATAGGTTGTAAATGGCTCATCTGTAGGAGACAGTTTGTGTTTACAGTCTGGATGAAAGCACTGTCTCTCGTCATGTCTTTATTTTGAGTGAGTGAGTGAGTGAGTGAGTGAGTGAGTGAGTGAGTGAGTGAGTGAGTGAGTGAGTGAGTGAGTGAGTGAGTGAGTGAGTGAGTGAGCGAGTGAGTGAGTGAGTGAGTGAGTGAGTGAGTGAGTGAGTGAGTGAGTGAGTGAGTGAGTGAGTGAGTGAGTGAGTGAGAAGACTTTATTTACACCGACATGAACCTCGAGGTAGGGGCGCAGCAGGAAAGGGACTTCTTGCCGGCTCTCCTGAGCTGTGGCCGCAGAGAAGGTCTTGAAGTGAGCCTCCTCCGCCAGGCGTAGGACGATCGTTCATCCACATTTGGGCTGCGGATGTAGGACTCCCAGGTAATTTGATCAACGGGATCAGTTTCTTTAGCTCCCGGAGAATCGGGGCATTGCCAGATTAGGTGATTTTGACTCTGAGGTACGTTGCAGAGATTGCAAGCCTCTGGGTCCCCTGTCAACTGATTATGCAGAGTAACTTTAGGAAAGAAACGATTGGCCTGAATTTTTCGCCAGGCCCTGCATTATGAGGGTATTGTACCCTATCTGGTGGTGGATAGATCCTTCTGTTAGTCTGGGAGTCTCAGAGAGCTCTTTGTAGGCGATGAGGGGGTCTTTGTCTCCTGGCAGCGGGGTCTCTATGGCCGCTCGGGTGTATACGTCTCGAGCGAGGCGATGGGCAGCCTCATTGCCTGGTAGACCCTCGTGAGCTGGAACCCAGATGACTGAAACCTGCCGGTTTAGCGGGTGCCTTCTCAGTAGACTGGCCGCCTGCTTGGAAATTAAGCCGTTGCCGAAGTTCCTAACAGCCGCCTTATTATCTGAAAGGATAGTTCTGGCTTTAGTGTCTGTACATGCTATCGCTATTGCAGCCTCTTCAGCTATTAAAGTGTTACGCGTATTAATTGATACAATTACTTTCTGGGAGTGGTTCCATCTACCACTGCTATGACCGCGGCCCCTTCTAGCCCGCAGGCAGCATCGCAATAGGCTGATTCCTCAGGAGGGTCGTTTATTAGTTTGCTTTGAATAAATTTTGCTCTATGCTGTCTTCGTTCCTTGTCATGAATCGGGTGCATATTCTTAGGGATCGGTGCAATTTTGAATAGTTTCCGCGTCTCAAGCTCCAAGAGTTCAACGACATAGAGCGGCTCACCTGACTGAAGCTGTAGTTCTTGCAGTATTTTTTGGCCCACTACAGTGGTGTTGAGCCGCCAAATCTGGTCCTCCCTGACCGCTTTAGCAATCTCTTCCCAGGTATTATGCATTTCCATAGCTAGAAGCTTCTCTGTCGACGAGTTGGGGGGATGCCTAAAGCCTTTTTGAATGACATTCTGATTATTTTCTCTAACCTTTCTACTTCACCAGGATTGAGATTGAGAAAGGGGGTGGCATAAGCTATCCTGCTGATTACAAAGGCACGAAGAAGTTTTAAGAGCCAGTGTTCTCTGAGGCCTTTGTTCCTGAGAGAGATTCGTCTGAATATCCCCGTTACCTGGTCGACATAAGTTTGAAGCTTTTTCAGGATGGTGGTGTTTTTCCTATTCTGCTGTAGAAAATACCCCAGGATCCTAATGGTGCTGACTCTCGGTACTCCACTGGTTTGTGTAGATGCGGTAGGTGGGGTTCTCTGGTTAGTTGTGATTTGCTGCACAATGAGAAAAGTTCAGATTTGTGAGGACAGCAAGATAGTCCTCTATCTAGGGCGTAGTTTTCAACTATATACGCCGCTTCCTGCAACCTATGCGATATATCGGCGCTGGAGCCTCCATCGGTGCAGATTCTTATATCATCTGCATTGATGCTATGTTTTATGCCTTCTATCTTATTAAGATGGGACGAAAAATCTTTCATTGCAAAATTGAAGAGTACCGGCGAGAGGACAGATCTCTGGGGCGTTCCTCTGCCCCCGATACTGATGGGCTCGGACCTAAGTCCCACGAAGCTAACTTCAGTTTTCCTGCTGGTAAGGAAAACTTTGACATAGTTGAAGCACTTGCTTCCCACTCCAGCCGAGTTGAGGCCTTCGAGAACCGCTCAGTGCTCAACATTATCAAATGCCTTTGTGAGATCAAGTCGCAAGATGGCTCTATATGATGCATCGTCCTCGGGAGCGTCCATGATGTCGTGCTTTATTCTGAGCATGACATCCTGCGTGCTTAATCCCGGCCTGTACCCTACCATCTCCACTGGCCAGAATTCCTTGGTTTCCATATGCCTAGATATTCTGATTTGGAACACTTTTTCCATAGGCTTTCCCAGACAAGAGGTGAGAGATAGGGGCCTCATGTTGGATAGTTCAAGTTTCTTGCCCGGTTTAAGAATAAGGACCAATCTGGAGTTTTTCCACTCATCTGGGATTTCGGCCCCCTCCCAAATTTTATTCATTACTTCGCATGTAGTGCGAAGAGAGGATAACCGATGGTCGCTGAGGGTTACAAACTGGATTCCAAGGGAAGGAAAGCGTAGCAGGGGGCGGCAGAAAGTTAGGTGGGCGGATGAGATTAAGAAGTTCGCAGGGGTCAAGTGGATGCAGCTAGCACAGAACCGGGTTAAGTGGAGCAGTGTGGGAGAGGCCTTCGCCCTGCAGTGGGTATAATCAGGCTGATGATGATGATGATGATTACTTCGCAAATGAAGTGTAAGGAGTCTTCGTCCAGTTTTTAAGCATAGTGTTTGTTATATTATCTGGCCCTGGAGCAGATCTCTTTTTGAGATCCTGCAGGACCGCCCTAATTTCTGCCAATTCCATTGAAGTGTAGTGCACTCTGCGAAGATATTATGAAGACGAGGGTGAACTAGGCGAGGATATCACAAAGACGAGGAGAAGAACCACGAAGTGCCGCTGCGCTGCTCGAGCTCGCTTGTGGAGGCCTAGACTGGCTGTGCTCTTGTGTGGTTCTCTGTGCAACTTGGAGACGGCTATTATCCGTGTTAAAGGACAGTAAACACCCCCTTTCACTTGGTGGAGGTCAGGATTTCCTGCCGCCCTGGAGCTTCGAAGCCGCACACTCCCGACAACAGTCCTGACCGATGCTACCACTCCTAGTCCAACCGCCTTCTCGTCCCCCGTCTTCTGCGCTGGAGCTTTGCGCCAACGGGACCCTCCTATCTTCAGCGGAACCGGCGACCACGACGTGGAAGATTGGCTGTCATCATATGAGCGGGTCAGTACGCAAACAAATGGGACGACGGTCTCAAATTAAATAACGTGATATTCTACCTAACGGACGTTGCCAACCTGTGGTTCCGCAACCACGAGGCCAATATCTCCTCGTGGTCTGCTTTCAAGACTACTTTTTCCGATATCTTCGGCAGGCCTGGCCTGCGAAGATATTATGAAGACGAGGATGAACTAAGCGAGGATATCAAAAAGACGAATAGAAGAACGACAAAGTGCCGCTGCGCTGCTCGAGCTCGCTTGTGGAGGCCTAGACTGGCTGTGCTCTTGTGTGGTTCTCTGTGCAACTTGGAGGGGGCTATTATCCCTGTTAAAGGACAGTAAACACCCCCTTTCGGAAGCATCTATGGCCTTATTCTCGGGCCTGGTATAGCAGGGTAGAGGGGGGCCGGGATACTGACATGTATATGTTGTCCTGATTGCATCTAGCAGCTCCTCTTTCCCTCTTGATTTTAATCTGTTCTAGTCTGGTCCGTCTCTTAGTGTTATTGGGATCGATGAGGTAGCGGAGGATAGCCCAGGTCTTGGGAAGGCTCATGTTGAAGTTCATCTCATCACACACTTTGGCCCAGCTCCTTTCGGACAGCTTGGCTGCATACCGCTCAATTTCCTTAATGAGGTTAGCAACCCCTCTTCTGAGATTTCTGTTCCATTTTTTAGTTTTCCACCTTCCCTCCAATTCTGTCTTGGATTTAAGGAGACGTAGGAGGTGTTTGTCTAATTTTGGGACTCGGAGATTCGTCGCCGTTCTTCCGTGGCCTCCTTTATATGCCGATTAAATTATTGTTGCCACTCAGTCAGAGATGACCAGGACTTATTACCTGCAGCCCCTCTAATGGATAGAAATTTATCCCAATCTATTATTTTGGCTCGTAACACGGTATCCCGAAGATTAAATCTGAGCCGAATTTCTATAACCATATGATTGATGCCGTAGTTTTTTCCCGTGTTGCACCATTCAACTGGGCCGCACCTGTGAGTTAGTGTAAGATCAGGTGTGGTGTCCTTACAGACACTGTTACCCATGCGCGTCGGTGTCGTCAAATCCGTTATCAGAGACAGCCCATTGGATAATATGGATTCAAGCAGGCCCTTCCCCTTCCGGCATTGTGTATCATATCCCCATTCCTGATGTTTAGCATTGAATTCTCCGTAGATTAGAAGTGGTTCGCAGCCGGCAACCTTTAGTGCTTTTTTGAGTAAGAGTCAGAATTTCGCATTGATTTGTTTCGGTGGGCTGTATACATTGAGCACAAAGAGATTATCTGCTATTATTTACTGATTGAACTTCAATCAAAAATGCTTCAATGTCCCCATCAACCTCGTGTTGAGTAACCGCCGTATTGTGCTCAACCAGAGTAGCCACCCGAGCCGAGTCCCCCAGCGAACTGCGGAAACATTTGTATCCTTTGAGGCCAACATGCCTGGCGTTGGTCTCTTGTAATGCAATTACCAAGGGTGGTTCCTCGCTCGACTGTATTGTCTGCTGAAGGACCGCCCTTTTTCCTACGAATCCCCTGCAGTTCCACTGCCAGATTACGCCATCTTTCCTCCTCGAATTATTGTCCCCTGCCCATTTTGCCAGCCGTTGTTGGTAGCGATTATGCCTGCGGCGAGAAGGGTTTGCTCCATCCTACCTAGGCTGCCCTCCATGTGTAGCACTCTAACTTGCAGATTTTTCTGCTTATAGTTGGAAGTAAAACGTCAAAAGTTCTTCGAATCTTCCACACCTCTGCAAGGTGCTCCTCGATTCGGCGGGCGACGTGTAGTTCACACGCAAACACACTGAGACGAAGGCCGACGAACTTGCAGCAACAAAACGAAAACTAACTTTATACAACACAAACACAAGATACAGAAAACTTATTTACACGAGACAGAGAGGCGACACACTACAAAAGAGACTGAGCGAATAACTAACGGCAAAACGACGAGAGCATGGCTCTTTTTACGACTTCTCAGTCGGGGCCTGCCTGCTGAAACCAAACTGAGAATCAGAATCAGAACCGTCAGTAACTGCGCGGCGCGCTCTTAAATAGCCAGCGCCGAACCTTCTAGGCGCGGAGGAGGAACGGAAAACAGCTTAGCGCTGCCAAAGCTATGCCTTCCCCCCCTTGGCCTTCTGGAGAGGCCTCGAATTTTCTCGAACATGGTCAGCACACGCGGCGCTTCCGCGCGAAGCGAGGAGGAGGGCCGGGACCGTGCGGGGGAATGCACGCTTGACTCCGCGCATGGCGACGAGGGCGAGGAGGCGCAGCGCGGTGGCCGAGATGACGTAATCGGTCGCGTCGCTTTCTCGTAGCTTGGAGAACATTCCATAGCCGTTTTCTGCGGCGCGCGCGCCGAAAAACTAAAGAAATGGCCACCGCGGCCTTACAGTTGGACCTCTCCATTTGTTCCTTCAGAGACCTTATGTCTACGGTAAGTTTGTCGAGATGCGTGTCCTCAGGCTTGGCCTTCTTTCTACTGGGGGGCCCACTTTCGCGTTCTGGTTCGTTTCCACTCTCGTTCTGGTTCGTTTCACCTTCCTTTCCTCAACTCTGCATTTTCTTGCTCAATTTCTCTAATTTTTTCACGAGTGCCTGATTCTCCCTGATTAGTCTTTCTATTTTACTTTAAAGATTCCCTTGATCAGTTACCTGCGTGGCCTTACCTCCTGCCAAGGTACTTTTCTGCTTGAGGCCCCATGGGTCCGCCGGGTCACGTATAAGTGATCCGAGGTTCGCCTTGGCTTGCTGTGGTGTTTTGCGTGGTCGGTCCCCTCCTCCGGCGCTAAGTTCCGGCCCGGATGTAGCGTCCTCCTTCCCGGTATGGCAATCTTGACTGCTGGCCCTGGCCTGGTGGTATACTTGGAGCGGCTGCGGGAGCGGGAGATGGAGCATGCCTCCTTAGTTCTGAGGGTCTCGAACTTGTTTTTTAGAGGAATGTGCCCTTGTTTAGGGGCGATATCTTGCTTTTTCATTGTGTGGGGACCGCGCCAGCCACATTCAAAGTTACCGCGGATACCGATGCGCCGCCGCTTAACCCTTCCCTCTCCCCACTCGTTCCCGGGATAACAGGTCCCGCGCGAGAGTGTAAATGAAGATGCACGCCGTCGCCTTGCTCTCTTCACTGCCAAGACGACCCGCGGATCGCTGCCTGCCCGTCCAGACGACGACTCCGATTACCTCCCGCACCACCATGGACTTCCGGACGTGAGAATAAAGATGTTTATTACACGGCTTGCTGTGTATTTGTCTTGCGCATCCCTCGGGCAGAGAAATCGCCCACAATTGTAGTCGCCGATGTACAAAACCAACCCCTTTTCTACCCGGTAGGCATACCTCTAGCCACGACGCAATTCCTTACCCTGGTCGGTGGCCGTCCGCCCCTTGGACCCTGAGTGGTGCGTCGCGACCACCGCTTTGGTGCACGTGCCTGAATTTCGACGCACGCATGCAACATCGAACCTTGCTCGCATCGCATGCAATGAGAGAGTGCGATCCTGGGAACGCCAGGAGTGGTCTTTTACGCTCTTCACACCGTTTTGCCTTTCTGGCAGCATCGCAAGCTTGTAATTTCTCAAGCATTTTCTCTCGTTCTTCAGATCCGGTGAACGCCAGGAGTGCGAAGTGCGTGAGGACGGGAGTGAGCGGTGCGTCAGCACGGAGAGCGAACGCTTGAAAACTGTGTGTGAACGTGTGCGTGTGCACTCTCCCCTTCCTCTCTTCCCTTACGGCGCGGTGTCCCTGATGTTTTTAGGTGGCGCCTGGAAGAAAAGGAAGCCGAAGTTGGCTCGCGTGCTGTGCGCGGAACTTCGCCTGCTGGTACAGCTTCGTCCCGTAGTTTTAGTCATGTCTAGCCTTGTTGTCCGTAACATATTTTGGTGTCGGCGCTAGGTTTCGATCCCAGTACATGTCCCGTACACCACCGCATGCCTAAGACCCAACTCCTTTACCAGTCGACACCCCTGTGCACCGTATTAGATGGCGGAATCAAGGCCTGCCCCTGAGCACGGGCCGTTGGAGAACACCGCAGCCGCCCCTCGACCTGCTTTGCGTGCTCCAACTTACTACAGCCTGCAGAATCCACGACTGCCTCAGCCCTTCCACGGCAGTCAGAGCGAAGACGTCGAAGAATGGCTTATAAAATTTGAACGGATCGCCTCGTTTGATCAGTGGGACAGCGCCGCCAAGCTTCGAAACGTCTTCTTCAGCCTGGAAGATGGCGCTCGTACTTGGTACGAGAACCGAGAAGACGCCCTAACATCATGGCGTGAGTTCTGCTGACGCATTCGTGAGACCTATACCAGCGCGGATCGGCAAGAACGCGCAGAAAGGGATCTGCAGTCTCGTATGCAGATGCCGAATGAGACTGTGGCTATGCATGTGGAGGACATGACCCGGCTCTTCAGACGTTCTGACCCGGCCATGACCGAAGACAAAAAGGTACGCCACCTTATGCACGGTATTAAAGAGCAACTGTTCGCTGGCCTCGTGCGTAATCCACCAAGAACGGTTACCGAGTTTCTTGCGGAAGCTGTCACAATAGAGAGGATGCTCCAGCAGCGGTATACCGCCTAAGACAGGTCGGTGGTCGCCGCTTCGGTTTTGGAGCCCTTTTCGGCCTTCGGGGCTACCCCAAACATACGCGACATCATCCGCTCAGTTGTACGCGAAGAGCTCCAGACGCTTTTCGGTGCTCCACAGCCGATAGTCGGCTCTGTAGCTCGCGAAGAGCTTCAAGCGTTGTAGCCTTCGGCAGCGTCCACTGATCCGCAACCTTTCCCTACGGAGTACATACGTCCAACTTATGCAGATATGACGCGACGCCCTGTGCCTGCTTCGGCGCCATTACCGCCACCCGATCAAGGCTCACTGTATTCCGCACACGCTGAGCCGTTCGTCGACAACCGACGACCACCCCAGCGGAAGGCGGACCTGTGGCGCGCCCCAAATTGCCAGCGCCAGTGCTTCCATTGCGGGGATCCAGGTCATCTTTATCTACAGTGCCCCTATCTACACCTTGTACTTCACGGATTTCCCATCGACATGCGTCGCCCTCCAATAGGCCAAAGACCTTGTGAGATTGAAGACTACTTAGCTCAGCAGCGCATGGAGCCAACTTCCCAGCGGCAGTCACGATCCCCGTCCCCACACCGACCATCGCCGCAGCCCAGGTCATCCTGGATGGCGCAGCGATGGTCGCCAAGTCCCCGCCGGGAAAACTAAAGACAGCGACCTCCGGGGGCGAGGCCGCTTGCAATCGACGTGACGAAGACCCCCTGACAATGAGACCTGTGAGGGATCGCGATTTTACGGCACCGACGACAATTCCTACGCATGAACATCGATTCTCGCTGGACATGTGTGTGTGTGTGTGTGTGTGCGTGTGTGTGTGTGTGTGCGTGTGTGTGTGTGTGTGTGTGTGTGTGTGTGTGTGTGTGTGTGTGTGTGTGTGTGTGTGTGTGTGTGTGTGTGTGTGTGTGTGTGTGTGTGTGTGTGCGTGTGTGTGTGTGTGTGTGTGTGTGTGTGTGTGTGTGTGTGTGTGTGTGTGTGTGTGTGTGTGTGTGTGTGTGTGTGTGTGTGTGTGTGTGTGTGTGTGTGTGTGTGTGTGTGTGTGTGTGTGTGTGTGTGTGTGTGTGTGTGTGTGTGTGTGTGTGTGTGTGTGTGTGTGTGTGTGTGTGTGTGTGTGTGTGTGTGTGTGTGTGTGTGTGTGTGTGTGTGTGTGTGTGTGTGAAGGACAGAAGCCAACAGTCGGCGAGGCCAACGAAAGCATTGTGGATGGTACTTTATCTTTTTTTTTTCATTTTTACTTTGGTAGCCACATAAATTAGTAATGTAATCTGTTTAGGGGAAAGATAATTAAACACAAAGTAGAGGAAAAACAACGTGCCGATGGTGGAAACCGAACCCACGACCTCCGAATATCGCGTCCGGTGCTCTTCCAACTGAGCCACATCTTTTTTTTTATTACCTGAATTTTGCAAGACAAAACACACACAAGACATTGATATAATAAGCCTGCCAGGGGCTGGCTTTTCTAAAATTTCTTAAGATCCATCAAAGGTTCTACCTTTGGCAACCACTCAGGATTATCATCGTCAAACTTCACAATCTCAATAAACCAATGGAGAGCCTCGCGGAAAAAAAATTCGTGCAGGACGCGCATCCGGGTCACAGTGATATCCTGCCATGCGTGAACACCATATACTGTGGAGGCCCATTAGCATGATTGAATCATATGGAACCCCCTCCTCATTTTGCGTGGGTAAGTACCGTATTCCGTAAGGATTAATAGGTAAATCTTTCATTATGGTTCTTTGAAGTACGTCCCAAAAATAAACCCCTTCCCAACAGTGAAGAAATACATGATCTATCGTTTCTGGCTGTTTACAAATTAAGCAATGTGCACCTCACGGAAGAAATAATCCTTTTTCTTCCAAAAACACTTTTACTGGCAAAGTTCCAGTATGCAACTTAAAAAAGAAAGTTTTAGTCGCTGCCGGCACTTTCATTCTCTTTACCCTCTTCAGTACATTCCTGCCATGGCCTCCCCCGTATATTGCCCTATAGATGGGCTCCGGAACAACAGCGTCGCACAAATCTTTGTACAACTTTTTCTTTTTCACAGTTGATAAATATTCTTTTGAAAATCTTGCAGAAAGAAATCGCACACTTTGAACAACTTCTCTAAAGTAACCAAAAATACCTCCCGTGTAACATTCGGTTGGCACAAGAAAATCTGGCAGTGCACGTCCAAGCCTAATTTGGCAGACAGTGAACAAAAATGGATCATGAACGTCACGCAGGAACAGAAATCTGCTGACAATCTGCTGCAAAAAAAGATGTCCTAAGCTCACGCCTACATCCTTGATACTTCTGAATAAATTCGTGCGGCTGCATCTTTCCCATTTTGAAGCCCACACAAAAACAGCGAATATCCTATGCAGCTTCTGCACACTCAATCTTGCACAGTGTAAAACTAGCATTACATATCACAGCCTAGAAATGAAGAAGAGGTTGCACACTGTGGCTATTGCAAAAATTGATAAACCAGTTCCTTTCCACTTATCTGCCCTTTCCCGCATGTCATCTGATGTCTCGCTATCACGATAGCATTCTAGTGGCACGCAAGGTACTTTGGTGGAGTTGTCACCCAGGACACGTTTGCAAAATTATCTGGAGCACTTTGCCATCTACCATATGCCAGAGTCCCAGGGACTTGGACCAGTTTACCCTACTGCTTGTAACTTCGCTAAATGTTTTTACAGAATCAACAACTTCGGTTATACCCTCATGGTTAACCGTAAAAACCGCAACATCATCGGCGTACGACAGCAGCTTCACTTCCACGGCTTGCAAACGAAAGCCAGTAATATTCTCATTGTCCAAATATTTAAGCAAACGGTGTCAATGTGAATGTAGAATAAAAGAGGGCTGAGGAGACAGCCCTGCCGCACAGAACGCTGCACGCTGATGGGGGCCCCCAGATTTTTATTTACGACTACTCTCGTAGTGCAATTTCGGTACGCCAGGGCCACACCCTCACGTATCAGAAAACCAAAATTTATATGGTCTATTATACAAAGTAGAATTTCATGGACAACGCCTTTTCAAGGTCAAGCTGCAGGATGGCCACACGGCCATTTATGACATCACAACATTCTAATACACTTCTTGCTTTGCGTATATTTGTAACAATGGACCATCCCTTTATCCCACAAGTTTGATGTGGCCCAACGATTTCCTGGATAACCGACTGCAGCCTTCGTGCTAATACCTTCATATAAATTTTGTAATCAACGTTCGTGAGCGCAATTGGCCGGCATGATGTTACTTGTAGTAGCCTATCTGCTTCATCAGTTTTGGGTATGAGGACTGTGTGGGATTTGCCATAAGAAGGAGGCAGTTCGTTTACGTCATAAGCTTCGTTAAACACTACAGTCAGGACTGCCGCTATTTCGAGTTTATATTCTTTGTAAAATGCCGCACATAAGCCGTCTGGACCAAGTGATTTTCCCGGGTTTCTCCCGCACCTTTACATCCAAAATGTCGAGGCGAAGCCCGATATAATAGCACTTCAGGAAAATAGAGGATTAGTTTCACTAACCGACTATAAGGCACACCATCAGTCAGGCGTGGCGGAGAAGCGCGATTTGCTCACCGCAATCCTAGTTCATAGGAATATCACAACGATCCAGCATGAGATAGATGAAGCTAAGGCAGATTACACCTTAGTAGAAGTGGTACCCAAGAAAAAGGGGGAACAAAACTTATACATACTTAATGTATACAGTTCTAAGGACAAGAGCGCGGGCGTCCCGGACCTCCTCAGGCGAGTGGCAAAGCTTGTGGGTAAGGCGCAGCTTGTCGTTGTTGGCGACTTTAACGCGCGCCATCCAGCGTGGGGATATCTCAAAGGCGACCCGAAAGGAAAGAAACTATGAGATATCATTCAAGACCTAGGTCTAACCATCTTGAACGACACACAACAGCCGACCCGTATAGGCAAGAGCGTTAGTAAAGACACGAGCCCTGACCTCACATTGACGAGGAACGTTTGAAGGGCTGAATGGCTGAATACGGGAGTATCATTGGACAGAGACCACTATGTGATCTCAGTTACCTTTTACACGGCGCAGCGCAAACGCAAAACGCCTCCGGCAAGAATAACCGACTGGGATAGACTCCGAAAAATGAGGGAAGCGCGGACAGGCGGTGCAATTTCCGATTTGGATGCCTGGATAAACGATCTTAAGCAAGACGCTGAGCGGGCCACCGGAGAGGTGGACACCACCGAAGAACACCCCGCGGCTGACAAACGGCTCATGAACATGTGGGAGGCGCACGCGTCTCTTTTGGCCAGGTGGAAGTCGACCAAGCACAATAGGAAGCTCAGACTCCGCATTTCCAAATTGGAAAGGGAGATTGAATATCACGCCAATTAACTCAACAGTCAACAGTGGGGGCAGATATGTGACGGGCTAAATGGGCAACTGGGAAATGAGAAATCCTGGCTTCTGTTGCGGCACCTTCTAGACCCGGCAAAGACAAAGTCCGCGATTCAGACGCGCTTGAACCAGGTAGTACATCAGTACGATGGGACGGGCGAAGAAGTACTAGAGGACGTGAAGGGTAAATACCTCAACATGACACTAGATGGGAAGGCACCCCCTCGATATATTGGGGCGGAGAATGAGGCACTAGTTTAGAAGAACTTCTTGTTGGGCGAGTTGGTGCATACTATTGTAGAAACAAGTTGCGCACAGAAGGACACACACAGAAAAAATAAACACAGGTAGGCAGAAAGAGCGCAAACTATCAACTGGTTTATTACTCGTTAAAATCTGCATTTATAGGATGTGTACATGCATGCCTACAAAAAGATAGGTGCGGAAAGAATGAGAGGGCAAATCACAACCTGTGCGACAAACACCCAAAGCCGCTCAAAAAATTCCTTTCCAAATTGTACAGTGTCACTAACACAAATATCGCCTTTTTTCTTGATATGATACGCCTCTAGAATTTCACGGGCTACTTTATCATTGCTCCTGCCTAGAATTTCAATGCTTGTAAACACTGGTTCACAACCGACGCATGCAATGTAGAATGTGCCACGGGCGTTGTGTACCAGATCCCGCTCAAGGGCGGACGTGTGTATGTGGGCCAGACAGGACGCTGCGTCAATGAACGCGCAGGGGAGCACCAGCATTCTATTAGAAATAGGGAAGGAGCAAATTTGCCTGCTCATTGCATTGCATGCATCGGTTGTGAACCAGTGTTTACAAGCATTGAAATTCTAGGCAGGAGCAATGATAAAGTAGCCCGTGAAGTTCTAGAGGCGTATCATATCAAGAAAAAAGGCGATAATTGTGTCAGTGACACTGTACAATTTGGAAAGGAATTTTTTGAGCGGCTTTGGGTGTTTGTCGCACAGGTTGTGATTTGCCCTCTCATTCTTTCCGCACCTATCTTTTTGTAGGCATGCGTGTACACTGCCTATAAATGCAGGCTTAAACGAGTAATAAACCAGTTGATAGTTTGCGCTCTTTCTGCCTACCTGTGTTTATTTTTCCTGTGTGTGTCCTTCTGTGCGCAACTTGTTTCTACAATGAGGCACTAGACGCGGATATCGCCACCACGGAGGTGATAGCGGCGATGGAGAAACTCCGACCGACCTCGACGGCGGGGCCGGACGGAATAACTAACAAAATCCTTAGAAATCTAGACGACGATCCGGTCCAGGCTTTAACAGAATATATGAACCAGTGCTGGAAGGGGGGAAACCTTCCACTGGCATGTAAACATGCAAGAGTCACTTTTATACCGAAACCCGGCAAAAAGTTCAACATCGAAAACCTTCGCCCTATTTCCCTTATGTTGTGCCTGGGTAAGCTCATAGAGCACGTGTTTCTCACGTGTTTGCAGAACTACGTAGAAACCCATCGCCTCATGCCGCACACAATGATCGGATTTAAACCGCATCTTTCCACGCAGGACGTGATGCTTCAACTCTCTAGAGAAATCATAGACTCGGGAAACGGTCACGGCACGCGGGCCATCCTGGGGTTGGATTTAAGAAAGCTTTTGATAACGTCTCCCACGAGGCTATACTGTCCAACCTCTCGGAACTAAACGTAGGGCGACACGCCTACGACTATATGAGAGATTTTTTGTCCAACAGGACTGCGGAGCTTACCATAGGGGAACTCAAGTCGGAACGCATACCGCTGGGAAACAGGGGCACGCCGCAGGGGTCAGTGTTATCCCCTTTTCTATTCAACGCTGCGCTGATCACGCTCCCTAAAACTCTTGACGCTATACACGGTATTAGACACACCCTGTACGCTGATGATGTCATGATTTGGACGAGCCAGGAATCGGACGGGCAAATCGAGGAAGCCCTACAAGAGGCGGCAGACTTCCTAGACGCCCACGCCCGTTGGGCAGGACTGGAATGCTCCCCACAGAAGTCGGAGCTATTGGTGATTCGTAACAACGGAAGGGTTTGCAAAACATAGCCGAACAAGATACAGCTAAAAATCCAGGGAAACGAAATACCGGAGGTAAAAACGATACGGGTGCTTGGGATGTTTATAGAATCTAACAGGTGCAACAAGGTAACGCTGGAAAGGTTTTCAACCTCGATCCAACTGACCATGCGGCTAATTAAGCGCGTGGCGACTAGGCGACAAGGTATGGGAGAGCGCGATGCATGTCGGCTCGTTCAGGCTTTTGTCCTCAGTCGGCTCATGTATGCAACCCCCTACCTGGACCTTAAAAAGGCCGATAGTGAAAAATTGAATTGCCTGATGAGGCAGGCATACAAAACGGCTCTCGGTCTCCCCAGAAACACGTCCATCGCAAGACTCCTATCACTAGGGGTCCACAACACCCTCGAAGAACTCATTGAGGCACAACTAACATCGCAAGAGCAACGGCTCAGGCAAACCGAGGCGGGGCTGTGTATCCTGAAAAGCTTAGGCATAAGGGGCGAGGACCCTTCAAGCCAGGTGATCTTGCCGGTAGAGATGCGTGAACGCATTCGGGTCAAACCACTCCCCAAGAACATGCAATCGGATCGCCACGAATGTCGGAGGAGGGCCAGGGCGAAAACGTTAGGCAAAAAGTATCAAGGGAATGATAGTGCCGTGTATGTCGATGCAAGATACAACATTACAGGAAAGGAGGCTTTCGCTGTGAGCGCGGTGAGCATCTCTCGCTGGGAAGCAGCTACTGTGGTCACGGACCGAGTAGAAGAGGCAGAAGAGGCCGCAATAACCCTAGGAATTGTTCAAAACGGAACCAGCACTATTCTGTGATTCCAAAACGGCCCTTCGCAACTTCGCCAGAGGTCGTATCTCCACCACTGCATTCAAAATTTTTAGTGTGTTGCCAAAAGATAGGAACGTAGTGGATCTCGTATGGGTCCCGGCTCACTCGGGCGTCCCGGGGAACGAGGCCGCTCACCAATATGCTCGAAGTTCTGTCAGCCGAGCTGGTGAGGGGACCTCTGACGCGGGTGCCCGACGGAGTTAGACTATGTATATCTACCAGCCCCCCCCCCCCCCCCCCATTACCACTTACTACAAAAAGCTCAGGGCGAGCCTGCCTCCTCCGCACGCTTCGCTCAGCTGAGACCAGGCTACCACGTGGCGGCGGCTGCAAACGCGGTCGTAGCCAAACCCTTGGACTGATGCCAAGATCTTTCCCGATATAGTAAATCCGTACTGTCAAGTGTGTGGCGAGCCTGCCAACTTAGACCATATAATCTGGGACTGCGCGGCAGAGGATCCGCTTCCGGCAGATCTAGTACCATCTCTCTCTCGCTGGAACCCTGGGAAGCTGTTCTCGCCAGCCGGGACCCAGACGTCCAGTCCCGGGCCTCGGCAAGAGCGCAAGAGGTCGCTGACAGACTTGGACTGCCGGCCACCTGGAGCAGCTGAATGCAGCCCAAGGCAAATACCAATCGCTGACAAATAAAGTTTTCTCTCTCTCTCTCGAGTTTAAATTGTTTATCGCCAGTTCGACCTCTGATTCAGTTGCTGAGCTACATCGGCCGCTGTCCCACCTGCTACTTTCCGATGTAGCAAAGTTGGAAGAGCACCGGACGCGATATTCGGAGGTCGTGGGTTCGGTTCCCACCATCGGCACATTGTTTTTTCTTCTACTTTGTGTTTATTTATCTTTCCCTTTAACAGATTACATTATTAATTTATGTGATTGCCGAAGTAAAAATGTAAAAAAAGACAGAGTACCATCCCCAATACTTTCCTTGGCCTCGCCGAGTGTAGACTTCTTTCCTTCATGCATTATAACGAGCACTCTCATTTCCCCTATCTATCTATCTATCTATCTATATATATATACATATATATATATATATATATATATATATATATATATATATATATATATATATATATATATATATATATATATATATATATATATATTGAGATTGACAGGAGTATTATGCATCTTCCTGTAGGCGTTTTGCTCGTCGTAACGCGCCTTTGTAAAAGCCCGGCAGTGTAGACGTCATCTAATCTCAGCCATAGCGCAACTGCGCAGGCGTCACTGAGTTAGTCCGTGGCACATCCGCCGTTAGCAGGGCACACATAATCCACACGCAAGCTGATGACAGGCGCACGTGTCAGGTTTGGTGGGAACATACGGCAGTAGCCAGTTTGAAGGCATTTACTGTAAAAAAATTGGTCGAAATGACGGAAATTCTGGCAGCTCTATTTCCAAGCATTATCCGTCATTTCAATTGATGGTGCTTTTAGTCATTTTGATGTTTACTTGTCAAACTGGAATACATTTAACCCGTCAATATGACAGCTGACCATCATTTTCAAATGACGGTGCATTTGAACATTCTGATATAATGTACTTAAGTTGTAATTATGACAAATGATTGCCATTCTCAAATGACGGTTCATTTCAATATTTTGTATGATACACTTAGGCCATCAATATGACAGCTGGCTGTCATTTTCACATGATGATGTTAATCATTTTGGCGTACTGTTTGGGAACCAGGAATACAGTGGAGTCATCAATATAATATACTACAATGTGCCGTCATATTGACGGTCGTTGTGTCAGTTTGAAATACATTTAAATCGTCAATATGAGAGCTTGAAACATTTTCACTACACGGTCCAATGTCATTAAGCACTCTTTGTACAGTACAGCATCAGTTAAACATTTTTTTATCATACAACATAAAGCATATTTAGGCCATCAATATAATGCTATATGAATCCATCAATAATGTTACGAAGCGGCAAGCCGATGAAGACAGGAGACAGAACATGACCGATGACGATGGTAGATGACGTTTAATAAATGTTCGCGGGCCTAGCGCGAGCTCTCCTGCCCGCGCCACTGCCCGCTTCTTCTTCCTTGTCGTCCGTAACATGACCCGGGGCCACCGAGCGATCGTCCCGATCGTGGACGAGGAAGTTTAGTGATGTTAATGATTTTATGGCATGATGATGGGCGTGTCTGGTTGCTTGAAGAAGAAGAGGAAGAAGAAAGAATAGAACGGCTTGCCGGTACGATGTCTGATGCGTGGGTGATCCGCCTGCCTTGGAGCTGTTAACCATCCGTCACCAGAGTTCATGGGACCGATGGCTCGAGGTCACGTCGGGCAGCTTGGGCGGGGGTTGCGTGTTCGTGTCCATCGGTTCCTTCGGGTCATTCGGGTCTTTCGGGTCCTTCATCTCTGTTCTGATCGGTATGTCTGTTCTCCTTGTCTTCAGGTCCGGGCTGGGGACTGGGCGGTGGTAGTTGTTCAGGTCTGGACTTGAAGGGCTGGGGCGAAGCTGTCGGCGATATCCCTGGGCCCTCGGTGATGGTCCCGGCTTGAAGATGGCGTCGATGCTCCAAGGTGAGGATGGGGATGCCGTACGCCGCACCTCCTACCAAATGTTACGAAGCGGCAAGCCGATGAAGACAGGAGACAGAACATGACCGATGACGATGGTAGATGACGTTTAATGAATGTTCGCGGGCCTAGCGCGAGCGCTCCTGTCATATTCTGTCTCCTGTCTTCATCGGCTTGCCGCTTCGTAACAATATCATTTCAGCTTTATTAATCCGAAATACATTTATTTAGAATTTCCTACAGCCTGGGTTGTAAGACGCTGAGCAAAATTTAAGTCAAAGTTTTTGCCGCTCTGAAACTGAGCCGCAAGAGCAAAGTTCAACTGCTTCTCTTTGTCATTTGGATCTGTTCTTTTTATTTTCCATCAAGGACTTCCACTGCTGCTGCTGTCAATCTGCAGTTTGACTCGCAGAATATCTTTAAAAAAGTCACAAAAATTAGCACTCTTAAAAAGGCCTTTATTGTTATAAATGCTTTAAAATGTAATGAAAAAATACACTTTTAACTTGCAGCTTGCTTCTCGCAGACTCTTCCCAAAATCATGCATTGCGTATCTTGAAAACAGAATATGACGTATACTCATATTAGATACAAGATCATATTAAGGGTACTCAAACAGAACAATATGAGACCATAAGAAAGCATCCAGCATAGGCTGAAACTAACTTCAGATGTAAAAACTACAAACATTCAAAGCGTGGGCAAATTCTGTTACCATCATTGCATAACATTATTTGGTATAAAATGTGACAACAGATATCTTTTCAACTCGTATTTATGAACTTTGAGTCATTCTGTCCAGTCTCTTCGCTGACTCTGCGAGAGATAGGGATTTTGTCAAGCTAGCGTGGCGTTACAGTTTCCAAGTCCACTTTTCCCAGCTGCTATCTCCCGAAGCCTTAGAAAATAAACAATATGAACAGAGATGAACCACAAAAGTTGCGATGACAGTCAAATTCTTTATAGTACCGTAGTTCAGGTAAAAACGTTACACTGTCGGATGGAATGGCTTCATTTCCTCACTTCATTACCATTTCATCTGTAAACCAATGAGATTATATTTATGCAGCTACTTTTATGTTTCCCATGTAAAGGGAACTATATTGTTCCGTTTTATTTTTTTGACTGATTCTTTCAGTTAAAGAACACAAATGCTTAAAGCCATCTTCATATCCTAATAATAAGAATCCCTCAAGGTCAAACTTTCACTTTTCGGGCACTCCATATGCTGTAATTTAGGCACAGTCTTAGTTGAATGCATCAGTACCATCTCAATCAACTGGCCAGCTCCGAGGAATAAATTGTTCCTCCCGCAAGGCCCATTTTAAACCGCCACAAGACCGACAACCAACTTTTCAGTTTCACTAGGCCTGCAAGATCGTTAGAAAAATCCAATTTTAGAGAAACGTATGACTTTACATAAACTTCCAATTGCCACCATGGTGGAACAAGATTCGCAGTTTTGTTTTCGTTCTGATGCTTGACTGTCTCAGCACTCTGTTTACATAGACGACAAGTAGTAATCGATGACAATGGCTGTAGTGGTTCTGCATGCCTAAGGCAAACATGGGCTTAAACGAAGTTTAGACTCAAAATGAACCTGCCACTGTGAATTCACTGGAGGGTGGATGCTTGGGCTGGTTGGTTCATGGTATAAAAGAAAAGAAGCATAGCCCAAACAGACATGGACACAGGGTCGAGACACCCAGTGCTAGCTTCCAACAAATGTTTATTTTAGTAAAGAAAGGTTTTTATACCTTCATACCACAGTGGACTATCAGGCATGCACTAGCAAAGCATATCTGACAGATACACAAGTTCCCTTGACAAAGTGCGACCGAAGGGCTGCTGCTGCTTACATAATTTTTTTTGAAAAGGGACAATCTACTGCGCTTCAATTATTTTACATGTTATCCTGTTTTATGCACATATAAAACCACACGCTTTCTGAGATGGGGAATGCATTCACCAACATGGCAGTACACCAGTCGTACAACATGTACAATTTCTGGGCGTGCGCGTCACCGTTGTGATGCTGACGTTCCGTCGGGAATGACTTCATAGTCTAGCGGTCCGACGCGGCGAATGACTTTGTGCGGTCCAAAGTATCGACGCAGCAACTTTTCACTTAGTCCGCGACGGCGAATTGGTGTCCAAACCCACACTTGGTCTCCTGGATTGCATTCTGCGTGGCGTCGTCGTAAGTTGTATCGTCGACTGTCGGTGCGCTGTTGGTCTTTGATACGCAGCCGTGCGAGTCGTCGGGCTTCCTCTGCACGCTGCAGGTAGGCGGCGACGTCAAGGTTGTCCTCGTTGGTTATGTGCGGCAGCATTGCGTCGAGCGTCTTCGTGGGCTCCTTGCCGTACACAAGCTTAAACGGGGTCGCTCTGGTCGTCTCCTGGACTGCCGTGTTATACGCGAAGATCACGTACGGCAAGATGGCGTCCCAGGTCTTGTGTTCAGCGTCGAAGTACATAGCGATCATGCCCGCGATAGTTTTATTCAGCGCTCCTTAAGGCCATTGGTCTGGGGATGATACGCAGTTGTTCGTCGATGGCTTGTATGACTGTATTCCAGGATGGCTTGCGTCAACTCTGCCGTAACGCCGTTCCCCTGTCCGTGATGAGCACTTCTGGGGCGCCATGTCGCAAGCGAATTTGTTCGACAAAACATTTGGCGACTTCTTCCGCGGTACCATTTGGTAGTGCTCTTGCTTCGGCGTAACAGGTAAGGTAGCCAGTGGCCACGATGATCCACTTGTTACCCACAGACGAAGATGGAAAGGGGCCGAGGAGATCCATCCCAATTTGTTGAAAGGGCAGGATTGGGGGCGGAATCGGGTTTAGTAGTCCTGCTGGTCTGATCGGCGGCGTCTTGCGTCGTTGGCACTCACGACACGTCTTCACGTAGTGGGCAACTTCGGAAGGCAGTCGCGGCCAGTAATACTTCTCTTGGATTCGACGCAACGTGCGCGCAAATCCGAGATGGCCTGCTGTGGGCTCCATCGTGCAACGCCTGCAGAATTTCCTACCGAAGGTTTTTAGGCACTACAAGAAGCTGCGCGGTCTTGTTGGTTGCGAAGTTCTTCACTAGGAGGCCATTGCTTGAAGCGAACGATGATAAATGTCGCCTGAACACACCAGGAGGGGAAGTGGTCTTTCCTTCTAAGTAATCGGCTAGCGATTTAAGGTCAGGGTCTGATCGCTGTTATTCTGCGAAACTGCTGGCGCTTACCGGTCCCAAAAAGGCATCGTCGTCATCGTCCTTCGGGGGAGCGTCGACGGGAGCGCGTGATAAGCAGTCTGCGTAGGAGTGCTTCCGGCCCGTCTTATAGACTACAGTCGAGTCAAATTCTTGAAGTCGTAGGCTCCATCTGTCAAGGCGGCCGGAGGGATCTTTCAAATAAGCCAGACAGCAGAGCGCGTGATGGTCGCTTACAACCTTGAATGGTCGGCAGTATAGGTATGGACGAAACTTAGAAGTAGCCCAGATCGCAAGGCACTCCTCGGTCGTCGAGTAATTGACGTCGGCGTTTGTGAGGGGCCTGCTAGCGTAGGCGATTACTTTCTCCTGTCCGGCACTCTTCTGGACGAGAATAGCTCCTAGGCCCACACCGCTCGCGTCGGTGTGAATTTCGGTCTCGGCGTTTTCATCAACGTGGCCAAGTACAGGAGGGCATTGCAGGCGGCGCTTAAGATCGTCGAAGGCTTCTCCTTGCGGCGCTTACCATTTAAAAGGTACGTTAGCCTTTGTAAGCTGAGTCAACGGTTCGGCGATCCGCGAAAAGTTTCCGACAAATCGTCGATAATAAGCGCACAGCCCAAGGAATCGGCGCACAGCTTTCTTGTCGGCAGGCGGTGGGAATTGTGCGATTTCAGCTGTTTTCTCCGGGTCTGGGCTAATACTATCCTTGCTAACGACGTGACCTAGGAACCGGAGTTCTTCGTAGGCGAAGTGACACTTCTCTGCTTTTAGCGTTAGTCCCGATGACTTGATGGCTTCCAGCACTGTCTGGAGTCGTTTTAGGTGGTCTTCAAAGTTTGACGAGAAGACAACAACGTCGTCCAAATATACCAAAAACATTTGCCACTTCAAGCCTGCCAGGACTGTGTCCATTACTCGTTGAAATGTGGCTGGTGCGGAGCAGATGCCAAACGGCATCACCTTAAACTCAAAAAGACCGTCCGGTGTGATGAATGCGGTCTTCTCGCGATCTCTTTCATCGACCTCAACTTGCCAATATCCGCTTTTCGGGTCCATCGATGAGAAGTACCTTGCATTGCAGAGCCGGTCGAGAGTGTCGTCGATGCGGGGAAGCGGGTAGACATCCTTCTTTGTTATGCTATTCAAGCGGCAGTAATCAATGCAGAAGCGAAGTGTGCCGTCTTTCTTCTTCACCAAAACGACTGGGGCCGCCCAGGGGCTGTTCGATGTCTGGATTACGTCATCACGCAGCATTTCTTCAACTTGATCGCGAATGGCCTGGCGTTCTCGCGACGATACACGATAAGGGCTTTGGCGCAGAAATCGGGCGTGTTCGTGGGTTATTATGCGGCGCTTGGCCAGTGGTGTTTGTCGTACCTTCGATGATGACGAGAAGCACTCCCCGTAGCTTAGAAGCAGACGGATAATCTGGTCTTTCCTGCTGTGGGTCAATGCCGGGTTGATGTCATATGTGGGCTGACGGAATAGGTTCGGTGCATCTTCCAGCGTTTGGTCGTGGAAGGTTAATCCATCTTTGAGGTCCTCTAATTCGTCAAGAAAAGCGATCGCCGTGCCCTTGTTCAAATGCCGGTATTCTTCAGTGAAGTTTGTTACCAGCACCTGAGCTTGTCCTCTCTGGAATCTCGCGATGCCTCTTGCGATGCTGACACCTCGTTCCAAGCGCAATTGGATATTTCCTTCGACGATGCCTTCAGCGGTTTCGATGTCTGCGCTACCTACGCTGACTGCGACGCTTGATCGGGGTGGCAGGTCAATTCTTCGTCGAGGACGTTTAGAGCGACGTGTTGCGTCGAAGTCGTTGTAGCAGGTATGGCATTGTCTGCAGAGATTGATGAGCTTGGATCGGAGGTCGATGATAGCCATATGTTCAATTAGGAAGTCCATGCCTAAAATTACGTCTCGGGAGCACTGTTGCAAGACCACAAAGTTTGTGGGGTAAGTACGCCCATTTACGGTTATTCCTGCAGTGCATCGCCCCGATGGAGTAATCAAGTTGCCACCTGCGGTGCGAATCAATGGGCCATCCCAAGCGGTGATAACTTTCCTAAGCTGAGAGGCTAACGGCCCACTGATGACTGAATAGTCAGCTCCGGTGTGTGCTAGGGCAGTGACTCTGCGACCATCGACATCAACTTCAAGGTCGCTTATTCGCGTCCTAGCATTGCACGTGGGCCTTGGTGTCCGATCTCGGCTCCGTCGTTTCTTCAGGTCATGGCCGGGGCACACCGTTATTATTTCGCTGGGCGGCGGTGTCGGCTTGCACTCTGGTCGTGTTGTCGTCGATGTCTTCGTGTGGAGCGGCAATGAAATAGCGGCGTCGTCGTCGTTAGTGGTCGTCATCGGCGGAGGATCTTCGTCTTTTCGCCCTTGAGCAACCTCACCTCCAAAGGTTGCTGCCTTCAGTTTCCCCTACGGAGGCTAGGAGACCGTCCTTGCACGTAACTGCGGCCCGGCGACGCAAATCCGGCTCGTACGGCGATGGGGAGCGTGATAGACGCCTTGGCGACGAGTGCTCTCCGCTGCGCTGGAAGTCGTTGATTTCCTGTGGTCGCTCGCCAGGACGGGGACGTGGGGCGTCGACAGCGAAACCACGGAGGCCGATCTGCCTGTACGGGCAGTGACGGAGGATGTGTCCTGCCTCACCACAATGGAAGCAGAGCGGTCGGTTGTTTGCTGTCCTCCAGACATTGCACTTTCTGGGGCTTGGGAGTCGTTTGTAGCCTTGGCGGGCCAAGGGGCCGTTTTCAAGACCAGGACGGTAGCGGCGAGGGCTCGGAAAGTCATCACGTCGGGGCGCAGGGCGACGTAATACAGCAGAGTAGTTCATCGCTGTTGCCTCTTGTGCTGGCACAGTCACAGCCGTTGCTTGAGGAACGCCCAGCGCCTGCTGGATTTCTTCATGGACGACGTCCGCAAGCGTCGCCACCTGGGGTTGTTGCGAGGATGGCATCAATCGGCGGAGCTCCTCTCGCACGAACTCCCGAATGAGGCCCCGAAGTTTCTCCCCGCTTGCAGATGCGCTGGGGTAGTCGCTTAAGTAGTCCGGTTGAAGTGGTCGCTCGTAATGGCGCATCCGGTTGTCCAACGTCTTCTCGATGGTGGACGCTTCTGTTTCAAATTCCGCCACAGTTCTTGGCGGATTTCGCACAAGACCTGTAAAGAGCGACTCTGTAACGCCTCGCAATAAAAATTTGACTCTGTCACCTTCGGTCATATTCGGGTCGGCGCAGCGAAAGAGGCGCTTAATCTCCTCAACGTGCACCAGGACAGGCTCGTTAAGGAGTTGGAGTCTTGAATGAAGGAGGGCCTGGGCTCTTTCCTTTCGGACGACGCTTGAAAAGGCAGTCAGAAACGCTTCCTTGAAAGTCTCCCAATCCTTCATAGTTGTCTCATGATTTTCGAACCAAACTAGGGCATGTCCTTGAAGAACAAAGTAGACTTGCCTAAGTTTCACGGCGTCGATCCAGCCGTTGAATTCTGCTACACGATCGAAAAGGTCCATCCAGTCTTCCGCATTTTCACTGGGCAGTCCTTGGAACATGGAGGGCTCCGTGGGCTGCACGAAGACGACTGGTGCTGTTGACTGGGCCATTTCCAAAGTTGATGCCTTCCGGAGTCGAACGGGGTCAGGAAACAGACCGTGTTCGGGCTGTAGGCCTTGGAGTCGGCGGCTGGCTCGGTGACCTGTAGGCTGGTCTTCCAGGGTGACGGGAACAAGGCTGATGTCTTCGCTTAGAGGATCAAGGGCAGCACCTCCAACAGATTCCACGTGGTGGTGACCAGGGTCGATGAACAAATGAAGACACAGGCTTGATGGTACTGAAATTAACTCTTTATTGGGCTGACTTGCGCCCGCAAAAGAACTAAGCAACTCGGCGGCGGCGATAGCAACAAACGTGCTGGTCGATCGACGAACAAAGAATGCTCGTCACACTCGTCAACGCTCAATTTAAAGGCTGCACAGAACAATCTAGACAACGTCGCAAACAGCTACCAGCACGGGCTGGAACATTGTGGAAAGACACCCTAGTGGCCGGAACCTTCGAGACAGATCTCGGTGCATCTTGCGCTACAAC
Source organism: Amblyomma maculatum (assembly GCF_055883805.1). Classification (NCBI taxonomy): domain Eukaryota; kingdom Metazoa; phylum Arthropoda; class Arachnida; order Ixodida; family Ixodidae; genus Amblyomma; species Amblyomma maculatum. The sequence continues at coordinate 461,557,010 of NC_139344.1, read as the reverse complement.
GAAACTGATAAAGGTGTGACTCGCGACATCGAGCATTAACAACAAACAAAGATTACGGAACTGATACGCGGTCCAGAATCAGAGTGATAGCCTGTATGCCGGCGGCTGTTGAAAAACAACAAATACAGTTTTGAAGGTATCGTGGCAATATGTAGTCTCGCGACTACTTTTAATTAAGGAAATGGGCATAAACAGTTAAGCATCAATTCATCAAAATGCGACCTGCGTCTAGAAAACTCAGAATCAAAATCATCCTGCACGACTTGTGCACATCAGGTCTTGGCCTCTCGGTCTTCTCTGTGACTTTCCTGGCATAATTAATTGAGAAGAATTCTAAAAAATTTTCAAATATCAAAGAAGCGCACCTTATAATTAACATGGCGGTTGTCAATTCCTTTCTGGCAACTCAGTGTTGAATTCGTGAGTGCTCATTGAATCAGGATCTTAAGTACTTCGAGAATATTTGTATGTAGTAGGTGCACGGCAGCTTTCTCAACAAACAAATGCTTGTCCAATAGGGCAACAAACTCTGGTTTTGGATAATGCAAACCACTAGAGTATTGTCCCCTTTTTCAACAGCACAAGAGGCGCCTGTACACATGGACTTCACCGGACGGTCTGTACAGGAATCACATTGATTATATTCTTTTGCGGAAGAGATGGCCCGAAGCGCTATACAAGCAGTAAAAACAAGGCATGGGGCTGATCGTGGCACCGATCATCAGCTTCTTGTTGCCAAATTTAAGCTTCGATTGAGGAAAGCAGAAAACTAGAAGGCCTTTCAGGTATGATCTGGATCAAATTCCATCAGAATATGCTGTGGAAGCGAGGAATCGATTTCAAGAATTAGATCTAGAAGACAGAGACCCTGAAGAGATGTGGACTGATGTTCGCAATATAATACAAGAAGTTGATACTAAGGTAGTTCCGAAGCAAAAGAAATGCAAGAAAGAAAACTGGTTATCTGAAGAGGCTTGGCGATTAGGTCAGGAAAGGTGGATGGCAAAAGTTATGGGGGAAAAAGAAAGATACAAGGTTCTCAATGCGGATTTTCAGAAAGTAGCAAGGAGAGATAAGAATACCTTCCTGAACATACAGTGCGAAGCAGTTGGGGACAACAGTCAATTGAGGAACACAAGGGTTCTGTATAAGACAATCAAAGATATCAAAGGAAGCTTCTGTGCTAAGCTAGGCGTGATAAAGGACAAACGAGGCAGGGACCTCACTGAAGCCTCAGAGATAAAGAAGATGTGGCCGGAATACACAGAAGAACTGTACAAGAAGGACCCGGATGTGCAAATCCAACATAAGACGGTTCCGATTACTGATCTCGAGCCGGGCATCCTGAAGAGTGAAGTTGAATGGGCCAGCCAGCCTTTCTAAGAACAAAGCTAGCGGAATTGATGGCATTCCAGCTGAGTTGCTTCCAAACCTCCTCCATGACGCTGTTAACGTTCTGTATACATTATGTCAGCAAATTTGGACAACTCTGCAGTGACCACAGGATTGGAGGAGGGCAGTTTACATCCCCATTCCAAAGAAAGGCAGTGCCAAAGATTGTTCCAACTACCGCACGATCGCGCTCATTTCGCATGCTAGCAAGATGATGTTGCAAACCTTCCTAGGTAGGCTGCAGCAGTGTGTGGATCGGGATCTTCCGGACGTGCAAGCTGGGTTTCGCAAGGACAGAGGAACTAGAGACCAGATTGCCAACCTACGCTGGAACATGGAAAGGGCAAGAGAGTTCCAGAAACCAATCTACTTCTGCTTTATTGATTATGCGAAAGTGTTTGACTGCGTAGATCACAGTATATTGTGGCAAGCTCTCCAAGAGATGGGAGTTCCAGTTCACCTCATCTGTTTCCTCAGGAACCTGTATGAAGGGCAAGAGGCCACAGTCAGAACGGGACATGGTCTTACTGATTGGTTTCCGATTGAGAAAGGAGTGAGACAAGGCTACATACTGTCGCCCCGCGTATTTAACCTATATGCTGAGTGCATGATGAGGAAGGCCGGTCTGGACGAGTCTTTAGCTGGAGTGAAGATTGCTGGAAAACGTATCAACAATCTAAGATATGCGGATCATACCACTTTAATATCAGAAAGCGAAGTGAAACTCAAGAGACGTCTGATGCGCGTACAAGAAGAGAGTGAGAAGTTTGGGCTTAAACTGAACATTAAAAAGACAAAGATCATGGCGTCTTGCCCTATCAAGTCCTGGAGCACCAAGGGACAAGAAGTGGAAGCTGTGATAGATTTTTCTCTTCTTGGGCTCCAAGATTACCCCGGAAGGAGACTGCAGCCATGAAATTAGGAGACGCCTGCTTCTGGGAAAGAGAGCTATGGCTAGCCTTGACCGCCTAGTAAAGAGCAAAGACATTAGTCTGCCAACCAAGATCCGTATAACTCGTGCTATGGTCTTTCCAGTTGTGATGTATGGATGCGAGAGTTGGACTGTGAAGAAGGCTGACCGCCGAAGAATTGACGCGTTTGAATTGTGGTGCTGGCGGAGACTCTTGAGAGTTCCCTGGACTGCCAGAAGATCAAATCAGTCAATATTGTTGACCATAAACCCTGACTGCTCATTGGAGGGTCATATTCTAAAGCTAAAATCCAGCTACTTCGGTCAACTGATGAGAAGAGAGGAGTCGCTGGAGAAAGATTTGATGTAGGGAAAGGTTGTGGGTCACCGAAGAAGGGGTAGGCAGCGAAAGCGATGGTTAGATGGCATCCTCGAGGCGCTGCAGATGAAGTTATGTGATGTTATGAAGATAGTGAGAGACCGGAAATCGTGGCGTGATATGGTCCATAGGGTCACGAAGAGTCGGACACGACTGAACTGAACTGAAAAAGTGTACTGGTGCCTCCAAAGTAAAACGGGGCAGACATACGACCAAACTTTCATTTCATGGCGCGCCCTGCAAATGGATGCGCATGTGTATAGCTTGTATGCGTGTGGGTCACCCGGATGTTCAGCTTCAGCAGCCCGGACGAAGGAGACCGCTTTTTTCCCAAATTCGCGCTCCGCTTTATTTTGTTTGCTTCTTTCGCTAGTTTCAAGAATAGTGCACGCGTCACACCCGAAGTTGATTAACTTACCAATGTATTCAACGACGTAAAGCAAACCGAAATATGTGACAGTGGGAAATGGGATGGCAGGAGATGCCATCACTTCCTTCAGTTCCTCGGTTACTGATTGCGGCACAGCAGAAATAATTTTTTTTTCGGCATAGTGCCTTGATTTTGCTCTGAGATGAAACGTCCGTGTTGACAATGTAGTTAAGTGCCGCTAGCTGTTACGTCCCTTGCATCTAGCATGTCGTTTCCTTCCGCCTATTAGCCTTACTTTCCCGAAGAGAGCCTCAATGGGGTCTCTATATACGGCTTGAAATGTGTTTTCAGTGAGAGTGTCCTTCTTTAACGCGTTAGAATTTTCTTACATACTTTCGATATAGCAGGTGAACTCATTTGTATGAATCACTGCAATCACCTTCATTATTTATAGGCCTCCTAACCAGCTCCAGCACAAGTGATGTCATCAGTATCAAACTATTTTTGATTGCTTTCATAATAAGCTTATATCATGTAAAAATTTCTGTAAAATAACGTTTATTTGCAAAATTAAAATCACACATTGGCTAATATATTGCTACGCCATGACGACGACGAAGTGCGTCCCTCTTGCCTCGCGGAAGGGACAAGGTGAAGGAGAAGAAGTGGGTCTGGTTCCGTGTTGCTGCTCGCTGCTGTGCCAGTTCTAACTATGCTGTAAATATACTATAAATACATCGAGTTTCCACGTAACATCTTAGTGGAGATGCGGCCGTTGATCCCGGCGTTAGCCTCCGCACTACGGAACTCCGCAGCGGCAGCCGGCTTTTCTGCCCAAAATGCCTCAAGATGCCGTCCCCCCACCAACTGGGGCCTTGCCATCGGTCATCCTCACCCACCCGTGCGATCCTGGTAGTTTCACTGGTACCGGCACTACGGACGTGGACGAATGGATGCGCAAGTACGAACGTGTGAGCAGCTATAATCGCTTGGACCCGACCCTCATGCTAGCAAATGTTTTTTACCTCGAGGGCACTGCGCTGGCCGGGAACGAGACTCATGAAGATCAGCTCACCAGTTGGGATACTTGCAAAGAGAAGCTCCACGAACTCTTTGGAAAGCCCCTTGGTCGAGAGCTTACCGCACAGCGAACCCTCGAGACCCGTCTCCAGACAGCTACTGAGTCATACGTGGCCTACATCCAGGACGTCCTCGCCCTTTTCCACAAAGTAGATCACAACATGCCAGAATTTGCCAAAGTTATTGGTCATATCGTGAAGGGCATCGCAGACGATGCATTCAACCTGCTTGTGTACAAAGACTGCAACACAGTTGATGCCATCATCAAAGAATGCCGCCGTTTTGAAGACGCCAAAAGTCGTCGCATTGCCCATTCATTTGCCCGCCTTCCAAATACTGCTCCGACTTCTTCGTGTCAACATTTGCCGTCCCAACGCCGGCCAACTTCGACCTAAAATGTAACCCGTATCGTTCGCCGCGAACTCGAGGCCATTGCTCCCGCTACCTTGCCGCCACATTTGGCCGATGGCCACCACCCGGACGTTCCCCTAATTCAGGCCGTTGTCCGCCAAGCGCTCGCCACCTTGGGACTCAACTCCGTTCCTGCCGTCAGCCCGCCCACTGTCGCCGACGTTCGCTTAGTTTATCCTGATCGACCTCCTTATGACACCGACGTTCGCACAGTTTATCCTGGCCGACTAGCTTACAACCCTGACGTTTGCAACCTTTATTCTGCCCGACCTGCCTATGTTGCCCAGCCTCGACGCAATCCTGACGAATGGCACACATCTGATAACCGACCTATTTGTTTTACTTTTTCCTGCGTCGGCCATATCGCCCGTTATTGCCGAAATCGTTGGTTCCAGCCACAAAGGTCTCGCCTGCCACCCTCCTCTGTCTACGATGACCACTCTCGTCCATTCCCACCTCGTCACGACCCTTCAAGCAAGGCCGCTGATACTGAGTCTTCACGCCTCAACTGCCTCAAACGATCACCCTCCCCCCACTGCCGTCAGTCCCGTTCTCCCCAACGCCGTCGCTTTTCATTTCTCAGTCCATATGGCCATTCTCCGACGGAAAACTAGGCGCTGTAGCGTATAGAGGTGATGCTGCAGTAGGGACCATGATCTCAAATCCTCGTCTAGCTCTTCTTGCACGCCATTATTTGCTCACCTTGCTCGTAGATGGCACAGCCGTTCAAGCCCTCATTGATACTGGTGCGCAAGTTTCTGTCATGAGTCCAGAACTCCATTCTCGCTTGCGGAAAGTGCTGACCCCTGCCCCTATAGAAAACCTGCAGTATATAATATGAATTCCGCAACAATATGAATTGTAATAAAATTTAGAACACAACCCTACAACGTTTACTTTGACTGTTATTCAAATTCTTTATGGGCATAGTGCGCTGGTATGGAGGCGCCACTGAATGAATGGAAAGATGGAATATAGGAGCGTCCCCTTTGAAACGGGGTGGTAGCAGTAGCTATCATGCTCATTTTCTCCCTATATCTTAATTATTGATTAAGAATGGTTAACTAAACCATCATTCTGTTTATTAAATTTTTTGTTCCTACATTACTAACATTATGTCACTTCTCTGCTTTTAATCCACCAATCTTCCAGTCGTTTTTTGCTAGTTTCCACAGCCGGTCTATTCACCCGGCCACTGTAATCTCAAAACCCCAGAGCTTCAGGAACAGTGATTGCGCCTGCATCAACTTACGGATAGATACCATTACATTCGAGTATAATATGGTCAATTGTTTCACTGGAGTTACCACATACAGCATATGCGTCATCTTCATCGTTAAATTTCTTTTTGTAGCGGCGTGTTCTAAGGCACCCTGACCTATAGCTTCAAAAAGTAGGGCACTGCCTCTTGAGTTATCAAAGAAGTCTTCCTTCCTGACCTGCATTTTCCACTTTCGGTATAATTCCACACTGTTTCTTTTCCATCGAATTTATCCCATTTTTACCTTCTGTGTTTTTCACGTGTTGCCTAATGCTCTTTATTTCTCCGTCCTTGTGACTAGTATACTTGCTAGTTAGTTTCCTAGTTCTTTTCCTCCATTGTGAGTCAAGGCTTTTTAAGTACAGGTTTTTAAATACCTTAGCTGCCCATCTGTTACTGTCCAATTTCCTCAGGCGTTCCTCATATATTTTACACTGAGCTTCCCGTACTTCGAAAGATGCCCAGCCCATCCTCATTTGTAGTTTTGCCGTGGGCACCTAGTGCTAATCGTCCAACGGATCTCTGATTTATTTCTAATGTCGACTGTACCTCTAATTTTAGGCACAAAACCGCATTTCCGAAAGTAAGTTCGGGCACCATAATTCCTTTCCAAATACCCCTCAAAACCTCATACCTATTGTATCCCCCCAATGCCTTATGCTTCATTATCCCGGCATTCCTTCGCCCTTTGGCCTTAAGTGATTACTCATGCTTTCCAATGTATGCCAATCCTTCGTTTACCCATACCCCCAGATATTTATATTCTGTTACTCTAGGTATTTCATGGCCTAGTGTTTTAAGACCCTGATCAGTTGAGCCGTTGAAAATCATCAGACCCGACTTAACTGCGCTGAAACTGAAACCTCTAGCGTCCCCTTCATCTCCGCAATACTTAACTAGAGTTTGCAAACAATATCGTCTGCATACAGCCAACCGGGGAGGCGCTGCTCTGTAGTAGTTGGTGATTTGATATTAGACTGAACTTTATTACTACAACTTTGAACTTTAGGGGATTCCAATAAAAGTGAAGAAATCACATGCGGACAAAAACTGTTGAACGGTAACAAAAACACTGGATATAATAAGCAAAGTTTACACGCGTCTTTCTTCGACGAAGGGTGTGTTCCGCACTGCCCCGTCCGCTCTTCTATCACACTCTCTCTCTCTCTCGGCCAGTCGTTCAGAGCATGACTCGCACCCGCACGTGCGCACAGCCTCCTCGTCGCTGGCCTAGGCCCCTCCTTCTCCTCAGCGGGGTGCCATGCCGACCCTTGTTTCCAATCGCGCGTTCCCCGGTCTTTCCGGGAAAGGGGACCATACCGTCTTCGGTTTGTAACTTGAAACCTAGGAACGCGCTGACTTTCGCTGGCTGCTTGTGCGGGAGGAAGAGCATTTCTTCTCTGCTTTGTGCTTAGATTTATGGCCCTTTTTCGGTTCTGAAGTCGAGTTATGGGATTATCAGTTCTTTTTCCTTTGTATTCTTTACAGCTCTACCGCCTTTCAACCTAATCTATATGACAGGTTAAAACCTAGGTTACTGTCCTGTATCCTCCGTTTCAGGTTTATCATATAAAGCATGAACAGCGCCGGTGATAGAGGACAGCTTTGTCTTAATCCTTTGCATACTTTGACGTCCTCCGTACTTCTTATCCCTTCCCACGTAATTTCTACTTTGTTATCCCAGTATATTTCCTGTAGAAACTATAAAAGGGCCATTGACACTATCATAAGAGGAGCCTATAAAACGGCCTTAAACCTCCCGCCAACAACATCAACGGAACGTCTTTGGGCACTCGGAGTGCACAACAACTTCGAGGAGCTCAAGGAGGCGGTTCTAGAGAGTCAGAAACAACGCCTAACAACAACGCAGGCGGGTAGGGAAATCCTGTCAAGACTAGGGCTGTGGCAGGCACTAAGAACTTCTGAGATTAAATCACAAATTCCGACATCCACAAGAAACAACATCTATGTGAACCCGATACCCAAGCACATGCACCATGAGTTACAGAAGGGTCGAAGGAAAGCCAGAGTCAAATCATTGGAAAAGCAATTGTCTAAAGACGCGGAAGTTGTCTACGTGGACATAGGGGCTTACGGCGGACCTGGCAAGTTCACAATAGCTGCAGTTGACCACAAGAAGAAGCCAATTATTCAGGCTTCGATCTATACCAAGGATCCTGCGGAAGCGGAATCGCTGGCAATAGCCATCACCATAAAAACACAAGACAACCAAAAGAAGTCATCACACGTAGTGACGGACTCCCAACCAGCCTACAGGGACTACCTGGCCGGAAAACCTCACAAAAGAGCGTGTGCAATATTACGTTCCATCTCCCAGACGCACACAATTACATGGACACCTGGACACGAAGGCCTAGAAGGAAATGAGGTAGCGAATGATCTAGCCCGAGCTCTCACAAACCGGGCGGATCCCCATCCCTACCTCACCCCTCTCCTAGACCCTACGGCGACAGGCTGGAACACCTATGGTTAGAAAGAATTTTCTCACCACCACACAAACAACTTCCTTCCTCGGACGCTATAGACTGGAGAAAAATACAAACAAACACATTCCCTAATCTTCAAATTTTAAATAAGATAAGCCCAACAAAATACGCGAGTTACTGTCCTTGGTGCGGTGCAAGCCCCACACTCTATCACATCTCTTGGGAATGCCAGGACAAACCTGACCCAACGTTAATAGTGCCATGCCCGACACACGAGCAGTGGGAGGCGGCCCTGACCAGCGACAACCTGGACCAGCAAGCCTGGATTATCCAGCTAGTCCGCAAGTCAGCTGCTGCCAGCGGAGCCCTGGACTAGGGGCACCGACCACCCAGCTCCTGCGAATTTTTACTGATTATATGCTCATTAAAAGTTTTCTCTCTCTCTCTCTCTCTCTATTATCTCATAACCGATACCTTCTTTTAATATTGTCACGCGCCTTCGTAGAACGTCGACAGAAGATGAAGAAGAACGGTCGAATAGATCGGTGAAGAAAGAAGAAGAGCAAGGGCAGAGGGACGTTTGTACGCTTCGCCGAAGTACTGTTTGGACCGATCCCTGTAAATAAACCCCCCGTACGTACAAAGCACTTAACATCTTGGTGAGAGGTGCTTTGGTAGCGACCACGGAGCGTTTCATCTACCGAAGAAGCCGTAGTCTTGCTGGCCTACCACCAGTGCCATCAGACATGACTGAAGACGGCAGTACCGAGCAGCCAGGATCATCCACGGCGATCAACTGGCCCCAATATCGACAGCCGCGGACGTTTTCTGGAAAACCTGAGGAGGACGTTGATGAGTGGCTGAAACACTACGAAAGAGTGAGTAAATACAATCACTGGAACGCCGCTACTAAGCTGGCTAATGTGGTGTTCTTCCTTGCCGCCACTGCCTTTGACTGGTTCTATAATCACGAGGATTCATTAAGTACATGGGCTATCTTTACAAGCAAAATCAAGAAACATTTTGGGGATGAACCTGCAAAGAAGCGTGCTGAACAAACTTTGTTTCACCGGGCGCAAGTACCCGGAGAAACTTGTACTGCATATATCGAAGCCATCTTAAAGCTATGCAAACTCGTCAACCCCACTATGCTTGAAGAAGACAAAGTCGGTCACCTCCTGAAAGGAATAGCGGAAGACGTTTATAATTTTCTTATCAGTAAAGAGAACCTGAGCACCACCGCTGATGTTATAAAGCATTGTAGAACATTTGAGGCTCTCAAGCTGCGACGAATTACACCTAAATTCGGAAGACTGGCCAATGTCAACTCTGTAGCCAGTGTTGAAGCCTGTCTTTCAGTTTCCATGGCTGATATGATACGAGAGATTGTACGCGAGGAATTGTCAAGATCTAGGGACGCCATCTGTAGTGAAGAATATGTGCGGTAGAGTAGTGCACCGCAGGCAAAGGTTGCCGCCCTGTCTACTCCGTGGGTTCAACCTGGCGGCGCTTCGCATATGGACGATCAGCGCAACTGTACTCAACGTTATGACCACCAGCCGATGGAAAAGAGGCCCGCCTACTCTGAAAATGTGGTTCGTCAGCAGCGAGAGCCTCGCTACAACTAACGTCGCGACTTTGTTAGTGAGGACTCTTATGCTGATCGCTGGCGCCCTCAACCTGTGTGCTACAGGTGTGGCATTGCGGGGCATATCGCTAGACACTGCCGCCGCCGTTTTCAAACTGTCCAAGATTACCGACCCCACGCGAACATTCACGGACGGCTGCACACCGAACAACAGCGATCCCCGACTATGCCTACTGGGGACTCATATTCGACATATTTGCGGAATTCATCTCCTGCATCTGATCGTAGTGTGACGCCGCCACCCCAGCGCCCGCGCAGGTCACCTTCCCCTCGACGCCGTTCTTCCCTTACGCCTCAGGGAAACTAGGAGGCGCGGCCGATGGAGGTGAGGCCGCCGGCGAGCCGATGACGTCCATACCTCTGCCCGTGTTTATGTTAAAGAACAAATTGGAAATTTTTGTTGATGGAGTGAAAGCAATGGCTCTTGTGGACACTGGTGTTACAGTATCTGTTATGAGTTTGAGTTTTAAGAACCGTTTAGGTAGAAAAGTAATGTTCAGTGGTGACCGTGCAGTGTTATTCCGTAGTGTCGGCGGTGAACCTTTAGTTCCTCTTGGTGTGTGTGCTTCGGATGTTGTTATTGACGGCCTCAAGTTTAGAGTAGAAATTGCAATACTGCCTCGGTCAACGCATGATGTGATTCTTGCGATTGATTTTCTGCAAGAGTGTGGTGCAACTTTAGACTGTGGTACGGGAGAGATTGCTTTGAATCCTTCACTACTTTCGGTTCTTGTGGATGACTCGACACCTGAATTTGGAGCATTTGCTGTGGAAGAAGACACAATTGTGCCTGCGTTATCTGCAGCATTCGTGCGGGTTTTCTCTATTCGGAACCAGTGCAAATCTTTTGAGGCTATAGTAGAACCTACGAGATTCACCTGCTCTAAGAAGAGTACCCTTGTGCCTCGTGCGTCAGTCCCGTGGCTAGAGGCCGCACTGAGCTGTGCTGTGGACAGTGAACCACTCCAAAGAGCCAACTGTGTTGCCTCGGGGCCTAAAGCTCGCCCGTTTCGAGGAAGGCATATCCGGCTCCGTCGCGGCGTTAAACAGCTGAGCAGCAGGTGCGACCAGGCATGGAGACCCAAGTTACGGCTATTATTAGTAAGTCTCTTTCTACAACTGAGCGTCGTATTCTAGTGGAACTACTACTGAAACATGTGACAGTGTTCGACTTTGCCAAGGATGACTCAATGCCACTGCCTACCAGTCGTATTCATCACACAATCAACACTGGGTCCGCACCTCCAATACGTCACAAGCCCTATCGAGTCTCAGCAACTGAACGTAAGGTAATAGATGAGCAAGTTCAAGACATGCTAAAGCGCGGCATTATTCGAGAGTCCTGTAGTCCTTGGGCAGCTCCAGTTATCCATGTTAAAAAGAAAGATGGCACATGGAGGTTTTGTGTTGACTACCGCTGTTTAAATTCAGTCACGAAGAAAGATGTCTACCCGCTTCCACGTATAGATGACGCAATTGACTGCCTGCACTCAGCTTCATACATTTCTTCTATTGACGAGATCCGGTTACTGGCAAATCCCCATGCACATTGCAGATAAAGAAAAAACGGCATTCGTAACACCAGACGGACTTTATGAATTTAACGTTATGCCTTTTGCAGTATGTAATGCCCCTGCCACATTCGAGCGGTTCATGGATACAATTCTACGTGGAGTAAGGTGGCAAATTTGTTTATGTTATTTAGACGACGTAGTAATTTTTGGCAAATCATTTAGTGAGCACAACAGCCGTCTGGATATCGTACTTAATTGCATGGAACAAGCTGGTCTTGTACTGAATGCAAAGAAATGTCACTTTGGCGATCGTGAAACAATTGTCCTCGGTCACTTAGTTGACAAAGAAGGTGTTCGACCAGATCCCAAGAAAATTGAAGCCGTCAAAAGTTTTACCAAGCCCAAATCAGTAAAAGAGCTGCAGAGCTTTTTGGGGCTATGCTCGTACTTTCAACGCTTTATACCAAGGTTTGCAGACATCGCTTACCTACTTACGTGTCTACTGCATAAAAATGCACCATTCAATTAGACCAGCGAATGTGACTCAGCTTTCCGTCATCTGAAGTTTCTTTTGACCTCGGGCCCAATTCTCCGCCACTTCTGCCCGTGAACTCCAATTGAAGTACACACTGACGCAAGTGGCATCGCGGTATCGGCGCTGTACTTATACAACGCCATGGACGCGATCAACACGTGATAGCGTATGCCAGCCGCTCGTTGAGTAAATGTGAAAGAAATTACACGGTTACGGAGCAAGAATGTTTAGCCGTTGTTTTCGCTGTACAGCGCTTTCGTTCCTACCTGTACGGGAATGCTTTCACGATTGTGACCGACCACCATTCCCTTTGCTGGCTCGTGAGTCTTCGTGACCCCTGTGGGCGGCTCGCTCGATGGGCTTTACGCCTACAAGAGTTTAATTTTATTGAGGTGCATAAAAGCGGCCATAAACACTCATATGCTGACTGTCTTTCGCGTTTGCCGCTTCAAACGACTGATAACGACTCAGACAATTTCGATGAATATTTGGCTCCAGTTTCACAAACCTTCCCCGATCTCCGAGTTTTCCGAAACGAGCAACGCAAAGACAAAACATTAACTTCACTGTTTGATTCCGCCAACGATCCTATGAAGAACACGTTTAGCATTCGCGAAGGAGTGCTTTGTAAGAAAAATTTCGCCTCTGGGGGAGCGCGTATGCTCCTTGTCGTTCCGGAAAGCCTACGTATCACAGTTCTAGAAATGATGCATGATGACGCCACGTCTGGTCACCTGGGAGTGGCTCGAACACTCCACCGCACACAGCAGCGATTTTACTGGCCGAAGATGCGCTCAACGATCAAGCGATATGTAGCCAGCTGTGTGCAATACCAGCACTTTAAGCTGTCGACTTCAAGCCCACGTGGAAAACTGCAGTCAGTCACACCTCCAACAGCCCCGCTTGAGCAAGTTGGCATTGACCTTCTTGGACCTTCCCCACGGTCCTCTAAAGAAAACCGGTGGATTCTTGTGTGCGTTGATTATTTAACCCGCTACTGTGAGACAGCCGCGATACCATCCGCTACTGCGTCTGAAGTATCAAATTTCTTACTTCGACTCGTCATTCTTCGGCACGGCCCTCCTACAGTCATCATTAGTGACCGTGGACGCCAATTCACAGCGGACAATGTCGAAGAACTTCTTCGCCTCAGCGCCTGCAGTTTTCGCCACTCCACGCCATATCATCCCCAAACGAACGGTGTGATAGAACGAACTAATAGGACGCTTACCACCATGTTGGCTATGTACGTCGCTGCAGACCATAAGGACTGGGATGGCGTTCTACCGTTCATTACGCATGCATATAACACAGCGCAACATGAGACAACAGGCTACAGTCCCTTCTACCTTCTCTATGCTCGCACGCATCGCTGTGCCCTCGACACCATACTGCCATTTTTTAATCATGACGAACCTTCTCTTGCTACCACACTCTGCAGAGCTGAAGAAGCCCGCCAGCTGGCCAGAGTTCGAATTTTATCTTCACAAGAACGTTCAAAGAACCGCTACGACGCCCGACACCAACAAATATCTTATGCTCCTGGTGACTATGTGTGGTTGTGGACACCTCTCCGCAAGCGTGGTCTTTGTCAAAAACTGCTTTCACACTACAGCGGACCGTTTGTTGTGTTAGAACGCATCAGTGACCTGAATTACGTCATAGCACGCATAACGGAGAATGGTCGACGGTCACGGCAGTCTCAGGGGGTGCATGTAGCCCGCCTCAAGCCCGCCTCAAGCGAGGAGGAAGATGTCACGCGCCTTCGTAGAACGTCGACAGAAGATGAAGAAGAACGGTCGGGTAGATCGGTGAAGAAAGAAGAGCAAGGGCAGAGGGGCGTTTGTACGCTTCGCCGACGTACTGTTTGGACCGATCCCTGTAAATAACCCCCCCCCCCCCCCCCCGTGCGTACAAAGCGCGTAACAATATGTTCCACTTACGTTGTCGTACGCCCCGTTCATGTCCAGGAAGGCCAAATACAAAGGTCTATCTTCCACTCTAGATATGCATTGGGTAATCACGAACAGGCTATCATCTAAGCGCCTACCATTTCTAAAGCCGTTCTGAAGTTTTCCGAGTATCTTGTTACTTTCCACCCATGTTTGCACCTTTAATTTCCCCGCCTGCATGGCTAACCTGTACATAACAGATGTTATGGTAATCGGCCTGTAGGATTTTATGTGCATCCTGTCTCCTTTCCCTTTATAAATCAAATTCATTTTACTCTGCCGCCAGCTGTCCGGAATTTGCTTATTCGTTATGACTGTTTCCAGAGCTTTTAACAACGTTTCCTTACTTTTTGGACCGAGTTCATTATTCAGCTTGATCGGAATTCCATCTATTCCTGTAGATGTGTTTTTAGCAATTTTTTTTCTGCCTTTTTCTAGTTTAGATTGGTCAGTTCTAAGCTGCCTTGTATTCTGCTACCTTGTGTTGCTTCCTGATTTGCGGAGATTACCCTATCGCCTTTCTTAAATGACTCGGCTATAACTGATGTAATGTAGTTCACTGCGTTATCTCCCTTTAAACAATTTCCCTCGTTATCTTGAATCCGATCCTGCTTTCTTTGATTCTTCTTCCCTAGCCAGCCTATATGGTTCCAGAATTTTCTTGCTCCGCCTCTAGAGGCATCGTGTGTATCAGCCATCCAGCGATCGGTGGACTGTCTTATTTTGCTCCGGAATGCTCCGGAACAAGTGGCGCCATCTCCCGCTGGCGCGCTCATAACGGGTAAGTTTGCTCGTCGGAGAGAGGAGACAGAGTGAACGCGAAGTCTACGCTTCTCGACAGCAAACTTGTTAGAACGAAACTTTTTTTGGTCATTTCTTGCCTCGTGCCACATGCGCACGTAAAAGACACATGTACTATGCGTGTCTGCTGAAAAATAAATCAAAATCAAAGCGAAGAAAGCCGCTGCCCGTTCATGCCGTCTGGTAGAAGGCCGCCGGCGCTTGGGGCACAGCGTATCGTCGGTGCTCGAGCGCTTCTGCTGGCGGCTCTCCGTTTTTTTTTTTTTTTTTCTTTGAAGTAGGAATTTGGAACCCGCACGATTTGGCACTTTGAAAGTGAGGAAATAAAACAAAAACTAAGCCAGTGTGCAATGCGCACCAGTGGCTTTTCCCCTCGATCGGCGGCAGTGTATGTGTAGGCGGCATACGTTAGACCCCCCAGAAGCGAGAGCTGAGTACAGCTGGGCATCGTCGGTCAATGAAATCGCTCTTCAAAAAAAAAATTAAAAAAATAGCAAGCTCTTCCGCTGGACGGGACGAGCCCACGTTATATCTGGAGATGTGCCCTAAGGCGCCGGGCCGTGCGTGCACGTGCTTTTTCGCCGCTTGGGACTTCTGCGCGCCGTTTTTATTTTCTACTCGGTGCGTCGAAACCAGTGTGGTGACTTGTGACAGTGCAGTGCGCGGAAAAACAGGCATAGCTGAGCTCCGCAGCGCGTGCTGTTGTGAGGATTTCGGCGGTCGTAGAATGTTGAGACTTAATTTAAGAATAACTGCTTGGTGCGCGATCGGAAACTGTATAAAGCCAGTGCGTACGTGTATGGAGCGCGCGAGGAACTTCACAGTGAAGAGAGGCCCTCGGATATCTTCGGAAAATGCGCTGTGTCAAGCACCTTCTGCGACGTCGGCTAGGAGGGGAGTTTTTTCAGCCCTTTCGGAGTCTCTTCACCACATATCTAATTCGTTTTTTGTTTTTTGTTTTTTGTATGTAATTGTTGGCAAACCCACGCAATATATCACGGATTCCAGTTGCATCTGCAAGGCCGGGTGCCAATATTAACGATGAATCGCATCGCTCTCGTATGACTTCCAAGCAAACCGAAAGCACTTGATTTTCGGTTGCTTCCCGGCGATTTCTTTATGACTATTATGGCACCCATAAACACAGCTGTAAGTCGAGCTGTAAGTTTCAAAGGACGTTTTCTCTTTGCGGGGAGCCATGAATGCGTGGCAAGAGCGCGCACTCCTGCATTGTGCTTCGCTCTCGATGTCGTGCTTCCTCAGGCTAGTCTTCTCAAAATCAAGCGCCGAGAACAGCTGAAAACTATCATTACGAAGTCATCAAAAAAAAAAGCCATCCCGCTGGGCAGGAAGGCTACGCGCTCTCTACAACGCAGGCCGTGTCGGAAGACCTGCCGAGCACTGGTTCCAAGCATGCACACAACTCTAGGGCTGGGTCCAGAAAAAAAAAAAAGTACCCTGTTTTATTTTATTATTTTTTTACGCGCCGCGCGCTCGATACAGACAAGCGATCGGTCGTGCATGCTTGAAAGAAACCTAGCGTGCAGTCCGAAAAAAAAAAGAGAGGGAAATGCGCAGCCGAAACGAAAAGCAATGGGTACGATATGAGGTTGGAAATGACCATATAGACAATAGTAAGTAGAGGCTCTTGTTTCAGTCGGCGTTTATTGTTTTATTATTACGGGTAATCATGAACAAATCGGAATACAGCGTCAGCGCTACCCACGGCTGCGGACCCAGACAGCCGCCTTTTTCAACGGCGCCTCCCAGATGGCGCCACATGTACGGCCAAATGAAGCATAAGGCATTGTGGGGATACAATAGGTATGAGGTTTTGAGGGGTATTTGGAAAGAAATTATGGTGCCCGGGCTTACCTTCGGAAATGCGGTTTTGTGCCTAAAATCAGAGGTACAGAAATAAATCAGAGATCCGTTGGACGATTAGCACTAGGTGCCCACGGCAAAACTACAAATGAGGCGGTACAGGGAGATATGGGCTGGGCATCTTTCGAAGTACGGGAAGCTCAGAGTAAAATATTATATGAGGAACGCCTGGAGAAATAGGACAGTAACAGATGGCCAGCTAAAATATTTAAATACCTGTACTTAAAAAGCGTTGACTTACAGTGGAGGAAAAGAACTAGGAAACTAACTAGTAAGTATGCTAGTCACAAGGACGGAGAAATAAAGAGCATTAACCAACAGGTGAAAAGCACATAAGGTAAAAATCGGATAAATTCGATGGAAAAGAAACAGAGTGTGGAATTATACCGAAAGTGGAAAATGCAGATCAGGAAGGAAGATTTCTTTGATAACTCCAGAGGCAGTGCCCTACTTTTTGAAGCTATAGGTCAGGGTGCCTTAGAACACGCAGCTACAAAAAGAAATTTAACGATGAAGATGACGCATATGCTGTATGTGGTAACTCCTGTGAAACAACTGACCATATTATACTCGAATGTAATGGTATCCATCCGGAAGTTGATGCAGGCGCAATCACTGTTCCTGAAGCTCTGGGGTTTAGAGATAACAGTGGCCGGGTGAATAGACCGGCTGTGAAAACTAGCAAAAAACGACTGGAAGATTGGTGGATTAAAAGCAGAGAAGTGACATAATGTTAGTAATGTAGGAACAAAAAATTTAATAAACAGAATGATGGTTTAGTTAACCATTCTTAATCAATAATTAAGATATAGGGAGAAAATGAGCATGATAGCTACTGCTACCACCCCGTTTCAAAGGGGACGTTCCTATATTCCATCCATCCATCCAGCTGCAGCGCACCAGGCCCATATCATATGCAAGCATTTTGCAATTTATCTTACATTTTTATGAAATTATTTTCATCTTCGGTGCTACATAGATGGTTTCGCATCTAGCGCTGAAAGACGGTTTTGCTGTTGCAGACGAGATGCTGTCATGTTAGCCTTAAAGAAGCTTCGATGTGATCACTGCTCATTCAGTTTTTTTTAATTCCTATTCTTGTACTGGCTTGGTAAAAATTCATGCTAAAATGAACAAAAGTGGCTATCATGCCGCAATGTATGTCATACGCTTGTCGAACGTTTGCTGTGCGACAGTGTTTTTTATATAAAGACACTGTTCACGTGTGTAGTACGTTGACGACATGCCGCTGCAGCATCTACCTTCTGTGTTCTTTCATTTCGGGGCTGCACTCACCACGGAATCCGCAAGCGACAGCGCGAAACCAGTCAAAAGCAACCCGCCGCCGCTGAAGCAGACGCGGAGCGAACAGTGAGCAGGTCGCGCCTCTTGCGGCAGCGGAGAGCGTAACTCAAGGAGAAACGTTCCCGCGGTGATTGAGAAGGCCGTAAGAAATTGCGCGCTTTCTCCCTCTGTCTCCCATGGCGCAAGTAGGTTGAATGGTGGCGAAGGCTGGGTCCAAAAGCGGTTCAGCGGTACCGCTGCATAGCCACAGGTCGGGGGGCCAACCACTCAGATTAAGAAATTATACTACTACAAATTAAAAAGTATCAGTCAACATAAAAAAGAATAGACATTTTGGTAACTTCGCTTGTGAATGAGGTAAGGTATTTTATAAATACATTCTTAATTTTTTTTTAAATCTTTTTCTTCTACCATGCTCTTATCACCCCGACCCCTTGATGTTGCATCGGTCATGAACCAAGGCAACGGAGATAACGAAGCTGACGATGCACGAAACGGTTTCTTATCGCTGTCTGCTGCTCGTCTGCTGTAGTGCGGGCCTTGGTGCGCCCGGGAAAGCGTAATTTAGTTCGAAAGTCTGAAAACATCCCTTCCGGAAGATTTCGCCTTCCTTGCTGGTCGCTGCTCTGTCGCCGTTTGGTGAGATTTAATATCCCCCTCAGTTCAGTCGTTCAGTCGTGTCCGACTCTTCGTGACCATATAGACCATGTCACGCCACGCTTTCCGGTCTCTCACTATCTTGCTAACATCACATAACTTCATCTGCAGCGCCTCGAGGATGCCATCTAACCATCGCGTTCGCTGCCTACCCCTTCTCCGGTGACCCTCAACATTTCCCAACATTTCCCAACATCACATCTTTCTCCAGCGACTCCTCTCTTCTCATCAGATGACCAAAGTATCTGAGCTTAATCCCCGTACAGCCGTGTTTTTTCGGTTTCGTCCCCTTCGTCGTGCGGGCAATGCGAAGTCTTTTTGCAGCACTGCATTGCGCTTGCCCCTTCATGGATCACTGCCTTGTCGTGGCGGAGGGGCTTGCGAAACTCGATGAAGACGTGAGCTCTGCTGTGTAGGGCCACCCAAGATAGACAGTTCACGGCAGAGAGTACTGACAAAATGTGATTCACTGGAGAAGGTAATGGCAACCCACTCCAGTATTTCCTGCCAAGAAAACCCTACGGCCAGTCACAATACAATTAATGATATGGCGCCGGAAGATGAGCCCCCCAGGTTGGAAGGCGTCCCACATGTTACTGGGGATGAACAAAGGGCGATTCCTAGTAGCTCCAGGACAAATGAAGCGGCTGGGGTAAAGCCAAAAGGACGCTCAATTGTGGATGTGTCGGGAAGCGACCGGAAAGTCCGATGTTGCAAGGAGATATATCACATAGCAACGTGGAATGTAAGATCTATGATGCAAGGTAAACTGGATGTCGTCAAGCGAGAAATGGACAGATTGAACTTTGATATATTGGGTATCAGCGAGCTCAAGTGGACCGGAATGGGAGAATTTAACTCCGGCGACCATTATGTCTTTTATTGTGGGCACGAATCCAAGAGAAGGAATGGGGTCGCTCTCACAGTAAACAGAAGAATGGGCAAAGCAGTGCTAGGGTACAACCCCAAAAACGGCCGAGTGATTTCACTTCGGATCCAAGGTCACCCATTCAACATAACAGTTATCGAAGTCTATGCACCGACCACTACTGCTGAAGAAGCTGACGTTGAGAGATTTTATGCGGACCTACAATGCCTTTTAGACCGTACCCCATCATCAGACGTCGTTTTTCTCATAGGAGACTGGAATGCTAAGGTCGGGAGTGAAGAAATATCTGGAATTATAGACAAGTTCGGTCTTGGCGAGCCAAATTAAGATGAGCAGAGGCTAGTAGAGTTTTGTCAAGAAAACAACCTGACCACAGCGAATACTCATTTTCAACAGCACAAGAGGCGCCTGTACACATGGACTTCACTGGACAGTCTGTACAGGAATCAGATCGATTATATTCTTTGCCGGCCGAGATGGAGAAGCGCTATACAAGCAGTAAAAACAAGGCCTGGGGCCGACTGTGGCACCGATCATCAGCTTCTTGTTGCCAAGATTAAGCTTCGATTGAGGAAAGCGCAGAAAACTAGAAGGCTTTTCAGGTATGATCTGGATCAAATTCCATTAGAATATGCTGTGGAAGTGAGGAATCGATTTCAAGAATTAGATCTAGAAGACAGAGAGCCCGAAGAGATGTGGACTGATGTTTGTGTTATAATACAAGAAGTTGCTACTAAGGTATTTCCAAAGCAAAAGAAATGCAAGAAAGCAAACTGGTTATCTGAAGAGACTTTGCAAATAGCTGAGGAAAGGAGGATGGCAAAAGTTATGGGGGAAAGAGAAAGATACAAGGTTCTCAATGCGGATTTTCAGAAAATAGCAAGGAGAGATAAGAATGCCTTCCTGAACATACACTGCCAAGCAGTTGAAGACAACAGCCAATTAAGGAACACAAGAGCTCTGTATAAGACAATCAAAGATATCAAAGGAAGCTTCTGAGCTAAGCTGGGCGTGATAAAGGACAAACGAGGCAAGGACCTCACTGATGCCTCAGAGATAAAGAAGAGGTGGCAGGAATACACAGAAGAACTGTACAAGAAGGACCCGAATGTGCAAACCCAACATAAGACGGTTGTGATTACTGATCTCGAGCCGGGCATCCTGAAGAGTGAAGTTGAATGGGCCTTAGCCAGCCTTGCTAAGAACAAAGGACGGAATTGATGGCATTCCAGCTGAGCTGCTTCGAAACCTCAACCATGACGCTGTTAACATTCTGCATACATTATGTCAGAAGATTTGGACAACCCTGCAGTAGCCACAGGATTGGAGGAGGTCAGTTTACATCCCCATTCCAAAGAAAGGCAGTGCCAAAGATTGTTCCAACTACCGCACGATCGCGCTTATTTCGCATGCTAGCAAGGTGATGTTGAAAATCTTCCGAGGTAGGCTGCAGCAGTATATGGATCGGGACCTTTCGGGCGTGCAAGCTGGGTTTCGCAAGGGCAGAGGAACTAGAGACCAAATTGCCAGCCTTCGATGGATCATGGAAAAAGCAAGAGAGTTCCAGAAACCCATCTACTTCTGCTTTATTGATTATGCGAAAGCGTTTGACTGCGTAGATCACAGCAGATTGTGGCAAGCTCTCCAAGAGATGGGAGTTCCAATTTGCCTCATCTGTCTCCTCAG
The DNA here is from genome assembly GCF_055883805.1 of Amblyomma maculatum. Lineage (NCBI taxonomy): Eukaryota > Metazoa > Arthropoda > Arachnida > Ixodida > Ixodidae > Amblyomma > Amblyomma maculatum. Next base: position 461,535,889 of record NC_139344.1, on the reverse strand, counting down.
GAACCTGTATGAAGGGCAAGAGGCCACAGTCAGAACTGGGCATTGTCTTACTGATTGGTTTCCGATCGAGAAAGGAGTGAGGCAAGGCTGCATACTGTCACCCTGCCTACTCCGGGGGTTTTTTGACATTCGAATATTCTAATAAAAATTTTACTGTAGATTCTCCTCTCCGTCCTGACGCATTCTACAAAATTTGAGGGTCATACAATAATCCGTTCGCGCGCAACACGACTTAAACATATGCTGTTTTCATGGCTTAAGTTGAGACTATTTCTGCCGGCAACACTGAGTTTCTGACGTCACAAAGAGTATACAGGCGTTTCTGTCCACTTCCCGCATGATTATGATATTGTGAGGCTTATATTGAACTACCTCAGACAATTTATGCAAGGCTTCATGATTTCCATACTTTATTTTCACCATCCAACACGTACGAGTGTTTCTCTAATACTGAGTGTGACGTCACCATTTCGTCACCTGGGACGCCGTTTCTGGCCGTGAAAGCAGTTTCTGTTTCGATCTGCGGTTTTTTCTTTTTAAAAATACTTCTAATTGGAATTTAGAAAAAAAAAACGTTTTTTGTGTTCGAGTTAGGACGTGCTTAGGAATGTAATTCAACCAAAAACACAAAATGATGGAAAAACCACCGGAGTTGACCTTTAACCTATGTGCAGAGTGCATCATGAGGATGGCCGGTCTGGACGAGTCTTCAGCTGGAGTGAAGATTGCTGGAAAACGTATCAACAACCTTAGATATGCCGATCATACCACTTTAATGGCAGAAAGTGAATTGGAACTCAAGAGACGTCTGATGCGCGTACAAGATGAGAGTGAGAAGTTTGGGCTTAAACTGAACATTAAAAAGACAAAGATCATGGCGTCTTGCCCTATCAAGTCCTGGAGCATCAATGGACAAGAAGTGGAAGCTGTGACAGATTTTCTGTTCTTGGGCTCCAAGATTACCTCGGAAGGAGACTGCAGCCATGAAATTAGGAGACGCCTGCTTCTGGGAAAGTGAGCAATGGTTAGCCTTGACCGCCTAGTAAAGAGCAGAGACATTATTCTGCCAAGCAAGCTCCGTATAACTCGTGGTATGGTCTTTCCAGTTGCTATGTATGGATGCAAGAGTTGGACTGTGAAAAAGGCTGACCGCCGAAGAATTGACGCGTTTGAATTGTGGTGCTGGCGAAGACTCTTGAGAGTTTCTTGAACTGCCAGAAGGTCAAATCAGTCGATATTGTCGACCATAAACCCTGACTGCTCATTGGAGGGTCAAATTTTAAAGTTAAAGCTCAGCTACTTTGGTCATCTGATGAGAAGAGAGGCGTCGCTGGAGAAAGATTTGATGTTGGGAAAGGTTGAGGGTCGCCGGAGAAGGGGTAGGCAGCGAACGCGATGGTGAGATGGTATCCTCGAGGCACTGCAGATGAAGTTATGTGATGTTAGGAAGATAGTGAGAGAGTGGAAAGCGTGGCGTGACATGGTCCATAGGGTCACGAAGAGTCGGACACGACTGAACGACTGAACTGATTGCGCTTAGCGTTTTATCGCAGATGAGCCCACACAAAGTGAGGAAGCGATGCTCTTTGACACGTTGCGACAGCGTGGACTCAACCGTTGGTGTCTCACCGCTTTCCGGCTGACTCACCGGTGAGCAGATCTGGAGGTTGCACACAGACTGAATGTATGCTCTAATGCTCCTGTGTAAAGCACGTTTGTTGATTCTAAAGCTGTCTGGACTCGCGCAACCTTGAAATTGCCTTGAAAACTGCTGTATACTTTCTGCCGAAGAATTTAAATGTGAAGAGTGATGCCAGTGCTCTATGCTCCACGTATGTGTTGATGCACCTACTAATTCATGACATTTTTATTTCAGTTGCAGCTGGCATAGCTTTGTTTCTGTACATGCATGTTTCTTATCTGGTGATGTTTTGTGGCAGGCACTTCAAGCCTTTACCATGCCTCGGCTGTGATCATTGAGATGATTAGCCCACTTAAACAGCGTTACTGTTCGTGCTGTCTGCGAGGTGCATTTTTATTGTTGTGATTTGTTGCTGTACTTTATTGGTTGATGCAATAAACCACGAATATGAAAACCATAATTGTTCACTTGGTACACTTTGCTAACTGTGCACGACTGCCCCGTTGCACCAGTGTTTCTGGACCGCACAATAATGTGCTGTGGAGAAAGTAAATGGCTAAAGTACTTGCATGACTTGCAGCAGTATTTGTATTATGAATTTGCATGCGTGGTTTCTATTTGGAAGTGTTGCTGCCTTTCTATGCCGCCACCTTTTCCAACCACTTTCATTGTGCTGGAGCAACTGCTTATAAACAAGGGCGTAAACAACAGAAATTCGAGTTCTTTTAGATGGCAAAGGTTGGCGCGCGCTGAAAGGCAACAACCTTCAAAAGATACAGGCCCGTCAATGCAACGCAGCGGTTAAAAGAAAAAAAAACTGGTTTATAATTCGCGCCAATGTAAACGTATACGTGACGTCATTTGACGTCATTGCTCCCCAGTTTTAATTGGTCGATGGAGCCCATGAGCCACCATGTTTTGTACGTATGGGCGTCTATGGAGCCTTCGCTACCATATAGGTGTGCTCAGCCCTGATGGGGCTGGTGCAGGTGGGTCACCGCTGCTTGCGGCGGGGGCTGGCCTGGCACCGAATTTTTATCTGTTGTAGGCCGTCATTGCACACGTCACCGCAGGTGGTGGACGACGGCTGTTGTTGCGGCGCGCCTCTTTCTTTCCCTCTTGCTTTTCTTTCTTCTCTATATTCTCTTCTATCTGCACGAGGCAGCGGAGGTGGCTCAGCTACAGAGCCAGTAGCAGGCCCGTGCATTTTCTTTTCCTTCTTCCTACAGCCACAACAACAACAACGCTACCATAGTACACATATAGTGCCTAGAAGGTTTAGTACACACACACCTTGTGTCCCCCTCGCGTATTTGGGTTTGCTCGGGACGCTGGCTCCGCAAGGGACAAAACGACAGAAGAGACGAAGAAAGCAGGCGGTTCCGACTAGCATCTACCGCCCCAGGAGCCGAGCAGCCTAGCGATTAGGGGCGCATACTTTTTCAATGGGCGTCATGTTGGACGCGGCACTAGCTTAGAAAGCCTATAATACTACTACTACTATTGCTATTATTATTATTATTATTATTATTATTATTATTATTATTATTATTATTATTATTATTATTATTATTATTATTATTATTATTATTATTATTATTATTATTATTAGTCGATATTGTCGACCATAAACCCTGACTGCTCATTGGAGGGTCAAATTCTAAAGTTAAAGCTCAGCTACTTTGGTCATCTGATGAGAAGAGAGGCGTCGCTGGAGAAAGATTTGATGGGAAAGGTTGAGGGTCGCCGGAGAAGGGGTAGGCAGCGAACGCGATGGTTAGATGGCATTCTCGAGGCATTGCAGATGAAGCTATGTGATGTTAAGAAGATAGTGAGAGACCGGAAAGCGTGGCGTGACATGGTCCATAGGGTCACGAAGAGTCGGACACGACTGAACGCCTAAACAGTAGTAGTAGTAGTAGTAGTAGTAGTAGTAGTAGTATAGAGGAAGACTCGTTTCGCGAAGTTGGCACTGAGTAGTCTGTTTGTAACGGGCGAATTAACTGGCTAAATATTATCTTCACAGTTTTAATTAATAATAATAATAATAATTGATTCACAGGAAGGGAAAGGCGCAGTATCTGTCACACTTTTGTCTGTGGACACCTGAACCGCACCGTAAGGGAAGGGATGAAGGTGGGGGTTAACGTGGAAAGAGAGAAAGAGGAGCTGTAGTGGAGGGCTACGAGTTCAGGTGTCCACAGACACAAGTGTGACAGATACTGCGCCTTTCCCTTCCTGTGAACCAATTATTATTATTATTAATTAAAACTGTGAAGATAATATTTAGCCAGTTAATTCGGCCGTTACCTACAGACAATTCAGTGCCAACATCGTGAAACGAGTCTTCCTCTATGCTACTACTACTACTACTACTAATAATAATATTAATAATAATAATTAGCAGAAAAATATTACTTTGTGTATTATTATTAATATTATTATTTATTAGTAGTAGTAGTAGTAGTAGTAGTAGTAGTAATAGTATTATAGGCTCTCTCAAGCCAGTGTCGCGTCTAACATGACGTCCATTGAAAAATCATGCGCCGCTAATCGCTAGGCTGCTCGGCTCCCGGGGGCGATAGATGCTAGTTGGAACAGCCCGCTTTCATCGTCTCTTCTGTCGTTTTGTCCCCTGTGGAGCCACCGTACCGAGCAAACCCAAATACGCGTCCCCCTCGGGGTGATGCTACATTCACACCAAATCGGTCTAGGGGCGGAGCCTCCTCTTTTCACGTGACCGTTGACGTCATGGCATCGGCAAAAAAAAAAACATAAAAAAAAAGCTTTGCTCCGGCGTGGCGGCTGCGCGGAAAGCGTCGCCGAGGTAAGTCGCCTGCTTCAACTTTAGAGCCATAACGGCCGCTTGTGTTCCCTGCACTCGTTGTAGCTAGCCAGCAGCAGGAACTTAAAATTCCTTATGCTAGCATAAGCAGACTTTCACTTTTTATTCACTTTTTTTTTTTTTTCAAATCTTCGCCGAAAGATCGCGCGAATCTCGTTCAGTTTTACACTATAATATAGCTGCTGCAATAGAAATGTGAGTGATGATTATACAAACTTACTATGTGCACTCGATGTGAGCTTAGAGATATTGTTCTTGAACGATACCTTTAATTGTGATCATTCGGACCGCGCATTTGCGGAGCTACGCCGATCATCAAAATTATAGGCTAACCGATCTATAGCTGCATGTTGTACAACTTAATTCTATGCAGCTAATAAAATGGCACATTTTTAGCTGGCATGGCGTTTCGTCGGCACTTACCTCGATCATGCACAGAACCTTCATATGATCAGGTCGTCATTGAATTCACCAGCTGGTACACATATATATCCATTTTACTTTCGGGATCTTACTTTATTTCATTTTATACATATGTGTATGGTCCTATACCTAATACCCCTTATCCGTTCTTATGCTGTGCTCATATTTTCTTCTAGCTGCAGCTCAGCTAGGTGTTTCATGCAGTCTTCAGTACCATATCCTGGGCAAGAAAAATGGTTTGCTTCCATTTATTAACAATAATAATTAAACCGTTAAGAAAAAGAAATTAAAAAATGTGCTAATTATAACAGTAATGTTTACCATCTCTCACAGCAGCATTCATCAAAGCTGCATTTTTATTATGCCTGCTCTCATTCGATCATACAGTTCTAATTTAAACAATTCATTTTTTTTTAACAGGACAAAAATCTTGACCAGCTAGTTAAGCTCGTGGGGCTATTCTGGGCCTAACTGGCTCTAGCTGGAACCAACCGAGGATTTTCCCATAAACTATACCCCAAATGGTGAAGATTTCTGCTTGATATAATTTTAAAAGAATCTCTAAACTGAAAGCATAACCCCATGCCCTTCATAAATTTAGCAGAACATACAGTACCTGTAGCTTTCCCACCATGCATAACTTTTCTATGCAAGTAAAAGCAATCGATGCATTCATTTTCTCGAAGAAGGCATGATATGCAGGGAAGACTTCGAAGTCATTAAAAATTCAAGTTTATTATGTACATTATTTACATTGAAATGAACACAATTTCATTACAGAAAACAAAAAATGAAGCCATATGCAGGAATTAAAGACAGAGATGAACTATGCATGCAATAAAAAATGCGCCAGAAACATACTCTAATTTCCAGATATATAGTCTGCACTGTCTGTAAAAACCAGCTAAAGAAAGGATAATTCGCACATGGCATACAGTGCGTGTGACATAACATGGTAAACACTCTTTTTTGGGGGGAAGCATTATGAGTGCTTTTCAATGCACACTATTGCCATCAGGTATGCAGGGCAAAGACCTCTGCCGTATACATCAGCTAATTAACTGTTTCTTGTGCCAGCTGCACCCACCTAGTCCTCACAAACTTCCTGATCCGATCCGCCCACTTTTCTGCCTCCCTCTGTGATGCTTGCCTTCTCTTGAAATGCAGTGCAGTTACCTTATAGCAACCGTCGGCTAGCTTGCCTGAATATGAAATGCCCAGACATGTCCATTTCTTCTTGGTTTCAACTAGAATGTTAATAGCTCCAGTTTATTCCTGACCACTCTCTCTGCTCACTCACTGTCTCTTAGTGTTAAACCTATCGTTTTCTATATAAAAACTGTCTGCATGCATTGTCTAAAAGTTCTGTTGAAACCTTTTTTTAGCCTTCTCATTGCTGCCCAATAGGCAGTACCGAAAAGATACAGGTGTCACATATACTATTTACTTCTTGAGGTATACTACTGGGCAGCTGCCATTCATGATCTGAGGGCTAGTACCTGCCAAATGTACTCCAAGTCAATTTTATTTTTCTAATTATTTGACTGCCATCGAAGAGACAGGCGGTTGCTATACCTGTACTTATAAGACATATTTCCTAACCACTTCCAGGTCCTTGCTACCTATTGTAAACTCCTATTTGCTATCCTAGCCAGTTAAGTGTTACTTTCATTTTCCCCATATAAAATTTTAGCCCTATTGCTCTACCTTGCCTGTCTAAATTCGTCCCCTGAGTTACTTTGCAAGGCACCATTATCAATGAACCACAGGTTACTGAGGCATCATCCTATACCCTTCAGTAAAAAAAAAAAAAAAAAAAAAATCTGCTGAATTATTTGGTGAAATGAGAGATCATTTTCTATGATTGTAATGGGGTCATTTGTCGTGCAATTGCCTTCGTTTAGGGAGAGGCTTCAGAGATGAACATTCCTTTCCTGGTGAACTTTGTACATGCAAGCCAGAACTCTCTGGCACAGAACTGGCCAGCCTTCTGAAAGCATAGTAAAAAAATAATTCGTTTCGGAGAGAACTTCCTCGTTATGACAATGATAAAAAATTGAAGTGCACTTTTCCCAACCTTCCACAATTTTTCTATGCATTTCTGAAGGCCCTGGAGGAACTGCTGGCTCAGACACTGCAGTCCCAGAGGTTTCTGTTAAGTCTTTCTTAACTGTTTATGGTCATGGAATGTTGACGCGGTCGATGCCTTCGCATCAAGCTCTGTTCGTTGTACTAACGGGGACGAAACTTTTCAGGACGCGTCATGAAATCGAAGACCAATGTAGCTGGTGTCAAAATGATAAAAGATGGACCCGCATATATGCTGTGACATATATGCGGCACTTTACAAAAAAAAAAAAAAAACATTTTCTCATGTCCTGCAAATTTTTGCCGCCGATGAATATATGCATAATATTGCTTTTACAACATATATATTGTAACAGCAAATTCAATTAACATCATTAAGCTGCCGTCAACACCATTTTTAATATTTTCTTCCCGCGCGCTTCAACAAAGAAATACTGAGTACTTCCGAAATACCGCGAAATACCGAGTGCATATGCACACGCGCACACACACGCACACACACACACACACACACACACACACACACACACACACACACACACACACACACACACACACACACACACACACACACACACACACACACACACACACACACACGCACGCACGCACGCACACACGCACGCACGCACGCACGCACGCACGCACGCACGCACACACACACACACACACACACACACACACACACACACACACACACACACACACACACACACACACACACACACACACACACACACACACACACACACACACACACACACACACACACACACACACACACACACACACATATAGGGCCCCTGATATCATTCTTGAATCTATATGCATGTGCATGCAGATTTGTATATGTAGTTACAGGCGGTTACAGAAAGGCTGAATTCCTAACGCTAGTTGAATGAAAAAAAAAAAGAAAATCAGCTAGGTATAACCATCATCAATTTCAAATCTTGCACATACCGAGTTGTCGTTCTTCCAGTATTCTTCGCCGAGGATGCAGATTTTTACAACTTCTTTCTCTACCCGGAAAGACATGTCCATAAGAATTTTTTCGTCATATGATGAATCATGGAGAACATGTAAACAGGCACGCATTTATCAGGTTCGTATAAATGACTCACACACACACACACACACATACACTCTCTCTCTCTCTCTTTCGCGCGCACGCAAATAAATTTTGCGCAATCCGTGCTACAATCGAAAAGCGAAATTATTGCTCTTATGTACAGTATAAAGTTCACATTACAGCATTGCAGCTAAATGGCACAAGAAAAATCGAGTAATGCTTGCATGCGTATACACATACATATATTACTGGCTAGAAGCGCCGTCACTGTGAAAGGAACTTACCTTTGGGTGACGCATCGAACTCTCGTGAAGTCCGCACAGCTATACTTTACAGCCGAGATCTCTCCGACTTTTTACAATCTTCTTCGCATTTCAGATATCAGTGTCAGTAGCCTCCCTCCTCATGTATGTCTCTGAGGTAGCGTCGCAAAATGAGCTCCTGACGTTCAGGAGCGTCACTCATGGTCGCGAGGAAACAGTGGAAAGGATAGAGAAGATCGAGAAGCGCGCGCGCGGATCGACGGCCGGAAAGAACGCGCGGAGCGCGCTTTTTTATTGTATGCATTTCTTGCCGACGCCATGACGTCACTAATCACGTGAAAAGCGGAGGTCCCGCCCCTAGACCGATTTGGTGTGAATGTCTCCCTCGAGACGTGGCCCGACTCCCGAGCATCGTCGTTCGGCGTTCGCGCCACTTCAAAGAAAGCAAAGCAGCCGACGCAGTCATTTTCGCAAACTTTCGCGCATTTGGCTTTATGACAGGCACATCTACTGAGTGCACGCCGCTGCCGCTGCTGCTTGTTACCACATTCAACTTCACTTTTTTTGACACGGAACTTTCAAAGTGTGTTCAGAGTCAGTGTCAAGAGTACTGGACTTGAGCGGCGATTGCCGGTCGCCGACTCGGCCGCATGGACGCCGAGCCAGAAGAAGCACTTAGCTTCGGCTGGTGCTGTGTGCGCTGTGTGCGCGAAGCTGCAACATCATCTGGAAATGGTATCCGTATTGCGCAGCATCGCAGCAACAGACAGCGAAGCAAGTGCATTAGAATGGGTAGCACGTTACAGCGCGGCCACAAACACGGCGTGGACCCTGTACAGCGTCAGGAAAGAGGGAAAATGCCAAAGGTAAAGTTACACTTCTCTGTCATGTCCCATTGTGAAATTTAGAACGTTTTTCTGCTGCTTATGATCTAAAAAATATGGTAATGTGTACTCGCAACCGATATGGCGAGTTCATATAGCCGGTATGGGATGTGGCTGGGCGCAGTTGTGACCATTTCTTTTTTTAGATTCAGAATATGTCTATGGTATGTCGAGTAATTAAAAAGGGGAGAGCTGCAGCATCATTTCTGGTCGCTAAAATCTTTGGTGCTTGAGATTTTGTAGGACAGTTACATATAGTAGTTCGCGCTTTTTTCTAGCCCAGGTAAATATTGTTGGCTTTCGAATATTGTTTCATAGTCCGTTTAGAGATTACAGCTTCTAAATATGTTCTTGGCTGGACAGTCATATGCAATAAGGCCGACCACGTTTTGCCCAGCAACCTGTTAATTTAGATTAATTACTTCCGGATAGCTAAATTGAAGTAGCCTTGCATTGAAGCCAGCCCCCATTCTATATGCTCTTGCATAGTTAACATATCCTACCAGCACAATGCCTTTGTGTTGAGCCCTTCGTGTTCTTCGCTTGCGATCTGCACTAACAATGCAAAAAACCTGATGTTGCATATTAATGTGACTTAGTGATGTGTGTAGTTGCATCGGTACACACTGTTCAGATGCACTCCTTTGTAGTTAGCAGCACATTATCAAAGAATACAAAGGAGGTCAGAATAATTAGTATCATGTGTTGGACATAAATTTGTTCTTTGCTTCCCTGTGGCAGGATGATACGTCACAAAGTGTGGCACTGTCACCTCAGTGACAGAGGCAATCTCTCAAGCTGACACAACACAGTGTGTGAGGCCATGATTGACATAAAAGTGAAGCTTGTGAACAAGCGCACAGCGAAGAATGACATCTTCCTTTGCCGGGACCCTCCTCTGTGTGCTGTTAAGTCTGCAGCACAACCATGCAGTTGAGAGTGCAGATGCCCTCCGCCTTCTGCGCTGCAGCAATGAGACCAAGGAGAAGTTTCGGGAGTACTTTGTCCAGGGCTTCTCACCCTCAGAAGCCAGGCGTCTACATGAGAGCAGCCTATTATGGAAGATGGTGCAAGCACAGTCAGGTCGCTAGCGGATCTGTGAATCCCACAAAAAGGACTCTTTACCACCTCTTCGAGGCATGGCAGCGGGAGCACCATGGCACCAATCCCTTGATGAAGCTGCAAGAAAAACTGCCAGAATACTTATCCAAAGGCAAGTTTGAAAATTGCTTAATGCCATTGTAATCAACTTAGTTTTCATCATGGCACAGAGCCACAGAGGTTGAAGTGTATGTAACAATAGAGCACAGACTGCAGGGAATGTAATGGAAAACAATGGTATGTATGCTTATGAAGCACAATATATGTGCAAAATATATGTACCTACACTAATAGCACTGAAAAAGATGCAACTGTAGGAACATTTGTGTCTATTCAGTGAGCTCCTCATCTGTGGCCAACATGGAAGATCTGGCTGAGACCTGTTAAAGCAGAGTTTTGCACGTGAGCAAATGTGACCCTAGTGTTAAAAAAAAAATTTCAGGCTAAAGATCATCATCAAAGCAGATAATTTCGTCTGCCACTGGATATATGCATGAAGGTAGTCGTTATGATGTCAATGAAGTAGTGGGAAGTATGTTTATAAGCAGTAAAAATAGATGCCAGCATATCTCTGGCTAGTGTAATTCATTCAGCCTCAACAGTTCACATTCATTAAATCAATGTCGGTCATAAAATACAATGAGCTACAGCTTCCGACAAGGTGCAGTGCATGGTTACAGTAGAGAACACTAGCATAAGTGACAATTTAAGGAGCACACAGCCACAACCATGAGATGTTCTAAATTCTGCAGCACTAAAGAAATGTATATGCTAGTAGACGTGCCAACCAAACACAAGTGCTTAAAATGGCCTTGGTGTTCTATATAAAAATTTTAATATTGCTAAAAAGAAAAAAGGCTAAGCTACAGGATTTGGACTCTATAAATTCCCCACTGGCAGCATCTGAGTAACAAAACACTCTTTAGCAAGCTGATTTAACTTTGATACATTTGATTTGCTGAAGGAAGAAAAGGAATATAGTGGTTTTTGTATTGAGATACGTGGCGATCATTTAAAGTAGCAAGGGATACCCTGTAAGTGAACCTAGGAGTGACCATAAGAAGGAAAACTTAGGACAAGCGTCATTTGGTTTTAGCTCTTGGTAAAAATTTGTTGAATGGCTCTTTCTAGGAATGCTGAGGTCTGAATGACACCAAAAAATGTGCTGGTTGCTGAAAATTTGCATATAAAACCTTCCCGCCACTCTGTTTTAACTTATGATGTCTGTGAAGGAAAATACTCTTGACCACCTTTCTTAAGTGGATGGGAATGCACCCTAGAGTATGGGATCATTACCAAAAACTTGCTATCCATGGGATGCAGCCTATTGGCGAAATCATTATTTCGGCAAATCGGCAATATTTAGTTTTTGGTCGTGCTCATTAAAAATTCCCATTTTTAATGAGCACAGTCTATTTATCATGACGAAGTAATCTGCCTTCAAAGGTCAGTTTCATGTTGTCTTCAAGTGCATATTTCATCAGTGATGCAATAACTGCTTTGAGCTTTGTAAGCCACAGCCGTCTTGTTGTAAGTCGAAAAATAAAATGAATGAATATAAATGAATGTTATTTGCAAAAGCAGGCTCAAAATTTTATTGTGCAATATTTGAATATTCTTTGCAGGCATCGACGTGAAGATATGCACAGATGAAGCCACTGGCTGCTGGGCAGTTCTTGTTCTAGCTTCGATTATGAGGCGTGCACAGCTTCTCCAGTCTGCCTCAGAGATAATCTTCATCGACTCCATGGCATCCTGCGACAGGGCATGAAGCACCGTGACTGTGGTGCTGACTGCCACAGCTGCAGAGGCTGTGCCCATTGCTGTCGTAGCTCACAATGCACAAACCACACATAGATATGTAGCTGCTTTTGGTCTCCTCAAGAGCAGTTACCCCTTTTGTTTTGGTGAGCTCGAGGTGAGCATGCAACTTATTCAAAGAAAATGTGGTTTGGTTAATTACAACTTAAAATATACTTGCACTGCAAATCATGTACATTAATTTAAAAGCATGAAAAATGCAATTAACAGTTTAAAGGCTGAATCACAAATGATACCAATGCTGAAAAAAGCCAGCCGTTTAACAATTTTTCTTAAATTAGCCAAGATATGCAACAGCTCGAAACAAAGTGCTCAACTAATGTTTCGGTACAGGCCGCTGTCTCCATTTTCTATTAGTGTTGGTAACCAAATTGACATCAAGACAGTACTGGCAATTTGAGATGACCATATGCAAGTTCTGGTCTTAAATTATATATCAATTTGTCCTTTTCACTGCTACTCTTTTTTTTAGTGATCTCCTCCTCTACAGCAATCCCTCTTTTAACTCATTTTGTCACAAAGTCTGCAAGAGAGAATGGTATATACCAGTGATCTCAAACTCATATTAATATGAAGGCCGCACTAAGAAAATGCCATCCCCACTGAGCCAAGAGCTGAAAAATGACAAAACACAAATAACAAACAGTAAAAATAACATAAACAAATAGCAACCAAAACATCGTTCTCAGACTGCTCTCTCCCATTTTTCATGGAAAAATAAAGCAGCATGAGCTCAATTGTGCATCTGGCATTTAGGCAAAATTCCAGGTTGGCTGAGAAAGAGCCACACAAAGGGCACAGTGGTTGAATGCTTCAGTAATCATGAAAAAATGGATAGACGTGGAGATAAAAGGAAGCTGGGTTGTCCCGGACCGTTTTTCAAGGCAGCTGACACCTGCTCGAATTTCGCACAGATTAATGTTCCGATCCATCTTTTAATCTCCACAAAGAACCAAATAAGCATACCGTCCTAGTGTGAGGCCGTTGAATAAGTTTTAGTTAGAAGACGAGTCTGGTGGTCAGGAGAAATCCAGAAGCTGCAACATGCTCTGTGAACAAAAGTTGAAATTTCTGATTGTTGTTATTTTTGAATTAATAACGTTTTTCATGTGAAGGCAAGGGAGAAAATACTTGTGAGGAGTTTTTTTTCTTTTTTGTAGAAGCCTTTGACGACAAAAAAGAAGTGAAATGAATAACTATGAAGGCGAATTATGTTCTTTTTCCGTCTCCTGCTGTATGTATGATTTTTTTAATTCATGGCGTTTACTGAATCCCTGCAGTGTAGACCATGCCAATACAAGTATGACACATAAAAAATAAAGCTAAGCAATGCTATCATTTTTCAAGGGTGTGCTAATGCTATGCTCTTAGGCGTGTTTTAGTCAATCACTGAATTTACACTGCTCTATTGTGCAGTATGGTTCACTGTTAAAGGGAACACAAGAATGGGTGGCTGCAACGATTTGCGAAGGTCTCCTGTGAGAGCGGGGGAAAAGCAATGGCAAAAAATGCATGCGCAGTAAACATCGTTGGCTGCTCTTCCCCAGCATGCAGACTGTGCCGCCCATTCTCTCCAGTTGTCGGTGGCAGTGCTTTGCAAAGTGTGTAGGCCATGTGATCGTGCGTTCCATTTAACAGTGGACCGTACTGTACATCTCAACAACTATGTCATGATTAATTTCATCAACAACTGTTGTAGGAACATCAGCTGATGTAGTACAACCTGTTGGGCTAGTTGGTTTGTTACAAGTGGAAAGAACTGCAAAAATGAGGCAATAATGCGAAGAGACAAAGGCACACATAAGCATAGATTTGCGTGTCTTTTGCTTCTTTGCCATCTGTGTCTCATTCGCACAGTTCCTCCTTTGTGCCAGCTGATGCAGACCAACATGTGCCCCCGCAAACAAGGCTCTGAACTTAGTCACTTGGCAAATGTGTCATGTTTTAGTATGGTTTCCTATTAGTAGCTGCACAAATGAAAGGTCTGCATATCTGCAAAAGTACCATTTATGTGCTAACATTGCCTCTACATTCTCTGCCATTTATGTGACTGTTTTCTCTCTATTAAGAACCCATAGGCATTCATGACTGACAACAGTGCCGCGGATCAAGCTGCACTTCTGAAAACTTGGCCACAAGCGAGGCAGTTGCTCTGCCATTTTGATGTGGCACAGGCCGAATGGCGCTGGCTGAGTTTGGCCAAGCATGGAGTAACTGCAGTCCAAAGAAGGCAGCTGATGTCAGCATTCCAAAAGGTATCGAAGCCACTTATATTGCACATAATATTCATACTACTAATCCATACAATCAAGCCTATTTCTAATGAACCTGATGGTCACATTGTGTTCATTGTATCAGAGCTGCACAGTAAATGGACCTCTGATGTTAAACAAAAAGAATATAGTTACAGAAAACTACCCCTTATTTTTAAAAGTGGGTTATGCACACACATTTTAACATGTACTTGTCAGTGCATTTTCTAAGCGCTGAAGCATGGTCCTTGCTATGACCCCCACTGCCAATTCCCCCTTGAATTCACTTTACTGTGGTTTGATTTGTGGAGTTCGACAGATGGGAGTTCCAATTCACCTCATCTGTCTTCTCAGGAACCTTTATGAAGGGCAAGAGGCCACAGTCAGAACTGGGCATGGTCTTACTGATTGGTTTCCGATTGAGAAAGGGGTGAGGCAAGGCTGCATACTGTCGCCCTGCCTATTTAACCTATATGCAGAGTGCATCATGAGGAAGGCCGGTCTGGACGAGTCTTCAGCTGGAGTGAAGATTGCTGGAAAACGTATCAGCAACCTTAGATATGCGGATGATACCACTTTAATGGCAGAAAGTGAAGTGGAACTCAAGAGACTTCTGATGCGCATACAAGGAGAGAGAGAAGTTTGGGCTTAAACTGAACATTAAAAAGACGAAGATCATGGCGTCTTGCCCTATCAAGTCCTGGAGCATCAATGGACAAGAAGTGGAAGCTGTGACAGATTTTCTGTTCTTGGGCGCCAAGATTACCTCGGAAGGAGACTGCAGCCATGAAATTAGGAGACGCCTGCTTCTGGGAAAGAGAGCAATGGTTAGCCTTGACCGCCTAGTAAAGAGCAGAGACATTAGTCTGCCAACCAAGATCCGTATAACCCGTGCCATGGTCTTTCCAGTTGTGATGTATGGATGCGAGAGTTGGACTGTGAAAAAGGCTGACCGCCGAAGAATTGACGCGTTTGAATTGTGGTGCTGGCGAAGACTCTTAAGAGTTCCTTGGACTGCCAGAAGATCAAATCAGTCGATATTGTCGACCATAAACCCTGACTGCTCATTGGAGGGTCAAATTCTAAAGTTAAAGCTCAGCTACTTTGGTCATCTGATGAGAAGAGAGGAGTCGCTGGAGAAAGATTTGATGTTGAGAAAGGTTGAGGGTCGCCGGAGAAGGGGTAGGCAGCGAACGCGATGGTTAGATGGCATTCTCGAGGCATTGCAGATGAAGCTATGTGATGTTAAGAAGATAGTGAGAGACCGGAAAGCGTGGCGTGACATGGTCCATAGGGTCACGAAGAGTCGGACACGACTGAACGCCTGAACTGAACTGATTCTGATATGCCAAAGCTATTTGAGCCATGAGAGGCATTGTAGTGGAGGGTTGTGGATAATTTTGACCATCTGGATTTTCTAATGTGTGCTGCGATCGAACAGTGGTGGAGCATCTTACGATTCGCCTCCACTGAAATGCAGCCGCTACAGCTGGGTTTGACCACTGGTCCCTCTGGCTGAGTAGCTGAGCACCCTAACCGTTGAGCCATCGCTGCAGGGAAGGGATGAGCTGTGTAATACGGGTGTGAAATGCATTCAGTCATTTTGCCACATACATTTAGTGTCATAGACTAACTCTAAGACAAATGTAGGTTTGCATATTGTCACGTGGGGGTGACAATGCTTTGCGCACAAATGAACAAACAGGTATAGTATCACTGAAAGCAATTCTTTATTGGGCTGAGCTTTGCTCGTAAAAAGAACTAATCAACTTCGTGGAGTCGGTAGCACCAAACATGCTCACTGGTGCTCAAAAAGACAACGCCCACTGCGTTTGGCAGCTCTCAATTTAAACTCTACGACGAAGCATCTAGATAACCTAGCCAAAGGTGATGATGACAGCCTGGAACAATATGGAAACAGATGCATGTGGTGGTAACCATTCTAGATACATTTTGATGTATCTTGCGCGACGAAAAAAAATGGTAGTTCACTCTCTGCAATACTGAGTGTGAACAAACAAAGAGCACAAGATTATGCAGCGTGGTACAAGCAAAGTGAACAAATAAGGTCACATGCTGGTGGCTGTTGAAACAAATAAGTGAAGGTAACAATGGTTCGCATCAATATACACATAAAGGTGCCAGTGAGATCTACACATAAAATAACTTTTGCAGCACAATTAAAGAAAGCTTCCTATTTTCCAAAAAATATCTTCCTCACTAAGAGTTTAAAGGAATGCTCTACCTGGGTGGAAAATTACAGAGGGCAAGACGCTTCTCTAGAAGCACTTAACTACATGCCGCGGGCCACCCCAGGCTACATACGTGAAATCTATTAATAACTGAGACCGACTATGTGTCAGAATGAGTGGCCAAACTGATAGCATTGCCCAGCTTTTTGGGGCTCGTCACCCTCACGGGTTTGCCACCTGCTTTCGTTGTCTAAACACTGTCCGCAAACTACTGGCTTTTTAATTTTTTTGTGTACTTGTTGAAGCTCTGGCACCCGGCTTTCACTGCAACATGGATACATCTATGTATTGCATCATCATCATCATCTCTGGCACAAGTGGTAGGTTAGTGTGCAGGTTTTGACAGTTTGCTATCTTCAGAGAATCCTGGGACACATTTTGTTTTCATGGAGCCACAGAGTATGAATCATTCGTATTAACTTCACAAGCAACGGTTTTACCTTGATTAGAGATGTTGGTTTTTATTGATGCAGAAAATAAGTGAAACGCTGGTTTTTTAGATAACCCTAGCTTATTTCGCAAAGGTTGTTTTTTATTTTGGAGTGAGTGTTTAGGACAGGCTAATAGCGATTAGAGGTTCCATCAGACTGCTTGAGGCCCTGAATCCTGTACGGGAGTGACCCGCACCAAGAGTCAACAAGTGTGGGCTGATTGCAAAAGACGGCTTATTGCCAAACCCTGTGCACCAGTTTGCCACTTGTGCAAGCATTGATGCAGTACATTGGTGTAACCATTTTGCATGAAGATGCTGCAGATCAAATCTTCTGGAGTACACAAAAGAGAGAGAAAAAACAAGCAAGCAGCATGCACCCAGCTGCTAAGGTTTGGTTTTGCAGTAGCCAGTGCTTAGACAATGAAGGCAAGCAGTGAGCAAGTCATGAAAGGACGGGTGATGCTATCGCTTTGGCCGCACATTCTCACACACAGTCAGTCTCGAACCAGGCATGATCGCCAGACGTTGCGCATGTAGCACTGAGCAGCCCGAAGCGCACGGTTTGGTCATTCTAGAGAAGTGTTTGACGTGACAGTGGCAGTATGAAGCATTATGCGATAAAATGTGCAAACTTCCGAAACACATTTCTTTTATTTGTACAAAAGCACTAATTTGCAGGTAAATACCCTAGCAAAATCATTGAATGCTTGTATGTCCGCTTGTAGTGCTTGCACACTAAAAGAAGAAACTGCTGGAGTAGAGCAGATTTGGCTTGGTTTGTGGGGTTTAACATCCCAATGCGAGTCGGGCTATGAGAGATGCGTACTGGGAGCCTCTGGAAATTTCGACCACCTCGGGTTTTTTCAGGTTCATTTTTGGTTCAGTAGCCGAGAGTGTTAACCACTAAGCCAGCATTAGGCAAGGGTACGCATCTTGCATTTTTTTTTTATTTGCTCGCAGTTTGAGCCTTCAGCGTGGAAGGGCGGTGACCACAATTGAACTTTGACTTTTAGACGACCCCCGTAGACGCCCTCAAGCTGGCAGGAGCTGCCAACTTGGGTCTCTCGTTTCACATAGGACGGTTATGTCAGAATCAGCCTACTAGGACCTTGGCATTCACGTTACCCCTATAGGCCACTAAGGCACGTTTATACGGGTTCATTAAAGCGGTGCTTTATATGTGGGCTGAGGAAGAAGAAAAAGAGAAGAAAAAGAATGCTCGGTCACCTGCAGCTAATGCTTTCGCTCAATATTTGGTTCAGCAGCGCTGAACCCTTGTAATTTTTTGCCAAGCTATGCAGAAGACTGCAGCCTGAAAGCAGTGCTTGAACTGAACTCTTGACCATGCTCTGAAATGCCTAACATGTCATGTCACATTACCACTGTTTTTGTTGAAACTCTCACCAAGTACACCTGGTGTTGGGGAACTTTGATATATTTTGCACACTACTAGTGCAGTTGCAATGGTGTTGCATACAAGTATGAATTAAAGTATAAGAGCATTTTAAGGTATCTAGTCTTTCAAATCTGAAAGAACAGTTCACACAGATTAATTCAATTTTCAGATATCTATAACTGCATTCACCTCTTCCTTCAACCATGCAGATCATGTATGCCAACACACCAGACGAGCTGGAGAAGGGTAAGGAGGACCTTTGCTGCCTCGATCACAAAGGCTGTGTAGCCCGTGTCCAATCATTTGTGGAGAAAAAAGATGAATGGGTACTGTTCCACAGGCTCACACTAACAGCGAGAGGGCATAACACCAATAATTATTCAGAAGCGTCCATTAGAATACTGAAGGACATTATCCTTCAGAGGACAAAGGCATTCAACACAGTTGCCCTCGTGGAATTTGTTGCAGTGATATGGGAAAAATATTTCCAAAATCGGATCCTGCAGCATGCCAACCACCCAATGGCTGATCACAAGATCTTCTACAACAACCTTTTGAAGAAGCTGCCTGACAAGGCAAAACATCTTGTAACCTGTGAAGAGCCGAATATTTATCAAGTGCCCAGTGGGAAGATAAAAGATGAAAAGGTGTACCAGGTGCATTCTGATGTTGGAATTTGCACTTGCAAATCTGGCCAGCAAGGTGCATTCTGTAAACACCAAGCACTCGTGCACCAAATGTTTGGCGGCTGAACTTTCTCGAATGCTCCACTCCTGAGTAAGCAGGCCTGCTATGAACTGGGGAGACCTGCATTAGGCAATGCTTGCCCTGAAATTGATTTTTTCGAAGGGCTTCATGAGCAGCAGTCGGAGCCTTCCAGTGTTGCTGGTGTTGCATACTATAATGAAGGAACTCCTCATTATGAAGATTTTGAGTCTTCAGCTGCTGCGCCTTTGGACGAACCTGCTGACGGAACGCTACAACAGCCTTCAGGCAGCCAAAAGGGTCAACCAGAAATCAAGGTTTGCGCTTCATTTCCATTTCCTTAAAAGCAGCGAACTGCCTCAGCCATGATGTAGTTGATTTCACAGAACTGTTGCCAATGTGCTGTTACTGACTTCTTTTAGTGTGTGTAAGAATTATCACTTTGAACAGTTTAGAGTATAGCCACTGCAGTTTGTTAACCTAAAATGTAAATATTTTTAAGTTGCACTTTGTTGGTGTATAGACAAAAAAACTGTGTGCTGTTTACATAATATGAATGGTCCTGATCTATAACAAGGCACTGTTCCATCCTTTTTGTACCATTTCGGGACATGCAAAAGAATGCATACGGAGAGATGCTGGCAACGTTTCAGGAGCTCGAAGCCCTTGCTCACAATAACCCAGCTTGCCAGATGTATGTGGCCAGCATTATAAAGCATCTAAAGAAGGTTACCAACAGGCAGGGATTAGCTGAAGTCCTGATGACTATAAATGAATCAGTTGGCAGGGCTACGCGGTCAGGGAGCAAAATCGGCATACAGCCAACCAGCATTGCCAGACAACGTCCTGGCCTGAACAGGGGCTCGAAGTGTGCGCCAGTGGGAAGGCCTTCAAAAGGCTCAAGAGCAAAGCACACAAAGAGGAGTCATTCACTATGCCGCAACATCAATAACTACGAATTGCCTCCAAAATGAAGCCTGTTGGAGTGCCATATGATTAGCAGCAGCATGCACTCCACCTAAACCCAACTGTGACCTGACGTAGAAAGTACAGGAGAGCCTTCAAATGGTTCCAGTTTTGTCTCTGAGCCTAATGTTCAGAAGTTACTCACACTATGAAGGATGCCGCAATGGAAGGCTCGAGAAATTTTTGAACCACCTGGGGTTTTTTACTGTGCACTGACATCATACAGCTCAACCTGCTTCTTCGTCCAGGTTACGGCATGGTCTACCTTCAGCACCGCGCCGCTGTCGTCATCTGCTTGTGACATCAGCAAGTTGCCCTGCCACCTAAACAAGACGTTTGAATCCACGTGCCTACTAGACAGGCACCTTGTCATGGCCGTCCCTGAATCAAGTGAAAGAAGCGGATCAACAGCGACATCATCTTCTGCTGCCTATATGAAGAGCTGGCAGAACCTTGGCGCCCTTAGTGGGCGTGAGAACAGCATCAGGATGCGGCTTCCTAATCCGTTCTGCTTCTTCGTCCAGGTTAGTCCTGTTACTTCCCTGTACGCTAAAAAGTCAAATGATGTATGCCTGTTGCTGTTCCCACGCCCGGGAGTCTTACTTTCTGAGTTGATTGAGTGCTGTGATATCGCAAACCAACTGCTGGTGTTGTCCGGGGGTGTCGAGCTCAATCCTGGACCTAACACGAGGGCCCAGACACAGGGCCCTCTGCCTGGCGCCCAGTTTAATCAGTTGGAAGATATGTTTGCAATGTTAGAAGCTGTAAACAAGCGCACTGCGGAAATGCAGCTGGACCAAGTGGCTTTTATAAAGTCCGTTGATGAACTTAAAAAGTACCAGCTGAAGTTGGAAGAAAATTTGACAGAAGTGAACAAAAGACTAACGGAAGTTGAGCGCAAAACAGTTGTCGTTGGTGTAGTCGGGAGGGAAGTACAGCCTTTTCAGCAGTTAATTGACCACATTTCAAGTGAAAACGCCCAACTGCGCGCACGCCTGGCTGAGCTCGAAGACAGGCAGCGACGCGAAAACCTTCTATTCTATGGTATATCTGACACGAAGTCAGAGTCCTGGGCTCAGTCAGAAGAAAAACTAGTTAGTGTTCTTTCATCCTGCTTGGCAATTCCGTCGTCTTAAATTTTGATCAAAAGAGCACACAGGCTCGGCGGTTTTGCATCAGATAAATGCAGACCGATTATTGCCAAATTCTCATCTTTCAAGATGAAACAGAAAATACTGGTCAATAGTTCCAGCCTCAAGGACAAAAAAATTACGCTTAGTGATGACTATTCTCCCGCCACTTGTCACGCTAGAAAAAAGTTGGTCGAATTTGGCAAAACGCAGCCCTTAACATTCAAGCTTCGTTTCAATAAGCTCTTCATAAATAACAAGTGCTACGCTTACAACTACACTGACGATTCCGTCCATGAAATCCGGAGCCCTTTCCCATTACCGACCGAACGTTCTGAGGATTCTATGGATGAAACCCATAGTGCCTCTGGGCCACCGATCGATACTCTAACTGAATAGCATTGCGCGAGGGGCAGTGGAATGAAGTCCCCGGTCATTACCCCCCTTTCATTTTTATTCACAAATATTCGTAGCTTAATACCTAAACGCGATGATCTTTGTTCTGTTATCGATGCTTGCGATGCTGACATCGTATGCCTCACTGAAACTTGGCTATCGGCAAAGATAGATAGCAGCGAGCTACTTACCTGTAAGAAGCGCTACAGCATTTATCGGTGCGACAGGGAGTCTAGATGTGGCGGAGGAGTGCTTGTAGCTGTTACAGATACTGTTATGTCTTTCCCGATCCACTTTGTAAACGCGTTAGAACTTGTGCTGGTCGAAATTCGCACGTGCTCTAAGAAATTGATATTGGGCGCTTGCTGTCGTTTGCCGTCTGCTCCCCCCACCTTTGTTAACGAACTTCATGACGTTATCCATATGATTACAGTCTGTTATCTGAACAGTCCATTCATTTTAATGGGTGATTTTAATTTCCCCAACATAGTGTGGTCTAATGTGCGTTCTTCTTATTGTGATCCCTTTTCGAGCGAATGTGACATATTTCTGTATCTCTGCAGTGATTTCAACTTGTCCCAGCTTGTAATGCAGGCAACTCGAATTTCGCCTACTACTTCTAATATCCTCGACTTGGTGCTTACCACAACGCCTGATCTTTTCCAGCCCATATCTTACTTGCCAGGGTTAAGTGATCACCTTCTGCTTCATTTTTCGCTGACCTGCACTGTTCCCCATCAACGTAATCACAGAAAGCATATCCGTAATTACAAGAAGGCTGACTTTGATGCCATTAACCATGAACTCTCTGTTTTTCTAGATGATTACTTACCAAGCTTTCACGATCGTTGCGTGAATACAAACTGGAGCTTGTTTAAAGAAAAAGTTGCTGCGCTCACTGAAAAATATGTTCCACGTTTAGTCATCACCTGTAATCGACAAACACCATGGTTGACTCAATCGTTAAAACTGCTTTGCAATAAGAAAAAACGCATTTTCCGCTCTGCAAAACTAACCGGTTCCCAAGAACGTTGGGCTGCTTATCAGGCCGCGGCCCTTGAATATAAAACTGCACTCAAGCACACCAAGGATGTATTTTTCAATGACACATTACCTTCCCTCTTAATCAATAACCCTAGACAATTTTGGAGCTTAGTTAACAGAAACGACACTTCATCCATCAGCCTTAAAGACTCTAGTGACGAGCTAATCCACCCAAATGAGTGTGCAAATGTCCTTAACAGTGTATTCGTTTCAGCGTTTTCTAAATATGGGCGTTCTGAAACCCCTGCATATACCAGTGCTGACTTTTTGCCAATGGATTCTATTGTCTTTGATTCTGTTGGTGTGGAAAAAATCATCGAAAAACAAAAAATTTCTTCATCATGTGGTGTTGATAATATTAATTCCAAGTTCTTGATTAAAACCAAAGTGTACAGCGCAATAACACTATCTAACCTATTTTAGCAATCGCTTCAAACAGCCTGCATACCGGGGGACTGGAAGGTCGGGAAGGTGATTCTGTTGCATAAGTCCGGAGATAAACATTCCCCACATAATTATCGACCAATCTCACTAACAAGCATTCCGTGTAAAATCATGGAGCATGTTATTTACTCTCACCTTGCATCATTCCTTAATTCTAATAATTTCTTTACTGACAGTCAACATGGGTTTCGAAAGTTGTTTTCTTGTGAAACGCAGCTTTTAACCTTCACGCATGATCTAAATTCATTCCTTGACAGGGATTCCGTTGTCGACTGCATATTTCTTGATTTTTCAAAGGCTTTTGACAAGGTCTCTTATCAACTGCTTTTTCTGAAACGAAGTAAACTTAACCTTGACCCTAACGTTCTCAGGTGGCTGCATTCTTTTCTTACAGATCGTTCACAGTTTGTCACTGCTAATAACACATCATCCTTCACTTCTCCAGTTGGATCAGGCGTGCCACAAAGCTCTGTGCTAGGGCCTCTTCTTTTTCTTATATATATCAATGACTTACCTGATAACTTATGCTCAACAATAAATCTTTTCACAGATGACTGTGCCATATACCGTGAATTTAACAGTGATTCTGACGTTGCTCTCCTTCAATCCGATATTAATCATGTCCTTGAATGGACTAACAGGTGGAACATGGAACTAAATATTAACAAATGCAAGTATATGCGTGTCTCTCGTCGTAACACTTTATTACCCTCACACCTTCTTAATAATAGTAGCCTTGAGTCTGTGCCTTGTTATAAATATTTAGGTGTATTTATTTCCCATAATCTTAACTGGAAGGCTCAGGTAGATCACATAACCAACAACGCTAATCGCATGCTAGGCTACATACGTCGTAACTTTAGTCTTTCCTCCAGTTTCGTAAAATTGCTCCTTTACAAATCGTTGGTTCGTAGTAAACTGGAGTATGCTTCATCCATCTGGAACCCTTATCAAGAGACACTAATCTATGAACTCGAATCTATTCAGAACCGTGCGGCCCGTTTCATTCTCTCTAACTATCATCGTAATTTTAGTGTCACTGCTATGAAATCAAGCTTATCACTGCCACTACTGTCTCAACGTAGAAATATAGTCCGTCTTTGTCTATTTCATAAGATCTACTATAATAACCCCATCCTTAAGAGAAAATTCATTACGCCACCTTGCTACATGTCTGCTCGGATCGATCACCGTCATAAGGTTGGTATTCCTTCGTGCCAAACAAATCACTTCTACAACTCATTCATCCTCAGCACATCGGCACAATGGAATCGCCTTCCCCCATCGGTTGTTGAAGTGAGTGACCATTCTGCGTTTAAATCTGCTTTAGCTAATCTGATGTTAACATAGAACATTGAATTCTTCCACACTGCCATTTGTTTATTGTTTTTAGTTCATCTGCTGTTTTTATAATCTTTTTTTCTCTTTTTCCCCCCGAATTGTGCTGCTGATTACGTGTATGATAGTATATTTCAGCAACTTTGTTTCCTGCCTGCCAGTAAAATTGTTTGTTTTGCTCACGTGGTATATTTGTGTGCTTATATAATTCGCTCATACGTCTGTATCAGTAGCTAATAATTTGTATTCTTATATTGCTGTAACTTGCTTATGTGTGTCAACCATACTACTGTTCAAATTTGTTTTAATACTGCTTGCTGTTCCTTTCCTTTTTTTTTTCTTTTATTGTACCCCACTCCCCTCTGTAATGCACTCGGGCCCTGAGGGTACTGAAATAAATAAATAAATAAATAAACCCACATCTTGAACATTGTGAACAAGAGGGCCATAACCAGTTAGCAAGTGCGGCAAGGCAGTGAATTATGGAGAGCCTCTAGAGTGGAAGTGTTGCTGTGAGGTGATAGTGCATGGAAGCATACACAGAACAGGTACGGACACATACTACGTGCAGAGTTGTCATCATGAGTGAGTATCCAAAGGCTTGGTAAGGAAGTGGTTAGGCCAGAATAGGCAAGATCGTTATGCTGTAAGACACCACTCGACGTGTCAATGTTTGGACGAGCTGCAGTCGTGCTGCCTTATGCAAGATGAAGAAGTTACTATGCATTTATATTGAATGAGTTGTTTTTATTTGGTTCAAAAGAGCGGGAATTGGGTGGTTTTTGTTTTAAAAACACTGACGTTAAACCCAAGGACACAGGATGAAATCCTGGTTGCGGCAGTCCCTTTACAATGGAGGTGAAAAGCAATGCCGTGAACTGTGCGGTGTTGGCACACATTTAAAGACAAGGTTGTTGAAATTTCTGGAGGCCTTCACTAAAGTATGTATTTATGTCCCATTAATATGGTGTGAAGAAGAAGATGGGCCCCTTCGCTGGGCACTGATGAGAAAGAAGAAGGTGTGTGGAATTGCCATCGCGCAGATCGTGTTGGTCTTAATCGCCCCGCTTCCCCGTCGACCTCGACGCCGTCCTGAACGTCCTTCGACATTTGGTGGAGGTGCGGCCTGATAACCTTGTCTCACGCTGGAGCTTCACACTCGCATGCTCCCGGTAACTCTTATGGCTAACGACGAACACCCTCCAGCCAACCCGATGACCCCGACGATTGTCTGCTCTGGCTCCTTACGCCAGCGAGACCCTGCCCTCTTCAGCGGGACTGACGACACTGACTGTGAAAACTGGCTTGCTTCGTACGAGCAAGTGAGTTCGTACAATAAGTGGGACGACGCCACAAAGTTAAGAAATGTCATATTTTATTAGACCGGTGTTGCCAACTTGTGGTATCGTAACCACGAAGCCGATATCACGACTTGGGACTCATTCAAGGCTAGTCTTACAAGCGTATTTGGTCGTCCAGCAGTACGAAAGCTCTGTGCCGAACAATGTCTGCAGGATCGAACACAGCGGCTCGGCGAGACATTTACAAGTTATATTGAAGATGTACTCTACCTGTGCAGCCGCGTAAACACTCAGATGTCCGAGCCACAGAAGATAAAGCACATTGTGAAGGGCATCGAACGTGACGCCTTTCAAATGTTAAACTCCCGGGATTTGACTACCGTTGCTCAAGTTATGAACCTCTGCCAGAGGTACGATGAGTTGCGCAAGCAGCGCGTCCTTCCTCGACAGCCTTCCGCGCCTGCAGAGTCACTTTCTGGCCTCTCCTCAACATCTGAGACCTCCTCGATGCTGCAGCAGCTCAAAGACTTCATCCGCGAGGAAGTTGCTCGTCAAATATCTCTGCTGCCAACAAATTGCGAGCTGTCCCGCAATTTGGCGCCCCTTCGACAGGTCATCGCCGACTGCGTGGCGGAGGCCCTTCTATCTGCCCCTCCGCCAGCGCCCATGTCTCAGACCGCGCCGGCCGTGGAGCCCCTCGCATACACCGACGTCCCTGTCGCTCCACCATTGACATGCGCCCCCACTCCTGTCGCACCACTGATGTACGCTGCCGTCGCTGCACGACCACGGCCACCTAGCTACCCGGTGGTGTACGCTGCGCCTCCAGGGCCTGTGCAAGAATTTCTTCAGGCACCACAGCCATTGTTTCCATGACGTCCGCTGCGCCGCAATCCATGGCGAACCGGTGATAACTGTCCCATCTGTTATTCCTGTGGATTTCCTGGCCATATTTCCCGCTACTGCCAAAATCGCACTCCTGATGATTTTCTACCGCTCCGAACGTCAGCTTCCTGGCAGCCGCCCCGAGGTCAGTACGCTGCCGGCGATCCATCTGCAAGTTCAGTCGCGGATGACCGTACCACCTTTTCTCCTTGCCGCTCAACCTCGCCGCGTCGCCGTTCTTTATCCCCTCTGCGACGGCGTCCCAATCTTGCGCAAGAAGAAAACTGAATGCCGCAGTTCCTGAGGCGAGAACTGCGCAACGAGCGAACTGTAAAAGGCCTCGCGTATCTCCCGAAAACCTGCTTGAAGTTTCTGTTGACGGCGTTATAGTACTGGCTCTGGTTGACACCGGCGCTGCTGTTTCTGTCATGGCTGCAAGTCTTTGCCGTTCATTGCGCAAAGTGACGACACCAATTTCAGGATTGTCGCTATGCACGGCAAATGCCCAGCCGATAGAGCCTATAGCGGTGTGCACAGCATGAGTCGTCATTCAGGAAGTTGTGTACGCAATAGAGTTCGTCGTTTTGACTTCCTGCTCGCATGATCTCATCTTGGGCTGGGATTTTCTATCGCGACCAAAGTAGCTGAGTTTTAACTTTAGAATTTGACCCTCCAATGAGCAGTCAGGGTTTGTGGTCGATAATATCGACTGATTTGATCTTCTGGCAGTCCAAGGAACTCTCAAGAGTCTTTGCCAGCACCACAATTCAAACGCGTCAATTCCTGCGCTCGTGCCGAACTGGAGATTTTTGCGCTAGACGAACCATCGCCGGACGTTCCTTAGCCCAAAGTCGTCGTTGCCAAAGATACTGATTTTCCTGCGTGCTCTTTTGTTCTTGTGCCCACCGCTTCTGCTTTTTCCCGCAGTACCGATGTACTTTTCGCCCCATCACCTACCTTTCTAAACCGCAAAAGTCTCCCCCTGCCTTATGCCGTACTTTCTATATCAGCTGGCCTCACCGCGATTTGGATTTCTAATCCGTTCTCATTCCCCATATTCCTGCGTCGCGGTGAATGCCTCGGCACCATCCAGCTCATTGATTATATTCTCCCTGGTGACGCAACCCCCGCTTCACAGCCCGCTGACTTGGCTGCACTGACACCGCCTGTTCTTGCGCTGGACCAGTCTTCTGCCGACGTTTTTCTCCGCTCCATTGATGCCAGTCTTCCTGGCCCTCAACGCTCTGAACTCCTCGCACTGCTTCATCAGTTCCGCTCTTCATTCAACTCTCATCAGCCTGCTTTGAGCCGCACATCAACTGTTGCCCACCACATTGACACCGGTTCCCATGCTCCTCTGCGCCAGTGTCCCTATTGAGTGTCTGCCACCGAGCGCCGAGTTATTGAAGCCCAAGTTCATACTATGCTTCAGAATGGTGTGATTGAGCCGTCTAACAGTCCGTGGTCCTCTCCTGTTGTCTTAGTGAGGAAGAAAGACGGTTCTATACGCTTCTGCGTTGACTACCGTCGCCTGAACAAAATCACGAGAAAAGACATCTACCCCCTTCCGCGTATAGATGATGCATTGGGCTGCTTACAAGGTGCCGAACTTTTTTCTTCGCTCGATTTAAGATCCGGCTACTGGCAGGTACCCATGGCTGCGGAAGATCGCCCTAAAACCGCATTTGTCACCCCTGATGGCCTCTTTGAATTAACCGTCATGCCTTTCGGTCTCTGTAATGCCCCTGCTACATTCGAGCGTACGATGGATACTATACTGCGTGGCCTGAAGTGGAAGACGTGCCTCTGCTACCTTGACATCGTGGTGTTCTTGCCGGACTTTGTGACCCAAATCTCTCGCCTGAAGCAGGTCTTGACATGCATTGCGAACGCCGGCCTGCAGCTCAACTTGAAAAAGTGTCGTTTCGCTGCTCGTGAGCTGACCATTTTAGGCCACGTTGTGTCCAAGGAGGGTATACGTCCTGATCCCGCCAAACTTCGAGCTGTGACTGATTTTCCGAAGCCTACTACCATCAAGCAATTAAGAAGTTTTTTGGGCTTGTGCTCATACTTTCGGTGTTTTATACGGAACTTTACTTCCATTGTCGCCCCGCTGACTCAGCTCCTCAGCAATACCTCAGATATTTCGCTGTGGTCACCAGCATGCGAGGACGCCTACAACACATTCCGCCGCCTCCTCACAGCCCCACCCATCCTGCGCCATTTTGACCCTGAGGCGCCCACCGAAGTGCTTGCAGACGCCAGTGTTGTCGGCATCGGCGGTGTGCTTGCTCAGTGCCCCCCCGGCTTCGGTGAATACGTAGTTGCGTATACCAGCCGTACTCTCACAAAAGCCGAAGAGAACTACTCTGTAACGGAAAAGGAGTGCTTGGCTATCGTGTGGGCCCTTGCAAAGTTTCGCCCTTACCTTTACGGCCGTTCGTTTGATGTAGTCACGGACCATCATGCCCTCTGCTGGCTTTCATCGCTCAAGGACCCTTCCGGCCGCTTGGCACGGTGGGCTCTTCGTCTACAAGAATATGACATCCGTGTTATTTACCGATCTGGTCGCAAGCATACAGACGCCGACGCTTTGTCTCGCTCACCGCTGCCAGCCGACCTTGCCAGCCTCTCCGTCTCGGACTCTGCGGTATCTTCCCTCGACATCAGTGACATGCCCGCTGAACAACGAAAGGATCCATGGATCGCATCCCTTATTGACTACCTTTCCAACAATTCAGCGATTACCCCTTCACGCGCACTTCGCCGTCAAGCTTCCCACTATGAGATTCGGGATCACGTCCTTTACCGGCGCAACTACAACTCGAGTGGACGGAAATGGCTCCTCGTGATTCCGCGCCATCTACGGACTCAAATATGTACAGCTTTTCACGCCGATCCGCAGTGCGGTCACGCTGGAGTTTTCAAGACCCACACTCGAATCCGTCTTCGCTACTATTGGCGCGGTATGTACAACTCTGTGCTTAGGTATGCTCGATCGTGCTTGACTTGCCAACGCCCGCAAACCTGCTTCTCACCGTTCGGCTGGTGAATTACAGCCTCTCACATGCCCGCTTAGACCCTCGACCGCATTGGAATTGACCTCTATGGCCCTCTTCCGTACACAGCTGATGGCAATCACTGGGTCATTGTCGCCGTCGACCACCTGACGCGATATGCCGAAACCGCCGCGCTCCCAGCTGCAACAGCCCGAGATGGGGCTGGTTTCTTATTGAAGAACTTCATTCTCCGTCATGGTGCTCCTCGTGAATTACTCAGCGACAGAGGCCGTGCTTTCTTATCTGAGGTTGTTCAAGCCCTGCTCGCTCAGTGCAAACTCATTCACCGGACTTGCACCGCCTACCACCTGCAGACAAACGTCCTTACTGAACGATTTAATCGCACCCTCGGTGACATGCTCGTGAAGTACGTCGGATCCAACCACACAAACTGGGACATTGTCCTTCCTTACATCACCTACGCGTACAACACTGCTACACAATCCAGCACGGGTTTCTCTCCGTTCTTTTTGCTTTACGGTCGGAATCCATCTGCTTCCCTTGATACTGTCCTCCCCTACAACCCTGACGCATCAGAATGTACCACAGTGACCGAAGCTGCACAGCATGCAGAAGAATGCCGCCAGATTGCACGGACATTCACAACAGACTCTCAGTGGCGCCAAAAATATCGCCATGACACCGATCAGGAGAATGCACCACACTTCGAGCCTGGCTCACTCGTGTGGCTATGGGTTCCATCCGGCAGCCCCGGCCTCTCAACAAAACTGATCTCAAAGTATCATGGGCTCTACCGCGTCGTCGAGTGCTCTTCACCAGTGAACTATGTTGTTAAGCCGCTTACGCCATCTTCCGGTTTGCGACGCCGTGGCCATGAAAGTGTTCATGTGCAGCGCCTTAAGCCGTTCTACGATCCCATTGTGTCTTCGTCCCCTTAAGTCGCCAGGATGGCTCCTTTTTCCCTGGGGGGCATTGTGAAGAAGAAGATGGACCCCTTCGCTGGGCGCTGATGAGAAAGAAGAAGGTGTGTGGAATTGCCATCGTGCAGATCGTGTTGGTCTTGATCGCCCCGCTTTCCCGTCGACCTAGACGCAGTCCTGAACGTCCTTCTACAATGGAAACAGTCTGTCCGGCGGGCAGGACAGGGAGAAAATCAGTGAGGTCTTGAGAGCATGTTTACCACGGTAGCAGAGGTGGATCCAGGTGCCTACTCTGTTGGGGGGGGCACAGTTAGTACTATTGCGATATATCTGTAGTGCTTCCTGATATATTTTTTTACATAGTGGCCATGTAGACCAGTTTGTGCAGACCTAACTTGCTGGACATGGACATGAGAAGCCAAGGACATGGGAACTCAATACAAAGAAGTACATGGGACAACACTGTTTGGTCTGAGACCCATTTCCAAAGCATTTCACCCCAAAAGAGCCAAGCATCAGGTCGGAGGAAATCCTGTACCAATTGGAAAACTGTTGGGTACCTGGCGGCACCTGTAATTGAACCTGGTACCTTCTGAATGCGCAGCATTTCTTTTTCTTGTGTTCCCGTGTCTTTGGCTGGTCCAATATGTTAGATTTAAGTTTAGTACAATACCCCAACAAAACAAAAATGTCAAAATATTTTTGGTCAGTATATAATCTAATTGCCCACTGTTCTTTTAATTTTCATGCCATTGTTTGTCTATAAAATATATATCCATGAAATTTGTTGCCGCTAACTAAATTTGTGCAGAGCTAAACACAAAATTTCACCGATCCAGATTTTGTGTGTGTGTGAGTGTGTTCAGGTAAAGACTCTCAGTGTTAAAGAAACATTGTTCTACATGCTAGTTTAACATATTTGACAATGGCTTAGTTTCAGAAATAAAAAGCGCAGCTATGAGGTTCCTGAAAATTTTCAGACAGCTTGTCCCAGTGTATATTATTTTTTTTTTAAGAGCATTGTGAGTATGCTGAGCACTGATGTCTTCTTGCAATGAAATTCAAGAGTTAGTTCTTTCAAGACCAAACTTGGTATTACCCTTTAACCGTAATCATCACAGAATGACACGGATCTGGTGTGTGAATCCATCCCAAGTGCTCTGTAAAAAAAAAAAAGACGAAAATGTACTGCATACACCAGCACACCTTTGACCAAGGCCTTTCTGAATTCATGAACGATCATTAAGCTTTTTTAAGATCTTCCAAAGCCACGTTGAACACCATTAGAACGAGAACCCGAGCAACGGCTACTACCCCACCAAGACATGATGGCCTTGTGACAGAATCTGCCTCACATTCAGGAGGTACCAGTTTCGATCCTGGTGCTGGTGGGTACAAGATTTCTCCCGGCCTGATTCTGGGCTCTTCTGGGATAAGATGCTTGGGAAAGGTATTCTAGTTCACTCCAGGAAAAGGGTCATGAACCAAAATTCGCGATTCGTTCCATCATTAGACAACCCTAAGTCCGCTTCGTGCAGCAGAAGCCCATATGCAGTTCCTTTTTCCTCCTTTCCTAAGCCATGAGCCCTGGTAAGCCAAGCACCAGGCTGGGCCATAGCTGGTACACATTTGAGAAAATTGGGAGTGGAAGTCGAGCCCACCACATTGCTGTAATGTGGAATGATGCTGAGATAAGGAAATAGTGAGCCATCACAATTACTAACCATTCAAGAAAGACTACTGATTACTCACACTGTGGTTCATTAAAGGGATGTACTCGGGGGTGGAAGAGCTCAAATAAGATTTGTAGTGATTTTTGGAGCAGCAAAATCTTCGTTTTAGAGCAGTAAAATTCATATTTGGAGCAGCTCACAAGAAAAAAAAAATTAATTAAAATTTTGGAGCGGTTAAACAGGGAAGAAACTACTTTCGGCACAAAAGAATGAAGAGGTGGGAATATCGGGCTGTATGAATGTTATCCAAAGGAAATATAGCAAGGGCCACCTATCACCGATGCTGCGTGTATTTATTTTTGTAAATAAGCTTTTTGTACTGCTAGGCATGCTATCACACACACACATACACACAAAAATGTGAGTCATAAAATTGAAGAGGGTAAATAAAGAAGCTAGAGAATATGCCTTTTTTTTTTTTTTTTTTCATTTAGCACGGTTTGACAACCTTAATCATGGGACTTTATGTTGCTTGCAAGGCTCAAAAAACATTGTTTTACTCTGCGAAATCCACAGCTTGTGTTGTGCGAGAGCAGCTCCGAAAGAGCTTAATTTGAAGCAGTGACTGCGATCAGCCTGTGTCCAGAAGCGAGCGCAGTGCAAAGACAAAATGTTGCTTAAAAAGCAAATACAGAAACAAAGACAAAAAGAAACGCCGACCAAAAGGCTAAATGGCAATGCCGAAAGCAAGTTTTAAGAAAAGAAAACTGATGAGCGAGCACATCTTCGGCTCGTGAATTATGCTTCTTGTGGACTGGCGGTGGCTTTGACACAATATTTTGATTAAGGAGAGGTGGACAATTATTAGGTTATGTATTTCATGCACAAAGCATACTTTATAGTATTTCAATGTTGCAGCATGCATAAATGTTAATTTTGGCAGTCGGGCTCCACTGCGGCATTATGGAATTCAATAGCTAGGCTGCTGTGTGTTTCTCGACCTTCTGATGTTTGAAATAAATTTCACATGTTCCACCTCCAGTTGTATTAGCACAAACTTCGGCGGTGATGCAGGCATTGCGAAATCGGGAGGTAGATGAGTCGTACGTGAAAGTGCTGCAAGATATATTTAGTGGCTGCACAGCAATCATAGTTCTGCATAAAAAAAGTAACAAAATTCCCATACAGAAAGGTGTTAGGCAAGGAGACACGATCTCTCCAGTACTATTCATAGCTTGCTTAGAGGAAGAATTCAAAGACTTGGAATGGGAACAGTTAGGGGTAAGGGTAGATGGAGAATACCTCAGTAATCTGCGATTTGCTGATGACATTGCCTTGCTAAGTAACTCGAGGGATGAACTGCAAATAATGATTGATGACCTAGATAGGAAAAATAGAAAGGTAGGCTTAAAAATCAATATGCAGAAGACTAAGGTAATGTTCAACAGCCTCAGGAAGGAACAGCAGTTTACGTTAGGTAGCGAAGCACTGGAAGTAGTAGGTGAATATGTATACTTAGGAGAGGTAGTAACCGCAGATCCGGATCATGAAAAGGAAATAACAAGAAGAATAAGATTGGGATGGAGCACATTTGGGAAGCACTCTCAGATTATGACTAGCAGCTTACCGGTATCGCTCAAGAGGAAAGTATACAACAGTTGCATCTTACCTGTACTCACCTATGGGGCTGAAACATGGAGGCTAACCAAGAGGGTTCTACTTAAGTTGAGAATAACTCAGAGGGCTATGGAACGAAAAATGGTAGGGGTAACATTAAGAGATAGGAAGCGTGCAGAATGGGTCACAGAAATAACTCAAGTTACTGACATTCTAGTGGAAATTAAGAAGAAATGGGCATGGGCAGCACATGTAGTGTGAAGAGAGGATAACGATGGTCGTTTAGGGTAACAAACTGGATTCCAAGGGAAGGAAAGCGTAGCAGAGGGCGGCAGAAAGCTAAGTGGGCAGATGAGGTTGAGAAGTTCACAGGGGTCAAAGTGGATGGGAGAGGCCTTCGCCCCCCTGCAGTGGGTATAGTCAGGCTGATGATGAAACGCAGAAGCCATAACTGACGCACCTCCTACACTATCTGATGATGGGAAAGTTAGTCTATCGACAAGACAGCATAAAAATAACCTTGCTGTACATGAATGGACCAACAGGATATCGAAAACTTCCATGAGCCGCATAAAAAAACTAAGATACATCCAATAAAAACATGCAGCATTAAACATGCAGCATTTAAAATGCAGCGTTGAAGTATTGTTCCAAAATCACAAGTACCACCACGGCCCACCACGGAAGCAATAGCAGTGGTGCCTTGTCACAAACAGCCCATTTGCGTTATAGGGTTCCTTCAGCGCACAGACAGTGACTGAACTGGAAAGCGGAGAAAGCACATGGATGCAAAGAAAATATGAGTAGGCATTGGAATGCCATGACGCCATCTCAAAATAAAACTAAAATGCCAGCGACGCATGCTACAGTGTCTGAAGCATTGTGATTGGTTATATCACGGTCGCAGAAAGTTGTCACTGAGTATGGCAAACTTTTGCGGATAGTCGGGGCATTTTGGCACAGCGTGGCGCAAATTTCACGCTTAGTGTACAGCTTGGTGAAGAAATATGTAGCCGTATCAAAATATGCAATTGGTGCAGCTGTTGCACCCCTGTGTGCTGTCCGCTCATCATTCTTGGATAATCAGGCACCAAACCGCTTCTGCTCTGTGAGGCCTAGGAGAGGTCTGTTTTCTTTGCCTTTTTAACTGCTTGGAGCACGACAGATTTTATTAACCCTATTCAGTATGCCAACTCTTTTCAGCCTTCCATTAATAGCTTGGTACGCAGATTTAGGGTGTCTTTGGCAGGCGCACCTTCTGCATATCCTCCAAAACCTCTAGCATTCTCACCACTGCTTTGAAGCTCTGTTCGATCGATAGCCTTCGTCCTGCGAAGCTCCCTAGAAACCAAATACTGAGATTGTTGCACTAAGACTTGCACTATGTTGCACTATGTGTGGGAAGTCTCGTCACTCACACGAAAGAAAAAGTAAGGGGAACAAAGGACTCCTTTGCGGCGCGATGGAGTTCTGTATTTTTTCTTCATTGTGCATGATCATCCTTTATAGAAGTGGTATCGCTGTCATACCTGCTTAAGTGCTTCCGCACTAACTGGGAACCAACATGGCGGCCCACCAAGCCTGACTGCCGTTTTCAGCCAAAATAGGGAACCCTAGCATGAGATGTCACCACCCTAAGCCGGGTGCCGCGTCGCAACATGTAGGCTCCCAATCCTCTGAATTCGGCGCCATCTATTAGCGTTGTGAGAAAGCGTCTGCTGTCGCACATTGCCTCTTGAGATCATCCCCACGCTTGTGGGGGAGATCTCTGAGGCCATGCTTCCCGCCCTTCCTTGCAAACATCTCCTCGCCTTCAATTGTCTTTTGAGCCGCTTTTTCAAAAGAGCGAGAATGAGTGGCGACTCACTGAGCGGCCACTCTTTTGGAGAGCCGTCGCTTAGTGAGCAGTGGTTCTTTTGGAGAGCCGCTGGTTCAGTGAACCATCGGGAACCGTGAGCAGCGTTTCTTTTGGAGTGCTGTTAGGAACCGTTCTGCCAGAGTTAGGTCTTCTGTTTGCTGCGACTTCAGCGCCATCTATTAGCAGTACGAGAAAACAACTCTAGTGGGCAGGCACAGGTGGATTGGGCCGGCAAACAATCCTAAGCACGTCACCGGCCGGCTGCTTCGGCGCCGTGTCGAGGCTCCGCGCCGGCAACCTGGCAGCCGCAATGTGTGTATGCTTCGGGTGGTCGCCGCTGTTTTTGTGCGTCTTTTGTTTTGCTTTCAATAATTGCTATGCATAGTTTTCTCAAGCTGCATTACAACAGGGCGAATGTGGAATGCATAGCCCCTTCCGCAGCCAGCCCAGCAGAAAAAAAATATCTGGTTCAGTCACGAACAGCACTGACTGCAGCGCGTCGTGTGCTCAAAACGGGAACAGATGCTTTGAGAAAATTAAAACCACACTTCACAGCATGAATGGTGAGCGATTCGGCTTGAAGTAGATACAAAATGAATGAATTAATTAAATACGGTCAGCGTATGTATGTGGCAGCAAAAACAGGAAGGTTGAACAAGTTTGGGTTAGGGTACTGGGCCAGAAACCTGTTGCCGGGAATAAAGGAAGTAATGGGAGAAGCCGGGGCGCTGAGAGCTGTGGGCATTGAGAAAAACTGTCGCAAAGTTGAACAGGGTTATAAGAATATACGAAAAACAAGTCAGCTAGAGAAAGCATGTGGGGGGAGGGGAGGATTTAGAAAGTGAAAAAGTGAAAAAAGACTAGCGCGGACTCGAGCTACAAAGCGCACACTGCAATAAAAAAAATGATGCATTTACATTATTATACTTCAGGCTCCTCCTGAGTTCACTGTCTCCGGATATATAAGAGGGACCTCGAATCAGGTAATCTGCTTTCTCTATATTTATAATTCACTATCTATATCTGTCTACATTGTCACTATCAGTATTTATTAACAGTCAGTCCACACGAGATTTTGGGCTATAGATTGATGGCCCGAAGTATTTATTAAGGATAATTCTCAGTGTGTTTAATGATGGCCAATGTTATTCAGATAGTTTTGAAACGATAGGGTACCAAAAGAACGAAATCCTCTCTTGGGGAATGGGTGCACCTCCAGTAAATATAGTGGACACAAATAGAAAGAATCGCGTCTAAAGAAATATGGATTTTGCTGTTTACTGGGATTTTGTAGTCATCATGAGGGGAGTTCGGATGGACACACAAATATTTCCACGCTTTCGTTTAGTTTTGGGAGGTCAAACGG
Organism: Amblyomma maculatum; assembly: GCF_055883805.1. Lineage (NCBI taxonomy): Eukaryota > Metazoa > Arthropoda > Arachnida > Ixodida > Ixodidae > Amblyomma > Amblyomma maculatum. The sequence goes on along the minus strand of NC_139344.1, from coordinate 461,498,757 downwards.
ATGCGGATCAGTGAACGAGAGAGAGGCAGAGTTGTCTTTCTCTCTCTCTCCAATAGACCACTGTTCGCTCCTGAGCGCCCCAGGCTTAAGTGAGCCAATGAACCGTTCAAATGAGCCGGCTCACTTCAGTGAGCTGAGCCGTTCTGAGCCGCTCACTAAAGTGAGCCACTTTGCCTATCTCTAGGTCGTCGTCTCTTTAGCTCACTGTTCCCGAGTCTGTATCACTTGGATGGTAGCCATTAAAAAGTACTCTTGAGAAGATAAAGGTGGCAAACCTGCCACACAGTGGCTGCGATGAGGTACTGGCGAATCCTGGATGTTTTACCCAGCACCTCCACCAAATGTAGCGGATGAAATAGGTTTAATAGAGGTGAACGTTTGAATAATGAAGGCTGCTTGCAGACGGCCCAAAGCCCAGATCAGTCTGCACGCATCTCTCTCTGCCTCGAACTCCTCATTTGAAAGTAAAAAAGGGGTATTTCACATATAAACCTCTCTGGCACCCATTGCATTGACTTATGCTTTAGTCCACTTTAGCAGACCGTAATGGTTGCGGACCACTGCAAGTTTCATTTTTAACCCTGTCAACATGTAGAGCACATGCAGTCGAACCCCGCAATAAAGAAACCTTCTGCAAAGGAACTTTTTTTTTTTTTGTTCCCGCGAGAATTTCACTCTTGCAAAAGTTGACAAATAAGTAAATATTAGCAATTGGCAAATAAGCTAGAAGTTGTGATGGCTCAAAAAGTGAGCATGGAAACGGCGAATACGCACTTGTCGGAATTCACAACCAGGCCGTGCTGTTGGAGGCGCTGTAAACTGCACGCAGGTAGTTCTCATTATCTATAGACATATTGCTGACTGTGTTTGCATACATCAATGATCGATGTATGCGAACACAGCTGGGAGGCCTTTTGTGACCTTAGCAATGAACTGCTGAAAGGTTTGAGCTGGGTTCTGAAGTCCAAAGGGCATTCACACATACTCTAACAGCCCAAGTGCAGTTGTGATGGCTGTTTTAGGTATGCTGGCAAACAGAGTGGGTGTCTGGTGATGTGCATAACCAGGTTCACTTTGTTAAAAATGGTGTAGCCATTCAGATGTGATGTGAAGCAGTGGATAGCTGTCGTGGACAAGTCTTGGCATTCAACACTTTATAGCCACCGCACAGACGCCAGTCACTTGGATATTTTTTAGATATGAGATGGAATGGCAGAGCCCATGCGCTAGATGGGTGTATAATGTAGAGCTGCATCATGATTGAACTCCCGTTTAGCAGGCAACCACCAAACAAGAGGTGTGATCGTGCTGCTGGTGATGGTCACACCATATGCTTTGGCGGCTGGGTGAGATTGCAACGCTTCGCCAGCTACTGAAATTACACCGGGATATTCTCAAAGGAGGTGACGGTATCGGCATGCCAGTGGGGGACAAGGTTAGACTCGACACCAGATATAGATAGCCGAGTGAAGCTGTCTGTCGGGCTACATGCTGAATGAAGCCCGAGTCAAAGTACGATAGGAAATCTGCGCTGATGATTGGGTCAACGTCAGCGATGACGAACACTCATCAAAAAGTGTGGCAGAGTACCAAGTTAAGTGTGAGGGAGCGAAGTCTGTATGTCACTATGGTCGAAACGATGGCAGCCCGTTGCGACTGCCCCGCCAGCTAGGCACGATGGCTTTTTTTGAAGGATCACGCTGACCTCTGCACCATTGTTGACAAGGAACGGATTATGACAGGTCTTGTCAATTACCACAGAAGGTGACCGCATTGGGGAGCCACGAGTTGCCATTAATGGTCTTGAGGGAATTTTCCCAATCACGAGACGTGCACTCCATGGCAGGATGTAGGAACTGCCAGTCATACCAGCAGTGTTAAGTTATGGCTCTTTGTGCGCGATGGAAAGTGGTGACTGGAATATGGTGAATGGTCTCTTGGGACAGGCTCCTGAGTGTGTCAACTAAGGTAGTAAGCTCATCAGTACATGCCTCGAGGCAGGAAATTGCCGAGTCTGCCAGTGGTGAGACAGCTGTGCCTAGCTGGAAGGCCACCTCATGAACCTCGTTGGTCAGCTCCATGGTTGTGTTACTGGCCACTGGGAAGGCAAGATGCAGATGCTTGGGCATCAGCAAGAGCTGAAGAAGAGCTCTCGAAGCAGCGGAACATGGGTGGTGAGTCCTCACCGAGGAGCTGCCAAATCCGGTGAAGCAGTTGTGAAAGGAGACAGTCGCCAAGGTCCACCAGTAAGGAGCTGCTGTAGGTGAGAGCTTTCTTATGCCGTAGTTCTCTCGGGTACTTTGGTCTTGAGAGTTCTCTTGGGTATTTCGGTCTTGAGGTGCTGATGAGGGCATCTCCCATGAGTTCATAAGAAAAAGGTCACTGATCATGTCAGGAGAGATTGCGGATACGACATGATTGTACTAAATCATCTTGTGAGGTGATGCGGTCAGTAGAGATGTGCACGGGCGGAAATTCTGAGCCCGAACTAGCTTAGAATCTGTGTTATAGACCCGAGTCTGGCATGGTAACGTGTTCAGACTTAAAAGAGCTATTTACGAAAACTAGAAAACGCACTCTAGATAAAGGTATCCTATCAGTCCTCTTTGCAACATGCAAATTTTTACGCTAGTGTCAGTAATACGGAAAATATTGGCGATTGAAAATGACGCTCGTCCTCTGCATGCTTAACCCGACGCACGCCAGTGCGGAAGAAAAAAAATGAAAGCAAGCTGAGACGGCACCCCACCACGTTCCATTCCGCCCGGGTCACCTGGGAGCATCCAGTGAGCGGGCACAACCAGCAAGCCCCGATGACATCATTTGGGAGGTTTGCGCGGGGGAACATGTCGCCCTAATCAGTTGAGAGCTTTAACCAGGAGCACTTTTTAAAAATTAGTTGTCAATTGTCTCCATGCAAAGTGTTTAAATTTGACATGAATACTCACAAAGACCATCTCTATGAATTTCTTTCACTAGAATATTAGAGCAAATATTGTTCTAATGGCCCTTTAAGGCCCTGGTCAGGCCCAGAATGACACAGAAAGAAACAATTTCCAAATAATGAGTTGACCTTGAAAGACCTTGAAATGCTCAGTTGTCGCGTTAAGATAGAAATTTGTAGAATATATAGAGGCACAGCACAACATAGAATTATTTTAATTTTTTATATTATTATGCAAGAACAATTTATGCATTGATGAATGCTTAAGACATTTGTGGCACTCCTGGATTGTGAATCCAGCAACGCTGAAGTTCTTTTCACTGCTGTAACTTGTGGCTGCAATGAATAATGTGTTCTTAGCAAGAAAGGAAAGATTTGGGTACATGGTTTCCTCACTTCACCAAAAACACGCGGCCTTTGAGCAAGGGGTTGATTCTGTGGCCAAGTACTCAGTAAGCTTATCTTGCTCACCGTTCTTTCATGGCACCGACAAGGTCGTGGACCGCAGATGCTTTGACTAGGTGTTACGGCCAATTTCTACTGAGGCTTGTTGAGGCCTGGCACAACAGGCGTGGAAGAGCTGACAGCATACCGCGAATCTGGAAACTGATACCTAAACATCTGCCGAAGAGGAAGAGACAAAAGTCAAAATTCGATAGCCCACAAGCAGCCCCTCTGATTGGTCGTTGACAGCTAGCAAAGATCTGTTCGTGCCAGGGGTGTGTGGTGTAAAGGTGCATAAACATCGGTATAGAGAATTGAGACACTCTTGTGTGGGAAAGATGCTGCAAAACACTGCTGTATTGTGACGCCTAGCACACCACAACCATATTCGTGCCTTTAAAAAAGTTGTGAATACTCGGGATTGGTGTGTCCGGCCTGGCCCCGCCCAAGCTTGAGGCACAGGGCTTCTGAGCGGCCAGAGTACGAGCTTTTGGGCCAAACCGAGCCTTTGCACACCTCTAACGGTAAGGGCCGAATTGTGCCTCAATCTGGAGAAGCCATACTTGCGGGTTCTGGGGTCAGAAGGGTGAAAGGCAAAGTTGCAACAATGAAACATTCTGCGGGAGTAAGCGCGGCTCTGTAGAGCAGGTGCCGGCTTCAGTCACCCTCTAGTCCTCGGTAATCAGTTGCAGATGCGGTGCTCTAGGCCGCAGGGAAATATAAGCTTCCCACACATTTTAAGGCATAACCAAACTACTGAGCTGTGGCAGCACGTGCCTCCGGCCCAGTGCATTCTTTGTTGTCCTCCTCTTGTGCATCCGCGCTTAAGGCACAGCCAAAGAAGGATGCTGCAAGGGTAGCTTTTCTAACCAATTGTTCCAGTTTATTTTTTCTGATATTTTATGTTGAGCTTGTGTACACTGTGAAATTTCTGGAACTCAGCGGAGAGTACTATAACTGTTGCAGCATTCAACAAATTCTTTTATTACAATTCTGTATTCTCTGCATGAACGAGACAAATTTATATATAAAAAAAAAGGAAACAAATACATGACTCCTCAGGGCTGTTTCTTGGACTAGTTAGTGGGGTTTACTCATTTTGGTGAGGTCTGAAGTGCAAAACAGACAGTGACGTGAAAGAGACACAGGGCAAAGCGCTAACTTGCAAATGAATTTTATTTGGAGCGAATAAACATATATATAGAGGAAAGCATTAAAAAGAATAAGATGAGGCACGTTTGATTCTCAAGAATGCAGCTGTGTGCGTCAATTGGTACTTCATCAGTGAGTCTGTCGGAAAAGGAAATTGCATTCCTCGATGGTCATGGCATGAGCGTGCGATGAGTCTCATCTTATTTTTATTTTTGTAGTGCTTTCCTCTCTATATGCTTCTGGACTCCAAAAAAAATTAATTTGCAAGTTAGCGCTGTGTCTTGTGTCTCTCTCACATCACTGTCTTTTTTGCGTTTCAGGCTTCGCCAAAATGAGCATAACTCCTGTTGGCAGCTGCACAGTTCAGCAGCCATTCGAATTTTTTTCCATACTTGTGCTCCTAAGAACAGCCATCAGTGTGTGTTATTTATGTCTACTGCCAAGTTCCTGCTGATATGGATTCCTTGAGTGGGGAACCATGTAGCATGAGCCATGTTATCTTTTTAGTGTCAGAAAGGGTGCTGCCATGCTTCTTTCACAAACTTTAATGCCAGTGAAATTCTTGAACATTAAACAAATCTGCAAAATACTGAGCTCACAAAAATATTGGGGGAAGGGGAGGGGGGGAGGACTTAAACTCTGCCTTTAAGGTCATGGCATGGCAGCGTTAATGGCGCCAGTCGCCGGTTTTCCTTGTGGACCTTCGTGTAGACACACTTTGCCACTCATTTGTTCAGAAGCTTTTAACTTGCGGCTGCATTTTCCCATACATAGTGCAAGATACCACATTATAAAACCACCACAACAAAGATCTAAAGCACCATTTTAACCAAGCCACACAAAGGTATCTTCGTGGCCTAGGGGTCCTGAAGGGCTGGATTCCGATTTCACCCTTCCATGTCACACCTGTGTTGGCAGCGCCTACCAATAGGCCATGCCACGTCTCATGCCATCACACAACTCAGTGACTACAGGTTTTCCCTCTAAATTTAATCCTAGCACCAGCGGAAATAATCTGAGCGCTGACTGATATAATCTAAGCGCCATGTAATTTAATTCGAATGCCAAGCATTTAATCATAGCGCCAGCATATTGCCGCAATGTTATCGTACTGGCGCCGCCATGTGGCGAGCTTGGGAGACTGGCACGCGCTCGTCTTCTTCGCTCTCGGTGCTCGCCCGCCAGTCGGTTCCGTGCCTGATCTTGCCGGTACTTTTACTTAATCCTAAGTAAACCTGCTGAACCAGTTTCACTGGCTTCTGTGACATTTTTGGTGGAGGTGCTGGGTAGATCCCATGTACGAAGAGCCTCTGGCTGCCCCCTACGCCCATCTACACACCGTGGACACGACACCTGTGCACAAGGCGAGCCGTCGCTTGAGAGGCTTAGCACCCGAGTGTGGTCCTCTTGTTTCCCCACCGCGAAGCACGATTACTACAGCGGCAATTCAGACCACCACTCAGTTTCCCGTGAGTGCCCAGCAGCTGATCTGCCATACTCCACGTATGCTCACGCCGTTTCATGGCGACAAGTCGAAGACGTTGAGGACTGGCTGACCAGCTACGACCGGGTCGCTGTGTTTAATGCTTGGGACGAGGAGCGAAAATTGCAGAATGTTTATTTCGCACTAGAAGACGCCGCCAAGATGTGGTTCGAAAACCATGAGGCTACCATTTCCACCTGGCAGGATTTCCGGCGGCAGCTGCTCGCAACATTCGGCAACGATGCAAGAAAAGAGATGGCCGAACTCGCTCTACAGTCCCGAGCACAGCGGCCTAATGAAAGCGTCGCCATGTTTGTGGAAGAAATGACTCGGCTTTTCAACCGGGCGGATCCGTCCATGTCGGAGGTAAAGAAGGTGCGCTACCTTATGCAAGGCGTCAAGGAGCAGCTGTTCGTTGGCCTTGTACGTGACCCTCCACGTACTGTTGCTGATTTTACGAAAGAAGCAACAAGCATCGAGCGTGCCTTGAATCAGCGATTTGTACATTTCGATCGCTCTGCGAACGTTGCTGCTGTAGACTTCCGTTTGCCAATGGCCGGAAACGACAGGGAAGCCCTTCGCGAGCTTATCCGAAGCATCGTGCGCGAAGAGCTGCAAAAGCTGCCCTCTCTCGAACAACATTCACGTGTTGGGGGCATCTCGGATATTGTGCGCGAAGAGCTCCGCCAAGCAGTGCCATCAGTACCGTCACCCCAGCCGCCTGCGCCACAGATCATGACGTACAGCGACATGTTGCGTACCCCTGCGCCTGAACAATTGGCACCCAGCAACCCTGCTCCTCCCGTACGTCCTCCACCGCAATATCCAGTTTCGACTGGTGTGCCTGAACCTCGACCACCCATTCGTAAAGCACACGCGTGGCGCATGCCGAACAATCTGCCTTTGTGCTTCCACTGCGGCGAAGCCGGTCACGTTCTGCGCCACTGCCCGTCAGAGGTGGGCAACCTCATGAGGTTTCGACCTCATGAGGTCGACCTCAACCTCAAAATGACCTCAACCTCACGGAGTGAGGTGAGGTTGAGGTGAGGTCGGCGATAGCTCAAAATATTTTGAGTGAGGTCACGAAATTGGACCTCAACCTCACGCGTGAGTTTGAGGTTGAGTGAGGTCGTAATTGTGTGAGGTCGAAATTGTGAGGTCCAGGCTTTTTGCTGTTGCCGCGGCTTACTTCGAAGAGCGCCCCTTTTGACGCGGAGTTCGAGCGTACTGCCGCGGTGTGCCCGTCGACTCTTGGTGTTCGGTTACCCCCCGTTCGGACGACCGGATGCCGTAGCCCCTGCCCAAGCTTCCCTCTGGTCTTCTTGGAAGATTTTTATTTTTTTTTTTACGATACGAATTCCTCGTGCCCCCCGCCCGCCACCCCCGTTTTCTCTGACTTGTTTGTGCCGATGATTGCCGCCGGCTCAAACACCCAGGGGCGCGCAAAGCACATAACTCACTCTGACCCGCGTCGGATGCCGCAAACAAACAAGCAAACTAAAAAGCGAAGCAAATTGTCTTTTGCGCAGACGGCGCAAAGCAGAACTGTTTGTCGTGTGCATGCCCGTTCCCAGGCGCTGATGTCACGGCTGCTGCTTTACATTCGATGAAGGATCCCGCTTCACGGAACTTTACGGAAAATGGTGCAGCGAAATTGCATGGGATGAAGGTGCTAGCGTTTCTTACATAACCAATATAGCGGTAAAACATGCAAGAGGATGAGACGGACGGCACAGCTTATAAGACGCAACTGGTATACAGGAAAAAAGCCTGCGCATGTTAACCATTTGCCTAGGTAGAAGAGGCAAAAATATTATATGGGGCTTGTATACAGTAAAGCCCAATGAAAACAAAAATCTTTTTTGCTCCGCTAAGGCCCTTTGTTTCTCTCTCAAATTCTCGTGAAACCAAGCAATGCAGGAGGAAGGATGATGGTAAGAGATTTGTAACTCCATAATATCTGGTCTATCTTGAAATCTCTTTAGGCGCAGGAAAAAAAAAAAGAGAAAAGCGTTCTGCTACATGTTTTTATAAGTTAAAAACTATTGAGATGTTTTCTGACTCAACATTTTGGTGTCTAGACAGACTAATTAGTGTGGCAAACTGAGCGTGTCTCTTTTGTGCTGCCGTCTGCTCGAGACGGACAAATCAATCGGATGAAAATTGGTGTGGTCAGATATCGGAGTAATATATTCAGACATTCGTTTTTTCTTTAAAAATTCATTGAAATATATGTGAATGAAACCAATTACATGCTAGCACTGAGGAATGCAGTACTAAGTCGATGTCTCAAGCCTTCTATACCCTCTGGGAAGCACAGTTTTCTTCTTTGTTTTTTTAGTGTGCGAAATTTCGTATACTTTCGTCAACATGGTATTTATATATATTTTCTTGTATGACATTTACGTTCGTGTACTGGCGAACAGAGAACAGGCTTCTTCCCTCACATTTGGCTCTTTCTTTGGCATCTTTGCAGAGGTCCATAGCACAACCCTCTTTTCCACTTACCGGAGCGGTCATTTAGCTTCTCTTTTTATTTTTTTATTGTTTTGCAAGTGTTGCAAAGCGCGATGTAGTCTCTGAAAACAAAGCTGACACATTCGCTGCTGCCTTTGGTGTGTATTGGTGACAGTTCGGCATTCACTGCATGAGCAAAACCTAGAGCCTAGAGACGGACGGCGAAGGGAGGAACGCGTGCACAGCAGGGAGCGCGGTCCTTCCAGGCTGCTTGATCGCCTCCTTTCTGTTGTTCTTGTCTTTATTTTACGTTTATGTGCTGTAACTACACGACAATAACGGGGAAACGGTTTCTCTGGGTGCACGTGTAGTGCATGCGACGAAGCAGCTTCGGAGACACCACCGTGTAATCTATTAGTTCAGTCTTTAAAGGAAAACAAGTGAATAACACAAAGAAGCTCGTCTCAGACTTGTTGGAGAAATGGTATCCAGTATTCTGTTCGGATGTACAAGTATTTGTATCGTCTTTTTTTTTTTTTTGAGGGGGGGGGGGGTGGACATTTTGGTCCGGCGAAATTTAAGTGCTAAGTTGTTCACGTTTAACCCTCTTTCCTAGCAGTTCCGAACCCTGTAATTTTTTAATGTAAGCGGGGTGTTCGAAGAAGCAATTTCGCCAATTCTTGCAATACGCCACGGGACCACTGAATTATAGACAAACACCTAGGAGTGACCGGTTGGGACCTCGTAACATCCACAGCTTTCCTCTGAAATTTTCTTAAGGTACATTTGTTTACTCGGCGTTGGCCGAGTTTTGTGATTATTGGTGTGTTGCTGTCTTTCCTCTTTTGTTTGTTTTGTTGGGGATTTAGTCATCACGACAGATCGTTTCATGAGTAGCTTTTATGGAAAATTCGTGCCCCGTTAAATTGGACGACCCGAATTATGAACAAGTTTTTCTGGGGACGAAATTTTTTCAATGTATTTATGCCTCGTTAATGTAAAAACTCGCTGTTTGAACAATGAACAGGGGAAGAATGCATAGAGCCCACTTTGACCCATGTATTTTTGTCTCGTTAATATGGACATCGTTTGAAAAAAAGCAGGGGAGTCCGAACGCAACTTAAAGAAGGGTGCGCAGGCCGGGAACCTATGCGACAGCCGATACGGTCGGATGCCTGAACGAGTCCTGAGGAGTTGGAAAGAACCAAAGCGGGCGTGTCATCGTTTTAGGAAGGGGAGGGACGCAAGAGCGGAAAGGAACGTACACAGAAAACCGAGGGTCAGCTAAGTAAGAAAGACCCTGAATGGAGGAAACCGGGAGATTTCTGGGTGCAGCGGCAGCGCCGCAACGAGAGACCGCTGTCGGGAAAACAGCAGCATGCGGTCGCAATAAATTCTGCTGAACGTGAACAGAGAGGCCGGTAAAAGCGTAGGAAAGAAATAATAAGAAGAAAGACAAGCGCCAAAAAGTGGGGGTGGGAACTGAAGTTTTTCTTTCCCAAAACACAAAGTGTGTTCCATGAAGCCGTTAACGCTTTTCGGTCAGAGTTAAAACACACTCACGAAGTAGAGCGACCAAAGAAAGGCGGCGAGCACGCAACCAGGACCGGGCGTACTGTCCTGGACGCCCTTCCTTCTCATGCTCCTGGTTTTCGTCACTGTTGGGGTGCCGAACTGCCACATTTCGCGCCCCGGGCGGTCCGCATGTCGGCTTCGCCTTGAGTCAACGATGCGTCCTTGACAAGGTCTGAGCTCTTCGTAGTCGGCTCGCCTTCGTTCTAAACTGTACTTCAGCTAGCAGCGTTTGTTTCATAGGAACACATACAAATGGCAGAGGAAAGGGCTGTTCGATAGCCCTCAGCAGCCTGCCAACTTGACTCCCTCGCTTCCTCACATAAACAGTACAAGGCAGAAAAAAGAGAATCAGAAGAACGGAAAGGCGGGGAGGTTAACTAGGCAAGAGGAGTGCAAAGAATCAGGAGCCTGTAACCCTCAACTTTAGTCTGACTTTTGGCATGGCGGGAGTTAAACGCAAAAAAAAAAAAAAAAAAAAAAACGGAACTGAACGTAGGCGCGAAGCGGGACATCTGTGAATACAAGCGGCAAAAGCCATCTCAGTTAATCCAAGCCGTGAGGGACTGGACCCAAGTTCAACTAGGCCTCAGCCTCGCCAGGTCGACGGTAGCATCGATACTACAGGGCTCTGATAAATGGCTCAACGTCGGCATCGCTCATCGCAGCGTCAGCTACAGTCCGACAGCGCCCAGCACAGTTCGGAGAAATGGAGTCAGCCTTGTTAATGTGGTTCGGAAATGTGTGCGCGAATGGTGCTGTCGTGAGCGACGAAATGCTTCAACAGAAAGCTCGCTGCCTCGGTAACATTATGGGTGCGCACCCTTCCTTCTCCTCCGTCTTGATAGGTTTTACCTGTGATGACTTACGGAATTTTTGTTCAGTAAAACAGGGATGTTTACTGAGAAAAATTATTCTACGCTATGTATAGCTGCATTACTAACTTCAGCTACTCATGAGGATAGCTGACAAGATTTAAGAACAGACATGACATTTTGGGTCGACGGATTCATGGAGAAGGGGGTAACATCGACAGCTCGGCTGTTTTTAATTAGAGATTTAATTTAAAAAGCTGTCATTAATTATAAAGTTTTTCTCAAAGAAATACTTTCATTTTTATCATGACTCGTTATTATGGATGACTCGCGTTATGGACAGTTTTGGTCGGAAACCAAAGTGTCCATACTAACGAGGCACGACTGTATTCCTATTTTTTTCCCCAATTTGATGTGTACGGTCGCAAGACAATGTACAGCGTATTAAAAAACAATGCTTGGAAATCATCAATTTGTTTGTTTTTTTTTCGAATTAAGAAAAAGAGCATATCGTCATTGTTGCCATCGTCACTAGGGTCAACAGCATTTGTCTTTTCAGTATATAGAAAGAACTGGCTTGTTTTATTTCTAATACGGATTTTATTCATGTTGGTCGGATGGGATAAACTCTTTGTATTGCATTATGGGCCTATGCGTAGTAATGTGGTACCCATGTAGGCCTTAGAATAAAATGGACCAAAAAATGGTAGGCGAAGAGGGGGAGAGGATTGCTACTTTAGTGCAGGATTGGACACGGAGTCTCCGGAGTTTTTCTTTTATCCGAGATATTAATTGTTGTATAAAATTACGAGTAAAATACAGCCTTCATACGACAAAATTCCGGCTTGCCAATATATGCTAGGATTACCGAGAAATGTATATTTGCGTTAAGTTAAGGTTTAATTTGATGATTACCTTTTCTTTTTTTGAGGTCGAGCGCCCGACCTCAACCTCACATTTTGAGTTTGAGGTGAGGTTGAGTGAGGTCGCCAATGGCCACCTGAAAAGTGAGGTGAGGTCGCCTGGGGGACCTCAACCTCAATTTATGAGGTTGAGGTTGAGTGAGGTCGCCAAATATTTTTTGAGTTTGAGGTGAGGTCGAAGTTTTTGAGGTCAAATGCCCACCTTTGCTGCCCGTACCGTCAGATGGGTTTGCGCGGATTTTCCCCGGATGCCCCTCGGCCGCGCTATGGCGAACGACCTCGGGATATCGACCAATACCTCAGCGACCACGTCCCACCTGCGTCCCTCCAGCGACGCCAGTCCAGGTCACCACCGCCGAGACAGTTTTCCACCAGCCGCCGTTCTTTCCTCAGGCAGTCCCCAAGTCTGCACCGTGAAAACTGAAGACGGCGACTCTCGGGGGTAGGGCCGCCGTCGATGGACACTACGACCAACATCCTCCGCTCACCGATTCGATCACACAGACCGACCTCCGACCCTTCGCTCCGACCAACAGTCCGACCACTTTTCGACGATCGCCGAAGTTTTCTTCCGACGCCCCCAATCGAAGCACCGCACGACCAACGAGTCCGACGACCTCCCGACGATCACAGAAGCTTACCTTCGACGCCGTAATTCGACGCAACGAACGGCCCGTCAGCCCGACGATCCCTGACACGCCGCACTTTGTCGACGGTGAGCTGCATTCCGCCGAAATATCGATCGTCGTTGATAACCACCACACGACTGCGCTTGTAGATACCGGCGCTGATTTTTGCGTTATGAGTCATGGCCTTGCTACCATTCTGCGAAAAGTCCTGACTCCTTGGCACGGAGCCCCGATAAAGACAGCCGGAGGGCACATCGTAATGCCGCTCGGAGTGTGCACTGCTCGCGTCGAGATTCACCACGGAACTTTCTCGTGCTGCTTTGTTGTGCTAGCAGAGTGCTCCAAGGACCTGATTCTTGGCCTTGATTTTCTTAGAGAAAACGAAGCAATCATCGACCTCCGTGACTTCATGGTGACGTTTTCACTCACCGTGCAATTTCCGACGAGTACAGACAGCACAACGACGGCTACACAGACAGGCCAGTTTTCCGAGTGTGCGACCACCATGTCACTCTGCCTCCACGCACCAGCTTGTTTGTTACAGTGCAGTGCGACAACCCCCCCCGCCTTGCAAGGCCTCGCGGAAACGAACGTGAATTTATTGTTGAGCCTACAAGTCTGCGTCGCTCGGGGGATCTTTGCCTTGAGAAATAAATGAACTGAACTGCTTTTAACGAACTTTAGTGCCGAATACCGCCATTTACCGCGAGGTACAGCTATCGCTTATTTTGACGAAGTCAGTGCGCCATCCGCCCATTGCACCCTTTCGCTGGCCAACGAGAACCCTCCCGAGAGCACTGGACATACTGTTCAAACTGACGTGAACCCAGCTTTGTCTCTTACCCAGAAACGCCGCCTTCAAGCAATTCTGGACACTTACCGTGACTGCTTTGCCGTCACTTCCAAAGTGAAGCAGACGTCAGTAACCAAACATCGAATTATAGTTGATCCCACCGAGCGCCCTATCCGTCAACACCCCTACCGAGTATCGCCGAAAGAACGAGAGGCTATTTGGGCGCAAGTTGATGAAATGCTCCTCGATGATGTCATCCAGCCGTCCACAAGTCCATGGGCCTCACCAGTTGTGCTGGTCGCTAAAAAGGACGGAGCACTCAGATTCTGCGTCGATTATAGGAGGCTTAACAAAATTACAAAAAAGGACGTCTACCCATTGCCTCGAATCGATGACTCATTCGACCGACTTCGCCACGCCCGATAATTTTCATCGCTCGATCTACGCAGTGGGTACTGGCAGATCGAAGTCGATGAACGTGATCGAGAGAAAACCGCATTCATTACTCCTGACGGACTGTACGATTTTAATGTGCTTCCATTCGGTTTGTGTTCCGCTCCCGCAACCATTCAAAGAATGATGGACACTGTCCTAGCCGGCCTGAAATGGCAGACGTGCCTCGTCTACCTTGACGACGTTGTCATTTTCTCTGCGACTTACGAAGAGCACCTCAAACGATTGACGGCCGTGCTAAATGCCATCCGCGGGGCCGGACTCTCACTAAAACCAGAAAAATGCCACTTTGCATTCAAACAGCTCAAGTTCCTGGGTCATGTCGTGAGTGCTGAGGGAATTAGCCCTGATCGTCACAGGGAGGTAATTTACAACCCTGGCGATCAGGTTTGGGTGTGGACACCTGTTCGCCAGCGGGGTCGCTCCGAGAAGCTTCTGCGCCGCTACTTCGGCCCGTACGAAGTACAACGCAAACTCAGCAACGTCACCTACGAAGTGACCCCGCAAGGAACTGTTCGCTCATCCCGACGGCAAGCACAATCGGAAGTCGTACATGTCGCCAGGATGAAGCCCTTCTACTCCCGCTAGGTCAAGCTACATGTGTTTTTTTTTTCTTTGCTTCCTTTAACTACTTGATGTGAACGCGCATCCTCGCCGACTACGGTTATCCTCGACCTCGCCACTCGGCATCGGGACGATGCCTTTCCCACCGGGAGGGGCAATGCCGCAATGTTATCGTACTGGCGCCGCCATGTGGCGAGCTCGGGAGACTGGCACGCGCTCGTCTTCTTCGCTCTCGGTGCTCGCCCGCCAGTCGGTTTCATGCCTGATCTTGCCGGTACTTTTAACCAGTTTCACTGGCTTCTGTAACAATATTTAATCCAAGCGCCAACTCGAATAATGTCCGCGCCAAACAATTTAATCCGAGTGCCAACGCAATTAATACAAGCGCCAGTGAATTTAATCCGGGTGCCAACCAATTTAATTCACATGTGAAAAATGAATGTGGTGGAGGGCTCCAAAGCATGAAACATGAATTCCAGAAATAAATAGAAATTGAGATCACATTCCAGACCATGCGATGAGTAAGCGAAGCGTTAGCTTAGGGGATGACTTTCTTCAATATTATGACAAACGCACAATTTCGGCAATGAAATACTGAAGGGTCCCAGAGCTGTGGCTTACTGGCTCTATATTCCAAGAAGACAATTTATCCCACAAAGGTGCGCACTGCTGGTTACAGAATATATACAGAATTAAAATGTCTTGGATGAAACACAATTATTTTATCACACAATTAAAAAACGTTTTAATCAACCGTATCTAATTTAGCTATAAGTAATTTCATCAGCCAAACATTACACAGCCAATGCCAAAAAGTTCCAAAGCAGACGGCAAGCTTTCCGCCTCCGTTTACTCGGTGCCGAATTGTCGTCTGTTTTTGCGCTATGCTAGGAGAATGAATGAAAGCACAGACACGTGAATTCACTATTAGAAATAGGTGTACTTTCTTTTGCAAGAAATAGAAATGTTTTCTCAAGAGCATAAAACAAAACCTGCTATAAACGCAGAAGACGAGATTTCAAAGCAGGCGGCAATCTTCGGGCCTCCGTTGTGTGTGCCGCGTTGTCGTCTGCATTTGCACGACGGAGTAGAGCTGGAAGGTGGTGGTGCGTACTCGAATATTATACGCAGGTGGCAGTCTGCGTGTTTTCATTAATTTTGCATGAACTTTAACCCGCATTATTTTCTTCCATGGAAGCTGATGAGCTAATCGGGCACCGAAAACGGGGACCGCCGTTCAAGCCTCCTGGTGCGCCAAAAAGAAAGAACAGCAAAGTCTCCGAGCATCACAGGGCCAGAATTCTCGAAGTGTCGAGGCGTGGAGGAGATGTGAAAAAATTGGCAGACCCGCTGGGCATCAATTTAAAGACGGCGAGATCCATTGCAGGGAGCGATAGAGAAGCGTTGAAGAAAGGCGGAACATCGAAGAAATTCGGAAATGAGGTAGTAACGGCTCTAAAGAATATTGTGGATAACAACCCTGCTTTCACGCTAAAGCAAATAAAGCAAGCAGTGGAAGAAGAATTGCCGGGAATCGCCATCAGCACAAGTAGCATTGATCGCCTACTGGATTCGCACGGTTACGCTATGAAGTTGATGACTCGAAGGCCGGTTGACCGCAACAGAGATGACGTGAAACGCAGCCGCAAAACATACGCGCAATGGTTGCAGTGTGAAGGACCTCGCTCGTGCAGGTTTTACATCGATGAGACCAAGTATAACATATAATGTTCAAGGAGCTTCGACCGTGCAGTGAAGGGACAGCCTGCGGTGTAGATGACTGGCACCAAAGGAGCAAACCCTAACATTCTCGCCTGCATGTCCACAAATGGTGTCATTCATTGGACGGCCGTAGACAAGGTTCACTGGGTCGTTTTCAATGAATTTTTGAGCGACATATCAGCCCGTGTTGAAAGTGAAGAACCTGGTTCTGAAGCGGTTTTTATTTTTCACAACGCTCCAGCTCACAGCCGTGCGGAACAGGCAAGCCTGGCCAGTCAGACGCACTCGATCAAGCGGCTGCCTCCTTACAGCCCGTTTTTCAACCCTATAGAGGAAGTCTTTTCGAAGTTCAAGTCGCATGTCAAAGCGGGTAGTGGCTGAAACTCCGAAGACAGTCCTTGGAGCTGTCGACTGGAGTGATGCACTGGGGTGTCCAATGGCACAGGGCTGGCGCGACGTCTTTCAGATGGAGACTCTTGCATAGGTGATCGTACCCAGCAGCTCCACTAGAATGTCATGTACAAAGTGATTGAGGATACCAAGAATAGCAAGGGGTTAGCCCAGACACAACGGCAGCGAGCAGCACAGACGCAAACGCGCAAGCGGCACTTCGTCGTCCTTTCAACTTCGTCCTCCTTCACTCAATCATGCGCCACCTGGCAATGCTAGGTGGCAGTATATATGTATAGCATGAAAGCGCTATATGCAGACATGCAAATGTTATATGATTTCGCTAGGCTGTGGAAATTGGGATTAACGTTTTCGTACTAATATTCACTGCCCGAGCTGCTTACTCATGTGTGCATGTCCATCATTCCTATCTATGCAGGTATGGAGGAGCCCTTATTTGTGGAGCTGTTGGCAGAACATGAAGATGTGCATGTAGCCACAGCGTCTCCACAAGCTGCCTGCACCAGTATGTGCGAGTATTGGATTTAGTTTCTAGAATACATGTAGCCACAGCCTCCCAGCAAGTTGCTTGCACCAGCACTTGCAATTTAGTTGCTGGAAGCTTCTTCCAGAGACTTAAATTTCCTGGCTTTGCGCTTAACAACACATGTGTAGTATTACTTGTAGTGTTTGTAGTGTACTAAAGCAGTTGGCTTGACTAGTACCCAGCCCTGTGTAATGGCCTCACTATGTTGTAATTTATTATGCAGGCTTCAAAGACCAAGGGACAATGACCGACGCAGTTGCATTATATTGCATCCCTGGAAGAGGAAAATCGGCGCCTCCGGCAGGAGTTGTCTGCTGTCAAACGCCAACTGACAAGAGCGTGTCCCGATAGAGATGCATTTCGCAATGGTAATGCATTGGTTGCCTTTTATACAGGACTACCAGACTATGATGTCCTAGAGGCAGTCTATGACTTGATCGAGCTTGATGTCAGGTACCACTGTTCGGAACTGCTTAGACAAGTTTCAAGAAATGGTGGTTTTTCTGATGTGGCTGCGGCCAAACTTGCACTTGCAGGACATTGCATACCGGTATTTTTCTTGTACCATTCCTTTTCAAGATGCTTTTAAGAACTGCTTTGCATATCTGTAATGCATGACATTTGCTAATGGCATAAATGACTTCTTAGTGTTATCTTGCAGGTTTGGAATCTCCCAGTCGACAGTGACAAGGATTATTGAAAAGTGGCTTAATGCCTCAGCTGTCTGGTACAGTAGCCAGAAAGGGGAGAGCGTCAAAGAACTATGCCCTTGGCCTTCCGGGAAATGTTCGGGGAAAAAGTGGCAGTCATTTTAGACTGCTTTGAAGTGTTTATAGACAGGTCTTCATCAATGGAGCCGCGATCTTCGACTTGGTCGTCCCATAAACACTCATATACAGTCAAGTGTTTGATTAGAATCTCCCCACAAGGCGTTATTACATATATATCGCAGGGGTGGAGTGGCTGCACCAGTGATAAGAACTTGGCAGAATCTTGCGGCATTCTTGAGAATTTTTTGCCAGGTGATTCAGTACTGGCAGACCGAGGCTTTCTAATTTCAGATGCTGTAGGCATGTGTGGAGCAAAGCTCGAAATTCCAGCCTTCACCAAAGGGAAGACGCAGTTGTCTGCATACTCTGTCGAGGCCACGCGAAGATTGGCTAACGTGAGAACACACGTTGAGCGAGGGATAGGCTTAGTCCGCAACAAATATTCGCTCCTCAAAAACACTTCCCATAGAATTCCTTGATCCAAAGGTGATTGACGGCAGGTGTGTGTGTGTGTACTCACTTGACAAAATTGTTTCTGTGTGTGCCACATTGACCAATGCATGCGACTGTTGTGCCATTTGATTGAAAGTGTGTGTCTGCTGGCACTTTCCTAAACGTTCTAAATAAAATATTTTCCATATATGTGCGCCGCACATTTACTATCCTGGGAACAGCTGTTGCTGAACTATATGTTCTGCGCACTTCACATGGGGGGCTATTCAAAGCCACCCAATGGTCATTTTCGAAAGTCCACCCAGAACAGTCATTGTATTGGCAACCTATGTGATTATTTAGGGAGACCTGTTCGCACTCTTTCTTCTGGCTTCCTCCTACTCCCCGCTCCCTTTTCATTATGCCTGATGGCAAACTTTTCGAAAAAAAAAGAATGGGTTTCCAGTGCTCATCTATTGAAATAAGTATAAGACAACTGTGCCTGCTAGCAGTGTTAATGTGGTCTGCATCATAAAATGTATCTCATTGTGTACTAGTAAAAACATTGATGCTGCAGCCATCGGGGAGAAAATAATCCACATGCAAGCCAGGTGCCTTCTGGAAACAAGTGGTAACTATAGCCAGCTGCAGTGCAGGATTGTGTTGACCCACAATATTTGTGTATTTGAAATACCTTACAGTCCCATTAGGCATTGTGTAAGGGAGACGAAAAAATCTATAGAATGCTATATATATATATGTATGCATAATTTAAGGAAACATTCAAAAATACAAAGCATGGTAATTAATATGATGATGATATGATGCGAGTGCTTTCAATCTAGTGAATTCTGCAGTACACCCCAAAAAATATTTACTTAGACAACTCGAAACCCACTGTATGTGGCTTTAAATGTGTGTACCACACAAGGGAAGCACCTTATTTCATTGTCTTGTAGCTCATGCTCATCAGCTCCATCTTTACTTTGCTCTGAATGTCTATTAAAACAGGCAGCACTACGCTATACTAACAAACTGTTAGAAGGATACAGGATTATGCAGTTACCAGCATTTCATTGCCGAAATGCATATGACAGCAAACATCAGAAAACAATTACAGTATCAGACAAAAATGTCAGACAAGAATAGCAAGGCAACTTAAGATGGAATGAGCTCCAACAGTACATTTCCGATTGTGTTGTCTGCTACGTATGTTGGAAAAAGTATGATTCCCGACTTTTTTTTTCTGTGTGGTGTTTAAACCTTTATACAAAGAGAAACTATAGCCGGAGGTACAAAAGTTTGTGTTACAACTCGGTAGCAGTGCATGCTGCTCATGCATACAAACTGTCATGCTAAAAGGTATTCCTCACTCAACTGCACAGGAACATTTGACAAACAGATGGCATGGCCAGCTCCACTCCAGTATTTGCTTATCAAACCAACCACCTACTGTATGGTCATAGCTTCGCATGCCTCAAGTAGTGAGAGTTCTATGAAAGAGCGTTAAGCAGACTTTAAATTGTAAACAGATTAATTGCATGCACAGGTAAAACTCCTTACAGCATAACCTGATGATTAAGAAGCGTATCTTGGATATGCAGCTTCTAAAATGTAATCTATGCTCACATTGAGTGTAGTTAATATTTGAAGTAGCTTGGTCGAAAACAGGCAGTTGAAATTTCCACAGCCCTCCACTATGGCATCTGTCATAGCCTGAGTAGCTTTGGGCTGTAAAATCCCATAAACCAACCCATCTTTCCTCTCTTGACCCCTGAATATAGCAAATTTTTTTAATGGAAACAACACATGGCACCCTAAAGAGCACTTCAGAATCTTGGTTTTACTTTGATGTCAGACTTTTGCACTCTCCGCAAAACAATTTGCGTGCCTTTGGCGCCCTTTTCAAATACACACAGCTGAAGTGAAACCACTTCCACGTGCAGTGTTTTCCATTGCATCTTATCATTGCCCCATGCTCAGGGTTTTGGCAATAGCAGTATTTTTCAGTATCTGCATGCTGCTCTACTGTTTTTTCTTCAGCAGGACAGCTCCAATAGCGGAAGCAAAGTTCTGGGAGAACAATTCTTTTGAAGTGCAGTATGCACTTGTCGACCATTTCACTGCAAAATTCTTCATCTATCAAGAGTCTTTCAATGAAAATGTCTTTTGTGACCAGACTACAAAATTGCAATATTTTCTTTTGCTGACAAACATCTGCATCATTACCTGATAGTAATGATGGTGCCTTTAAAAGCCTGGCGTGATTGCCATCGGGGACTAGAAATGACCGTTCACACTCGGGGATTTTGGATATCAATGAACCCTTTGCAGAGTATGGGCATTTAACTTCTAACAGGCCATCCCCGCAACAGTTGCCATGTACAAGGCCATCTGGGGTTGCTGCCAAGAAAGGCACTTCTGTACTAATATGCAGCCCTGATATCTCGCAGTGAAAGCCATGGTCGAGCGTCTGCATTGCATCCACATAATCAGCTCTACCAGATGCCTCGTGTTTCTTTCCCCAGTCCGTGGCCTGGCTGAGGAATTTGCAGTCATGAGGATAGCAAAACCGTTTCAGCAGGCTTTGAGAAGGTTTATCCAGAGCAGTTGCGCAGACAGCCCCTGCATTTGAGGCTGTCACACGGCCAGCATGAAAGTCATGCCACTTCCGAGATGCAGCTTATGCTTTTGTCTGCTTTTCTATTAAAGCAGCCACCTGCAAAAAAAAAGGCATTTTTAGATAATATCTGGCAATAGCAAAACATTGCCTGTGCCAGGCCTTCTGTTAAGCTTCATAGTTACACCTGTTCTATCAGAGATGTTGCAGCGAAGGGTTACGAATTAATCTGAACCAAGTAGAAATCATTGATATCTGTCGATGCAGCAAAAATGAATTGTTCTGGCCTTTTCTGGACACCAGTATATTTCAAGCTATTAAGACCTCTAAGTATTCTATGAGGAACTCTTTAAAAGAAGAGGGTGTGACCTCGAGCAGGCAATCAGTATTTAACATGCTGACAAAAATCATGTTTATGACTTATACCGCTGTCACACCGGCATTTCGAAGGCCCTCGAACCGACTTCCTATTGACTCGAAGGCCTTCGAAAGCTGCCACACGGGCGTTTTCAATGGCCATTAAGTCGATAGTCTATCGAGTCAACGGAACAGCTCAGAACTCTATCGAGATCTCGAAGGCCTTCGAAGATCGCGCAAGGTTGCTAGCGTTGACCCGAGGAGCGTCACGCACACACTTGCACAGCGCCTTTTACGGTACAAAAACGTTAACAAACGGTATTATTTTATATCTTTAATTTACGCGGTAAAATATTAATACCCGTAATAATTTTAAAATAGCATCGCTCTTTTTTTAGGCGTATTATTTATGTAATCTCGACTATTGTAGCATGCGCCGCCGAGAAAAACAAACAATGAAAAGCACAGGTATGAACGCCAACGCGTTAAAAAAAAAAGTTGTCCTTGAATAACAACTAAACACCTGCAGTTACTAAAAAAAGATAACAGTTATATTTTATTTTGCATTTATAAATATATTTTAGTTCTTTAAGCAAAACCGAAAGCAACGATAGTGGCGCCATAAAAGTTTGGCGCCAAGCACCAGAACTATTTCAATAGCCTTCGAGTTTTGCCGTGCAGCAGCTGCACAACTCCTTCGAGTTCGATCGCGATTGAAAATCTCGAAGGCTATCAACTCAATCGCCTTTGAAAATGACCGTGTGACTGGGGTATTACCTCAGGTTCAGTTTCAAGGCTGATTAGCAGCTTGTTACACTCCTCATCCACGTGATCCCATGCACAAGGGCAATCATTTCTCCGCAGGTTCCGAAATAGCAGGTGTGGGTACTTTGATGCCAAAGGTACGCAAGATTCAGCGAAGGGTGGTATTAAAAACAGGATGGCCGGCCGTCCTGCAGACTTGCTCAAAGCATAAAAAATTTTCGCACTTGATCTTCTCTTGGTTTCCGTGCTTTTACGCTTGCTCCTTTGTTGCTGATCTTCGCTGTTGTAAGTTTCCCAGAATCAAGGCGGCGTTTCTTCAGGCTCGACGACGCGAGGTCGATTTGCGCTACTGGGCGACACTCGAGCACGATCAGGTGCGAAGTCGCGCTGTCTGGGCATGAACGGTTGTCCCTGCAAGTCACTGCAGCCTCCAAATAAAAAAAAACACTGATCCGATGTGGGAACAGACCTCTCCCAGATCGGCCATGCATATGCAGTGCGCGTAGAGCATCTCGCCGTTGGGCCTGAGCAGCAACCACGGCAGCAGCAGCTTCTCCCTGAACGACTGCGAGTACCGGACCTGCAGCATGGTAAAAATTCTCAACAACTTAGCATAATAAAACGCGTTAAAATAAAAAAGAAAGATTTTGCCGACAACATAACAAACTATAGTTGCCTACCTTCCCAACGACGACGACGTTGTCACAGGCGAGAACTTTCACTTTGGGTTGCTGCACGGAGCCGCTCATTAGGTAGTTGTGAGCCTGCAGTGCCTTGTAGCTCTTTAACTGGTCGCGCGTCACGAAACTCGTAGCAGTTACCAAATGATCGTAAATGTTTACGCGGTCCACGGACGGGCACCCGGATATTTTTAGCCCCAGGTGCAAACGTTGCAATGGCATAGCGGACATGATCCATATCATATGGACGTGTCCTAGATTTTTAGAACCTGACCGAACAGATGAGTCCTGGGAGGCACTACTTCTCAAGCAGGACGAAAAAGGGCAACGAGAAGTCATCCGTCTTGCCCTGGGGCCGTATTACGGACCGCTCTATACGCGATGCGCAAAACGCCGACAACGCCACCTATCGCCAAAGCCGCAAAGCGTAGGCGGGCTCGGTCGGGGCGCTGTTCGTGTCAGCGTCTATGCGCGCGCGTCGTGTTTTCGTCTTTGGTCGCGGTTTAACAGATATAACGCCGCTGTCAACCTTTAGCAATGTCCGGGAAGAATTGCTGCGTAGTTGGTTTTTCGAACACACAATAAACCTTACCAGGAACTTGTTGGTATAAGTTTCAGTGATGCTTCACGAGAACGACCGGGGCCGTGAATCGCGGCTGTTCGAAGCAGAAAGCAATCAATCGCACCCAAATGACATTTGTTCAGGTTAATGTCATTTTTTCGACGCCCTGCTACACGACCAAAGCTAATGCCATTTCCAAATTATGGCAATTGTGATTGATATGAAAATATTGTAGTACCTTCAATATGTTCCCTAGCAAAAAAGGCCAATAGGGTGCGTTATTGGTTTTATAAGAATCGGTATTGGTTCTGTAGGTATTCTATGTGTTTTATCTGCATTTCTATGAGACTTATTCAGAAACTCATAAATCTTATAGACTGGTACATATTTGTCTTATAGGCAATAGTATTGGTTTCATAGGTTTATCGGTGGGTTGTATAAGAAAAGTATCAGACCAGTGCAGAAGCCCATACATCTTATAGGCTGATACATGCTTGTCTTGTAGACTACTACATATTGGTTCATGTGTCTGATAACCAGTATGCCTTTGTTTATGGGTCTTGCATGCAGGATCAGTACGTTGGAGATTTTAGGTCTTTGTCATTGTTTCCTTTTCCATCTCGGACACATCCCCAAAACTCACGCATTCATCCCGTTTATTGAGTGTTGCCGTAACGTACAATATTAGCCGCAATAACAATTGAGAACGCTGCGCGCGGTCTCAACAAACTACGTACGGTTGGAGCCGCAAGACGCGCGACGCTGTTGCTACTGGATCGCTGAATGGAGATGGGAAAGCACGCGGATATAGCACGGTTCTGTCGGGGCCCAGCTCAGTCACAATCACCTACATGTGCAGAGCAGGACGGTGAAATGGATTGAGAGGCGCGCGTCCAAGCAACTGCAACGCTGCAACCGCCGCCGAAGCGAGAGGAGTCAACATCGAGCACGCGACGAGTACGGCTCGAGCTGCCGACGCGGTAGCGCGATGCCGGCGGCGCTTCGCAGCGGAGAGGTAGGTTTCCTTTCTCTCACTCCCACTCCCGCGCAAGCGTTCCCGTGCTGGCCTCTCTCATCCTCCTTTCCACCTCTCCTCTGGGCGCGCATGCGCAGCTCCGTAGAGGCATTGGCGCTGGCGCGATCGCTGATCGGGCGGCAGTTCGGTCGGTGCCCTGTGTTTATACGTTTTCGCCGTTTTTCGGGGTGCTTCTCGAGGATATCAACGTTCCAGCGCACGTTCAGCTTTTGATCAGGTGCGTGTGCATCACTTGCAACTTCGGGCGGACGTTTATACTTTGTCAGTGTATGATGTGGCTTTGCGTTGCAGAATGCCGTTGCCTGCACGCCAACAAAGGAATTTGAATCGCGCGGTGTGATATAACGCAGCGTCGAGTTTTAAAGTTGTCGGCACGATTTCTTGAAAGTATTGATGAAACTTTTTAGCGTTAATCTGTTTTCGAATATCGTGCGCACTGTGTTTAAGTGGCAGAACCTGTGGTGAGGCGCAAGGCGGAATGTTGGTTCAGCAGCTACCTCGGCGTTCTGTAATGGCGGCGCCTCTCCTAACTGCCTCCGCATGAATACGCGCGCAATCGCGGTTGCCTGTATATGTGTGGACCGATTTTTTGAAGTCATGGTGGTGTCGCGTTCTTGAAATCGCTTATTTTTCAAGCTGTAACGCAATTTTTTATTTCTTTCAGGTGCCTTAGCATTCGAGAGACTACATCATCGGGCCGAAATCCGCAATCTTGGAATCGAGGGCTACCTGGATGGAGTCAATGTTTGGATTATGTGCCAGTATGCGTTGCCGCTGTCATTGTGGATTAAAATGTGTATACATGCACCTGCTGCGTAACTCATCCCTAGAAAATGGAACATAGCTGCCCTCTCCTTTCAGGTGTCCGGAGAGGTAAAACACCCGCAGCTACTCGATGAGACCAATATTCCATAGGGCCTACAAAACCAATAGGAAGCCTACTGGTTTTGTAGGTCTATCAGATTATTGACAGCTATGGGTGTACTAGCATTACAGACCTATCAGTTTATCAGATGCCATAGGACCGATAAAACCATAGCCTATACGACCAGTAAACAATTGACCTATAAAACCAATACTCCAGTAGACCTGTAAAACCAATCGGCTAGGATACCCATAAGACCAATACTCTGGCAGACCTATAAAACCAATATCAATAATCTGATAGGCTATTAGTTTTCTATCGGATTTTTTTGCTAGGGTTGCGAAGGGGAAGGCGCTGTAAACGAAAGCAGCCTTTAAATTGACATTCATGTCTTGCATACCTTGTAACCAACCTTTTGATTAGGGCTATCAATTACGAAGTTAGCGGCTGTGTCGGCGGCGTTTGTTTACGAAAGGGTACGGAAGGTGCGCACGTCTGCGCTCGACAGTGAAACGCGTACGAGTTTCAACAACGTACACTTTCCGCACTAAAGCAAGTGTCAAGAGCAACACGTAAAATAGGGAGTATAGTGTACTGTCTGACGGCGATTTTATAGAAACTTCGAGTATCGCCCTACGGCGCAGCATACTACAACCCAGTTGACTCCCGTACGTTTTCGCCGAATCGTTCGAAAAATGCTCGAGCTTAGCCTCATCAAAAAAGAATATCGGAAATTCGTAACGCCTGCTACATCGGATGCCGCGAGCTTACTGCCCGCGAAGGCGGCCAACGACGGTGCTCTGGCCGTGTGCAAGGCCCTAGTCGTCGCTAGGCTAAACGCCTAAACGGTTTCGCATAAAAGCCGTAGCTGGACGTGCTTTGGAAATAGTAAATTTCCTATTCATAAACTGCCTTACTATCTGTTCAATTGTCTCACAAATTGTCTTACAGTAAACGGAAGGCGTAACTTCGGCGACGCCTTAGCAGCTAGAGAACGAAACAAGGATGAGCTGCGTCAAACCGGCGGCAGCTGCTAAAAGCAGAAATTTGCTTCTATTGCTTTTGTCACTTCTTCCAAAATCTCGTTACAAAACAGCGCTCCTCAGTAACGATAATTTTTTAGATTCCTTCCTCAAAATAAGCGCCTGATATTTAAGATGGACAGAGCATGCTTTTCTGAAGGTGGCGAAAGAAATCCGTCGTGTCGGCGACTTGGCGCCAACGGACCGTGGCAGCAGAAGCGACCTGTTCCGCCTGCGCTGAGTTGGCTACGGGTTGGCTGGCAACGATGAGTGCCAGTTTTTTTTTTCTTTTTTTTTTTACGATGCTATTTGGCATATTTCACATAGATGACTAGCTGCAAACTTACAGGAGCACAGTAGTATTTAATGCAGATGGCACTTTTGTAGTTTATTTTAAGTGCATCCTCTCACCGAGTGTCTGGTGTCGACATAACACCTTTCCTCGTTGATCGCATTCGGATGAGTACCTCAAACTCGTATACCTAATGTCGTTTTCACCAAATGTCATTATATTTTCCCATGTAGTAGCAAACAAATATCATTTTGAACCAGCGTCATTCGATGGAAAATACATTAAATTTGCCGTGTAGCAGGGCTGAGTGACAACTATGTTTTCAGTGTTTTCTGCTTGTCATTGCCCCTTCCGTGAACACTTCTGGTTTAAACTTGGTCGCGTCCGCTAGCCGGAAAGATACAATACGCATTAGATTTGTGAATCGCTTAGCCAGACGATCTTTAGCGTCCATTGACATCGCACAGCACGCGGTTGCATTTTGCGTTTCGCCTCCACCCTAACGCGGGCATCACGGTCGACTTCGGTCCGAATAACTCGATCCTCCTCAGTAGCCTGAGCCACTTCGGCAGGTTATTGAACAGATATTTGCCGATGTGCGTTTTGAAACTTGCCATGCAATTACATTAAGACTAGAGCCAGTGTTCCTGTTGTCTGGCAAGATTATGAAAACATAACATGTCGCTGCACTTGCTATTCAGACTAAGGGCTCTAGAGCTTGTTATAAAGCACCTTGTAATTCTGCAGTTGGGCGCGAGGGTGACACAAATGAAATGAAGATTATACTACAATAATAATATAGGATATAAAATTTAAATCTAATATGCTCTTGGCTAATCTGTGATGATGCAGCTTTTCAGATATTGCTTCTGCTGATATCTCAATCCCTCATGAAATTATCTACCCGCTCTGCCTTTTTGACGACGGAATACGTTCAATCCATGCCGTACAGGCAGTGGTAAAGCGCAAGCATGAAAAATCTGAACTCTTATTACAGGAGCCCAATATGCGCTATTTTTCTGATGCCCAGAATGCTGGTTTGCAAGCTCGCTGGCTTTTCCTGCGGTCGCACCGGTACGAAACCGCTCGCAGTTTCGACGACGCTGCCTAGTTTATTGTAGCAATATATTGCATATAAACGAAGCAAGCGTGTACCATTAAGCAAAGAAAGATCATTGGTTCATAGGTCAAGGAATGGACGAATTATGAGCTCCACTTCGTACGCAACCTTGTTGACGCTCGTCTGCAGCAGACACTGATGCATACGGAGCCGATGTAGTTCCAGACGGCCGTGATATCGAACACATGCACACTATTATAAAGTGCGATCCCCTTGCGCACACTGTCACCGCGGAAGTGCCCGCGCGAGAAGCGCACAAACGGCAGATCGCACGCGCGCACCACTTGCACGCTTGCCGCACGAGGCCCGCCTCGGGTTCCGACGGCCGCCGCTACGCGGCTTTCAGTGGCGCCCCTATAGGCGCTGCGCATGGCGTATAATTGAGAGCGCTCTAAAACGCCCGCTCCTATTGGTCGCCGTCGCCATCTTGAAAAGTTGCGTCACGGGATGCTGCGATTGCGTCGCGGAGGCGAAAAAACAGATGACGTCGCGCACCTAATTATGCCCGTAGTTTTAGACTATTTTTGTAGAGCGCGATGAGACGGTCTAAAACGTTTTAGAGCGAGTTATAGAGCGAAAATGGCGGCGGCGTCCGCGGTGGAGTGGTGTGAGTGGTGGCTGCGGCGCTGAAGCGGCAACGCCGGCGCGAGCAACGACGAAGGGCTGTGTGTGAGAATGCGTTCTACTTGTTCGGCGAGTTGTTCCGATGCCTATTTCGACTTGAAAATGTGAAAGCGGAATGGTGGTGCGACGAATGCGCCGATGAACTGTGATGAAGCTTGCAGTCGACCGCTCTGACGGTGCGGCTGTCATGCGTGCTTCGATCTTTTTTTCTTTTTTTTTTTTTTTTTTTGCCTCCGGAGGATTTCGTCTCCACAGGTAGTCGGCCTCTCATAACTGACGGTGAGCAAGTGCGTGCGTCAAATGGCTGAACTCAACTACTGCAAAGTTGGCGCTGAAGGGTGGTTGGGCTCCGCAGTGCGCCCAAAGCAAAAGGCGGAGGCGAAGGTGACATACAGTGCAAAACGAATGAAAACGAGCGAGGTTGGTAGTGTACGCTTGCTTTTCCCCGTGCTCGTTCTAACTGAAGCATTTGTGTGTGAGACGTTCGTGTGGACATAAAAGTTTATTTTGCCTGTGCTCCGCGATCGATCTTTCTTTTGTTTCTGTTTCCTAAAGAAAAATAAAGCCCCGATTACACTGCTTTCGATATGATTTCTCCGCGCATTTAGGACCATCACACTACCTTGACATCAGACGATGCGCAAAAGCCGGCACTAGCCGTGGAATCAGCTGTTTTACTGAAAATCGCCATTTTTACGGTTTGTTTACCTCTGCCAGCGCGACCTCGCGGCAAAAGAAGCTACCCACGAGAGCGTTTAATTTCAAAACTGTAGCTGCTTTTTGATTTTTTTTATGAAATTGAACTTTAAATGCGGCTTCTTGAAAATATAAAACTTTAGTTAATTTATTCACACGCTATATCTATAAAAAAGTTAGCAAACGGCTCCTTGACGTGCGAATAAACCTGTTGCCGTGAAAATAAGCGGCCCGGGGCGGCACCCTGGCGATCATTGGTTGATTCCGATTTTCGTCACGCGTTGACGTCTCGCCGAGACGTCACGGCGTCGTCATTTTGACGTCACGCTCTATAACTTTAGAGCGAGAACCGTAATTCGGCCCCTGGTCGCTGCTAAGATCCAAGGGATCCAGGTCGACGGCTGAGGGGGAGGACATGGTTGGGACAGAGCTTCGCCTCGGATCCTCACCAACCTTTTGACGGGTGCAATAAATGTTATTTCTCTCTCTCTGGCTGTCGGGCAGTGCCAGCGGATGATGATGATAAACTCTATTTACTCCCAAAGAAGGGGAACCAGCTGAAAGACTGGTTGCACTGCTTAGAGAAGGTCAGCAGGGATCCCTTGGGACTCTGTGCGCGCAAAATGAGCTGGCGCTGTTGGGCGAGCCCGGTGGTACGCAGGAGGGACTCCCACGCATCCAGTGGATCCTCGCCACCACATTTCGCAATCTTGGCGAAGTATATGTCGCGCTCAGCGCCCGACAAGCTCCCCGTGTACTCGCTGAGTCGCATGTCTTAGCAAGCAAGACAGCCGACTCGCTTGCAAATTGTTTCAAGTCAAGCGCAACGACTGAAACGCTACCGGCACAGTGCCACAGCACTGATTGACGCTACGACGCTGCTCAACCATCAAAATGGCGGAGGCATAAAGAAACAAGCAAAATAGATGGATGGAAGGATGGATAGATGGATGGACGGGCGCACGCACGCACGGACGGATGGATGGATGGATGGATGGATGGATGGATGGATGGATGGATGGATGGATGGATGGATGGATGGATGGATGGATGGATGGATGGATGCTGAACCCTTTAAACCGGGCGGCGGCGCCACAGGCCGCCTAGCCGTGAGTAATAATATAGTTTGGACCTATTCTTGCGTTGCCTTCAGCCACCTATCAGCTACGAATAAACTTTCAACTTCAAGTTCAACCTTCGTTTGGGTAAAGTCTATTTTTCCTCCATTATCATTAAACCTCAGTGCTTTGGCTAAATCTGCCCCATTGTCTTGAACTATAGGACGGAGCCCTTTACAGGAAATTATTAAGTGTTACCAAAGTGTTATTATTATTAAATGACCGAGGCACCGCATAGCGGCCGAGTTTCAGTGCATACACCATATAAGAGCGGCGCGAGTGGCCTCCAGATTTGGCCTCTGCTAAATTTAGCGGGCCGCAATTTCGTTTCTCACTGCTACTCTATCATTGTGGTAAATTGGCACAGGAAACGCTGTTTTGCGATGTTTTTTTTTTTATCTTGTTTCCCTTCCGCACCTTTTATAATGAGATGGATCACTTTTGTCTGCAGTTTCGTTCTGTCTTTTTGAAGTAAAGGCAATAAATACACAAAAGTCGTCGTGTCGCTTTTTTCTTTATTTCCTGTGACGTCAGTACAGAACAAGGAGCTTTTTTTAAACCTCCTTGGTATAGAACAAGAAAACAGAAAACAAGGCACATTTTCATTTTTTAACTTAACACACTGGTAATAGAAAGCAATGTCGCACAAAAACTCATTTAAAGAAAGGCACCGTGATTGAACGACGACTTATTTTTTTACATGAGTTTTCGTGTAACGGCAGCTGTAGTGTGGTTGTTGTTTTTAGAATGTCTTTATATGCTTTTGTTTCCTGTTGTAGAATTGAGTCGGCACTCAAGAAAAAAAAAAAAGTCATCGTGACGCAGTTCTTAGTTCGATTCCCGCTTTCGGCACTAGTGTTTCTACTTTGAGTTTGCATGTTGTGTGTTTTCTACGCAGCCCCCGATTATTTCCGATACGTGGTTTCCCTACCACTGCATTCATGGCTCTTTTTTTAAGGTTGTCTACATTGAACTAGCTGTATGCACTTCCGTTTAAAACTATAGCACACGAAGAACACTTGCCGGACGCGGGTAAACACGAATCTGCACACTGGCAAAGGGCCATATTTTTTTATGCTTGACCAAATAGGCGAACCAACGCTACGCTGACCTGCTGAAAAGAATTGATGACGAATAGGCAAAATGCCTTCGGCAAGTGCACGCCATTGCTAATCCTATTGTCCGCACACTCATCCTTCTCTTGATCCGATGTTCGCGTGAAGCAAAAAGTCCAGTCATCTACGCATTGTTTCAATTTTAAGGCTTACCAGAAACCGGGTACACCTTATGAGGTGCAGTTTACAGAATTTCAGCCTTGTTTGCAAAGTTAGTATGATTAGCTACGAAAGAAGTTCCCCGTGAAAATAAAAAGCATTGCACCTCGCATAAAGAGGTGTTCCACCATACAATGGGCACTTGTGTTGCTCGACAGCGTTTTGCCATTTCGTCCTTCATCACTCTGTGATAGGCATGGTGCAAGCGATTTTCCTGATATCAAGGCGCGCACACGCCGATGAGCTGTATCTTCAGCGTAGCGCTTCCTTAGCCCGACAGCAGACACAGCCGGCGCGGGCATAGCTTCGTATGTTGAAAGACTATTGTGGCCTACCTTCACTTGCTCTCGCGATGTGGGACGTCGGTATACTGCTAAACGTCGACGGAAGCGTGTAGTGACAACTGAACACAACAAGCAGAAGAAACACAAGCAGCGACTGCGGCAAAAATTCCTGCACAATGGTGGCATAGACTTCAGTTCAGTTCAGGCGTTCAGTCGTGTCCGACTCTTCGCGACCCTATGGACCATGTCACGCCACGCTTTCCGGTCTCTAACTATCTTTTTAACATCACATAGCTTCATCTGCAATGCCTCGAGAATGCCATCTAACCATCGCGTTCGCTGCCTACCCCTTCTCCGGCGACCCTCAACC
This sequence comes from Amblyomma maculatum, assembly GCF_055883805.1. NCBI lineage: Eukaryota > Metazoa > Arthropoda > Arachnida > Ixodida > Ixodidae > Amblyomma > Amblyomma maculatum. The sequence goes on along the minus strand of NC_139344.1, from coordinate 461,466,982 downwards.
TTTCCCAAGATCAAATCTTTCTCCAGCGACTCCTCTCTTCTCATCAGATGACCAAAGTAGCTGATCTTTAACTTTAGAATTTGACCCTCCAGTGAGCAGTCAGGGTTTATGGTCGACAATATCGACTGATTTGATCTTCTGGAAATCCATGGAACTCTTAAGAGTCTTCGCCAGCACCACAATTCAAACGCGTCAATTCTTCGGCGGTCAGCCTTTTTCACAGTCCAACTCTCGCATCCATACATCACAACTGGAAAGACCATAGCACGGGTTATACGGATCTTGGTTGGTAGACTAATGTCTCTGCAGACTTACTTTGGGGTAATAGTTGGGTGCAGTGCTGTCACAGCGCCTGGCGGGTAGGGTGATTCCCGCAGCCCTCGCCCATTCGTCGCAGCTTTCCGCGCGTGCGCATCGTCGCCCCACTATTAGCCCGTCCAGTTAGGGTCCCTATTCTAAATCTTCTTTCCTCACCCGCAGAGTGACAGAGCTTCCCCATTTATTCCCGCGTTAAGAATGCCCAAAAACCTGTTCTCTCACTATGACCTGCGCGACGGGAACTGCATCCGAAGCAGCGCGGACTGTAGTAGATGTATGCACTGCACCTACTATTATCCCTGAGTCAAGTTCTGTCGCCATTGTGCATGAATTCCTACCTCACAGGGAAACTGACTTGTGAGAAACAAAATGGCGACTGTATATTTCAGCAACACTGGTTTTTGGCGGCGATCTAGCGGGCGGCGGCATTGACCCTTAAAAAGGCTGGCACCACCCTAAAAAAGGGCGTTTACATCGAGGCTCCCTACTGCCGTCTGTGGGAAGCGTGGGCCAAAATGGTGTCTTGCTTTCGCCGAGGGGCCTTAAGGGTCCAAACACTCGGCTTCGGCTCAACCATCAGGATCCCCTTTTCTCGACACGGCGATGCCACGCACGGCTAAGCGTGGGTGCTCGGCGTCCGTGGTGTCTCCAGTACACTCAAACATCTGAAGTGTGGATACTTGGGCTTGTTGGTACATGATCGTAAGGAACAAAATGTAGCGCACCAAGACAAGGACAGAGAAAGAAGACACACAGCGCTAACTTCCAACCAATATTTAGTCAAGAAAGAAAGAATGGCTTTTTATACCACCGCATATCACATGCGCCGAAAGAACATGCGCTAGCAAGTTGTACCAGCCAGATACGCAATCTCCTCTGGCAGGAACGCGACAGAATGGCTACTTATACATTTATCTTTCAAAAGAACAATGCATTCAGCTTCAACTATTTCACGCGTTAACGGGTTTTTGTGCACTATTAGAACGATTTTTTTTAGAAGATAAATGCCATCGCAAACACGGCAATGAGCCGACAAACCTTTACCACTCATGTTACTAACATCCCGGCCATGCTCACGAAGCCTATCATTGAGGCATCTGCTCGTTTGACCAATATATTGCTTACCACATGATAGAGTTATCTAATAGACTACATTTGGGATGCAATTAACAATTTTTTCTCTGTTTCTCTGTGCAGCCTACCACCTTCTTGGCTTCTGACGAAGTTTTAGTGTCTAGCTGAATCAACGTACTCGGAGCCGAAAAAGCGACTCTAACACCAATCGCTGCGCTACTTTTTTGAGATTATGGGACAGCCTATGAATGTAAGGGATGACGGCAACATTTTCTTTCTTACGCGGGGCTTCTTGACTGGTATCCGCTTTTTTCTGGCATACTTTCTTCAGAACACCTTCGGCCACAGACACAAGAAGATGGGAAGGGTGCCCGGCGCATTCGAGCCGCTTACACTGTTGTGAAAAACAGTCATACATGAGGTGCGGGAAAGACTTCTTGAGAGAATTAACATTGCTCGCCTTTAATTTGTTAATTCTCTGCTAATTCGAAAACAATAGCACATTTATTGCGGTTTTACCACCGTTTCTCCATGATGAGAAGAATTTGGAGAAGCCATTGCAACAGTTAGGACTTAACGTGAGCAGCCAAATCTTATTGTTCGGTGCCACCATGCTTAGGTACAGCCAAAGGTCAATTTTTAACTCCATTCAAACGTTCTGAATAAAATCTAACCGTCTGCCTTGCTAATGTGCTTTTAATAATGTTTTAATCTGTAAATACAAATCTCAGTGTTGTGCTCCTGCGTGCGTTATGAATTCTTTTTATTCTGGTTTTTCATATTTTACTTTCCTTTTGTTTTCACTAGCACTCTTTCATTTTTCTGCGATGTAATTATACATTTAAAAATATATCTGCACCCCAATTCTTGCCGATCTCCCTATGTGGGTATGTGCCATCAATTTAGAGGTCAACAACAACCTGCTCTCCGGTGCATTTTGCGTCAATCCATTGAAACGGATCTTCTGTTACGGACCTAAATGGCTGCGTAACGATGTAAAGCCCCGCTTTAAGTGAGCCGTATGAACGTGTCTGCGTGGCCTGGGGATAAGGGGAATGCAAAGGTTTAGGCAGGCAGATTGTGATATCAGCCTATCATATGAAAAGAAAGGCCCGAGTTGGTAGCTCCTGCCAAAAATAATGTCAGGACGACCTACGTTCGTTTAGTGCTCGGCTATGTTAGCTGCCAGCTACCGCCTCCCAAGACCTTTTCTTCTTCTAATTGTTTCTAGGCAACGGCTCAATCTCAGTGCGGCCACGGCCAAGGTGCGACTACAATGAAAGTGCGATTATGGCAAAGAGGTGAAGCAGCTGGCATAGTGTGGCTGTCACTACAAAGCTGTAAAATATATGTAATGAGTCTTGTCTGGTAGCCTGCCTGACAACCAGCGCAACGAGAAAGCTTGTGCGCTCGAGGTGAGTTGTTAGTGTTGTTGTGACCGTGCATGGTCCGCGCTTGCGCGCACTATTGTGCGCCTGTGGGCATGGTATTGATATGTGCTGTTTGTGCAAGGGCTCTAAGTGAGCGTGTTGCCATGAAGCTTTTTGTGTGAGCATGCTTTGCTTTGTCGTGACCCTACAACCGCAAGTTGGCCCTGTCAAGGGTACGGCAAGAAAAATACAAAGAAACGTCGCCCTGTGAGAAATAGCCGGAAGTACTTTTGTTCAACTGTTCACCCTCCCGTCGTGAGGCGCTATTATCAAGTGAGGAATGCCTGTTGTCCAAAGGAGACGATCGGAGTGACACGTCCGCTGACGTACAGAAGAAGAAAGGAGCACGAGGATTACGGTCATTAGAGGATTTCCCGTGAATGCAGGAAAGAGTTGCCATTGCCGGAAAGGGACAATGCTGATAGCAGTATTCGTGGCGCGCACGTACACTTGGGTTTCTGAGAAGGGAATCCACTTGCCGGAACCAACTTAGCGGATCTTTGCAGAAGAGTCGAAATTTACCTCCTCACCGTTCCCAAGCTCTACCCGACAACAAGTGATCACGCCCGACGAAACAATACTGGACCAGTCAGTGCATCAGACCATCAGTGCAGTGATGTGTTCGATTGGTTGCCGATATCTGAGGGGTGTGCCGTGGAACTGATTGGTCAGCATCTTCAGAAAGGGGCTGGACATAGGGGGTTTTAAGGACGTTGCAGAGCACGAAATGACGCTCTGAGCGCTGGGTAAACGGCTCATCCAGACGCTTCTCGCTATGAACTCTTAACGATTGCCATTTGTCTTGTATAGGTACCCTTTTTCATGTAAATATGTTTCTCAAAGTGCCATTAAACCTGCTTGTATATATTTTACCAACTTCGAAGATTCAATCCTTCATCAACCCGGAGTCTCTGCACGCTACCAAGTGAAGGCCGGGTCGACTTAGTCCTAGCGTCACGAGAACTGGTGGCAGCGGTGGGATCTGAATCTACAAGCCACAACGTCTGGTAATTGGAGGTGAATCAGAATCTATAAGCCACATCATTTGGTGATCGGAGGTGGCATCTGAAGCTACAAGCCACAACATCTGGTGATCTGAGGTGGCATCTCAGGCAACAAGCAGGAGCAACAATCGGCCAACAAGAGAGCAGCTCAGAACATCGATCGCATGTGTGGGTGAGTGCTTGGCTTTTCTTCTGATGTGGGCCAGGTTCTAGAACAGGGTTAGATTTTAGAACTGGTAAAGAGTGTTGAAACGCCTTTAGGTTTGGTAGTTTGCACAGTTGTTTTGGAAGTAGCCGACACACGGAGCGATCATGGACCTACAAAAACTGCAGAAACCGGAACTGTTGCTATTGTGTGAGGAATTGGGAGTAATAAAACCTTCGGAAAGCGATTATGCTTCACCTGTGATCTTGGTAGAAGTTCCAGGTAAAAACCCTAGGCCTGTGGTAGACTAGTTCAGGCGTTCAGTCGTGTCCGACTCTTCGTGACCCTATGGACCATGTCACGCCACGCTTTCCGGTCTCTCACTATCTTCTTAACATCACATAGCTTCATCTGCAATGCCTCGAGAATGCCATCTAACCATCGCGTTCGCTGCCTACCCCTTCTCCGGCGACCCTCAACCTTTCCCAACATCAAATCTTTCTCCAGCGACTCCTCTCTTCTCATCAGATGACCAAAGTAGCTGAGCTTTAACTTTAGAATTTGACCCTCCAATGAGCAGTCAGGGTTTATGGTCGACAATATCGACTGATTTGATCTTCTGGCAGTCCAAGGAACTCTTAAGAGTCTTCGCCAGCACCACAATTCAAAAGCGTCAATTCTTCGGCGGTCAGCCTTTTTCACAGTCCAACTCTCGCATCCATACATCACAACTGGAAAGACCATAGCACGGGTTGTACGGATCTTGGTTGGCAGACTAATGTCTCTGTTCTTTACTATGCGGTCAAGGCTAACCATTGCTCTCTAAATTCTCTCACCAGGGATCAAGTGTATCCTACTCCAAATATCGAGGAGAGAGTAGAACAGGTCAGTAGAGCGGCCTATGTGACTACGCTGGACCTTACTCGAGGATACTGGCAAGTACCGCTCACTGTACGCGCCAGCAGATACACGGCTTTCGTCACTCCGACGGGCAGCTACCAGTCAACAATGATGAGTTTCGGGCTCAAACATGCTCCATTTTGTTTTTCCCGACTCATGGATAGGGTTTTAAAGGGGTGTGAAACATCGCGGTGCCCTATTTAGATGGCATTGCGGTTTTTTCCGACGCATGGGCGGACCATATTTATTATTTTATTTATTATCAATACCTCAAATGCCCCAGGAATGGGTATTACATAAGGGGTGGGCTGCTATTTCATATGAAAATAGATTCGATGGCTGCCTTGAATTGAGATAGATTGGAGTGGTGCACGAAGTCGACTGGCAGATTGTTCCAGTCCCGAGCAGCTTTTACGAAGAACGAGCGAAGATGAGCTGTAGTTTGCGCTGGTGGAGGGTAGACAACTTTGGGATGGCTGTTACGGTTTGAGAAGCGATGAGCTGGTAATATCACTGAAACATCAAGTGGTGTGTGATAAAATTTATGAAAAAGGCAAAGCCTAAAGATGCAACGTCTCAAATTGAGATTAGTAAGGTGAGCCTTAGATTTAAGAGCAGTTACGCTGGAGTGATAAGAATAGTCTGAAAAGATAAATCTTGCTGCGCGATTTTGAACTGATTCGAGGATGTTACAAAGGTTAGCTTGATAAGGGTCCCAGATTGAGCACGCATATTCTAGCTTAGATCGAAGGAACGTGAGGTAAGTTAGTGCTTTAATCGAGGCAGGGGCGAGGCGCAAATTTCGACGGAGGTAACCAAGAGTGCGATTGGCTTCGTTAGCAATGTTCGTTACATGTGCAGACCAATTAAGTGTGTTGGAAACTGTGATGCCAAGGTATTTGTATGATTGGACAGATGAAATTTCGGAGCCACAGATGACATACCTGGAGGGTTGATAGTGCTGTTGTCGATAAAAAGAGAGTAATGACGTTTTATTAGTGTTTAAAGACATTAACCATTTATCGCACCAGGCTTCAACGCGTTTAAGGTCATCTTGAAGAATGCGAGAATCGGAACTGTTATGGATGGGACGGTAGATGACGCAATCGTCTGCAAATAGGCCGATGTTAGAAACAATGTTACTAGGCAGATCATTAATGTAGATTAGGAAGAGCAAGGGTCTAAGTACAGTGCCTTGGGGAACGCCGGAGAGGACTGGGGAGCAAGTCGATGAGAGTTTGTTAGCGTACACAAATTGCTTCCGGTTAGTCAGAAAATTACGTATCCATTCCAATACAAGAGGGTTAATGCGTAATCGTGAAGGTTTAAGTAAAAGTCGCTGATGGGGAACTTTGTCGAATGCTTTTTCAAAATCTAAAAAAAGAGCATCTACAGGTACGTTTAAATCTAGGTTAGAACTTTTGTCATTGATGAATAAAGCTAGTTGAGTTTCACATGACAGTCCTTTACGAAAACCATGTTGATTAGGATGAAAAAAGGCTATAGAAATTCCATTAGTTTTGAAGAGATGCTTGTTAGTGAAATAGGACGATAACTAGAACATGAAGACGGAGGACCTTTTTTCGGAACTGGAACAACCTTGTCTATTTTCCAGTCTTCCGGCACCACTCCTGATGACAACGATTGCTGAAAAAATATGACATAAAATGACGCTGACAACAGTTTTGGTGTGTTTTAGTTCTTTTGAGTTGATGCCATCGACACCTGATGCAGATGTGAGTTTTAGTGAGTCTATAATTTTCGCGATACCGGAAGGATTGAAAATGATATCAGGCATGACTGCGTGATCATAGCTAGGGAAATCTGGTAAAGCGTTGGCGTGTTCTTGCGTAAATACAGATGCAAATGTGTGGTTAAGTTCTTCAGCTATTTTATTGTCAGGGATTGGACGATTCTGCTGATCGCATAGTTGTAACGGTTGCGAGCGTTTGGGGCAAATCGTATTCCAAAACTTTTTAGGGTTATTTTTTATCATTGTTTGCAAGACTGATGAATAAAAAGAGCGTTTAGTTTTGCTAGCAAGTGATTCAAACTCCTTTTCCGCTGCGTAATACTTTTGCCATGAACATTGGTTGTTAGTCTTTTTAGCTGAGCAGAATAGCCTTTTCTTTTTGTTATTAAGACGTTTCAACCTGATGTTAAACCATGGTGATGACTGTTTTTCTCTTATAGTAGTAGTTGGTATGTGCGTTAGTATCAACTCATGCATTTTGTTCTTAAAAAGTAGCCAGTTAGTTTCTACGGAGCGTTTTGAAAAATCGTGAAGAAGCCATATGCAAAATTCTTCGAGTGCTGCATTAATTATGGAATAATTCCCCCGTCGTATAGTGTTATTGTTTTAGTTATTTTAGGCGTATGCGGCAGATGACAATGAAAGGAACCGTGCAAAATTGAATGGTCACTAAGCCCTGGCAAATATGTGAGCGGAGAGAGCATATCGGACTCGGAAGCTAAAACCACGTCGAGTGTGTTTGATGATTTGCTACCGCGACGCGTCGGCTCTGTGACTGTTTGTGTTAGTCCAAACGTTAGGCAAGTGTTTACGAAGTCACTTTCGCTGTTGTTTTGTGATAGAACTAAGGCAAGATTTGACCAAGTTATCGCAGGGAAATTGAAGTCTCCGAAAAGCAGGATAGGCGATAGACGGTATGCACTGGTTACTGATAAAAGGACCTCGTGGAACTCGGCAACGAAAGAAATATCAGCATCAGGAGGGCGATAGCAGACGCCAATTACTATAGGTGGATAAGAGGCGTTACTAATAACAAATGTAATTTCTAAGGGGGAGGATGTCCTAAATTCAGTGCACTGAAGGCTGCGGTGGGCGGCTATCAGTACACCACCACCACGTTTATTATTTCGATCACGCCGGAAAATATTGAAATTTGAAGAAAGCGAAAGTACTTCGGAGTCTGCGATTGATGAATTGAGCCACGTTTCGGTAAGAATGACCAGGTTAGATTTTGTTGTGTGAATTATATTACGGAGTGCATCAAGCTTTGGCAAAAGGCTTCGAATATTAGTATATAAAAAAGACATGTATGAAAGGTTAGGACGCGAATGATTTCCTTCTACGAGTTTAAAGGGTGAGGGATAATCTGCTGAATGCTGTGGTCAAATATGTAGGTTTTGTTTCCGATGATTAGTTCGTTGTGTCTAAGTTTATATTTTCCTTTCTGTGCTTTACCGAATTCCCGGAGGTGCTTTCTAGCGGTAAGCCTGTGCGGACAGTAATCTTCAGAAATGCTGTAACCTGTATCTTTTAGTTTTTTTGGCAAATGAAAGTAGCTTTTCTTTTACCTTGAAGTGGACAAACTGAACGATGATTGGTCGGTCACGGTCCGGCCTAAACTTTCCCGGCCTGTGAGCTCTTTCAATATCAAGAGGAACGAGGGTAGTGTCTAATAGCGTACTACAATGCTGGATTACGAGGTCTACCGATTGCGCCCATGTTTCGCGTTCGACATCTTTATGGCCGAAAAACAAAAGGTTTGATCTGTGTGATCTGTCGTCCGAATCATCCAGTCTGTTTTCAATGCTGGCAATTTGCACAGCATTTTGTTCGGAGAGTTCTTGTATGTGGTTCATCTGTTCTTTAACTGATATCACTGATGAACAGTCAGCTTCAATTTTGGCCAGTCTGTTTTTCATTTCCTGAAATGTTTCGTCATTCTGGGAAAGTTTAAGGCGAATAGATTTCATTTCTATAAGAAGTGAAGCTTGTCCGGAATGAATTTCGTTTAGTGCTTCAAGTATTTCAAAAGAAGATTGGGTATCACCGGAACGAGTGTTGGGACCAGGGTTTAGTTCAACGTCGCCTGCGAGAATTAATAACTGCTTGATAACATAGTAGCAATCAAAGGCAATGTGGATGCAGCACAGTGGGCTCGGCAGCACCAGTAAGCCAGCATAGCGCGTGCGTCGCGCGAATAAAGTATATTTTGCATTTACCTGCAAGACGAACAAGCGTCGCAGGTGAGTTGCAGTTACCATAGCTGTGGTGCTGTCGAGCCCAACGAAGGCGGTGTTGGGTGGCGTCTTGTTTATAAAGCGGTCAGATAGCAAGGAGGTTGATTGTTGGCGATTGACTATCGTCGATGAGAATGCATGTGGCGATAATCGCGGGGCATAATCCTGCGGCGGCGTTGGCAGGCAGTGGGGCAGCGGTGCTGTTGACGTGCGCGGGGTTGGTGGGATGTTGTGGGGCAGGACGGGCTCAGGGCCGCGATGTGCTGGCGGCCAGGCTGGCATCCGTGTGACCACCCGGGCATCACTCGTGGACCAGCTGCCACATCGCAGGAGGCAGACGGAAACCTGCAAGACGAACAAGCGTCGCAGGTGAGTTGCAGTGGCCATAGCTGTGGTGCTGTCGAGTCCAAGGTACATCTAAGAGCTGTACTGAGCCTTTTGTGTCAAGCTGGGCTAACCGTAAAGGTCGAGAAATGTTGCCTGACAAGGGAGACCGTGTACTACTTGGGTCACAATGTAGGCCAAGGTTTCAGGAAACCCAGCGAGATTAAGATTTCAGACTACCCGCGGCCGAGCACGAAGACAGAAATTCGGGCATTCTTGGGGCTGACGGGATACTACAATCACTACATCCCTAACTATTCAGCTTTGGCTAGCCCCCTGACCGACTCTCTCCGTAGGACAAAACCGACAAATGTAGTCTGGGACGAACAAAAGGAAGCCTCCTTCGTAAACCTGAAGGCTGTGCTGATTAGCCGTCCAGTATTGCGAGCTCCAGACTACGACCGAGAATTCACGGTCCAGTGTGATGCAAGTGATCGAGGGCTAGGTGCGGTTCTCTGCCAGAGGGATGACGACGGTAATGAGCACCCCGCGCTCTACCTGAGCAGAAAACTGAACTCTAGAGAGAAGGCTTATTGCGCGTCAGAGAAAGAGTGCGCTTGCATTGTACGGGCCATTCAAAAATTGCAGTGCTATCTTGGAGGGGCCAAATTCACCATATAGACGGACCATTGTCCCCTGGCTTGTCTGCAAACTGCGACATCGAAGAATAGTCGCCTTCTGAGGTGGAGCTTGATTTTACAGCAGTACAATTTTGAAATAAGGTACAAAAAGGGGAAGTTAAATGGGAATGCGGACGCGCTTAGCCGCTGTTTCTAAGCGGTCCGAGATGCTCCTGACCATGTATTCAAATTGATACTCAGGTTCTTTTTTTTTTTTTTTCGTGCGCTTGTATATATGCGACTATGTAAAGCAGCACGTTTGGTTTTCTAGGCATGCGTGGGTCCTGAGCTCAGTCTTGAGTGTGGGCTTTTTCCGGACAACGATGGCAGTTTTCTTTTGACCTGGTCTCCTTAGACGGGAGCCGAGTGCTTGCTTACACATGTGGTAGAGTTTCAGAGACAGCTCAAGCAATTTGGCCTACGACATTCAAGACAACGCGACAAGCGACAGCGAGCTTCAAGCGTTCATGCGCAGGCCATTAAGTCGTCTCTTCATGCAGCAGCTGCGACTGCTGTCCTCCGTGACTCTTCTGGCGGGGAGGAGGCTGTTGTGACTTTGCATGGTCCGCGCTTGCGCGTGCGCCTGTGGGCATGGTATTGATATGTGCTGTTTGCGCAAGGGCTCTAAGTGAGCGTGTTGCCATGAAGCTTTTTGTGTGAGCATGCTTTGCTTTGTCATGACCCTACAACCGCAAGTTGGCCCTGTCAAGGGTACGGCAAGAAAAATACAAAGAAACGTCGCCCTGTGAGAAATAGCCGGAAGTACTTTTGTTCAACTGTTCACCCTTCCCGTCGAGAGGCGCTATTGTCAAGTGAGGAATGCCTATTGTCCAAAGGAGACGATCGGAGTGACACGTCCGCTGACGTACAGAAGAAGAAAGGAGCATGAGGATAACGGCCATTAGAGGATTTCCCATGAATGTAGGAAAGAGTTGCAATTGCCGGAAAGGGCCAATGCTGGGAGCAGTATTCGTGGCGCGCACGTACACTTGGGTTTCTGAGAGGGGAATCCACTTGCCGGAACCAACATAGCGGACCTTTGCAGAAGAATCAAAATTTACCTCCTCGCCGTTCCCAAGCTCTACCCGACAAGTGACCACGCCCGACTAAACAATACTAGACCAGCCAGTGCATTAGACCATCAGTGCAGTGATGTGTTCGATTGGTTGCCGATATCTGAGAGGTGTGCCCTGGAACTGATTGGTCAGCATCTTCAGAGAGGGGCTGGACATAGGGGATTTAAGGACGTTGCAGAGCACGAAATGATGCTCTGAGCCCTGGGTAAACGGCTGGTCCAGACGCTTCTCGCTATGAACACTTAGCGCTTGCCATTTTGCTGATATACCCTTTTTTCATGTAAATAACTTTTCTCAAAGTGCCATTAAACCTGCTTGTATATATATTTTACCAACTTCGAAGATGCAATCTTTCATCAACCCGGAGTCTGCACGCTACCAAGTGAAGGCCGGGTCGACCTAGTCCGAGCGTCACGACAGTGTGCCCCATGGAGGCGGTAGGGGCGCGCACGTGTGTGTTTGAAATCGAGGCTTACGTTCGGTCATGGTACTGTGCAAGCGAAAAGGCAAGCCACATCTTCTGACACCTTACGAGAGCTCCGGCGCAGTTAAGTAGCCGGTCAACGACTCATATTTGTGAACACAAATATCTGATTACCTTGAGATAATTTCGGAAATGAATAATATTCTGGGCGGATTTGTTGATTGCTCAATACGGTGTTTCATTTCAACTTTTTTTTTCCAGAAGGAAAAACGATGCGCAAACCGTCTTCTGTAACAACTGTCATTGAGAAATATCTAAGTTACGTAGCGCAGAAAATAATACTTCTGGAATGGTAAAATCATTATTATTATTTATGCGAAAGCAAAACTACGACAGCCAAAGCTAGACCTCGGGTAGCCGCAGCTGTGCCATGAAGAAGCGTATCTACGGTCTGCCAATAAAAATTCAGCCTGCCATGCGATTTGAATTCACATTGCCCCTACGCCACGGGCAGGAGCAGCCAATTTGGAGCTCCTTTCATGTGGTAGGGTGATATCAGAATCAGCCTGCCAGAACAATTTGCATTCTCGTTATCCCTACGGCACGCAGGCACGTCGATACGGCTTGGTTGAAGCGTGACTTTATATGTGGGCTGGTTACTTACACTCTCGTGTCATACCTTTAAAGGATGAGCTTAAGTGTCCCCAATAATGTAGCACCTTAAACTAATAGGGCGTGATAGGAGAATAATGTGGTAGGGAAAAAAAGCTTCCTCCTTTGCTTTCGCAATTCAACTAGGGTTAACCAGAGCTATGCCACAACAAATTTTTTGTTAAGATGCATTCAGGGGACGTTGAATGTTTTAAGTAGTGGGATTAGGTGTGATGTACTATCGCATATTATGCGATCGTGGAAATATAGGTCATCTATTTTTTGTGCGAGACAAGAATCTTACACCCTTGCTTTTGCAGTTCAGCGGGACACTAAAAGCTTGTTCACGTGCAAGCGATTGAGCGAATACAGCATGAAAGTGGCGATGCAGCGAAATTTTAGTTTTGCCGAAGTTTACTCTAGGTGAAAAAGCTATAACGCTCGTTTGTCCCGCGGGCGTTTTATAAGGGTTTCGAAATAACCCGTTGGCACACACAGCTGCGGGCACCCGGAGCGACATAGGTATGCTGTTTAAGTTCATTTGGTTTTTTATTTATGTGGCCTCCATTTCCTGTGTTAAGCGTATTTCACTTGATTATGCTGGCACTTCGGATAGGAAATTTTCATCCCATATAAAAATGAAGCATCGTTCAAAATTTATATACAGCTTTTACATCTGGGGAGAGGTGGACAGGAATCGAAGGAGATTGCAGAGAATGAGCGGTGGCGGTGACTGGTTTCACATGTCTACTGGAGGTTAGGAAATCAGTTATTGAAGCTACGCAAGGCACACCAGGCAAATTTAAATCTGAACTTCACTAATACTTCATTTCAGTATATCAAAAATTAACTCTAAACACGTGACATATTTTTTGCGCTATTTTGTACAGTGTTTCTCAGATAGTGCACATATGATGAATATGCTGTTAATCTAATTGTTTATGCGTTTAGTTTATTGTCTTCGAGTTGGGTAAGCTCAAGAAAGCGCATGTCCGCGGAAGAAGCGTCGCGTCAATGGGGTCCGCTTCTCGATGATAGTTGTTGCAGATTTCAATCACCAGTAATAGTAGGCGACTCACGAAGTATAGATTACTGCAACGTATTGACAATATGTTAGAAGTATTTCAAAAGGCTAGGTCCATGAATGAGTAAATATTCTATACAATCTATGACTACGTGACCTCCTTTATTTAATAACATGGGCGTCCCCCTTTTTCTTTTTTGTCAAATATTGAACTTGAGTTATTTTTCCTGCAGTGTGCTTCTGTGAAATCTACTTCTTAGTCTTAAGTGCACAGCGACCTTGCACAGATGCTTAATGCGGAAAGCCAGTGGTGGACTTGGCGCTAACGAGTCATGCAAAGATGGCTGCCAGAAGCCCGCAATCCAGGGCCCGGTGAAGACAATACGTTCTTCCAGTTTCTTTAGGCTACCAGCGTATCATTGGGCAGTCTGCATTGTGTATTGAGCTACTGCTTACAGTCTTGCATGAAGACTTGACTCTTACGCCGAAAACAAACTTTAGTATATATTCAAGGCGCAAGCCTCGGGAGGCTCCCATATTGCATGCAAAAATAATGTTCCTCGGACCTTGCAATTGAATGCCACCTCAATACCATATTGGGAGTATATAAGGAATGAATTTTAGGCCGGAATGGAAAAATTCTTTACAATAGGCTTAGTGTTGGCGCTAACATGGGCCAATTTTTGAAAACTGCGTAGCCAATACGCGTAAATGGCTGCACATAGGGATAGTTGCGGCGCGAACGAGGCCCATTAAATGGCTAACCACGGGTCCAATCAAGTGCGAGCGACAGCAATTTTCGATAGTTATACTGCCGAATCATAGGTGAAATATTGGCATATACGATGGGGTATTGTTGGAAAAAGTCTCGGATTGCCGAAATGCCAATCAAGGACCTATATTTACGCCATCTTTTGCCACCGGAGCGCCAATGTAGGACCATTGATTTTGTTACTTGGAAACTGGCATGGGGCGAGGGAATACTACTGTCTAATTATTACAAAACATTGCGATGGGCGTTGATTGGTGCTTGACTGATTTCTGCCCAGTGCTGTACATGGAAACGTGAAAAAATTCATGAACGCGCTGATAAACGGCGGAAGTAACTGTGACTTAGGGTGCGCAAAGATCCTTGAAAACTTTGAAAACCTTTGAATTTGAAAATTTCGTTTTCAAGGCCCTTGAAAATCCTTGAGTTCCTAGCGTACTGCATGTAAATGGTTATTAATCAGAAAGAAACGCGGTTAAAATATTTATATTTTCAATAACGTATTTCAGTATCTGCGTTTAAGGCATAAAAATCACTTTGTGCTAATATAGCCAACGTTGCGCGACGGTTAGCCACATTGGAGCCGCTCGCTCTGAAGCCAATTTGAGCCGATTCAATTCAATCCGATTTTGGCGCTTGGTTATGGCGGTTGACGGCATTGTGTTTTTACGCCCTTACGCCGGTTCTGCACCCGACTTGTTGCGGCTGAAGCATCTGACTGCAAAGCTAAAGCCTGGGAAATGCAAGTTTCAAGGCACGTGGCTTCACAACAACGCTTACAAAGACTAGATTGCACCAGATACGACGAGTAAGCACTGTGCAAGATGCAGGCCTTGCAGCAAGACCTTCGATATAACCACCGTGGGCGATTCGGCGTTAGAGCCATGTGAAGAGTGCTAAGCATGCTGGTGTCATGAAGATTGCAGCCAACAGCTCGGTGCGAAAGTATTTAGTTCCAAGTACGAGCCAGCAGTCAGCCATCCCGCCTCTTTCGCAATCGGGAAAGATAGATGTTGCTTGCAAGGCACACGGGCTGGTGACGAACGCAGAGATTCTGCGGACTTTGAGGGTTGTGGCATCGTATTTCTCCTATCGGTCACCACCGGAAGCAGGCTAGCCATTCCAGCGTATGTTCCCAAACAGTGACGCGGCCAAAGCCTTTTCTTGCGGAGAGAAAAAATGTGCCCACGTGACGTGCCATGGTCTGAGGCCCTTCTTTTTATTTGCTTTGCAGCGGGAGATAAAAGATTGTGATTACTACGTGGTACCCTACTGAAAAAACTGTAAGGGGCAATAACCTCACATTTTCTCACACAATCTCACTGAATTCACATAAGAAATCTCGTACAAGTCCCATATAATTGCATAAGTTCTCATAGTTTCTTGTACATTATCATAAATTATGTACGATATTTTATGATAATGATGTGCACCGTATGAGACTCTATGCGATTAAATGAGATTTTATGAGGTTATTGCCCCGTAGAACTTTTGGTTTTTCAGTAGGGTACTCTTCGACGAATCCACAAACGTCTATCTCCAGCGGAAACAAATGGATGTTCACATCCGGTTTTGGAATTCGTCTTACAAGGCGACAACGAGGTACTATACTCCGGTGTGTATGGGGCACTCGACGTCCGAGGATATCTAAAGAAAGCTGCTGAGTGCGCTCGATCCTTTCCCTCTTGAGAAAATTCTTGATTTCAATGGATGGTAACAATGTTAACCTTAAGCTACTCAAGAATTTCCAAGAGCACCTGCATCAAGCATACCAAGTTCAATGTCTGAACATTGGGACCTGTGTCCTCCACACAATGCACAACGTCTACAGGGCAGGCGTTACAGCAAGAGGGCAGTTGATTGTCTGCTCTCAAGTCTGAGCGCGCTTTTTCATGGTTCTTCTGCAAGGAGGGAAGACTTCTCAGCAGTTACCGGTAAAGACTTTTCCCCTGGAACATTGTTGCACACCGGTTTCACCGGCTTGCACCGCTTGCTGTTGCACCGGTTTCACACTGGCTTTAGCAGATACGTATGCTGAAGAAGGCAGAGGCAGCTAACGATCTGAAGTAAATTGTCAGATGCGATAGCCCGAGGAAGGCTGCACGAAGCAAGACTGAGGAACTGTGTAGCCTCAATGAGAAGATTCAGGAAAAGCAGTAGGAGCTCCCCTGAAGTTGCCATCAGCAGTTTTGCAGAATGAATTGCTCTTCGACATTGGTGCAATGCATTGCAATGTGTTTTTCAAGACTAATTATTTTGGCTTAGTGCAATATATGCTTTATTATGTTGGCTTTGTACAGTGTTGGCTTACTGCAATACAAGCTGTTCCTTGAAATGTTTCTTTTTCGATTTTGTTCAGCAAAATTGGTACCTGATATTGAAAACTGCTTCATGTAGCATTGTGCTGTGTCCTTGAAGATACTCCAACTGGGCCTTGAAATTCCTTGAATACCTTTGAATTTGCCTGTTTGAATCTGTACGAACCCTTTCTTATGACTCCTGTAGTCGTCGAGAGGCGGCTGCCCCAAGAATGGGAAGGGAGGGGGGGGCGGATATGAGGGCAGGGCCCTCTGAAGCGGGTGGTAGCTCATGGGCTCCCCTGTTGTCTGTGCGGTTTGTGGCAAATCGTTTGCCTCGCAGAGTGGCTTTAAAATACATTTTGGAAACATACACAAGACTGCAAACAGAAGTGTCAGGTATGCAAGACGAGGTGCAAACAGAGGTGTCTGGTAAATGCACAAGAAGACTGTGCAAACAGAGGTGTCAGATTCTACGATGGAAAAGGGGACTGAACTCCTGGTGAAAGCACGGACTGTGCGTCCGGACCGCGCCAAACCAAATAGTCCGTACCCCACAGTGAGTCGGAGTGCTACTAGCCAGCGAGGGAGGCCGCCGAGTACACTAACACACTCGAGCCGGGTGTGAACGCACAAGCCGCAGTACGGGATGGCGCGATAAATGATCCATGTACTGTGGTGGGTCGGTGTGCGTCCTCCCGGTCTCGAGTGGTGCGTTGGGAGTTAGTGGCCTTTTTTGGACGGCTGGTGATGTCATCTCACAGGTCGCCCTCCGCTCGAAAAAGAATGGTCTTCCTTTGCGTGTGTCGGGGCCACTGCCCCGGTACATGTGATTTCTGTACCGCCCGCCCCTGCAGACGTGATTTTGGACTCGCCCGCCTCCGCAATTGCAGTTTCTGATCTGGCCTTGGATGATGCGAGTTTACATGCGACGGAGATGTGCATTTCGTCACAGAATGTCCTTTTAATGATGCTGAAGGCCGAGAGTGTTCTTTCGGTTTGTGCTGTTGAGACTCAGCATGTTGAGTTCAAGTATGGGTGATGTCCAGGCTGCCTTGGCAATGTTCATTCTGCCCTAGGGATGTCAGGTTGCAATGTCCATTCCGCCCCAGCGACATCCTCTCCACTAGCAATTCGAACACATTTACGGTTGTCTGCGGTGGCGCCCAGGTCTCGAACTACGCATGAGGAATAGATTTGGAAACGACCAGGTGTAGGCGCCAGCGGATAGAAAGTAGCAGTATACTGCTACTTTCGATGGGCAGAATACGTACTGCTGCGTGCCCATCCACTGCCAGGGTAAACCGGCTTGAAATGCTGCGGAGAGATTATTTGTTGAGACTAGCATGTTGCTTCCCAGAACTATACACACAATGCAACGAATGCGGCCGTGCCTTTACCACTAAGGTGGGTTCGACCCTTCACCGGAAGAAGGCCCACCTTGAGGCCCACATCGTAATAAGTAAGACAAAAACAAGATGGACATCCGAAGAAAATTACTGGCTTGCCAAAAAGGAGGTGCAGATTTTGAAGCGCAGAAAAGCTATTCGAAAACATATTTAGAATGTTAACGAGAGCCAGCTTGACAGTTTCAAGCATCGCACACTGGACAGTATTAAGTCTCGCAGATGACGTGAAGACTTAAAGCCTTAGTTAGGGATTTGATCGCATCGGACATCGACCCCCTTCCAGAGCGGGACTTCATAAGTAGTGAAAGGGATAAGATGCTCTCTCCTAAGCTACCGGTGATAGGCATAGCAGCCCATGAAAAGCTCAGCGATGACCTGCACTCCCTGCTAACAAAACGTTGCTCTAGATCGGCTGGGGCTGAGTCCCTGTGCGGATTGGGTAAACTTTACCTTGACCGGGTGGACATCTCTGCCGCCTTTGGGAGTAGTTTTCACCACCTGGGGATCTAACGTGCGCTGACATCGCACAGCACATGGACGCCTCTTCGTTTCACCTACACTGAGGCGAAACAAAGAGGCGTCCGTGTGCTGTTCGATGTCAGCGCACGTTGCAATGTTTAACTACCTTAGAGATCAGTTCTTCCATGACACCCCTCCTCAGCCTCCATGGCGAAATGATTACAGAACTGCTCGAAGAGGAATAAATAAACGAAAACGTCGGCGAGCAGAATATGCTCAAGTACAACAAGGCTTTAAGAAATGCTAGAGCAGGTATGCGCGAGAAGTTCTAGATAGTACGAAGGAGATGGTTGTTGAGGATGTGGGCAGCTTTCTGACCGCTTGGAAACATATCATGGAAATTGCACCTGCTCGAGACTTTGGTACGGCTCAGAGGGATCCCAGTGCGAAGATCTCAATGTTCCAACCGATTACGACTAAGGAACTAAAAAAGTCAGTGTCTAAGCTTAATTCGGCCCCCTGACCAGAGGGAGTGTAAGCCAGAGACTAACGGGCGGTGCTTGTTTTGGTATAAAAAGTCGTCCTGGCTATACTGATGCTCCTTACGAGGCTCTCCGTGTGTTTGAGGAGGGCTAGAACCATCTTTATTCCTAAGAAGAAGAACACTAGTGGATCGGGAGATCCCCCTCCACCTTATTGTGGCTCCAATCCTCGTTCGCCTATTTCACAGCCTTGGCGGCTCTAATACAAGCCGCAGTCCGTCTAGATGTACGGCAGCATGCGTTCATACCCGTCGATAGGTGCGCTGAGAAAGTGTACCTGTTGGCGGGGTTGATCTTTGAAGCGCGGCTTCGGTACCGGCCGTTATACATGGCCACGTTGGATATCGCTAAGGCGTTTGACAGGGTCACAACTAATGCAATTCGTACTGGTTTGTAGAGAAAGGGTCTTGATAAGCCATTTCTCAGATATGTAAATGACTTCTACTGTTCCGCTGAAACAGCACTTGCATTCCAAAGAATATCCGTGTATGCTAAACCAGCACGTGGTGTTCGGCAGGGTCACCCCCTGTCTCCAGTTCTTTTTAACCCGGTATTGGATGAGTGTATGGGGGCATGCCAGGATGAGATTGCATTTAAAAACAGTTCTCTCAGGGAAGGCCATGCATTTGCGAACGGCTTGGTCCTGCTGCCATCAACCCCTGGTGGTCTTCAGTACCAACTTGATAGCCTGTCTGCATTCCTAGTACCTAGAGGTCTAGATCAATACCTCGAAGAGTTTGACTGTGGTATAAATAGCAGACGCAAAAAGAAATATATCTGAAAATGACCCTGAAAATAGATTCAGAATTGGAGATGTTATACCCATATCGTCTGCTGGGACTTGGCGCTATCTGGGCTGGACGTTCTTTCCTTTTGGAATGGTGGCATCGAAAATTGCGACTGATTTAAAACTGCTCCTTCAACGTGTAACGAAAGCACCTTTGAAGTCTCAATAGCGGCTAGTGGTGCTTCGTACTTACCTGCTGCTGCGTTTACTACACAGAGTTGTGCTTGGTCCAACATCTGAAAAGATGTTATGTAATCTTGACAAGGCGGTGCAAGCCGCTGTGCGGCGCTCGCTTCGCCTGCCACACGACGCTGCCCTTCCTGCTTTTCACGCCCAAGTGAATGACGGGGGGCTCGGGACTTTGTCATTCAGATGTACTATATAAGCCCTGTGGTTAAGGTGCATGGCATGCATGGACTTTGAAAATTATGCCTGCAGGGAGCCCATTTCTCTGCGTTCTGCGTTCACCAGCTGATGACGGCCCTCAGAAGGAACTGAGTTCGGGGACTCTGTCTCCGCCACTCGCCCCTCAATTAATCAACGGGTACTAGTGCCTAAAATCAGCAGGAATCTCGTCGTTCAGTTCTCTTGCGCGCGTTTCGTGATTGGCAATTTCAATTTGTTTTCGCAGCGCATTAGCCCCATGTAAAGTGTCCTGGCAAGCACCATATCGTTCGGGAGAGTTTTCCGATTATCTTCGCAGGGGGCTAAGACGGGATCTGGTGCGGACCGGAGAAATAGCCAAATGCCTCGTCATATAATTCTTGACGCGCATGAATGGAATAACTAGATGCGCGTGTAATCCGGAAAATTGAGTCCAGTATTAGAGTCAGTTGGTAGGCCAAAAGAACGCCCTGTCCGCTGCCGCGAGAACGGCGGCGTAGCTGCGGAGTACGCAAGGAAACGCGGCTAGCTGATTTCTGATGCTGGGCCCTTTCTCAGTATCTAGATTGCTCGGCAGGCCAAGGGAAAGTCCTGCCCGCTGCCTAGGGAACGGTGGCGTAGCTGCGGAGTGCGGTTAGGAAACGCAGCTAGCTGACTCTATATGTTGGATTGAAAATTCTCCTCGTGCCTAAAGGCATTGCCCAGCCGCTAAAGCGTTGGTTTCAGTTGCCGAAGGGAACGGTGTCTCGACGGAAGCCTGGTGGCTGGGGCGAACCAAGCTTGGGTTCCGGGGAGCTCGCATTCGGCTTAAAATGGAAAAAAATAGGGTGGAGAATAGCTAAAACTAGTAAAATCGGAACCTGGGAAAAGACTGGTAGAACACACGTGTGGAAGCGCCTAGTACGAGAGAAACAGCGTAGAAGCGCCGGCCTCGGAATCGGTTAGTAGCCCGGCGAACAACTCGCCAAGTGCTAACAGGGAAGCATTCTTTGTGGGATGCAATGCCCTACAGCACAAGGACGGACATAAGCGTGTAGCAATGGGTGGGAATTCAGGGCTGCTCACCCTGGCTGATATACCATCCTCCAACATGAAATGTCGGGCGAAAACCGGGGAAGAGTATCCATCATTGTGCGCCAGAATAAAGCCTGGTCACATGCCTAGTACCCCGGAGTAGGAGACAAACGTGATGACGAAATCCATCTCTCTATAATAATTGAAGTAGAGTCGCGTTGGGGGAACCGGGCTTGGGGGACGGGGAACCTCAAAAGCGGCTTCATGAAAGGAACCTGTCTCAGACGCCAGAAACACGGCAAACGCCTTGCGGCAGTGGAATGATCTTAGGCCGAGGGCCGCACATTTTGCTAAGAGTGAATGCTCGCCCTCTGCGGAAGGCTGAAATGGAGCTCGACTTACATTCTCAGTCAAAATCCTACACTGACCACATTCCCCGATTACTTCCCATAACCGTATCCTTACTCCTACTTCCACTTCCCCATATCCTCTCCCTTCCGCTACTTTCTAGTAAAGATACGTGGGGTCTCGCCGGGCCCGCTTCCTCGGCTGCAGGTCGCTGAGTAGCTCTCCCCTGTTGTGCCCGAGAGGTGATTCGGGATCGAAGCCGCGAAGAGCTGGGCCTTCTGTGCGCTACCCGGGGCCTCGAGGAAGAGACTCAATGCTCGACCATCTCCGTTTATTTCTGGAGAGAGACTGCCCTAACCAACTGTACAATAATCAGGGCGCGGAGCCCGCTTAGAGAGAGAGTGTAAAATAAAGTAAAAAAAGTACAAAAAACATAGGCACGGCTGCTTCCAAAGGGCTGTTTGTCTTTCGGCGAACTGTCACCGTAACGCCGACACAGGTACACAGCTGTTCACAGAAAACACAGCGGTCCCGCCGAAGGCTTCAAAGGGACCGCGGAGAACGCGCAGCCCAACGGGTGGTCATCCTTGCTCGGCTACCGGAAACATAATTCTACTTGCTCCCTCTTTTCCTCGCCGCGGCGTCTTGCCCATGCGCATCGCGGGCAGCTACGCGGTTCCTCCTTCCCGTCGTGGCGGCGTCGAGTGCCTTGTTAAATGCAAGGGGAGTCGTCCCCATCACAACACCCCATTTATTTAACAACTAATCAAACACCATTGTCCAAATTACCTGTTCATTTATTTCGCTCATTGGCTTATCTTTTTCTACCCTTTATACACATGTGGTGCGAGAGGAGTCCGGCTATAGACTCCAACATACTGAACGTCTTTCTATTCTCCCTCCGGCCGCCGCCACGGACAGACGCACGCTCCCGCGCTCCTCCTGCGAACCCTTCCGAGTGAGTCTTGGCCATTTGGCCGCACTTCTTCCATCATATCTCAGCGACAATTCGCCTCAGCGTTTTAAACTTGCTACTGTCTAGGGAAACACTTTCTGGAAAGCCCCATTAATGTTTCTTTGAATCGGTCCAGTAGTTTGAAAATTGCAGCTTAAAAACTAAAAACATCAAATCTGCTTTAAAAATTACAACTTTTTTTAAGCCCGCCGCTCCTCAGAGCTAACACTCGGGGCTTAGAAGAACATACTAGCGCAATCGCTAGGGTCACCTTCCTATTCTTCCGCAAAGTCACCTCCGCCAAACTATTACAACACACTAAATTACGCATTTAATTAGACCATTCAAGACAAACAACCTAAATAACTATCTTCGTAGCAATTCTTCCCTTTATTAAATAGCACCATTCGATCGGCTCCTTCGTTCTCTCTCTACCCACATTCGTGCCAACCCTGTCGCGCTATGTTTTAAGAAGTTATTAACCAAAAACCATTAATTCCTTTCTCTGTAGTTACCTGATTTATAAACTATTAGAAATATAGTATCCATAACCTCAGATCCACAATCTACACCGTTTACTGAACAACACAAAATCTAACTCGCTCAAATCCCCCCACCCAATTCAAAGATAAATAATTTTTTTCAAACTTTTCGTTTTAGGACTAGCCACAGAACCGACACACAACAACCTTCTCTCCCACGAGATTACCAGAATCCCTCTTACGTCTCCGAAACCACCAGAACTAGTTCCGCCTTTTCTCCCTGATCAGAACAATACCCTTAAATAACTCATTCTGACCATTTTAACCAGAATTATGCTGTTTTATTCATACATTTTAACTTTGACAGCGATATTCACTACTGCGGGACTTGGACTAATCCCCGCAACCCCTTAACTTTTCTTTTTTTATTACTATCTTTCCTCTCTCTCCTTACTCTCTCTCACTTTTTACTGCAATTTATCCCCCTTTTTAATCCTACATTTTAACCATCTTATTTTCATTGTTACAATTACTGGACGTTATCAGCCGCAGCATCCTACCACATACCCACCTCAGTTTCTTTTTTTCCCTTTTATCTAACCTTCACCAGTCACCTTTTATCTCTCTCTCATATCCCTGACCCCCCCCCCCCCCCCCTCCCCCCATCATTAAATTTTGTTTTCTTTCATTATTACTAATTACATCCTCCCTCTTCAATCTTATGGAGTGAATCCTTCTCCCGAAACAGTGTCGTTCTGAGG
Source organism: Amblyomma maculatum (assembly GCF_055883805.1). Classification (NCBI taxonomy): domain Eukaryota; kingdom Metazoa; phylum Arthropoda; class Arachnida; order Ixodida; family Ixodidae; genus Amblyomma; species Amblyomma maculatum. The sequence goes on along the minus strand of NC_139344.1, from coordinate 461,443,735 downwards.
GATTTTGAGTGTGCCCTTCCTTGATCATGCAAACTCCATTCGTGCATTTACAACAACATTACCTTCTATTGCCGAGCCTTTGGGCCACCCATTTCTCGTGAGTTATCTGTGTCTGTGATATTGTATGGGTATGCAAGTGTGTGCCTAGTTGCTGGTGTATGTCCTAGCAGCAGATCCAACTGCACTCATTTTGGGAACAAACGTATTTATTTATTTATTCATTTATTTATTCAAACACCCTAAAGGCCCGGGCGGGCATTACATAGGGGGGGGGGGGGGGGGGGAGCGGAAAGTGGGACAACAGTACAAACAATGCATCCAAAATTGCGATAAGTATACAGTGGTTAACAATATAGCCAGGCGCAAAATGTTGAAAAGCTAATGCTTCAAACCCTCAAATAAAGATACAGATGGCACCTAACATTCACGTTTTTCGAAGAGCAGCGCTTTAATACGAACATAAAAAAGAAATTCAAAGATGAAGGTTACAGCTCGAAGTGATTTTTTAGTCCGGTTACAAACGTTTCATAATCACTGGAAGATGCAATGGTGGCAGGCAGCAGATTCCATTGACGGATGGCGAGGAGGAGAGGCTAGTGAAAGAACAGATTAGTTCGAGCAAAGATGGGTTGCACTTTCAGTTGGGGATCAATGCGTGGGAATACATGATGAGCCGGCGTGATATGATACAACGCAAAGGAAGAATTACTATAATATAATTTGAAGAAAAAGGACAGTAAGGAAAACATTCTCCGTCTTTCAAGAAGAGGTAAGTTGAGGGCTGTTTTTATTTCAGTTATACTTGCTGATCGCGAATAGTTTTTAGATATGAAACGGGCGGCTTTATTTTGCAGAGACTCCAATTTTGTTGCTAGGTATGCTTGATGAGGGTTCCAAATTAAAGAGGCGTACTCCAAATTAGAGCGCACTAATGTGGTGTATGCTAATAGCTTTGTGTCTGGATTAGCTAATCGCAGGTTGCGTCTGAGGAAGCCGAGTGTTTTGGAAGCCTCATTGATGACCGTATCTAAGTGACAGTTCCATAAAAGGTCTGATGCTAAATGTACACCTAAATACTTTATGATGGGTACCGATTCAATACGCACGTTGTTCAAAGTGTAATGGAATGGTTCGATGTTAGATGTTGCGGTAAATCTGACAAGTTTTGTTTTTGAGGCGTTAATTTCCATTTGCCATTGTGTGCACCAATTGCTGATCTTATCAATGTCTGATTGTAAATGAGTACAGTCTGAAAGATCAGTTATCTGTCTGTATACCACACAATCATCAGCAAATAATCTGACCGTGGAATTTAGGTTATTACTGATATCATTTATATAAACTAAGAACAAGATAGGTCCGAGGTACAGACCCTTGCGGCACTCCAGATTTAACGGTGGAGTGGGAGGAAGAATGGCTGTTAACAAAGACTGATTGATAGCGATTAGCCAAAAAACTCCTTATCCAACAAATAACCTTATAATTTATGTTTAAATTTTCAAGCTTCTTTATTAGACGTATGTGTGGGACTTTGTCGAATGCTTTGGCGAAATCTATAAATACGGCGTCTATTTTAGAGTGCACATGAACAGCATGATGAAGGTCAGTAACCAATTCAAACAGTTGTGTTTCGCAAGACCTACCATGTAGGAAGCCGTGCTGATTGGGAAAAAAGAAGTTATGCTTCACCAGATGACCCATTATGGCGGAGGAGATTATGTGTTCTAGCAATTTGCAGCTTATATTGGTTAAAGAAATTGGTCTGTAATTTGATGGCAGAGAGGCATCACCAGATTTGAAAATGGGTATGACACGCGCAATTTTCCAGTCGTATGGTACACAACCCGTATCAATGGATTGCTGAAAAATAGCAGCTAAGATGGAGCATATTGCAGGTTTCGCTATTTTTAGTAATTTAGGACATGTTATCGAGGCCGGGTGCAGAGTTAGCAGGGAGGCGGTCTATGGCAGAGGTTACACCTTCTGCTGAGACAGTTATGTCGGGCATGCTTTCGTGTAGCTCTGGAAATTGCAGGTCAGTAGGTAAAGGGCTCTCATCAGTGAAAACTGAGCAGAAAAATTGGTTGAATTCCTCTGCTACTTCAGGGGAGGTAAGGAGCTTTCCTTCTTTAGTTATTGACACTGAGGTCTTTGTACCATAGTTTGGATTAACAACGCGCCAAAATTTTTGAGGATTGTTCTTTAACAGACGTGAAATGTCACTGTTATAGAACTTGTTCTTTGCGATTTCGATTTCAGTTTTGCACTGTTGGGCATGTGTACGATACTGATTCCAATCGTGCTCAGATGCTGACTTTTTAGCTTTCGCGTACAACCTTTTCTTTTTGTTTATACATCTTTTGACGCTCCTTGTGAACCATGTGCTCTCTGTAGATGTGGTGATGGTGACCTTAGGTACGTACTTATCTTTTAGCAAAGTTAGTTTATCCCGAATAAGAGACCAGTTTTCATTCGCGTCCCGCGAATTGAAGGAGCGAAAAATATCTGCTGGGAAAAGAGTACACAATAGAACATAGAACCATCCCCCACAACCATGCCAACGCAGAGCGACGGATCACACTATACAGTCCTAACAAAAAAGGGCACCAAACCCAAAATGCCCTTTTGGACACACTTCGCACAGCTGCACGTGCTAGCAACAATCACAGATGACCGCAAAGGCAAAAAAAAAAAAACGAAAACCTTCCTAACAACCGTGATGAGAGGACGTCAACATCAAGCTCAGACCAATCCATCGACCAGTGAGATGACGAGGTAGAGGCGAAAAGTTCCCACACTAAGCCCCCCCCCCCCTCCAGCAAGCAATCGACCTCGATGAGGGGACTTCGAAAGACCAAACCACCGCCATCCTCCACGAAAATTACCTGGAATTCATCCAAGCCCTGAGAGCGGGCCGGGCCAACGCCGTTAGCACAAACCTGGCTAACAAACTTCTTGCAGAATATACAAACGTGAAGTCAGCATTCATCTCGACTGCATTGAAAAAGGCCGAGCTGACAGGCTCCCTCAGGGGAAAACAAAGAGCCTCATTCGCATAAAACTCCCACCAATGCAAAATCAAAATCTACAAAATCTCCTCCTCCAATAAACACCCTGATCATCATCATCAGCCTAACTATACGCACTGCACGGCGAAGGCCTCTCCCATATTTCTCCAATTAACCATGTCCTGTGCTTGAAATAAGACATGGTAAAACAAAAAAAGGGGGACCCTTGTATGAAACTTGTATACGAGGCCAGACTGCACAAGTTTGTTCAAATCTTCCTCGCACCCAATCCTGATGGCATTGCACCTGCTTCCTTTCAAACATCGAGCCCCGTCGCTATACTGAGCGCCCTCGCTGGCCACAACCAGGCTTCGCACACGTAAAACCGCAGCCGACACATCATACGCGCCTAGTTTTTATCATCCAACGGATGAGAGTGAGGTGCGAAGTTACGTCAGCTATTGTACCCTCGGAGCTGACGAGCACCGATAAGCCACAGCGAGCGCAATGCCGCCACACGGCCGCTCGCTTGCTCCGCCAGCTTTCGGAGCAGCCTTGTTACTTTTGGCAAAGACGGTACCTACACGGACGACGGAGCGGGGTCCTGCGAGACGAAGACGGGAGCGGTGCCTACAAGAATGCCTTAGGAGTATTAGCGTGAGTGCTGCCACGCGAGAAGCAATGCTTTTGTACCGTCGTCAACGCTTTGGCCATATTACTCGCCCTATCCGCACCGCAGTGCATTTTGTGTTGCCGCGGTGAAGCCCTGACCCATGTTTCGTTTTATTCTGCATAGTCCATTGTCGCGCACTTCGACGGCGTATTTTCAGCGCAGTTATGACCAATGTTGTTTCTTTTCTATTTAATACTTCTCTGTTGATCCGGAATAAACTGATGTTTTTAAGAAAGACTTGGTTTTTCACTCGTCGGGCGAGACCATCGCTCGCGGACCCTTATTCTAGAAGACTGAGTCTTCAATACAGAAATTGCTGTTCTTGCTCGGTATAAAGGAGGTGATATACAATACTGCTACTGACAAAGAGGAACGTAATGACACATGCATATATTGTCTTCGAACAGAAATCACGTAACGAAATCAACCGAAATCAACGAAATCAACCCTTTAATAAGCGGTGTCTCAAACGAAGCGCTGTTGTCGTTAGGCACCGTGTCAAAGCAAAACAGGTTGCTGCCGTCAATACAACCTAATGCAATGGCTCAAAAATCATATATTCCCGTTTCTGTTTGGAATACGGCAAGGACTGAAACAGGCGACCGCAGACAGCTGTATAGCAAAATTTAGTTTGAACAAGCCACTCTGTGCCTTCTATATCCACGATAGAGCTGTCTGAGTAATTTGTCTGTAAATCTGAGTAAATCTTTGCGGTACCTGTTACACTAAATATTACATAATACACTGATAAGGTGCACTGGTAGCCCATAAGAATCATTAGAACCACTTTTTGTCTGTGCTGTCTTTCGAACAAACTGGTTGTTTCTGACTAGGGGAGTAAAACAGCTTCATAAGGGCTTAACCATCAGTGTTTAGTGCGGGAATAAGTACATATTTATAGTCACATGATAATATCAACTCCATATCTTTTAGGATAGTTTTATATCCGGCAACTGTTTTGGAAGTAAACGACAGATTCGCCCCAAGTCATTGCTCAACAATAATTACAATGATAAAGAAATATTCACTCTTCAAATTTCCATGACAGCGACCAAGCGCAGTTTTTACGATGTCTTCGTAGCTACTGATTCGCAACTGATTCATTTTACCGTTACTGAAAAAAGTCAGTCATTACAAGGTGAAATTAATTGTCATTGATAAAAAAAAAATACACTGCAAATTTACCATTTATAAACATTACACACAGAAGTTCATTATACTTCCCTCGGTTTCAGGATATCATTTAGAGTCATTTCACAGTGCAACACCAGATTATCTGCCGCAAGAAGCATCCGCCTTGTTGTGAGCTCGGCAAAAAGTCCACTCACCGCTCTACGAGAAGTCAGCTTTCCTGTGCGGCGAGTTTTCCTGTACAGTATCGGCGTAATCTCATTTTTGGGGAGAATACTTGTGCCTGCTTGTCTAGCCACAGTTGATGCCCACTCAGTCTACGCCAACCCGACGGGCAATACGCTGTCAGTGCTACATTTAACCTGCTTAATCCTCGAGTCAAGTACGATAAAATGAGCCTCGATTCATTCTAAAGTGCTGCAGGTCAGAATACGTACGGACCTTGTATTTCTGTGGGCTTGACACTAAATTTGTCTGTCTCACTAGTATAAGACACTCTGCTGCAAAGGCGACGTGTCATGGTCAGGCCCAGGTATCAGGCCTGTGAGCGCCGTACAACGCAAAAAAGCATACAAAGTGATGCCAGTAAATATAAAAAACGGGCGGGTGCGTGCCTTATTTTCCTAAAATCCGCGCCTTTTTTTGCTCAATTGGCGAATTTTTTATACAATATTGGAACACCCTAAACAGTAAATCTCTGATGCATTGAATAATGTATGTTCTCGTGGCCAGAAAACCCGCCGTAAACTCGAAAGCAGACATACGCCGCGTGCGTTTCTGCGAGCGCCGCCGGCTGCCGATCCCCGCTATTGGAGCGACGGTGACGCCACCTTTAGTCGATCTCTCGGCGAATGGAGATTAAGCGCCTGCAGCTGGCACTCTTCCAAGTAGGCGACAGGTCAGTGGGAGAGGCCTTTGCCATGGTGCGGGTGTGGTCAGGCGAATTACAATGGTAGTGACGTAGCTGTTAGCCAAGCGTGGTGGATCTGCTATTTCTAGCTGTTGCGTGGCCGATGATGATCGTTCGGAAACGGAGTGATAGCTGAAATGTGGTCCTTGTTGGGCTCTACTGGATTATCTCATATGCGTGGTTAGTGACTACGAACGAAGTGGTGCAGTTGGAAACCAAAATGGAAATATTGATTGTACACGTATTGGTCAAGTGACGAAGAGGCCAGGTCTGCGTTCAGATCCAGCGCATTTCTTCATCTCCTTTGAGACTTTCAGCTGAATGGCCTCGCTGTATTTTAAATATATCTCTGCATTTTAAACGTGTATTCGTAGCATCTGTAAATTATCCGCACACTCAGTTACGTTAGAAGCTGCAGAGCCCAACTGATATGGAGAAAAGACCCAGATACGCAAATTACAGCTCCTGAATAATGCTGCTTTTTGCAGAGCAAATGCAAAAGGGAAGTCTGAATATCACAGCGAATGAAAAAAAGTCGGGCTGCAGATTTCGCTAGTGGTATGACCGCATGGCACATATGTTTTTGGCTGTTCTGCTAGCAAATAACGAGTGCGAAGGAGAAATTACCATTGTTGATTGTTAAGACCAGATACCAGCTGCAACCTGAAAACTCTTACGCTTACAATGTTTTGACAAAAGGATTTCAGCTGTCCTGATTTCAGCTTTCCGTAACTCTCCACCACGACTCCCCTTTCTTCCTTTTCCCTTTCACTCCCTCCTTTCTCTTAGGGCGCAGTCAAGTGTGATTAGAGCAAGTGTGACAAATACTGCGCCTTTCCTTTCCTGTGAACAAATTATTATTATTAAATATGCAGGTCACAGTATGCACAATGTTATGCGGCTAAATAACTGAACTAATTATTTCACTGAACCATTACCGGTAAGAAGCTGTCCATGAAGGACGCAAGTTCGACCATTTTTTATCAAGTTTGGGAAACACTGCTAAAAGCGGGAAGCTTCAGCCCCGAGTGTCGAAAGAGCAATATGTGCTAGTCTGTCATTGATGCTTGAGAAGGTCCTGCTTCCAGAATAAGAAAATCTGATGCTGAATATCCATTGTAGGTTCATGAACTTGTGGTAAGCTTTGTGGGGCTCCGCAGCCCCTTTAAGTGTTTTAAACCGCGCGCTTCGCCCTATTTGTATTGTGTTTGCATGGGCAGCGCAAGTGCGCATAAGCTAGCATATAATATTGGGGGGCGTGATGTTAGCGGCGACAGACGAGGGTAGGTAGATAAGCGCGACGGAAGCAAGGCGCGGGGCCTTTTTTGCCACGGAGGAGAGGCCGGCGAGCGTCATGGGCCAGCAGGGTGTGCACGGACGATGGAAAGAAGCTCGGCGACACGAAGATGGAAGCAGTGCCTGCAGAAACGGCCTAGGCGTATTCGTGTGAGTTGCTGTCACGCGAGGAGCAATGTTTCTTGTGCCGCCGTTAGCGCTTTGGCCCTATCGCTCGTTTTATTCACTCCGCAGTGTTTTGTTTCGCCGCGGTAAAGCCCTGACATTCTTCCCGCTTTCCGTTGGTGCTCTACTTTCGTGCGCATGAACAGCTTGTTCTCAGCGCCTTATGTTTCTTTGTTTTGCTTTTTCGTTCATCCGGAATAAACCGGTGTTTATAAGAGACTGGATTAGTCACTCGTCGGGCGAGACCATGGCTCGCGGACCCGTTTTTTTGAAGGCGAGGCCTTCATCTGTCGCTCAACGTGATTTTTGCTCGAACATTGGTTTGCCCCGCGAGTGTCTCAATTTTAAAGAACATTCCATGTTTTCACGCGTAGCTTTGGCGGACGATCTCAACTTATCTGGCGCGAGCGCCCAGCTGAAAGCTGAATTTACACCTCCCACCCATGCGGGTTCTATGCATGAGCAATTAGGAAACCGGAAAAGCGAACCGTGGGATTTTCAACGCGGAATTATTGGCCTACTGTCCCAGGTACTTGCATCAAAGGCACAATTCAGAGAAGTGATGGAAAGCGAGCCAGTTTCGTTAACGCCCACTCCCTTGTATCGCGATAACTATCTGCAGCTGAATTTGCCCGTGCCGAGGTTTGAAGGTTACGCCACAAGAAATCTGTTTGCGAATTTCTTCATGAACTCGATGACTATCAAATAGCAATGGAAATTTCGGACAGTGCGCTGGTCACACGTGTCATTCCTGTAGCTTTAGTAGGTTCCGCAGTAACCTGGAGGCGTAGACAGCGGCCATTCACAACAAAACAGGACTTTGTACAGCGTTTTCGGGAAGAGTTTTTGCCGCCTGACTACGTCATCCTCATCCAGGATGAGCTTTGTGCCAGGACGCAAGGCGAATACGAGGGTTTGCTCGAGTGTTTGCGCAGTTTTCAAGAGCTGCATGAGCGGGCAGATTCTGGAGCTCCGGAAATAAGGTGGCTCATGCCATATATCGGCGCCATCCGAGGTACCAGCCATGCCTCCGGCGCCGTCAGTTCATGGACTATGAGGACATGGCCTGGGAGGCCTCCCGCATACAGGCATCTTTTCTGGCGGCGCTCGACTACAAGCCACCTCCCCCAGCGGAGACCTGCCTAGAGCCGTCCTGTGCATGGCTCGGATCATTGGCAGCCCACAGCATGATGACCCCCAGCTACTGTATGGCGGCAGGCGACTTCTACGAGGTCGCAATCCCTGGTGCGCCTCCTCCGCTGACTGGCCGACTGCAGGAGGTGGCAGGCCAGACCGGGCCTCCTCCGCTGACTGGCCGACTGCAGGGGGTGGCAGGCCAGACCGGGCCTCCTCCACGGACTGGCCGACAGCAGGGGGTGGCAGGCCAGACAGGGCCTCCTCCGCTGACTGGCCGACAGCAGGGGGTGGCAGGCCAGACCGGGCCTCCTCCGCTGACTGGCCGACTGGAGGGGGTGGCAGGCCAGAACGGGCCTCCTCCTCCGCTGACTGGCCGATTGCACGGGTGGCAGGCCAGACCGGGCTTCTTCCTCGGTTGAATGGCCGACTGCACGGGTAGCAGGCCGGACCGGACCTCCTCCGGTGTCTGGCTGAATGCAAGGAGTGGCAGGCCGGACCGGGCCTCCTGTGGTGACTGGCCGACTGCCGGGTGTGGCGGGCCTGAACGTGCCTCCTGCGCACTACCGCCTACTACAATGCGGGCGAAGGAACGTGGCCAGCACGGAGCGTGGTGTTTTGGTCGTCTCATCACCCGGCGGCCAGGGTACAGGGCTGCTGCAGACGTCAGCTTAAGCGATGTAAGAGACTTGGAAAGAAGCTGTCTCCTCTGGCCCAGACAGCCCCGGCGCCAGAGGTTATTGGCGGCCCCTTGGAGCGTGAAATACGGCCCCAGGACATCAAGGACCAAAACGGTAAGCGATTTGCCGTCCACTTTCCGCCACCAGGGTTCCCGCCCTGATAATGCACCGCTGGTGGCTGTCAAAATAGCGGTGATGGAAGTGCCCGCTCTTCTGGACACAGGTTTCACTGTTTCTGCTTTTGGCGATGAGGTCAAGCGAGGTTGCGATACAAGACATTTGCAGTTACGAGACGTAACCACAAAGCTTTGGATGACATCGCTAGATAGCGTCAGAAACCTCTGCAGCATGTCTGACAGTTACCATGAATGGTCGCAAAATAAGGCAGCGCTTTCTCCATCTTCACGGACTCTCTTGTCCGGTAATTTTGGGCCGTAACTTCATCTCGAAGGCAGGAATCATTGTAGACCTACATTCAGGCAGCTACCGATATGGCATTAATGCAGAACCACTCAAATTCATTACGAAGATAACAGAGCATCACTCAAATCTTCTGGTCGCGGATCCCCCCTAAGTCGGAGCGGCAGAAAGTGGTGTTCTCACTGTCCTGCAGTCTTTCACAGGGTCACAAACGGAAAGATAAAGAATCCAGGTGACACTTGAGCCCTTCGCTATCCTATTCATGAAGGCTCCTGGAAAAGCTAACGTGCTCACGCACAGTATTGACATCGGCAGCTCCCACCCGATCCGTTTCAACCCCAGGCCGTTGAGCGTCCACAAGCGAGGACTCTTGGATGCCGCTCTAGATGAAATGGTGGCTACCGGTGCAGTAAGACCCTCAAAGAGCTTTTGGGCTTTTCCTGTTCTTCTTGCGCCTAAGAAAGACGGCACAGCACACTTATGTGTCGACTATCGGCGGCTGAACGCTGTAACAGTCGGAGATTCGTACAGTTTTCCGTCAGTCGACTCTGTTATGTATACGCTTGGATCAGCAAAATTCTTCACTACTCTGGACTGTAGCAGGGGTTTTCCGCGGATACCGATTGACCAGAGTGACATCGAAAAACTGTATTCATTTGCCATCGGGGATTATTCGAGTTTGTCCGACTGCCTTTGGCCTTATGCAATTCACCTGCTCCCTTTCAGCGCGTGATGGATATAGTGCTAGGAGACGCGAAATTCAACTATGCAATGGCATACATGGATGATGTCGTCGTGTTTTCAGAAAGCCTAGATGAACATCTGATCCATTTAACCACTTTTTTGCAATGGATGCAGGCCGCGGGCATCACCACTGACCCCCGCAAAGTGCAGTTGGTTTCACGCAGAATCAACCTGCTTGGTTTCATTGTTGAACAGAGCACAGTCCGGCCACGAGGAGAAACTGCAGTTCATATTGCAGCTGCCATCACCAACAAACGTCAAGAGCCTGCAGCGATGCTTGGGCATGGTGGGTTTCTACCGCCACTTAATTCCAAACTTGTGTGGACCTGGCAAGACACCTTCATCAGCTTCTCCGGAAGGGTGCCCGTTGGTTCTGGACGGACACGGAGCAGGGATCGTTTCGGGAGCTGTCAATGGCTATCCCTGATACTGCTCCTCTGCGGCTCCCGGACCTAAACCGGCCCTTTACAGTGCAGACTGATGCAAGTGAGTATGGCATCGGTGCTGTTTTGCTTCAGGAGCACGAAGGAAAGCTTTGCCCCTAGGCATTTACAAGTCGCACTCTCTTATCACCGGAGCGAAACTACACGGTAACAGAGAAAGAGTGCTTGGCCATTGTATTTGCGTTAAAAAAGTTTGACATGTATTGGGATGGGGCTGAGTTTACGATTCAAACCGATCATCAGGCACTGTCTTGGTTGTCAAAGCTGCAAAACCCAGGCGGCCGTCTAGCCCGCTGGGCGCTCGCTCTTCAGAAATATATTCACAGGGTGGAATACATGAAAGGCACCTTCAACAAGGCAGCCGACGCCTTGTCGCGAGCTCCGTTACCTGCAGATGGCGACCAAGCACCACAAGTCCTGGTGATGGCAGAAGCCGCTGATGCCTGGGGCACGCTGGTTTCCCGTCAACAGCTGCTCGAAGCTCAGCTAAGCGATCCTCAGTGCATCCAAATACGAAAAGGCCTGGACAGCGCCAACCCTGCAGGAACCACAGCGCCTACCGGCAGCTATGACTGCTACCTGGAAGCAGGGATTGGACTACTCCTGAGATATATACCCGCTGCCGACACAGATGGTGGTGAGTCCCCATTTCGTGTTGTCGTCCCTAAGAGCCTTCGCAAGCTCCTTTTAGAGTATTTTCATGACACACGCCTTGCAGGCCACAGCGATGGCAAGAAAACATATGAAAAGTTCGGTCGCATCGTGACTTGGCCTTGCATGAGAAAGGACGTCGTGGCATACGTCCGTACTTGTCTTACATGCCAGACAGCGAAGGCAAGGGGAGGTAAACCACCGGGCTTCTTGCAACCTGTGGAGAGCTGTTACCCGTGGGAAATTGTTGCCTGCGACGTAATGGGCCCTTATCCTAGATCTGTGAAAGGAAATCGCTACTTGATAGTGGTCACTGATCATTTTTCTAAATGGGTTGAATTATACCCGCTGCGTAAACTGCACTCAAATGTAATCGGGGATAAACTCTTAGACTCATTCATTCGGTTTGGCTTCCCGGCACAGCTAATCACTGATAATGCGAAGTCTTACGGGCAGGATTTTTGCTGACACCTGCAAAGCTCTTGGGGTGCAGCGCAAAAAAACTGCGCCCTACCATCCTCAGGCCAACATCACAGAGCGGGTCAACAGAAACCTGGAAAACATTCGCTCCTCAGTGTTTTGTTTCGCCGCGGTAAAGCCCTGACATTCTTCCCGCTTTCTGTTGGTGTTCTATTGTCACACACATGAACAGCCTGTTCTCAGCGCAGTAGCGCCTCATGTTTCTTTGTTGTGCTTTTTTGTTCATCCGGAATAAACCAGTGTTTTTAGGAGACTGGATTAGTCACTCGTCGGGCGAGACCATGGCTCGCGGACCAGTTTTTTTTTTTTTGAAGATGAGGCCTTCCGCTTCATGAATTGACAATGCTTCTGTTTTATTGGGGCGAACATATGACAGTTTAATCGTCTTGTTGGTGCTTGAGGGATTGAAATCTTTGTGGATGTTCATATCATTTGCAGAGTTCATCACTGTAGAGGTCGATAGCTCCAGGACACTGCTCTTTCATTGCAGTGCTGCATTCTTCAGGAATATCATTTTCGGTTCCTGGTGTCACCCACTGAAAACACCCTGAAAAAAGAAAAGTGAAGAACGTTTTGATCATGCTGTTGGGTGCGGCTTGGTTTTATTGCTTTTCCTAATGTCTAGTGCCAGCAATTCGAAGACCAGCTAGGATGTTAATAAAGAACTCTAAGATTTCAAAGGTGCGATTATGAAGACGGTCAGACTAATTTCTGGTTGCATTTAAACACAGGACCATTTAACCGGCTTACGAACCTTTTCAAGTGATCACCACGTAAGGTCGATTCCCATGAAGCAATAAACTTTACGGGGAAAACGTGATATTTTTGTATGCATCTTGAAATACTTTATGTACATATCAGTTTTCCGACGACTTGAAAGTCTCTACTGTGGAACAAATACCGTCCCGCGAAATCCTGCTCTAATATGTAACTCGCACAATTTGTGTGTAGCCATGATGAGGGCTGAACA